>NC_140936.1:29518812-30118812 GCF_014529385.1 Adiantum capillus-veneris
CTCTGGAAGACCCAGCTGCAATTGATGAGAGGCTATTTGATTTTGCAGCATCTTGTGGTGCTGGGGACAAGTATGATCGAGTTCATTCTATGTTTAATCCAAAGTTTGACATTGAATACCTGTTAGCTCAGCACAGTAATTTCTTGCAGTCCTACAGAGATAAGTTTGAAGTGATGGTGCAAGTAGGAAGGGTTGTTCTGCCTACTATGACTCTTGTGCATTTAAATGACTGTGGTGGAAAGGGACAGGGAGTGAAGAAGTATAGGGAATTACCACCCTCTTGCCGACATTCAGCCTGCCCTTTGCATCAAAAAGAATGCAAACTCATTCAAGAAGCCTTTGGCTTTATGATTTACCTGAACAGCCTGTTTGGATTCCTCATGCAGAATCCTGATGAGGTGTAAGAGGAGCAGGATGCAGCACCAGATGAGGAATGCGAGGAGACAAATCATATGCAAGAAGTCGAGGAGGTTGAAGACACACTCGACCTTGAGGTTGAGGCAATTGAAGTACAAAGAAGTAAGATGCTCTCTGTGAAAACCACAGAAATCAAACTTCCATTGGATGTCAGTAACTTCACTGAGAAGCATGCTCAGATGATGTTTCCTGCTGTGCCTGACTTCAGGATTGGAGACAGGACCTATATCTTCTTACATGATGTGCAAAGTGTGTTTTATTTAAGGGAGGATTTCTCCCTGGCTATTATTTCCAGAGTCCAAGAGGAGAGGAGTGGATTTGTTTCAGAGGATAGTAGTGATGATGAGGCAATGGAAACATCTAGCAATCCAATGGAATGCCTTTGAAGATGCTTTGAGAAAGCTAAAAAATACAAGGAGACACTACCTGATGAAGCCACCTTCCAAGCAATAAGACAAAGCCTAAGACCATCGAAAAGTAACAAAGAAGTGGAGGATTGGTTTAACCATTCAGGTCAGGGGTCAACTACATCTATAGACCTGTGGCAAGAAACCCTCTTTCTGCAGGATGAGAGCTTCATGGTAACTCTCTCTCTCTCTCTCTCTCTCTCTCTCTCTCTCTCTCTCTCTCTCTCTTTGTGTCATTTCTGACATTGTATGTGCAGTCTTGGATTGCTGACAAGGATGACTTCCTTCGACGCCGGACAAGAGAGTATCGAGGAAGGGATGCGGGCCTAGCACAGTACCTTTCAAAGCTTTGCGAGTCGCCAATAGTAGTTTTTCACAATTCCATGTCACAAGAGGGTTCAATAGCAACTTACACATTCAAGACACTATCACGCTTCTTGGGTGGACCAGTGCTGCCCAAAAGTGCAGATAAAGTCATTCTTGTGGACAAAGTGTTTGCTAGAGATTTTTTTGGTTACTGCTCAGGCTATACAGGTGGTCGGGCAGCGTATTACTACACCTACACAGCAATGGCACTAGCTCTTGGTAGACAAAACCCAGATGAACTTTTAGAGTATGGCAAACATCTCATGATTCGTTACAAGGGTGACGTGCCAAAAAACAAAATTGAACCTGCAAAATCTTGATACACTTCAAGTAGCAATTGTATAAGATCATGTATTACATAAATTTTGTACAATGTCATCCACTCGGAGTATCTTTCTCCACTTGTGATTCACATACACCATTGTCTCTCTCCACCTTCGTTGACTTTCACGAGCTCCGGAGTTGTTGTATGCCATTGATCTTTTAGCTTTTTGTTGTTGTAAATGTCTGATGGCTTGTGCTGTTGCTGAATTTGCCAAGACTTCTTTTGCCTGCATTCGATGAATGATTCTACGATAGAACCATTCAAATAGTTCTCTCAAACTGTTAGCCTTGATTCGAGAGCCACCATGTCGTGTGTGCCTGAAATAAGCATTTCTCGCCATGTAATGAGACTTTTCCATCCCTTGGGTATTCCATATTGCCGGGTTCCCATACTTCTGTATAAAATATGGCAAATGATTGAAGATGATGTGCTGGATATGAAAACAGTTTAGTTAGAATATTTTACAGTCA
The DNA here is from genome assembly GCF_014529385.1 of Adiantum capillus-veneris. NCBI lineage: Eukaryota > Viridiplantae > Streptophyta > Polypodiopsida > Polypodiales > Pteridaceae > Adiantum > Adiantum capillus-veneris. The sequence continues at coordinate 29,520,798 of NC_140936.1, forward strand.
CATATTTGCACATAAGAGAGAAAGAAATACATTATAATACCATGTAGTGAGTAATCTGGGTGTCTGTCCATGCTGTCTTGAATGATTTTTTCAGAAGCTTGAGATTTTCCTTGAACTTGTTCATATCACCTTGTGACCAGTCATCTTTGTTGCACATCAAAAATAGGATGTCTATTGATCACCAAACCTCAACCTTCGCGTTACGAGTAGTTGGTTCGTGGTCTTTGACTGCAATATGTAGCTTTTTCCAGCTCTGATACTCTACGTTGCTAACATAAGATGTGTTATATATTTTTCCATGTTTTGTTAGCTTTGGATCTCTTGTACCTTGGGGCTTAGATAAAAACCTCCGTGCCTTCACCCCACCGATGGATGGTTTGCATGGGACATCCTTCTCAGCAGTTGATCTCTTTTCATCCCGCTGGATTTTCACATTGCCACCATGAAGCCCCATATCCGACAGTACCATTTCTAAGCACTGCAGGGCTACTTGTTGTTCTGCGGAGTTCTTAATCTTCCAAGCAAACCCGATGTATAAGTAGACCAATTTCTCCACAATTCTACAAAGGGCATGCATTGTAAAAATGTGGACATTCACAAGTGGTATTTTCAAAACTGGTCGAAAAGCAGGATCCTCAATGTGACGTGTTGGAGCTTTTCTCCACCACTTTGGGTCCATGACCTTTGCAGGCTCCATGCAGAACAAACACGGTGACTTTGCCATTGCACCCATTCCACAATTATACATGCACTTTAATGTTTTAAGGTCACCTGCAAGATGCCACTGAACTTGAAAGTCTCCCCTTTCATCTAGACGTAGTACCTCTCCCTGGTTAGTCTGTCGATCAATCACCTCCGGAATATTAGTTCGATGGAACACCCAATATAGAATCTCATGATCTTCTTTCTTTACCTGCAACACAAAATAAATGAGACTTAAGTAGATCTAAACATTTGAGCTTACTTGAGAATATCGCTTACCTCAAACGCACCAAGCCACTATATGTTAGATTCTGATTGAACACTAAAATATAAAGGATCATCACTGGGACACTTTGAGAGGGCTCTATTCATTAAAGTAATAGTAACACACTCTAGCTTTTTCTCTTTAATAAGCTCACACTCATCCAGTTTTAACACAAAATGTAATAGCCCACGTGACTCTTCAAATGTGATGTTGTAAAACTCCACCATTCTCTTCTGTAGTATCCGCAGGTCCATAAAAATATTGTTGAACTCATCATATGCCATGTTCGCTCCATGGCCACTGTAAGTTGCTTTAATATGAAAGGGCTGTCCAAGATAGTCTCCCTGTGCCTCGTTAAGCTGAAGCCTCTCTTTCCAAACACTTGAGGCTGATGGTAGAAGTTTGGATTTTATACCCTTCCTAACAAAGATGGATGAGACAGACTTTTGGATAGCCGAATATCCTCTTTTGCTTACACCAAGTGAATCAAGTGTGCCTTGTATCTCTTTTGCAGGCACTGAGTTCTCTGAAATAAAGCGGTCCACTACATTTCTTTGTAGAACCTTAAACTTCTTGTCATGTACTTTATCTGCTGCCAGGCTTCTACTTATAAGTGGCTTCAATCTCTTTCCTATATTGGCTTTGGGGTCAATGTTTTCCTTGTCAGGATAGATTGAATCTCTACATGAAGACAATGCATAAGTAAATAACAGAAAATTTGCTTCACTAACACTATTTAGGCACATGAAAACAATGCATAACAAGAAAAAACAAAAAGATTACTTAACAAAGACAATGTAGCCAACCAAGAAGCATCACCTTAATGCTCGGATTCTTTTCTTGAGACCTCCTGATGCAACCTGCAATGTTTCAAGATTGCGCAATTTCTTCTTTCGGATACGACCACCCAAGATGGTGTCCTTCATTTGACAACTTCGCACCTTTCCTTTCAGTTCTTGTACCTCTGTTTTATGTTGCAAAATGGTAACCTGATCTGTAGAATGTAAATGTGAAAGACGAACAATCTCACATTGTTGATCTTGGAGAATGCTCTTGTAAGTTTCAGCTTCTCTTGTAAGTGATTTACAATAACCCAGTAGGCCCTTTTCTCCATCACCAGCAAAGGTCAATAAGCTTGTAGGATTGACAAACGGTGGAGACGCATTAGTTATTGGATTCTTAGGGTAGAGAGAGCCTCTCGTCTAGATATCTATGTGTTTAGCTCCTTGAGCTCTGAGCGTGTCTATGGAAGCGGGAGGTATATGTGTGTTTGTTTTACTGCGCTTAATCAATGGTTGGTACTCATTGTCCAAATCAATGTGAAGGTGATATTTGGCTCGTTTCTGGGTAACATTTGTGCCATTTGAGGAGTGCGCCATTAGCCAAATGTGTAGGTTTAATGGAAAGTGAATAGCGGCTGCGGATTCGTCCCTCCATGTTAGCCTCATTCCCTCCATATTGACGAGGTTCATTCAATGCAACTGAAAAGAGGATTATCCCTCAATCACTACGAACGAATGTTCAGAAGAGTAAGGAATCTACTTAAAGTACACTTTTTGAAGTTTTACTATGAAAGACCCAGCTCTTTTATTTGCCATTTTTTCTAGAGAGAGAGTGCAAAAAATACATTTTCTTAGAAGGCCCTCCAAATGACCTCCGAAATTTCCTAATGGGAGAATACTGCAACCTATGCTTTCAAGAAATTATCTCACTTCTTAGGTGGTCCAATGCTGCCACAAAATGCTGACAAAGTTATCCTCGTCGACAAGGTTTTTGGGAGAAAATTTTTTGGTTACTCTCCAGGATATATTGGGGATCGTACAACATATTAGTACACATACACAGCAATGGCATTATCTTTAGGGAAAGAAAACCCTACTGAACTCTTAGAGTATGGCAAAGGGAATTCTCTCTCTCTCGATCTCCTCGGGAAGAAAGAAGGAAGACTCAAGGATCTCTCTCTTGTGCATAAGCAAGCAAGAAGTTCCTCTCTCGTTAAGCATAAGGCTAGCGGCCGTGATTGAAAAGGCAAGGGAAAGGAGAAACTAGGTTAAGCAAAGAAAGGAATGAGCAGAGAAGGATAACAAGAGTTGTGAAAGCTTAAGGTATCTGGGATCTTGAAAGAATCTTTCAAGGTAAATTGAAGGCATCCAAAGCAAGTCGATTAGAGGAGAATTCGAAGCTTGTGAGCGGCAAACAAGGCAGTGCAAAGCACAGAGAGCAGGAAGCTGCAAAATATTTAACAATAATTGAATCGTGAAGATTGGGGCAGTGAGCTAAATTAACGTTTGCATAATCCAAGGGACAGTTGAAGAAGATAAAGCAACAGAAGAGAATTTCCATAATTGTCATCAGCTATAGATTAATTAAATATCATGTTAAGTCCCAGTGTCATTAACGGCCTGGTTAATCCTGTAAAAACGTAGCTTAAACTCCTAGTTATCAGATGATCTAAGTGACAGTGCTGTTAACAGTCCTCCTTGGCTAAGGATTAAGTTGTACTCAAAGAATTATTTTATTAATTGATAATTAGATGATTGCCATTGCCTCTTTCACCTATTGTTCGCATTCTCTTTCACATCTCTCACAACCAGATGCCCAATGCCTTTCCGACTCACGTTTTGAACACATATCCCTCGACAGCGGTAGTAGACGCAAAAGACGGCACTGAAAATTGAGCACTCCTTTCCAATTTATAGGCACTACAACAAGCTAGAGTGATGCCCAAGGCAAGCTACTAGTGCCTCGTCTCAACCAGGATTAGCTCCAAACTTTTGGGAAAAGAATCCTCTCTTTTCTATAAACATGGCACAGCTTTTGGCAGTCAATTCTCCCACTTACCATTCAATTTTTATAGTAAAAATTGACTAACTGGCTAGTATCCCTGTAAGTAATGAAATTGTGACTAGACTATGTTGCACCGTGATGTCCTGACAAAATTATGGCTTTCCCGTACTGCCTCAACGTATTTATAGTACTTCTTTTCATAAAAATAATTCCCGTCTCGTCCGGGTGGTCATTTTTAAATGCGACTGAGACTAAAATTAATATTTTTATGTTTATGTCATCGTAAAAAGCACGTTGCTTTTCAAAAACACCGAAAAGCACGAAAATTTAAAAATAGCATAAAAGTTTAAAAATGAATTCTAAAATTAAACCACGGGTTCTCCTTCTCCACTGGAACAAGAAAGCGGATTCAATTTTCACTAAAACGCACTAAAAATGATGAAAAATAAAAAATGCATGGAAAGCACTCAAAAAGTAGATTTTTACAAAATAGAATCATAGCTCACTTGAAACACGCAGGTTAAGGATCCAACCCTGCTTTTTGCAAAAAGCACCTAAAGGCATAGAAAACATGAAAAAACTAAAAATAGTGAATTTTTTCAAAAATGAACCAAACGTCCGTCTGACCTACTGGAACATGGAAATGACTTTTTTTATTATTTTAGAATCTTACAATACTATCAATCAAGCATCTTAAATCAAAATCTAACAAAACAAACATTAGAATCTATTTTTCTTATTTTCATAAGAGGCCCAAAAATTGGGGATCTTACATCCTCCCACATGAAACAAAAACCACTTTGTGGACACTCGTGTGTCAAAACAACCAGCCCAATCTGAGTCCGAAAAAGCATGTAATTCTGGCGGCAATGATCCCCCCTTGCCCGATAAAACAAGCATTTATTAAAGTGCCACTCAAATAGCACTACAACACGTCACACAGAAATAGGCGCAGGTACCGACGAAATAAAGTTAGTTTTAAAACTAAAAAGCAGTAAAATAGACCTCAGAAGAGACACCGATTTTATAACATCAGAATGACCATCAGTAAATAAAACGTTGGAACAAGCTTTGAAATGACCGTCGGAATGCACTATGAAATAAGCATCAGTATTCCTATTGGCATATTCCGACGCTGATTTAGAGGGTTGTACCGACGCTCATACCATATTTCTGTACCGACGACCAAACCTGCAAAATGTTTTTGGACAGAGACAATTGGGAAATGATGTTGCATGTACTACAGCAAAAGAAAATAGCCCTCTCTGCCCAAAGGAAGAGTGCACAAGCAACTCCACTCCACCTACAAGCTGACGCTAAAGAGAGAGTGTATGGCAATTAGCAAAATTGTAAGAATAACATAACCACAAAATCAAAAGCTTGATCATGACATAACGGCATAAAAATTTTAAAACCATAAATAAAACATAAGTCGAAAACTATAAAACCATAAACGTAACCTATTTGCCATACCATAACCATTACCATAACTTGCTTGTCATACAATAACCATAACAACCATACCATCATTGCATAAAAATAACCATCATTGCACAACCATAACCATAACCATAACCATCACATGATCTCCATACCATCATAGAAAAACCATAACCTTAAGTTGACTGTCAAACCTTAACCATAACATCTGTGCCATACCATTAACATAAGCATAAACCATAAACATAAGCATTCCAAAACTGTACATATGCAAACAATGACCGAGTGAGAAGACGCTCATGGAAATTCCTCCCAATCGACGTCCTCTCCCTCCTCATGCAGCTGGGTCAAAAGGGCCACAAGTCCATGCTTGTATCCATACTTCTCCTCTCGGCGTGTCGGAAGACGCTTCACGGCAACGTCCTGCATAATTATGGTTTAATCATTAGATAAATCTTCAAGTAACATATATATTATCAATAATTTAAAGCATACGTATAGTACTTACAAAATCATGTCGAAGCGTATCGTAGCCTCCACTTCCAAGATGTGACACTCCAGCACACTCCAAACATGCTATGGATGCATCTCTCTGTTGCTGAAATCTCTGAGGATTGTCTTGTGTCTCGCGTGCAATTCCCACCCACTCCTTTGCATCCAACCATGCCGCCTTGGGACTCCCGTCATTGTACCTGTCTGTCGTCTCTGACTGACGGTGTGACATTGTGGACTAGATCATACCCCTCTGTTGGCTTGTACTCTCTCTGAATGGCCTATACTCTCTGTCGGCCTATACTCTCTCTGAATGGCCTTGACAACGTAATTATTTCTTTCAACATCGAGGTTCTGCCAAACCTCCATCACAGAGTGACCAAACTGGATCGTATAGAGCTCTCTCAAATCCTCTGGCGCATGGAATTTCCGACCCTACCTGCCACAACAGCCCTATCCCTGCTATTGTACACCTTTGCTAGGATCATGCTCATGTGATGCCCAAGGTGTACATGGTGTGCGGATCGGTGACCTATCTACTGAAGAGAGTGGTGGATGCTCTCTCGATGGTATGGACACATCGGTAGAACGGCTACCACAGCAACCACCGCCTCTAGATTGACGCCTACCTCGTCTCGAGGATGAACCACCCGTCGATGTAGGGGGCACACGAGTACTAGGTGTGGGGGACACACTAGACTGAGGTGTAGGGCTGATCGGTGTAGGGACCACACTGTTCCCAAGCGTAGCGTCAGCTGTAGTAGGTCTAGAGGGACCTGCTGCCCAAAGGTGTTGTGCCATCGCGATCTGCTCTAGTGTGAACTGAGACAGAAACGAGCCCATCTGCTCGGGTGACATGCCAACCGGAGTGACAGAAAAACTAGAACTAGGAGAGTATGGCTCATCGTCATCGGCCATGGCTAATAATACACAAACAACACCCACAAAATACGTTAGTTTATAGAAGAAACTCTTTATCAATACAAATAACAAATCAACGAAACTGCTACATAGATGACAACATCTAAAGTGTATTGTAGACTAATAAAAAGAGTTCCTAGCAAAAGTCATTAGTTAATCTCTCATCCTCTATGAGATCTGATGCACCAAATATGTATATCTCAATCTGTACTTCTGTATCTTCGTCATCAAACTCTACTTCCTCTTCGCTCCTTGCATTAGCTTCAGTGTTTGACACCTCATTTCTAGGTTCAGACAATTGCTCATTGTTGACATCCACCTCAAAATCTAAACTTAAAGTTGGAGTCAGTCCTGCGCTTTGTTCATGAATCACCTCTTTGACCTCAACGTCCAATCCTTCACACACTTGCTTATTACGTGGAGCAACTTGAATGACATAGAGCTAGCAGGCTTTAGAAAGATCATTCTCATTATTTTTTGTTCATAGTGGATCGTGTATGAACACAACTTTTTCACAATGCTACGGAAGTAAGAATGTATCCCGCGCATATGTCCACACCCGCCTAGAGTTCATTTGAATCAATCCACTCTTGTCTTTATGCACATTTGCATTAGGGCCGCTGGTAATAACTTTGAACCACCTCACGTCAAAGATAAACATACCAAAATTTATAAAGCTAACCTTCAAGATGTCTTGGATGTGGCCAAAATATTCAAGCTGGCTAGTCTCTGTATTCTCATCCCTGGCACTACTCCTACTTTCTTGGACGAAGCTTGCCCTAACACCACTGTCAAAAGTGACCCTTTGTTCGTCGATCTGTTGGACTCTGAAGTGCTTCCCATGCGACCACAAAGCTCCGTATTAATGATAATGCAACCACAAAATTGAAACAAACTAAAATTTATTAAAGCAAAGTAATCTTCATGTGGAGCTTGAAAAGGAAGTTGTGAAATATACATGCCAATCGCAACCCCTTGACATCTCCTCTTCCTCTTCAGTAATCAACACACCATTCCTCTTTGCCTTTGAGAGTGTGGCATCTAACCACCACCCACTTGGAAAGTCAGGAAATTTTGAAGATGATCTGGGAAAGGAAGGTTTCTAGTGGCATGGTTGCACTTGAATTGAAGGTGATCTATCAAGCGTTGTTGCTTTTCCCCTTTGTACCTCTCTAGCCACTTTTGCATGATTTCTGAGTTGAGAAGTCAAAATCTCATAACCTTTTCTCGCATTGTGATGTCCATCTTCCTAACGATGCCTTGTCCCTGTGGCTCGTCCCCTGTCACCTTGACGTTGACCTCAATAGTCCACATTCAGGGCATGTCTGGATCAATTGAGACCAAAAAATTACTTGATGAGGACAAGAGACTCTTGTACAAGCCATCCTTCTACCATGCTACCCTTAGGGTGAGCCCTTTGACGAACAAACCCCTTTAAAGTCTTCATAAATCTCTCCAAGAAGAACATCCACCTGCTATGGACCACCCCAACAACTGCAACTTCATCAACCACATGCACAAGGACATCCATTTGGATGGTAACAATGTTTGTTGGAAAGTACTTCTCCACCATGCACATTGCTTCAATAGCATTTAAGCATGTTGCATCGATGCTATCTTCTCTTATCTCTTTTGAGCTGATCCAGCGTACCAGCTCACTGATTTTGTAGATTTTTCTTCATGTGTCAAACAATTCTTTAGGCAATTGGTAACATGAACTGTAAAAATTTGTGCCAATCGTGGGAGTTAAGACCACTGAGATTATCATCTCTCATAAAATCTGTTTTCAAACATTGCATGCACCCTGTGGGAGTCTTGAATGAAGATATAGTCTTCTTCACTTGTTGCTCTTCTGCGTGACTCAGAACCCATGGACCTTTTGGTATAACAAACTTTTCATTGGGTTTAAGTCGAGGCCACATCTCCGGCATTCGACCCATAGCCTGCAAGTCATCTCTTTGGGCCTTTCTCTCCCTATTTCCAGTGACGGTTTTCCATATGATCTCCCCCACATTCTTGAAGATGTGCATTGGGTTGAGAAAATGATTAATCAGTAGGTAGCTCTTGTATGGGAGTTCATGGAAAATAGAAAGTCTTTTCATTCTAGGTGGCATTCAATCTCCCCTCTCTAGCCACATGTTTTTCCAATCGCTCACTTTTAGTGTGGATGCATGTCATGTTTGCATATGTTTGGTCCACGTAGCTCATGTCCTTCAGGCAAAAATCTACCATGCTCCTCGTAAACTGTCTTGCTCAAATGATCAGAGCGGCGAAAGCCAAGTCAAGGACCACATTTCAGACATGCATGATTTCCCGAGTAACTCAAGCCTGAAACATCACAAAATTAAAATATAAAAGCATTGGCATAGCCATGAATAACATGTGTGTGAGGGTTTTAAAGGCACTTACCTAAGTACTCATCAAAGCTTGGCCAATCCTGCATAGTCCACATGAGAATTCCTTGCACATGTATATTCCGTTGTCCGATTGGTTGTGACATATCAACCATATCGATTCCTAGCCACAAGATTGGAAACTCTTCTATAAGTGGTACCAGATAGACGTCCATGTTCTTTGTTTTGTACTTTCTTGGGACGATCAATGACAACAGATGGCCCTTCTTGATAGCGAGCCATGGTGAAAGATTATAATCAACCAAACAAATAGGCCTCATCGATTCAGGTGCCTCACGCGGGCTGGTTTTGCAATATCATTTTCAATTAGGAGACCATCAAAAACAAAAAGCAAAAGTTTCTTTTCAGACATGTTCGCAATCTGAAAACGATAACTCAAAATCTATGCAGAATTTGAAAAAAAATTCTTCTACAAAGTTGTAGAACACATCGATGCCAATGCCTTCTGGGTGATTGTTTCTTCAAAATCGTTTTCTATCATGAGAAAACTCAAAAACAAAAATGTGCTGCTCTCATACCATGTTGAGAGAGAGAGAAAGAGAGAGCATAGAAATAGAACCCCGAAGTGTGTATAGAGAGCACACACTGAGTACACATATATAGTTATGCAAATCTATCCATGGTCATCTTTCCCACTCCACTTCCTGCTGTAGTTCTAGCCATGGATATCTCTCCCACTCCACTTCCTAGTATAGTTCTAACCATGGTGATCTCTTTTTGTAGCCCTGTGCGTTGCATCCAAGAGAGGATTTTGCTGGATCCAAAGCTTAGAGAGTAGGTTGCGGCATTGTGGTCTGAGAGAAAGGTCACATAGGGAGACACTACCACTCAAGCGGACATTGGCATTGTGGAGCTTAGCCAGTTCTTCCTCTGAGAGACTGCAGCTCGTTTGCCTACGATGAGGGAGGATAAGAAGAAACTCTAACAAGCCATAGTCTCCTTACAGTGGATACAAAAGCACCACCCAAATAACCCTTGGTTAGAGAAGCAATGCACTAGGCTTGGTAGGAGTTTTTCACCATTGAGGAGAGACAAAATGATTTTTCCTTCCATTGTCAGGCATCTTAGTGGATTTAGATGGGAGACAAAGTGATAGTTGCTTAGTCTTATGACATGTGCAATTCTTACCAGCACATTCTGCACACTGAGAAGATGCCTCACAATATGAGCGAGGGATTGATTTACCTTAACCCTTTACAATGTAACCATGTTTGGTAATATAAATGTTGACTTTCGTATTTTGGTACTTAGTCTTAAAATATTAGCTTAGTGGTTTTAAATCAAATATTAAATTTGTTGTGAAATTCTAGAAAAGGAGATTTTTTTTCACTAATTTATGATAGGCTTAAAGTATAAAAATTACTTTTAAGTCATTTTTCTTGGGTGTTTGCTCTCTACACTCAAACTATCACACAAATGGCTTCAAAAGCATGCTAGAGAAACTCCAATCCATAGGCCTTAACCCAACCATCTACACTCCCATCTTCCTATATCATATAGATCTTAGAGCCACACTCCACATGCATCCCCAGTCCTTACGCCTCAAATGATATGTGACAGGCCTCACAATTTCACAATATCATGAAATTGATGATACAACAGACATCATTCTAGCTTATGGTAATGTAGGAAACGAATTTCTAAGTTGGGACATGACGGTAACATCACCAACCAAGAAAGAAGGGAAAGGGGAAGAAGGACGAGGCTATCTTAGTTCAAGAAGAGGACAAAAAAAATGAGAATATCTTGACTGAGGATGAGGAAACTTCTATATGGCCCTCATTCTAATTAGGGCCCACACCAGAACAAGCTGAAGAAACACTTGAAAGAGATGAAGTCCTTCAGATCATTTCCAAGTTTAATGTACGGCTTCTCCTTCTAGTGGTAGTGGGTGGGTGTGAGTACTTGCTATTTTATGACGTCTGAAAGAGCATAGGCCTAAGGGAGGATGAGCCACTATTTATCATGGCACAAATTGCGGCTTGCAGTGTGCAAGGCACTAAGTGCTAGGTTGTAACCCCCTCACCCTAATGCCAACAAGAATGCAAGGCACTAAGTGCAAACCTGTGCGATGACCCCCTCATCCAAAATGCGAACAAGTGTATCCTAGTTAGCCATGAAGCCGAACTATGCACCTTCACTTGGAAATTTGAGGATTACATGTTGTTGACTGGCATCCTATCTCTCTCTACAGGTGTAGAAGAACCTAGAGCCATAGTGGATAAGATCAGAGACAACAATGTACTTATTGATACCAAGAGAGAGGCCATTCATGCCCTCCTTAGTAATATGTAATCAAAATTTAATGAGAAACTTCTGCCTTATTGTCTTAATACTGTAAAATTGTATTTTTATCTTCATTCTTGTAAGTTCAAAGTAATTCTGATTGTCATTTATGTTTTGTATCTTGCATGAAGACACTATCAGTCGCTTCGTTGGCTGGGTGCACAAATTAGAAAACTTTAGAAATAAAATTTCTTGTGTATGATACAAATTGTGTGCATTTTGCCTTGTTAGGAGTCATGGGTTATTTGAAAAGGCTTTGCAAGCAAGAAAATTGGGACGTCGGGCAGTGTAGAAATGTCTGATTAATTTTGGATTGCCAGGACCTCTAGGATGAAAAAAACATCATCGTGGTTTGAAAAGGATTTGCGGGCGACAAAACTGGGCCGTCAAACGGCATAGAAATGTACAGTCAGTTTTGGGGAGAATTTTGGGCCCAAATGGCTGGCCTATTTTGAGTTGTCAGGGCCCGGAGCACTAAAAAAAAAAGGCCAAAATTCCCTAGGCCGCCACAGTGTGACGTGGGGCATCGGACTAGGTCAAAATGCCAAGGTCGCACCGTGGCGGCCTGGGTATTTTTTCCTTTTGTTTTAAGTGCTTGGGGCCTTGGCAGCCCAAAACAAGCCATCCGGATCCAAAAATCCGCCCAAAATTGACCGGACATTTGTCTGCCATTCGACATCCCAATTTTCTTGCCCGCAAAGCCTCCTGATGGTGAGCCCATGGTCCTTCGCTAACCCTTAGGAGCCACACTAAAGGTTTTTTTTTTTTATGTGTCAAAAATTTGACCTTTCTTCTTGCCTTTGTATCTCTAAAAGGGTCAAGATTTCAAAAATGTTTGTGAGACAATGTTTTATTCTCCTTCTCGACATCTAAAACTCATGTAAGTCGAGTGTTTGCCTAATTTGACTCCGTTTGGCAAAAAAACTAGATTCTTTCACGAGTTGCTAGAGAGAGAATAAAAAACAACCTATTTCCTATAAGTGCCTAAGTTACATGCCTCGAACGGTCATGTATATTATTGAATCTTCATATAACCACTCAATCAAAGCTATTCTACACCTTGAGGACTACATTTGCTACATAAAAACCTTCTTCTAATTCTATATCTATCCTACTAAAAAATATCCCACAAGGTATGCATCTAGTAAGATGAGGAGCGAGAAAGTCAAAATCATGCATCACCAAACTTTGAGAATGTGATCCAAATACCCTACCAAACACTTTCAAATAATATTTACAAATGCCATATAGAAAAACGTCCAATACGAAAATCAAGCTCCATTATATTGCAAACTCTCTCACTCAAATCACTTAAATTAAAAAATAGAAACACATTGCAAATTGCAAAAGATGGTTGTGAGACAATATGAAAGGATACAAAAAGTTTTATTTCATTATGGTCATGATGATTACAAAATAGGGCTTCACTCTTGCGTGGAAAATTCTTAGAACACAATCTCATATAGCAAGGGCTAAGTCTCCTAGCTTTAAGGCAACACATTTTGTATGTATCTGACAAATAACTCCATATTGGAAAACCGAGGTTGTGAGATCCTTTGTTGCATCTCACAGTACTCCAATGCCACATCCTCAGCTTTTGCAACCTGACCTATTATCTCCCAAACTACACAAGTGCACGGTGCCTTTAGGATGATGGGATCGGTGTCCTTCCGATATTTTCATATCTCACGAAGAGCACGTACTCCCTAGCATAAACCTGTACTTCCTTTTTTTCGAAGGAGGGGGAGGTGGCCAGGCTTTTTGTTTCCATGGCTACTGACGATCGTGTCACATCTTCTTTCTCTTCTCCATATCTGGACGCATTAGATTATCTCTCCCTCTCTCACTCAAAGGCCCACTATAGCTTTGCTCATTTTTGTGCACCTTGGGAATCCTTGCGTTGATGCTCTAGTTCATCTTACAACTTTTCATAATAATCAATATCTAATTCTCCTAAATGATTTTCTCATATTAAACTGATCATTTAATGTGGGGAAGTGCCAGGGGAGAAAAAGCTAGAATATTGGTTAAGATAGTAGACCGGCCACAGTAGGGATCCAAAGGAGGGAAAATAGGGATCCAAAGGGGGGCCATCTGCAAAAGAGCGATGCGCAACAATGGGCTAGAAAGACCCTAAGGTTCAGCTCATTAAGACTTCCAAATTGCTAAGGTTCCAAAATTCAAAGGTTGTGTCCAAAGGGTTAAAGCTTAGGGGAATTGGATGCTTTGTGTGCTCTCCAAAGTCAACACACATCCCTACACATGAGGGGACGAGCCCTAAAGGTAGGGGATGAGAGAGAAAGTCACAGACACACACACAAACAGGCTCCCTTTACACAAAGGGAATTAGGGACACATGTTAGCTCCCTAGCCCAGATGCCCACAAGGTGTGCCCAATTCCTATTGGATGGCCTTGGAGGTGGACCAATGAGAATTAGGCTAGAGTAAATCTAGTTTAGTTAATTTAAAAACACTTAATAAAAGAACCAATAGGAATTAAGTCTCCTAGAAGACTATTGGACAGTCTCCCAAGGGGTCCAATGAGCATTCAGGAGCCCAATGGCTTGCCTGATTCCTATTGGCCAGGAGGCAAAGGTGTCCAATGAGAGTTTAGTTTAATTATTAGATTACCTAAGACTCTCACAAAAGGGGAAAGGGGGACACATGTCAGAAGGCTATCACTTATGCTTATTAATTGTGATAGGCTTGACTTGGGGAGATCCAATGAGGCCTGAGCAAGAGCAAATAGCAAGAGGGCTCGCCCAAGAGAGAGAGAGGGGGCTGATTTTTGCAAGGCATTATCACACACTCACTCACACAATCTCATGTGTGAAGAAAGAGAAGACTATCTCTTCCCAAGCTTTAATGGAGAGCTCATCACCTACTCCAAGCTTGTGAGATAGAAGTCTACATCAACACTCTCTTGGCATGTGGATGTTGAGGCAAGCTTTTCCATGCATGGGAACCCCCCATATATTTTTGCCCTTTTACCAAAATATTTTCTATTATATAAGTTACTTTTAATTTTTCTTCCTTTTTCACAAACGTTTTAGCCTTTATTAAATAAATAAGACTTATGCTAATCAATCACGATGTAGCATAAATAAGTAAGCTTTCTTTGTTGATCTCTCTTTTGACCTTAAATATTAAATATATATATTCTAAATTACATTATATATTTTAGTATTTTCTAATATATTTTTCATGTATGTATATTATTCCACCCTACCAAATATTTTATTCACTAGTTTTCATTTTCAAATCTCAACCCCACTTTCAAATTTCAATAATACCTCCATCTAGATGATTGCCAATCTTTTCAAAAATCTAGGTCATGTTTTCATACACATGAAGGAGCTTACACTTGAAGACAAGAGAGAAATCCACTCAAAGGGGACCACCAAAAGACCTTTGCAGCCACAAATAATACATTATTTGGCTGAATTGTTTAAGTAGATAAGAACCCCGAATCTGAAGGAGCGTTCAACATGAAAGATGTAGCTCGTGATCTCAACTTTTAGCTCAATGTTTTTCAGAGTTTTTGGAGTTATGAACACGGAGATATGATTTTTGTAGTGGACCCTAGTTTTCTCGTGTAATGGTGACACAGGCCATCCCCAATTTTCTTCCCTCTAGAATGGCTATGGTTCTACAAGTCTTCAAACATGATTAGAAGAGACAAGGATCTTTTAATGAGGTATTGGCAAGTCTAGAGTGATTCTATCACCATTTTTGGAGGATCCATCCTCATCAACAACTATCCACCTTTGACAATATCTCTTGTAAATTTCTTACCTCTCTCCTCTCCCTAATAAGCTTATGTCTAGCCAAAGCTAGACTATTGTAAATATCTCCTATCCTCTACATCCTACCCACATTCTCTCATCTTCTCTCTCTATTGACTCTGGTATTTTAAATAATGAGGAGACAAGATGGGAGCCACAATCACATGCACCCCATTTTCCTAGTCACCAAAGTGGGACACTCACCTCAAATAGAAATATTGCTAAATCCTCCCCTCCTTCCCTATATAAGGAGGCCATGAGATCTCACTTGGGGGGGGGGGGGGAGAGAACACACACACACACACACACACCTATCCATACACACTCTTGTGCTACATGCTTGTAGCATGAACCCTAATCACATAATCAGAACACCATCATCATCACCATCACCATGCACAAAAGATGAGCACCACACCTCCACACCACTTGTAATTAAGGGTTGAAGGCACAATTTAAAGAAGAAGAAGGGTGGACACACTCATGATATTCCTCGCCATCAACTCCCATCTCTCCATTATGCCTCCTACGATCTTGTCCCCTTCTCATTTTCCTGCCATACACTACCTATTGTATTCATGTTTTGCAAGCAATCAACACACTCCATCTTGGTGCCATACTTTGTGTCGCTTTGGATACATCTCATTGTGAGTATGGTATATGCTTGTTCCTTGCCTTTTTTTTTGCTTATGTAAAGGTGTGCGGATTCGCCACCATACACACACACACACTCTCTCTCTCCCTCTCATATTCCTATCATCTTGCTACTTTTATCTTGAGGTGTGTGGATTCGCCACCTCTTGTATGATAAGTGAGCATAATCGCAAGTTTCCCCTACCTCATTATCTTCCTTACTAACATGCACGAGTAGCAAGCCCATTCTCACTCATTCACCACTCCTCTCACCTTATTCTCCGACCACCCCATTCCACATTTGGGCGTGGATCTTGAAATTTTTTTCCATGGCATGCTTCATTGTGTATATCTATGCGTCCTACCCGCATATCTTGCTAGGTGGTGCCCCTATTGTGTATCCCCCATGATGAGGCCATTGTGCATAGTCTTCGTGTAGAGGCCACCGGGTCTATTTTTCACTTCCGCGTCTCATTTGGTGCCCCCACGGAGGAGGGCTCTTGACCTTCATTTTACAAGGCTGACATGTTTACTTCTCTTCATGGACGAGTGGCTTCTTGAATTCTCTAATTGGACCACTGAAGAGGAGGAGCTTCAAGCAGGTTTGACACAAGTCATCAAGACACTCTTGCGAGGGTGTTGTATTGTTAGCATAGAAGAAGTGGTAAGACCCTCTTTCCCTACTCAGATTGTTTACATTTCTCATCGTCCCCGCAAGCGTACAAGCAAGGCACAAGCTGCATCATGCTCACATTGTAGCCAAAAACCACACCTTCGACATGAGTGCAACCCAAATTGAAGAAAAGGCCATCATTTTCTCCCTCGACATCTGTACAGGAGTTCTCACAACAGTAGGCTTTCAAGTAGCACCAGGCTTCTCTAAATCTATGTCCCCATCTTTGCCACCTATTCCACCTACATCCGCAACAAGCCTTCACAACTTGAGTAAGCTACTACGAGCGCGTGGTCCCTCCCTCTCCCTTGCACCAAAAGATTCAAGGGTTTTTCAGCGCCGACAATCACGCTGTTTCCAAAACAAAAGGGTAAATCCTCCAAAGTATTTCTATACCTCACTCTCATCTCATGAGCCAAGAACTAGAAACAGCAGCATGGATTCTACGTCGTCTACCGAGTGAAGTGGTGGAGCTTGTCATCGGCAAGGTCTTTGACATAGGTTTTGCTTGGCGCAAAGACAAGACCCTCCACCTTCAAGGGGTGTTGCTTGTAAATCAAGGCTATGATAACGAATTTACAGCTTGCTATGTATCCATCCAACTTGGATTAATACAAGTGGTAAGACTCACCACCTACCTCATCACACCTCTCTATACACTAGATGGCACTCTATCTTTTAGGAAAGTCAAGTTGCTCAAAGAGAGAGAGTTCAAGATTCTCCAAGAGCTTGCTAGAGGGGCAGTCCTAGAGCTAGAAGACGAAGACAACCTTTTCCTATGGTACTATAAAGTTGACCTCGACTACCAAGAGCTCTACACCTCCGACTATAACCTTCCACCATGAAGGAGAGAGCCTTTCTGAATTATCATGTGATGGACCCAACGCATCAGCCTTTTGCAAGGAACCAAACTTATGCACCACAACGAATTCAATCAATCAAAGTAATCTTGAACCGCAAGATGTTTTATCAGCAGATCATTACAGCCATGTTTGGTAGAGAACGACTGCAAGAGATAAACACCTCTTCTCTACCCTTTATCCTCCCTATGATTAATCATGAAGTATCTTTTGATGTAGTTATTTTCATCTAAGTCGAGTTAATTTTCTCAGTCTCACAATGGCAAGTGTAGCATTTCCAACATTTACTGGTAAGGTGGGTGAGGATGCTGCAGACTTTCTAGACAACTTGGAAATAGCATGTGTCATCCCTGCGAGAGATGATGATGCTTCGCGCTTGTGCATCTTCCCACTTCTAATGAAGGTGGAGGCAAGATCATGGTACAATGCCTTGGCACAAGAAACCAAGGAACGGTGGGACTTATTAAGAGCAGCCTTTGTCAAGCGTTTTGGAGAGGGCACAACATCAGAGAAGCTATGGCAATTGTTGACAGAGTTGAAGCAGGGCAGTATGCTGGAATACGCATCATATGAGTCAAAGTTTGTAGATTTATGGGGGCGATGGGTTGCATCGCTAAGAGAGGATGAGGGGGCACTTGATTTCCTAAAAAAAGATTGGTTTGTGGCTGGGTTATGGCCAACTCTTAAAGAGAAGGTGAAGGGAAGGTTTCCTACTATGTATGAGCTAGCAGTTGAAGTGGCCCGCCTTAAAGACAAGAAGTTGCGCCTACAAGCCAGGAATATCGATGAAGAGGAAGACGTTAGGACCCGACTACCTCTAGCACCACCTACAAAGCCACCCAGAGAATTCAACCACAAGAACCAATTGAAGATCAGCAAGACCTGCTCAATCGAATCACCAATCAACTTGAGAATCTCTCAGTCCATTTGATACAACAAGGGCATGCACACAATCACAACCAAGATCAAGGAAGAGGACAACAAAGGCAAAACCAAGAATACCACTGCTACAATTGTGGGGAGGATGGTCATGGCATGTACTACTATCCACACCCAAGGAGGCATAATTTCAATAGAGGAGCCACGTAAAACCAGGTTTCACCACCGAGAGCAAGACCACCACCACCGAGGGCACCACAACAAGCACCACCCATTCAACCACAACCACCACCACCTCCACAACCTCTCATTCCACCCTTACCCCCACCACTAGTTGGAAATCCAACAGTAAGCGTCATCAGTCTTGAAGGTAAAGGAAAGAAGAAAATGGAGGAGGATATCAAGGGAGTAGGAAAAGGTAAGACCAAGTTTAAAGGAGTAGATGCCATAGGGGTAAAACGCGCTAGACAAGGTGAATCTTCCCAAAAGGAAGAAAAGATGAAGACTTAAGGGGAATCTAGCAAAAAGCCGTCCAAGTTACGACGTAAAATTGACATTGTAGATTTCTCTTTGGGTGAATGTTCCAAACCATATGATTTGGTTCAAGATGTTTTTGTGCACGGCCCAAACATCACCTCGCCCCAATTACTCCACCTAGCACCTAGGGTGAGGAGACAATGGACAAAGATGGTTAGCACGAGATGACCAAGGCCAAAGATAGCCGGGGCTATCTCTGGGAGTAATCTAGATGACATACTACTAGTGATGGATGCTTACATCAAAGGGCAACACATCTCCAATATCTACATCGATGGTGGCGCACAAATATGCGTCATGAGTGAAAAAAAGATGCACCGTTTGGGTTTAGAGGTGAGTCGGCCGGCACCATGCCGAGCCAAAATGGCAAATAATTTAAAAGTTCAATGTGTTGGTGTCATAAATGCAGTAAGGATAAAGGCATTGAACACCGAGGTAGATGTGGACATCTTTGTCATGCCACACAAAGGGGAGGGCTATCCTATCATTCTAGGGAGGCCTTGGATTATGGCTATGAGAGCTAAGCAGGACTGGGACACCGGCATAATCCAGATGAAGGATTCAAAAGGGAGTCCAATACTTTACGACATGAAGAAAGGTCGACAATGCGACATGGATCTAGAAACCTCTATGGATGAGTTTTCTAGTGGTGACTCTTCAACCACTTTAGAGGAGGAGTCAACAGTGAGTGAAGACAGTGACAGTAGCATTGAGGTGATGGGGATCATTCTCAAGGACCCTAAGAAGATGGAGCAACCTGATTTCTCATCATCAAACCAAGGGGAGACACCAGGTATACAACCTCTGGTAGAAGCACGTAAGCTACATCAAATGCTCTCTAGTGAGTTGTGTGGGAAGGAGCGTGAAGATTATATTGTGATACTAAGTAATTTTACCACATTGTTCATTGATGAATATGATAAAATCACTGGCATCAGAGTAGTTCAACATCACATTAAGCTCAAGGAGGGAAGTAAACCTGTAGTGCAGAAGCTCAGGCGGCTAGGAGTAATTCAACAAGACGCCCTGCTCAAAGAGGTGAGGAAATTGCTAGAAGCCGGTTTTATCTATCCTGTTGAAGAATCAGAGTGGGTTTCTCCACTGGTAGTCACACCAAAGAAGAATGGTAAGTGGAGGGTTTGTGTTGATTACAAGCCTCTTAATGCAGCCACAAAGAGGGACCATTTTCCTCTTCCTTTTCAAGACGAAATACTCAATGAGGTAGCAGGACATGAGCGCTACACGGTATGTGATGGCTACTCAGGCTACTTTCAAATTAGCATCGCTGAAGAATATCAAAAGAAGACAACCTTCATCACACCATGGGGATGTTTTGCTTACACAGTTATGCCTTTTGGTCTCACTAATGCTCCAGCCACTTTTCAGCGATATGTGACATTTGTTTTTCAGCCATTCTTTGGAAAATCAATCCGTGTTTTTATTGATGACTTTTGTATCTATAGCTCTCGCTCTCTTCATTTGGAGAAAGTTTATGAAGGTCTAGCTAGGCTACAAGCTTTGGGGGGCCAACTCAATGTGGAGAAATGCCACATTGGTGAAAGCAAGGTTACTCTTCTTGGCCATGTGATCTCGGCCAATGGCATTGAAGTTGACCCAAGCAAGGTTCAAGCCTTGCTGGCTTTGACCTCTCGCACCACAAAAAATCAGTTGGTCTCTTTTCCTCAAAAGGTGAGGTATTTGAGTAGGTTCATTCACTTGCTCTCCCAAGTGGTTCTTCCTTTACAACAAGTTACCCATCAAGAGATTTTCACGTGGAGTGAAGAAAATGAACAACAATTCAATGAGGTAAAACAAATTCTAGCTTCACTTCCCACCATAGCACCTCCAAAGTGGGACGAGCCATTTTATGTAAACCCTAGTGTGGGCAATAACACACTTGGGGCTGTATTGATGCAAAAGGATCCTCAAACTTCTTTCATGCGTCCTATCTACTTCTCTAGTCGAATGATGACTCCATCAGAAAAGGGATACACGACCGTGGAGCACATGGTGCTTGCATTAATGTTTGCTACCACCAAATTTGGCTCGTATTTATTGTTTAGACCATTCATAATCTTAACAATGGAAGAAGTATTTCCTTATGTAATGCAGCACATGGATGTTTCTTCTAGGATTTCCAAATGGCTCACAAGGCTGCAAGAGTTTGACTACACAATGCAAGTGCAGAACTCCACAAGGGCCAGTCTAGGAGGTATTCTCACTCATCGCCACTATGAAAAGAAGCTAAAGATAAAGCCAAATGATCAAGATATTACACCCATACTGGAAGTCCCTAAGGTAGAGGAGGCTCACTCTCTTTTCTTTGATGGAGCCTACAAGAGGAAAGTGGACACAGCTACAGCAGGCATTGTCATCTTCAACGAGCAAGGGGATAAGGTTTTCTCCATTGGGAATCTCTTGGATTCTCACTCTAACAATGAGGCAGAATATGCAGCCTTAACTCTTAGATTAGAGTGGTGTGTGACACAGGGCATTCAATGGTTAAATGTATTTGGTGATGCCATGCTTTTAATAAAACAAATACATGGAACTTGGGCTTGTAAAAATCATAGCTTGCTAGGCCATTTGCGCAAAGTCAAGGAAATTTTAGGAAAATTTCAAGTTGTACAATTACATCATGTCCCTCGAGCAGGCAATCAAGAAGCAGATGCTCTAGCTAGAGAGAAGCTGCAAGATGTTTCAATGGTGGGTGCTATGAAGTTGAAGCTGCCTCTCTTCCAAGGTAGCGATGCTATGCCTGACATCATGAGTTTCTTGGACACAGGAGAGTGTCCTAAGGATCTTACTAAGGGCCAAAAGCAGTGGCTTGTGCGCAAGGAAACTAAATACCGCCTTATCAATGACGGCCTCTACTGCAAGGGTAAGGATCAAATTCCTAGGCGTGTACCTCTCTCTAGAGAGATCACTGAAATCATTTCAAGTTGCCATGATGGTGTTTGCGGAGGACACTTTGCACTTGACATCACTAGTAGAAAGATTCTACAAGCCGGGTTTGTATGGCCTAGTCTACATAGGGATGTGCATCATTGGTGTAAAACATGCAAGGAATGTCAAAAGGCAGGTGATAGGAGGCTCACATATGAGCCACAGACTCCTATAATCTCATATGGACCATTCGAGAAATGGGGAATTGATGCTATTGGGCCTTTTCCAAGGAGCAAATCAGGTAAATTTTATATCATCATGGGTGTGGACTACATGACCAGGTGGGCTAAAGAAGTTGCCACCACCCGGATTACAGCTAACGAAGTGGCTAAGCTCGTATTTGAAAACATTTGTTGCCATTTTGGCACTCCTCTTGAAATAATTTCTGACAGGGGACCAGGTTTTAGAGGAGACCTTGTAGGAGAGCTAATGGAGACACTCAACTCCCTACTACCCACAATGCAATGGTTTGGTGGAAAAGGTAAATGATATGATCTGCAAGATCATCACTAAACATGTACACAATCACAAAAGTGATTGGGACAAGCATCTTATGGCTGCACTTTGGGCTTATCGCACTTCATTTCGCACATCCCTTGGGTTCACACCATATCACTTGGTGTTTGGTAAGGAAGCCATTTTACCCATTAAAGTACAATTGGCTAGTCTCGGGGTGCTAGTTGGGCAGGTGGAACGTCCTAATGCTCATCTCCACAACCACATTCTGGATCTAGAGAGGCTTGAACTAGATAGAGAAGATGCTATCAACTATTATGCAGCACAGTCAGAGCAACGTCGACTAACCTTCAACAAGGGACTTAGGGCAAAAGGTCTCAAGAAAGGTATGTTGGTCCTACAGTATGATAAGAGGTTTGACACTAGGAAGGATAAAAAGTTTTCACCCAGATGGGAGGGGCCATTTCTCATTAGAAAGTGCTACGCCAATGGCAGTTACCAATTGATGGATGCAGATGGTAGGCTCCACAAAACATGTGTCAAAGGATGGAGGTTGAAGCAGTACTTTTTGAGGTTTGATCAAGCACCTATGATGGAAATCCCTGAGGAGAGAGACTCCTCCACCTCAATTGAAGAAGGATCAAGAACAACGCTAGAGACATGAATACCTCTAGCCTTAGGGGGAGGGCTAATGAGGCAAGCTTTTCCATGCATGGGAACCCCCCATATATTTTTGCCCTTTTACCAAAATATTTCCTATTATATAAGTTACTTTTGATTTTTTCTTCCTTTTTCACAAACGTTTTAGCCTTTATAAAATAAATAAGACTTATGCTAATCAATCACGATGTAGCATAAATAAGTAAGCTTTCTTTGTTGATCTCGCTTTTGACCTTAAATATTAAATATATATATTCTAAATTACATTATATATTTTAGTATTTTCTAATATATTTTTCATGTATGTATATTATTCCACCCTACCAAATATTTTAATCACTAGTTTTCATTTTCCAACCTCAACCCCACTTTCAAATTTCAATAATACCTCCATCTAGATGATTGCCAATCTTTTCAAAACTCTAGGTCATGTTTTCATACACATGAAAGAGCTTACACTTGAAGGCAAGAGAGAAGTCCACTCAAAGGGGACCACCAAAAGACCTTTGCAGCCACAAATAATACATTATTTGGCTGAATTTTTTAAGTAGAGAAGAACCCCGAATCTGAAGGATCGTTCAACATGAAAGATGCAGCTCGTGATCTCAACTTTTAGCTCAATTGTTTTCAGAATTTTTGGAGTTATGAACACGGAGATATGATTTTTGTAGTGGACCCCAGTTTTCTCGTGTAATGGTGACACATGCCATCCCCAATTTTCTTCCCTCTAGAATGGCTATGGTTCTACAAGTCTTCAAACACGATTACAAGAGACAAGGCTCTTTTAATGAGGTATTGGCAAGTCTAGAGTGATTCTATCACCATTTTTGGAGGATCCATCCTCATCAACAACTATCCACCTTTGAAAATCTCTCTTGTAAATTTCTTACCTCTCTCTTCTCTCCCTAATAAGCTTATGTCTAGCCAAAGCTAGACTATTGTAAATATCTCCTATCCTCTACATCCTACCCACATTCTCTCATCTTCTCTCTCTATTGACTTTGGTATTTTGAATAATGAGGAGACAAGATGGGAGCCACAATCACATGCACCCCATTTTCCTAGTCACCAAAGTGGGACACTCACCTCAAATAGAAATATTGCTAAATCCTCCCCTCCTTCCCTATATAAGGAGGCCATGAGATCTCACTTGGGGGGGGGGGGGAGAGAACACACACACACACACACACACACACACACACCTATCCATACACACTCTTGTGCTACATGCTTGTAGCATGAACCCTAATCACATAATCAGAACACCATCATCATCACCATCACCATGCACAAAAGATGAGCACCACACCTCCACACTACTTGTAATTAAGGGTTGAAGGCACAATTTCAAGAAGAAGAAGGGTGGACACACTCATGATATTCCTCGCCATCAACTCCCATCTCTCCATTATGCCTCCTACGATCTTGTCCACTTCTCATTTTCCTGCCATACGCTACCTATTATACTCATCTTTTGCAAGCAATCAACACACTCCATCTTGGTGCCATACTTTGTGTCGCTTTGGATACATCTCATTGTGAGTATGGTATATGCTTGTTTCTTGCCTTTTTTTTCTGCTTATGTAAAGGTGTGCGGATTCGCCACCATACACACACTCTCTCTCTCTCTCCCTCTCATATTCCTATCATCTTGCTACTTTTATCTTGAGGTGTGCGGATTCACCACCTCTTGTATGATAAGTGAGCATACTCGCAAGTTTCCCCTACCTCATTATCTTCCTTACTAACATGCACGAGTAGCAAGCCCATTCTCACGCATTCACCACTCCTCTCACCTTATTCTCCGACCACCCCATTCCACATTTGGGCGTGGATCTTGAAATTGTTTTCCATGGCATGCTTCATTGTGTATATGTATGCGTCCTAGCCGCATATCTTTCTAGGTGGTGCCCCTATTGTGTATCCCCCATGATAAGGCCATTGTGCATAGTCTTGGTGTAGAGGCCACCGGGTCTACTTTTCACTTCCGCCTCTCAATTTAAATCCAACGAAGAGCCAAGCTTCAATGCATGCTCATCTCCTCTACCAAGATAATTACTAAGCTAAGCTATGCTAATATGAGTGATTATGTGAGGAGATGTACATCTTTCTCGTAAGATACTCCTTCTTCCTCTCAATCTACTGTCATACCCTGCTAGCTCTCACCATTTTTGAAGGTGTGTGAGGTCTTGGGTCTGAGAATGGGGATAATTAAAGTTGTGTTTGTTCAGTGTTTTGCTTAGTGCATGAATCTTTCATCTTCATTGCACTAGATAGTCTTGAAGGAACACAAAGAATTGTATTGTACAATGTCTCTCTTGATGGGAGAAACCATAATACAAAGCCTTTTGGAGGGGGGACTGGCTCCATGCAAATCCGGTCCTCAACTGTTGTCAATAGCTTAATTTCTCTCTCTTTTGAATGTATTGTTGATGCTATCTAACTAGGTGTTATGCTTTTTGTTGCTCTCTCCACCCAAGCACTCTTGTAATTCTCATTAGGAATCAATTCTAATGAAATGTCCCCTATGTTCATGCTAATTTCCGCTACACATAAGTTTTAAGACCATTAAATATTACAGAACTTCCTTGCAATTTCTTCATTGTGCTCCTCTTTCATCTTTCGTACTTTCTCCTTCATTGTCGTAGCAGCCAGCCCTCGCAATCAACTCCTACCAAATAGCCGAAATAGTCAACTCCTACTGCCGAATAGCCCAAATAGTCACCGACGGTGGCTCTAGGTGATCCTCATAAACCCTATGACACCTCGCTCTCCATACAACTATATAGTGATGTACATCCTCAAGAGTTAGCTACCATTTGGAATCCTTCTCTTGTGTCCAAGAAATAGCTATGAAGTTTGGGCTATTTCTTGCTGCCAGCCCTAGATATGAACACATGGATAATCACAGAGAAAGCTCATCCCCCTCGAGGAGCCATAAGATCAAACAGGAAAGGGAATTATGAGTCCAATGAAGAGTCAGTTGGAAGCTCACCTGAAGCCCATAGGAGTGAATAAAGTTTTGATAATGAAGAAAAAAGGGCAGTAAGGGAAGAAATAAAAAGAAAGGTAATACCCGCCCATCAGGAAGAACCTCAACAAGAAAAAGGCAAGGTTTGAAAGAGAAAAGGAAGCTTATGAACAAGGTCCAAAATCTGCGGGACGGACTTCAAATCTTTGGAATCCAAGGGAAGTTAAGTGTCCTAGAACCAAAAACCCTGAGAAGAAGATCCTAAAGACATGCTAGAAAGGATGTATGCGAAAGTTGAAGCCTTCAAGATATAAGCGGTATTAGTTGAAGCTCAAAGAAAAGCCACAGAAGTGTCCATTGCTCAACAACCACATCAAGCAGAAGTTGGGAAACTAACTGAAACATAGCATGAACGGGAGTTGATATCTCCAAGACCATCCTCACCAATACCGAACAAGGGGATTAGATTCTTCCTAGTCCAAGCTCTTCATCAACTAACAAATTAGATGAAATTAGGGAAGTAAAAGGAGATGGGTTAAAGAAAGATAAGGAAGCCAATCAAGAATAGCCACATGAAACAACCAAAGATGAGGTTGGTCCTTCCAAAGAGCCTCAAGCACAATTTGAAGAGTGGGAAACAACGGATAAATTTATCACTCAAGTCAATGAGTATGCAAAGCAGATCCAACTGATGACTAAGAAAATGTGAATAACAGCTCTTAGACACAGTGATAAAGCTCGAGAACTTGATCAAGTGATTGATGCGCTCCAATGCGAGCTTAAAGATAGAATGAAAGTATTGTTGATGCTATTTAACTAGGTGTTATTCTTTTTGTTGCTCTCTCCACTCAAGCACTCTTGTAATTCTCATTAGGAATCTATTCTAATGAAATTCCCACTATGTTCATGCTAATTTCCGCTACACATAAGTTTTTAGACCATTAAATGTTACATTAGTATCATAGCTCAAGGTTTCTCTTTTCTTGATCAAGAAGGGAGGTCCTCAAGCTAGCTACAAATGGTTGGTATTATTAACTGCCTGTGAGTAAGTAGAATAGGGATTTTTCAGCCTTGCAATGCGCCTGCCTTCGTGCAGTTAACGGGCATCACCGTCGAGAGCTATGGTCTTAATAGTGGAGTCCTACGGGGCTTGCCTACGGCTTAACCACTATTGAGCTATTAGAAGCTTCACATGAGCCGGTGTTGTTTTGGGGTCGAAAGACCCTCTCTTCTATTCCTTGCAATTAATGGTATTCGAGTCGCGGGTACAATAGCTTGAGTGCTTTTTCTAAAGGGGTAAAGAGGAGTAGCAACTAGGACTTGAAGTGCCAAAGTACACCTAAAAATTTTACACCTAAAAGTTGTTAGAATGGCTGACAATAGTAAAGAGAGTGAAATTAATGTTGATAACTTTGATTTTGCTCATGATCAGGCTACTAATGATGCTTCAATGCTTGCTAACTATCTTGTTTCTAGGCTTCAACAAGCCATGGGCAATCCATCTCTCCAAAGTGAAGTGCAACAGCAGCTCCGTGCTCACGGGATTCTCCAAGCTCATCACCATGACGAGAGAACACCTAGGAAGCCTCCTTGTGAGACTACCAAAGAGGTCTCTCTCCGATTCAGGAAGAAGAAGAGAATCCATATGAAGGGCTCAAGAATTTACTTCTTGATGATGCATCTCCTTCCCAAAGGAGAACTCAAGAGCCTCCACCGAAGGAACGAGAAATAAGTGAGTCTCACGCCACCTCGGCAGAGATGGCTCCACGAAGACGGCGGGCTAAATGCTCTCCATCACCACCAAAGCGGAGAAGACCATCACACTCTTCTCCACACCATAATTCAAAGAGGGATGATAAAAAGAAAGAGAAGAAAAAGGTGAGAAAGAGGACACACTCTTCTCCATCTTCTTCATCCTCTTCCTCTTATGAAAGCTATGGTGAAGGCGACAAAGATCAAGACAAGAAAAAGGCGAGAAAGAGGTCACCGTCTTCTCCACCTTCTTCAAATTCTTCACCTTCTGAAGAAAGTGATGGTGCAACCTTTGAACCATCAAAAAGAAGAGGCTATAGGAAATCATATGCCGCATGGAAGAGGTCATCCAAGTTGAAGAAATTCAAAGAGGGAGGGAAGAGCATCTCTTTCCTTACCTATGATGGTACCTTTGGTGCTACGGACAAAGTCTTGGCCTTTATTCAGCAATTCGATGCAGCATTTGGAGATGAGGGCTTCACGGAGTCCTCCAAGCTATGCCATGTAGCTATGCACTTTCAAAAGTCCACCAGGCAATGGTGGTCTAGTCTACGAGCCAACGGTGAAGCTCCACGAGCATGGAAAGCTTTAAGAGCTTCCATTATGAAGCAGTTTTTGGCCACCGATGCCAAAGACAAAGTACTCACCGAATGGAGAATCTTAAAGCTCTCTCCCAATGAATCCATCCACAAATATGTAGACAAGTTTTGGGACCTACAACTCAAAGCCATTGTCTTCAAAAAGTTGGATTTTGGAGAGCAAAAGCAACAATTTTGTGCGAGCTTAACCGAAGAAATGGTGGAGTATGTCAACTCCCAAAGGCCACGTACCATATCGGCGGTAATACACCAAACTATGGTGGCCTCTCAAATCAATTTCCAAACAGGGGCTAAAAGAAATAATAAGCCCCCGGAAAACAAGGGTTCCAATGAGCCTAAGGGGAAGGAAAATGTCCAAAAGTCTCCTAAGGTCATTCCAACAAAGCTAAAGAGAAGGGAGTTTACAAAGGTAAGAATAAACTCTCTCTTGAAGAGCTTGAGCGTTATTGCAAAGATAACCGGTGTTTCAAGTGCGGCGAACAAGGGCATGCGTACCACGCTTGTACCCAAAAGAACAACCGCCAAGGTCCTCCTAGTGCTTCCTTGGTTGAAATCCAAGAGGAGGAGACTCACCAAACTCACCACAAAGGATCTCCTCTATGCCATGCTTGGGGAAAGGTAAGAGAACATGATGCTTTTATTCTCTTTGACCGTGGTTCTACTCACAATTTTATATCTATGGAGTTAGCCACCAAGCTAGGCATACAATCCTATGAGATGGGAGATGTCCTACCCGCAGACAGTGCTTTCAAGGGGTAAGAAGCTTCAATCACTCCTTTAATCGGGAAATTGAGGCTTCATGTCCAAGGCTATGTGGACAAAGAGGACTTCTTTATCTCTCCTCTCAAGAATGAGGATGTAATCCTAGGGGCACCATGGTTTGACCGCCTTACTGCCGATGTTAAATTTCCTGAAAGGAGAATCTCCTTTGAGTTCAGGGAAAAAGACATGTATATAGATGCTAAGGAAATGGGTAACACTATTCCCATTGTACATACACTAGCTTTCAACAAGTCAATAAAGAGCTCTATTTCCGTGTACATGATTTTTGTTAAAGATTCTCAAAATGAACCTAATGCTTTAGCAAAAGAAAATAAAAGCAACCAAAAGGAATTAGAGTTATGCAATTTTCTCAAGGGGTTTCAAGATGTTTTTATTGACGACATCCCTTTTGAGCTACCTCCTAAACGAGGTAATGATGACCATGCAATTGAACTTCTTCCAGGAAGTTCACCGCCTAACAAACCTCCTTATAGAGTTTCTCAAGCTCAACAAGAGGAGATTATGTGGCAAGTGCATGAGTTAGTTGAGAAGGGTATGTTTATGCCAAGCTCATATCCATTTTGCTCACTTGTGCTACTAGTGCAAAAGAAAGACGGCACATATCGTATGTGTGTCGACTATAGAGCACTAAATAGGATCACTATCAAGAATAGGTTTCCCGTTCCACGGGTAGAAGACCTATTTGATAAGCTACTTCAGTAGGATTGACCTAAAAAGTGGCTATCATCAAATAAGGATAGTTGATCAAGACATTGTAAAGACCGCATTTCGCACCACATTTGGTCTTTACGAATACATTGTCATGCCTTTTGGCTTGACCAATGCACCAACCACATTCAACCACTTGATGGAGAAGCTATTCAGGCCTCATCGAACCTTCACTGGAGTGTTCTTTGATGATATTATCATCTACTCTAATTCATTAGAGGAACACAAGCAACACCTCCAGGTAATATTTCAAGTTTTAAGAGAGAATAAACTTTATGTTAATCGAAGGAAAAGTGAATTTTTCTTGCAAGAGATTCAGTATTTAGGTCATATTATCTCTCAAAATGGCATCCAAATGGATCCATCTAAGTTAGAGATAATAAAAGGATGGCCTAAACCAAGGAATCTTCATGAACTAAGAAGCTTTATAGGTATGTGTGCATACTATAGACGCTCCATAGAAAATTTCTCACAAATTGCGGGACCATTACATGACCTAACAAAGAAAAGATTTAGGTATACATGTTTTGCTAAGAAGAACAATGCTTTCGAAAAGCTTAAAGAAAAGCTTATCTCTCAACTTGTACTTACACTACGGGATCTCTCAAAACCATTTGAGGTCCAATGTGATGCTTGTGGTGATTGCCTTGGAGCTGTTTTGCTCCAAGAAGGGCACGCCATAGGCTATGAGAGTCGAATGCTCGACCCTATTGAGCAAGATCTAGGCATATATGAAAAGGAACTCCTTGCAGTTCTACATGTCTTAGACTCATGGAAGCACTATTTATTGGGGACTCCTTTCATTCTGCGAACGGATCACTAAAGTCTTAAGTACTTCATGACGCAGACCAAGCTCTCCGACAAACAAATGAGGTGGGAAAATTTCCTTTCGCAATTTCATTTTCATATTGCTCACATTGCTGGCAAGAATAATCAAGTAGCTGATGCACTCTCAAGACGGCCGAGAGTGCATGCGGTTTCCATAGCAACTCACAATGATCTATCTTCAATGATAGATGAGTACGCTATTGATCCCGATTTTAAAGATGTGATTTCAGCCCTTGCATTAGGGAAGAAAGAAGAACCATTTACATTACAAGATGGTTATCTTCTCTATGGCAATAGACTATGTGTTACTAACTCACTACGTGAGAAAGTAATGTATGAATCTCATGCTCCACCTTATGCGGGGCATAGAGGGATTCGGTCTACCTTAAAGGGAATTGAAACATATTTTTATTGGCCTACCATGAAAGTGAACATACAAGAGTATGTTTCTAAATGTGTGGTATGCCAAAAGACAAAATTTGATAGAAGGAAGCAACTTGGATTGCTTCAACCCTTGCCAATACTTAATTCACCATGGGAGAGCATATCCATGGATTTTATCTTTGGATTGCCTAAGTCTATCCATGGGAATAT
Source organism: Adiantum capillus-veneris (assembly GCF_014529385.1). Lineage (NCBI taxonomy): Eukaryota > Viridiplantae > Streptophyta > Polypodiopsida > Polypodiales > Pteridaceae > Adiantum > Adiantum capillus-veneris. Next base: position 29,551,769 of record NC_140936.1, read on the forward strand.
GGGAATATGAACGATAGTAGACAGGTTCAGTAAACAAACTCTTTTTATAACTGTCAAAAAGACTATCAAAGCCCATCAAATGGCAACCCTCTTCATTTCACAAATTTTCAAGTACCATGGCTTGCCAATGTTCATAGTGTCGGATAGAGATCCTAGAATGACCAGTAATTTCTGGAAGGGTCTCTTTGAGAATTTAGGGACAAGGCTAAACTTCTCTTCGGCCTATCATCCACAAACGGATGGCCAAAGTGAAATAGCTAACCTAACCATTCTCGATCTACTAAAAGCCTATGTAACAAAAGTAGATCAAAGATCCCAATGGGAGAAGAACTTACCCTTAGTGGAGTATGCTTACAATAACACAGTACATACTTCCACGGGAAAATCACCTTTCGAGGTAATTGAGGGAAGATCAAAAAGTCCCTTGCTACTTAAGGTACATGGGAAGATCTTCGCTACAGATGAGTATAGCCGAGACCTACAAGAATCTTTTCAAAAGATTAATGATTCTATCTCTATCTCACAGTAAAGGCAAAAGGCTGCTACTGACAAGCACAGAAGAGCCCAAGCCTTTAAGGAAAACGATTGGGTCTTGTTAAAGTTTCCCAAGGCTCGATTAAGGCACACGACGGGCAATAATCCTACGGGCCACCAAAAGTACTATGCTAAACTAGCAAAAAGGTACTATGGTCCCTTCCAGATTCTTAGGCCAATCAATGAGATGGCCTATCAACTCAAGTTGCCCAATCATTGGCTCATACACAATGCTTACCATGTGAGCCTATTAAAGCCTTACAACGGAGAGCCACCTCAGAACCAACTATTGAAGACCCACCGGAGATCGAGGACCAAGAGGAGGTGCTGCAGCCCGAGTCCATTCTCCGACATGAAGACAAGGTATTAAGAGGCGGTAAGATTATCCGATGATATCTTATTCAGTTTAAGAATTATCCTTTTGAAGATGCTAGATGGATGCAAGGCATACAATTAAAGGATAACCTAAACCTTGTCAATGCTTACAATGCTTCCCAAGAGTAAGAAAATGTACAAAATGTTAAAAATGAACAAAGTTTTTTGTCTTATAAGACTCTCTTTTTCTTTATTGTGCACAAAAATGAAGTAGTATGCATGCTTAGATCAAGTTTGCGGAGACGACGTCTCCCAAACACCAAGTAGAGCTTGTCACTCTACTATGGAAGATTGATAGGACTAATGTGCAGACATGCTTGCGGCAGCCTCAGGCTCTCAAGCGCCAAATGGACTAGTCATCCATTGTGGAATGATGTCATAGGGTAACATAGGGATCGTCTACCCGCTAAGAAAAGGACTCCTGAATATGCTTTATCTTCTCTACACCAGTCGAGGATGACTATGATTTCAAGAGAGAGGTAATGTCATAATAATCAATATCTAATTCTCCTAAATGATTTTCTCATATTAAACTGATCATTTAATGTGGGGAAGTTCCAGGGGAGAAAAAGCTAGAATATTGGTTAAGCTAGCAGACCAGCCACAACAGGGATCCAAAGGAGGGAAAATAGGGATCCAAAGGGGGGGCTATCTGCAAAAGAGCCATGTGAAACAATGGGCTAAAAAGACCCTAAGGTTCAGCCCATTAAGACTTCCAAATTGCTAAGGTTCCAAAATTCAAAGGTTGTGTCCAAAGGGTTAAAGCTTAGAAGGGAATTGGATGCTTTGTGTGCTCTCAAAAGTCAACACACATCCCTACACATGAGGGGGCGAGCCCTAAAAGTAGGGGATGAGAGAGAAAGTCACACACACACACACACAGGCTCCTTTTACACAAAGGGAATTAGGGACACATGTCAGCTCCCTAGCCCAGATGACCACAAGGTGTGCCCAACTCCTATTGGATGGCCTTGGAGGTGGACCAATGAGAATTAGGCTAGAGTAAATCAAGTTTAATTAGTTTAAAAACATTAATAAAAGAACCAATAGGAATTAAGTCTCCTAGAAGACTATTGGACAGTCTCCCAAGGGGTCCAATGAGCATTCAGGAGCCCAATGGCTTGCCTACTTCCTATTGGCCAGGAGGCAAAGGGGTCCAATGGGAGTTTAGTTTAATTATTAAATTACCTAAGACTCTCACAAAAGGGGAAAGGGGGACACATGTCAGAAGGATATCACTTATGCTTCTTAATTGTGATAGGCTTGACTTGGGGAGGTCCAATGAGGGCTGAGCAAGAGCAAATAGCAAGAGGGCTCGCCCAAGAGAGAGAGGGGGCTGATTTTTGCAAGGAATTATCACACACACACTCACACAATCTCATGTGTGAAGAAAGAGAAGACTATCTCTTCCCAAGCTTTAATGGAGAGCTCATCACCTACTCCAAGCTTGTGAGATAGAAGCCTACATCAACACTCTCTTGGCATGTGGATGCAAATCCAACCAAGAGCCAAGCTTTAATGCATGCTCATCTCCTCTACCAAGCTAATTACTAAGCTAAGCTATGCTAATGTGAGTGATTATGTGAGGAGATGTACATCTTTCTCGTAAGATACTCCTTCTTCCTCTCAATCTACTCTCATACCCTGCTAGCTCTCACCATCTTCAAAGGTGTGTGAGGTCTTGGGTCTGCGAATGGGGATAATTAAAGTTTTGTTTGTTAAGTGTTTTGCGTAGTGCATGATGCTTTCATCTTCATTGCACTAGCTAGTCTTGAAGGAACACAAAGAATTGTATTGTACAATGTCTCTCTTGATGGGAGAAACCATAATACAAAGCCTTTTGGAGGGGGGACTGGCTCCATGCAAATCCCGTCCTCAACTATTGTCAATAGCTTAATTTCTCTCTCTTTTGAATGTATTGTTGATGCTATCTAACTAGGTGTTATGCTTTTTGTTGCTCTCCCCACCCAAGCACTCTTGTAATTCTCATTAGGAATCTATTCTAATGAAATTCCCCCTATGTCCATGCTAATTTCCGCTACACATAAGTTTTTAGACCATTAAATGTTACAGAAGTTCCTTGAAATTTCTTCATTGCGCTCCTCCTATATCTTTCGTACTTTCTCCTTCATTGTCGTAGCAGCCAGGCCTTGCAATGAACTCCTACCAAATAGCCGAAATAGTCAACTCCTACTGCCAAATAGCCCAAATAGTCACCGACGGTGGCTCTAGGTGATCCTCAGAAACCCTATGACACCTCGCTCTCCATACAACTATATAGTGATGTACATCCTCAAGAGTTAGATACCATTTGAATCCTTCTCTTGTGTCCAAGAAATAGCCATGAAGTTTGGGCTATTCCTTGCTGCCAGCCCTAGATAAGAACACATGAATAATCACAGAGAAAGATCATCCCTCTCGAGGAGCCATAAGATCAAACAAGAAAGGGAATTATGAGTCTGATGAAGAGTCAGTTGGAAGCTCACCTGAAGCCCATAGGAGTGAATAAAGTTTTGATAATGAAGAAAAAAGGGCAGTAAGGGAAGAAATAAAAAGAAAGGCAATAGCTGCCCATCAGGTAGAACCTCAACAAAACAAAGGCAAGGTTTGAAAGAGAAAAGGAAGCTTATGAACGAGGTCGAAAATCTAAGGGACGGACTTCAGATCTTTGGAATCCAAGGGAAGTTAAGGGTCCTAGAACCAAAAACCCTGAGAAGAAGATCCTAAAGACATACTAGAAAGGATGTATGTGAAAGTTGAAGACTTCAAGATATAAGCGGTATTAGTTGAAGCTCAAAGAAAAGCCAGAGAAGTGTCAACTGCTCAACAACCACAGCAAGCAGAAGTTGGGAAACTATCTGAAACATAGCACGAACGGGAGTTGATATCTCCAAGACCATCCTCACCCAATACCGAACAAGGGGATCAGCTTCTTCCTAGTCCAAGCTGTTCATCAACTAACCAATTAGATGAAATTATGGAAGTAAAAGGAGATGGGTTAAAGAAAGAGAAGGAAGCCAATCAAGAATAGCCACTTGAAACAACCAAAGAAGAGGTTGGTCCTTCCAGAGAGCCTCAAGCAGAATTTGAAGAGTGGGAAACAACGGATAAATTTATCACTCAAGTCAATGAGTATGCAAAGCAGATGCAACTGATGAGTAAGAAAATGTGAATAACAGCTCTTAGCCACAGTGCTAAAGCTCGAGAACTTGATCAAGTGATTGATGCGCTCCAATGCGAGCTTAAAGACAAAATGAGTATCATAAAAAATCTTGAAGGACAAATCAAAGAGCTCAAGAACAAAGCAGAACAACACCAAAACGTCAAGGAAAAGCAAGAAAAGGAGATGGAAGAGTAAGGTGAACTCCTCACGCAATTATCAGATGCCTATAAAATTAAGGATCAACAGCTGATTGAAGTGACAAATGAGCTTATGGGCACTACTTAGTCAGTAAAAAAGCTCTAGGTACAGTTAAATGTAGCAAATGCTTCTTTGCAATACTCAAAGGAGAGAATCAAGACCAAGCGGCATTTCTAAAGCAAATAACGGAAAATCCAGCAATAGCTTCACTCAAGGGGACTGATGAAGTTTACAAAACTTTAGAAAGAAAAAACAAAGAATTGGAACTTGAGTTGAAGCTGGAACAATAACAAAGAAGGGACCTCACCCTAATGCGCATGCAAAGGGAGGAGCAGTTGCTTAAAGAGATAGAAGAATTAAAAAAAGCCAATTAGTTGGTTGAGAGAAGGGAATGTGGAAACACAGGAGGAGGCAGGTACATGTCTGAGAAGCTGAATCTAGAGATACCATCAATCTCCTTTGCAAAAATAGAAACACAACCAACCGAAGGGCAGACAGAAAGTTTTCAATTCCAAGTGCCAATCAGATACGAGGAACAAGTGCCAATGGTCCAACTCTCTAAAGCTAAAGAAGATGCACTTAAAGAGCAGATTGTTCAAAAAGTGGATGCTGAATGGAAAGCGTGCCATGCCAAGGGCAATGCCTGGTGGTCAAGGACCAGGCCCAAGGGGCGGGGTGCGAGTGTGGATAGGGAATGAGGCCTAGGGTGCTATTTAAAGGGAGGTTGGGAGGCTCATTCCAGGCAGTCCAACCAGGGGTATTTCACTTGTATCAGTTGCGTTGAATTTATTGCTTGTACCGAAATAACTATACGTATAAAATGCTATTATATGTTGAAATCTCATACAATCAATCGTACTGCTGTTTTATTTTTTTCGATCAAAAAAATTTTCAATCAGAAAAGCTTTCGATTGAAAAATATGTTATATAAGAAATCGTCATTGCCATACCATAACCATTACCGTAATTTTCTTGTCATACCATAACCATAACAGCCATACCGTCATTGCACAACCATAACCATAACCATAATTATGATGATAACCATAACAATCACATGATTGCCATACCATCATCGCAAAACCATAACCTTACTTGATTGCCAAATCTTAACCATAACATCTCTGCCATACAATAAACATAACCATAAACCATAAACATAAGCACTCAAAAATTGTACATATGAAAACAATCACTGAGTGAGAAGACCCTCATGGTAATTCCTCCCAGTCGACGTCATGTCCCTCCTCCTGCAGCTGGGTCAAAAGGGCCACAAGTCCATGCTTGTACCCATACTTCTCCTCACGGCGTGTCAGAAGACGCTTCACGGAAACTTCCTGTAAAATTATGCTTTAATCATTAGATAAATCTTCAAATAATATATACATAATAGTTACAAACTCATGTCGAAGTGTATTGTAGCCTCCACTCCCAAGATGTGATGCTCTAGCAGACTCCAAACGTGCTCTCGTTGCATCTCTTTGATGCTGAAATCTTTGAGGATTGTCTTGTGTCTCTCGTACAATCCTTGCCCACTCCTCTGCATCCAACCATACCGGCTTGGGATTTTCGTCATTGTACTTGTCTCTCGCCTTTACCGATGGTATGACATTGTGGACTTCTCCACGCTCAAAATCCAGGGGTCTAAGACTGGATCGTACCCCTCTGTCGGCATGTACTCTCTGTGAATGGCCTCGGTGATATAATTATTTCTTTCAACATTGAGGTTATCCCAAACCTCCATCATAGAGTGACCAAATTGAATCGTGCAGAGTTGTCGAATCCTCTGTTGCATGGCTTTTCTAACCCTATCCGCCACAACAACCCATCCTTGCTCTTGTACACCTTGCTAGGATCATGCTCGTGTGATCCCCAAGGTGTCCATGGTATCCTCCCTGTATCTGTTTGATCCACAATTGGGACACTCTTCCAAGTTTTCATACTCATTGCGAAAAAAGTATACAATCATTAGGACATGCATGTGTTTTGTGATAATCCAAGCCCAAATTAGTAAGAAGCTTTTTAGCGGTTGGACGGGTAGGGGAGATGTGATTCCCTTCTGGCAACATTTTCTCATTGAGCAACTTGTTGTTACATGAACAGGTCAGCCCTTTGATCACTTTATATGAACTGTAATTTGCACGTTATCATGCTTAGGATACGATGTATTTACCTGAAAAGCTCTGTGACTCAGGTACCAGACCAACCGTAGACTACAAATTAAGCATTTGCCAACGCAGTACGGAGAACTGAGATTTTTGCACCAGTGTAGAGCGGCATGCGTGCAAGACATTGCATAATCTCTCCCACTTTCTCGTTGTTATCATGCCGTCAATATGAACGGGATGGTTGAGGTTGGTTCATAGTACTACGTTCAATATTGTCACCTTCTATGTTGGAATCCATGTCAAAGAACGCGTCCAACCATCTGCTCCATCTCTACTTCTTGAAATGTCACATCAGGTATTAGTTGGGAGGACTCAGTTGATGGCTACTCGTTTGAAAATTGTCTTCTCTGGAATGAAGTTGGAGCAATATCTACTTGCATAATTTGACCTTCAATCTCTAGACCATGAGATCAATAATGCAGGTCTTGTAGTTGCTCTATCGGAAAGAGACCGTGATTGCATATGTGTTGGTCGCAGATTTTTCATTTTTGAAAGATTTGATGCTTGCAATGCGCACAAGGACACACCATCCTATCGTCGATACTTTATCTACCAATGATGCAACAAATAATTAAAACACTCTAGTTGTTATAACTACACACTAGTAAGTACATGAAAATACATGACAACCTCACATTCTCTAGTCAGGCCCGATCCCTGCACACCTCGGTCTAGAGGTGCATGGAGATTAGGACCACAGGGTAATAATCTCATCTTTATTATTCAATGACTATATATTAAATTTCTTGAAGTCTGTGTGCACTTTTGAAGTCCGATTGTGTTTTTTCAACTATTTGCTGCTAGCTCTAACAACCTCACATTCTCTAGCCAGGCCCGATCCCCGCACACCTTCGTCTAGAGGTGCATGGAGATTAGGACCACAGGGTAATAATCTCGTCTTTATTGGTCAATGAATATACATTAATGTTCTTGAAGTCTGTGTGCAGTTTTCAAGTCCAATTGCATTTTTTATAGTATTTGCTGCTAGTGAGGCGGTCCGGGGCGGGCAACAAGAAGAGCAACCTCTAGACAACCTTCAAAGCTCCCGTGCTGCTCAATGGGGCTGGGGCACAACACAACACAAACCAAAACAACAAACCCCCAGCCAAATCCCAAATACACAAGGGGCACCACCTAGTTTAAGAGCGAACTAGGACGCAAAAGAGGAGAATCGTTAGAGCAACCCACAAACAAGCAAGGAATTTACACTAACCCTAACACCAATGGAACACTCTCACACACTAAAACACGAGAGAGAGAGAGAGAGAGAGAGGGAGAGAGATGGTGCTCGGGCTGCTTTGAAGTGTATCGTTAATGATCAAGCAAACACAACTATATATTTAAGAAAGAGAGAGAAAGGGGGAGGGGGTGCTTGTTGCATTAGTACCTTCTTACAAATCTATCATGACAAATCAAAGTGAGATTAGTATTTGTTCAACATAGCTTAAGTAAATTTCACCACAACACATCACAAGAAAAGCCACCCCAATCACTGTCTTAAAGCCAGGGGAGTCCTCTTCAGTAATGTTGCCGCTACTTTCTTCTTCTGAAGTGCTATCGGTCCAACCTTCTTCTGTCTCACTTTGAGATGATTCTTCATGGAGCTCCTCTTGGCGTTGCTCCTTCATGTCAAAGACAACCTTCTTATAATTGTCATTCCTGCAAATTAATTTCCCACTCTCCCAATCCTACAAAGCTTGCATTTTCATTAGCCATGGTCTTCCTAGGATAAATGGATAACCACTTCCCTTGGTCGACATAACATAAAAATCCACCGCTTTCTTAATGCCAAAGGCCTCTACAAAGACATTTTTACAAATGCCTACACACCTAGCCTTGCTATTGTTTGCCATCTTGACTTTGATTTCAGGTGTCTCCTGGATGTGCATGCCTAGTCTTTGCATGAGTCCCTCTGTCATGATGCAAATTTGTGCACCCCCATCCACTAGACCTTTCCTAACCAATCTTCCTTTGATGTAACAGTCTAGCACCGGTGTAATGTCCTCATTCATTTCAGCTTGTGCAATTTTTACAACAGGCACACTCTCTTTTACCTTTCTCCTAGTGCTAACTGCCCTTGTTAAATCCCTCCTAACTTGTGGACATAATGCAAGAAATTGAGGCCATGAAATATCAGGACCCTTACCTCTCATGTCTTCCAACAAGTTGTATGGAGCCATACCATGTCCAAGAGGGAAGTCTTGGAGGTTGATACGACGTCGAGTCCTCTTGGTTTCCTTGGTTTCCTTTGCCTTCTTGCCTTGTCCATGGTCACTCTGTGATGTGACTCCTTCTTTCTCTTTACCTTTTCCTCGGCCACGCTTAATTCCATTCGCTTCCATGTCAATCTCATTTGAATTTGTCACCTCTACCACATGCACATTTGGATATGGCAAAGGTGGAACTCCTTCTACCCCTTGTGGAGGTGGTCTTGGTCCATTTGGCCTTTGTAGAAGCCTTGGTTGTTGACCAGTTCCTTCACTTGCATTCATCACTGGGTAATTCAAGTTAGGTCTCCCTGGCTCCCCACGGGGCCAAGGACAATTATACATCCCATGTCCAGACTCTCCGCAATTCCAACATTGCAAGACTCTCCTAGGTCGTGGATCTCGCTCTTCAGACTTCTTTGCTTGTCCCTTTGGACCTACAGCTTGTGCAAGGTGAATTGACAGGCTGCTTAAAGATTCGTTTAACTTCTCAATTACTTCCGCCGTTACCTCAGGAAGCTCCCTCGATGTTGATGCTTGTGACTTACCTTTGGGTCTAAGACCTTCTATTGGAACCTCTCCCCTTAAGCACTTGAGTTTCCTATACTTCTCAGCAGCCCTAGTTTCAGCTGCATCAAAAGTAGCAGGTGCACCCTCCTCAACTTTTACCTTAAGGTCAGGAAAGAGTCCGGCTATGAACCTCTCCTTCTTTAAAAATTCTGCACCATCACCAGGGTTAGCAACATTTCGTATCCATAGAGCCCAAAGACGTAGAAACTCTTGCTTGTACAAGTAGTAGTCATCTAAGTCTTTTTGCTTATGAGAAACAATGTCTTGCCATAGTTTTTGAGTGTTTTGGGGATCAAAGAAGTATCTCTTAAAACGATTCAACTCTTCTGTGTAATTCCCCTTAACTTCCTCAGGCAAAGAGTCAAACCAAGTACTAGCATCTTTCCTAAGGACCACCTCAAACATTTCTACACGTTCTTGATCGGTTACTATCCTCTTGATATGGCAAGACATCTTGAAATTTGCTAAAAATAATTCTGCATCCTCTCCCGGCTCTCCAAAGAAAAGAGGATATCCAGACATTTGGCGTTGGCTCTCCATTATTATGAAAGATTACAACACGAGTTACAATAAGGGATACAATAGAGATTTAGAACCACTCGCCTGCAAATGAAGAAGTGAGAAAATACCACTCTAGGTTTTCTTCTTCAGCTATCCAAGCTTCAATAAGGTCTCGATTTGTTTGATCAAAACAAAAGGGTAGACTATTGATGAGCTCTAAGAAGGGTTGAAATTCTTCAAAGCTAAGGCGATAAACAGAAATCTCTAGAACTTCATTTTCTGGATCCAAAAGAGCAACCACGTCCCAAGTGATAAATTGCACTTGCTCTACAATTCCCAATGCACAAGCGGTTTGTATAAAAACTAGATCTTCATGCTCGTCGAAGGCCGTGAGAAAGTAGCAATTGACTAGGAGCTCCTTTCCTTCGAGTTCCACACAGTCGGAGTGAGGCAACCTTCTCACAATTTCATAAAGAACATCCTCATCAAGTCCAATCAAGTTTGCAAGATTTAAAGACTCCACTTGTGCTACAAAATTCCTGGACAAAAACTCCTTAGGATTATGGTTAAATCATTCAAAAGCATAAAGAGATTTACAATGTCTCTATGAACAAAGTGTCATAGAAAGTAGAGAAGGATGAGAATTTATACAAATTTGCAATCTTCTCTATGCTCTCTTTATTAAGACAAGCTTTGAATAGCTCCCTATCTCCTTTGTTGAAAGCGAAAGGAAGACTATTAATAAGACGCAAATGAGGGAAAAATTCACCAAATGTGAGTCTATGAAGCATGAACTCTAGCCGCAAGTTTCCTGAAGATTCTTCCTCAATGGTGAAATGCACTCGCCAAACGCCAAATTTCACTCTATTTACCAATCTTAGGGCACACACTAGTTGGATGAATGCGCGGTCTTCCTTAGTGCCCAACAACAAGAGGAAAATGGAATCCACGCGTAGGACCTTCCGTCTTAACTTCACCACCCTCTTGTTATGAGGGAGACGCCTTACTACTTGCTCCTGCAACTCAATTGGTAATAGAGCTAGATCTCTAAGGATTGAACTTTCACTGCACACACATTCCCAGTTAGAACAAATGATCGTTTTTTGTTTCTTGTAACAACTTGGACAAACAAAAAACAAACATACACACTATTTTTCCGAGCTGCACTTCATTTTAAAATAAAATGAACACATGTACATCAAAAGAAGTGTGGTAGTTGATGAGAGGTAGAATGACAGGGTTTGGTGATGCAAGAATTTCTCCTGCTCTTTGGGCACCAAACATGAACACCATTCGTTGTTGAAAATGGATCTTTCTACTAATTGCAACGTTTATTCTAATGTGTGGAGTAAAATGAAAGTGAAAAACCTCTATTCCTAGGCCATTATCCATGGCCTATGCATGTCCTAATGCTTAAAACAAAAGAAAAATATAGACGTCCAAACTAAGGTCGTACCTAATGAGAGACAAAATAAAAGGATTTACTGAAGCGTTTATCTCGGCCAACCTAAGAGGACCTAAAATTCTACGAATGACACGTTGAAATTGCAACTTAGTACTAACAATTATGTGTACCTTTTGCCTTGCAATGGGAATGAAGGGATCATACAAATCTTCGTGATTCATGCAAACTACTTGACTATGCTAAAGGTTGATTCTACACAAAAATACACAAGCCGTTCCTCCGTGGGGGCACCAATTTGAGGTGGTCCGGTGCGGGCAACAAGAAGAGCAACCTCTAGACACCCTTCAAGGCTCCCGTGCTGCTCAATGGGGCTGGGGCACAACACAACACAAACCAAAACAACAAACCCCCAGCCAAATCCCAACTACACAAGGGGCACCACCTAGTTTAAGAGCGAACTAGGACGCAAAAGAGGAGAATCGTTAGAGCAACCCACAAACAAGCAAGGAATTTACACTAACCCTAACACCAATGGAACACTCTCAAACACTAAAACACGAGAGAGAGAGAGAGAGAGAGAGAGAGAGAGAGAGAGAGAGAGAGAGAGAGAGAGAGGGAGAGAGATGGTGCTCGGGCTGCTTTGAAGTGTATCATTAATGATCAAGCAAACACAACTATATATTTAAGAAAGAGAGAGAAAGGGGGAGGGGGTGCTTGTTGCATTAATACCTTCTTACAAATCTGTCATGACAAATCAAAGTGAGATTAGTATTTGTTCAACATAGCTTAAGTAAATTTCACCACAACACATCACAAGAAAAGCCACCCTAATCACTGTCTTAAAGCCAGGGGAGTCCTCTCCACCCTGTCGCCCTCTTACAGTATGTGGGATTTATGGCTAGATTGATGACAACACCAGAGACAAGCTATCAAGAACTTAACAAAAAACACCAAGACACTTACGCATCATTGTTGTCCATTACTTCACGTTGGAAGGGAGACAAAGTATCCAAGCTTAGTCCAAATCCACCCTCCTTGATTCAGCAAATGTTGGGCTTACACTAGTAGGAGAAATGATAGATTTCCTACTCTCAATTGAATGATCACTCTCTCTCTTACAATGGCATAGAGTTCCCTTGCTAATCCCCTATAACAACACATGCACATGCATAAGACAATAAGCTTCCACTCAAGAGCTCCTTCTAGAGAGGTTGAGCTTGGCTTCTCAAGCTATAGCATAGTGCTCTTGCTTATGGCTCCCCCTTTTGTGCTAGCTGCACCCTCCTTTTATAGCAATTTTGAAGGCTAGGGTTACTCCTCTAACCATGGTTGGGTTATATTTTCAGCAATTTATCTAATTTCTTTTGCTTGGAATTATCAAGAAGTTGGTGGGGAAAGAGAGAGGAGAGAAATGGAGGTGATAGGACTTTTCATAGTGGTTTAGTGTTAGTAGAGTTAGTATTAATTTACAAATGGAATTGGATATTTACAATGGGAGTATCCATGTAGGATACAAATAAGGAAGAAAAACTCTTAAGAGGTAAGAAAAGGTGGATTTCTTACAAGGTTGATGCTCCAAGTGTCTTGAGTAGGGCCGATTTTGACGCTTGTTGACGGTCCACTAGCTTTGACGGTACATTTTTTCTCCACTCTTGACCTTCCTTGAGAGACAAGGTAATTGAAGCTGAGTAATCAACCACCATGATGCTGTCTTTTAAGAGAAGAGGCTGAATTTTGTGGTTTTTTTGATAGATATGGGTAAATTGGAGGAGGAAAAATGAGACTAGGTGGTCAATTTTGGAATGGAATTGTGTGTGGGAGGTATGAGTTCACCATGGTTTCTCTTATTCTTCAAAGTTGAGGAGAAGGTGAGTAGGGTGCAGAGAGGAGTGGTGAGAGAGATGGGGATGATGAGTGGAGAAGTGTGTGTGAAAGAGGAAAATGATAAAGTGGAAGAGAGAGTGTGGCTGCATAGCATGGGAAAACTGGGGTCCACTAAAAAAATCATAGCTCACAGCTCGTAGCTCAAAAAAATATGAAAAAATTTGAGGCAAAAGTTCAGCCCACGAGCTACAACTTTTGTTTGTATCACCCTTTCAAATTCGGAGAGCAAGTGAACTTTAAAAATTCAGCAAAATCGACCGTTTTTTTCCACTGCAAAGGTCCTTGTGGGGTCCTTCTTTGGATGATTCTTTTGAATACCTCCAAGAGTGAGCCCTCCATAGTGCATGTATGCATGCCACCTACCCTTGACCTTATTTGGTAGGTCTATAATTGAAGATATTGTTGAGATTAGGATATAAGTGAATAGTACAACTAAGAAAATCAAATATTGAGGGGTCTAAAAAATATGTACATGTCAAATATAAATAATATAAGTGGAAAAAATATAAAGGGGTCAAAAGAAATCTCTCTCATTATGAGGCTACCATAAAAAGATAAATATTTTTGGTGTTCTAATTTTTTTAGAAAAAAACAAAATAGATGTAGGAAGGGAAAAATTAAAATAGTGAAAAAATATACACATAAATAAAACTAGTTTTTTTGGATTTTTGTTGGGGTGGAGTTACACCAAATATAAGAGAAGCTTACATGAAAATATTTCTCTATGGAATAAAGAGTATGAAAAATGGTAAGAAAAAATTGTGGTAATGGTGAGGCAATGTACAGAGCATAAATAACACACACCTAGGTAGAAATATTTAAATAAATACCAAAATAATTATGAAAAAATCTTTTATTTAGGCCCTATATATAAAGAAATATTTACATACGCATGGGCCATAATATACTTATATTTTATTTTTTTGGCTCAACTAGCCCAATGACTAGCTAATTGAAGGTTTTTTAAGAAGATATGGGAAAAGTCGCGTGACTCACGCACGCCTATGTACAGTGAAATGGTAGGGATAGCCACAGTGTTTGGGTGATTTTGGTAGGGTGAGGTAACTCACTGTGGTAATTACAAAGAGTCGAAAAACGGCTATCACTAGCTCTAACAACCTCACATTCTCTAGCCAGGCCCGATCACCGCACACCTCGGTCTAGAGGTGCACGGAGATTAGGACCTCGATCTATGGCTTGAAAAACGCTTGTGGACATAAAAACAACACAATGGCAGGTTGTTGGCAATACGACCAGCCATAGAGCTTGCCCTCGATGCATATGCATTGTGGGCAAGCTGTATGGCTTGTCGTATTGCCAAACGGATCGCCATTGTGTTGTTTTTAGGGACACAAGGCAATTTTAGCGCTTGAAAATCGCTCGCAAACATATAGACAACACAATGGAGATTGGAAATACGGAAATCCATACAGCTTCCCACAATGCATATGCATTGTAAGCAAGATCTACGGCTTGCCGTATTGCCAAAAGGCTTGACATTATGTTGTTTTTAGGGCCGCTTAGCTATTTTAGGATTTGAAAAGCGCTTGCAGACATATAGAAAACACAATGGTGAGCCGTTTGGTAATACGTCAAGCCATAGAGCTTGCCCACAACGCATATGCATTGTGGGCAAGCTCTATGGCTTTTCGTATTGCCAAACGGCTCGCCATTGTGTTATTCTTAGGGCCACTTAGCTATTTTAGGACTTGAAAACTGCTCGCGGACAAATAAACAACACCGTGGCGAGCCGTTGGCAATACAGAAAGCCATACAATGCATATGCATTGTGGGAAAGATTTATCGCTTTCCGTATTGACGAATGGATCCCCATTGTGTTTCTTTTAATATGCGCTGTGGGTAAGCTCTATGGCTTATATGCATTGTGGGAAAGATTTATCGCTTTCCGTATTGACGAATGGATCCCCATTGTGTTTCTTTTAATATGCGCTGTGGGTAAGCTCTATGGCTTGCCGTATTGCAGAACGTAGCTTAACCTAATCTAACCTAGCGTAGCTTAACCTAACCTAACCTAGCCTAATGTAGCTTAATCTAACGTAGCTTAACTTAACCTAACCTAACGTATAAGATAACCTAACCTAACCTAACCTAACCTAACGCCCGCTTAACTTAACCTAACTTAATGTATAATATAACCTAACCTAATGTAGCTTAATTAATCTTAACCTAGCGTATAAGATAACCTAACCTAACCTAGCCTAACTTAACTTATAACTTAAACTTAACCTAAAACATAAAGGAAATTTTCTCATAAACCAAAACAAATTTTTTTCATAATTCAAAATGAAATTTCATATCACAAACCATAATTTCTTTTATAGCATTCAAAGAGTAAAGCATGAAATTTTCTTTTATTAATATATAAATAAATCGAATATGCATTTAGAGATGCGAGCACTCACATTCGTCCTATTTGAGCAATAAAAGAAGTTGTAAATGTTCTGGAACCAGTAAAAACGCTCACACAAACACAAAGTTAAACCATAGACCCTATATCTAGTAAAACAAATCTCACCTTAGTGTTATGGGCTAACCCACAAGCAAGATTAGCACTTTCGACAGCTTGTTTTGCACCAGATCTGCTAGAGGTGAGGAAGGAGAGAGCTTGAGAAAAGGTGCAAGAAGAAGAAAAATGCATAGACAAATCCCGTAGTTTTGTTTTTTGTAGGTATTGTTGGTACAAAAATTGGTATAGGTGTCGGAAAGTGCATGCGTGCTGACGTCGGAATAGGCACCGGAACAGACATCGGAAATTTGAAAATCAAAATTTTAAAAAACTTTAACTCCCTCCATACATACCTATGTGTATTATGTAGCGCACATAACAGGGTCCAGTTCTTGTGATGAGCGTACCTCACACTCTTGGCATGTTCATCTCTCTCCTTTTCTCTTTGTGTATTCTCTTCTCTATTGTACAATGTATGTATTGCAATCATAACATATCATAGCTTGCTATGAATTAAGTCAAATTGTGTAGGAAATCTAGATAAACAAACATGACACAAATTTGATAATTTCTCCTCTTCTCTGAAAACATTTATGCTATAAAACTATATCTTGCAGATACGATAGATATTAAGCTAGCACAACATCACCAAACATTTGTCTTCAAAGTGATAATACGTCACTTTCATCGCATGTCAAAGCTTCATCTTCGTCGTTGCCTAAATCCCTAAGCTCCAAAATAGTATTACCAGCTCACAGAGGCTTTATCAAAGTCTGTCTTTGAGCACCTTCAGCACACATTTACACCCTAGAATGCATTTGACATATCTTTAATGACCTTAGGTTCATTATCTAACATGGTCAAGCAGTCTACTGGGCAAATTGCGAAGATTTTTCAAGATCTAAAAAACCCTAAAATAAATACTTTGCCCGGAGTAGCTACTCGCATACAACTTGTGCAGCAGTTGTATACTGAGTTCAAGAGCAAGGAAAAGCTGGAAAGAGCAGAAAAGCACACGAGAGTGGAAGTCAGCTCTTACGATACTACTAAAGAGCCAAAGACTACGGTAAGAGTAGAGACTCCTGCTAGTGCCACTCTCGCACTCGATCAGTCTCAGCTCCCCCCTGTGTTATATCTTTTGCAAGAAACTGCAGTCTTCAACATACAGGCTGCGCAGCTAGGAGAAGGGAGATGTGCAAATTTGAAGCGTGTAGGTGTCACACAACCTGCCTTTAAAGAGCCAATATATGCGGAGAAAATCTTCAAAGTCCACTTGCACAGACCCACGGTGGATCAACAGGTTTAGGACGAAGCCCAGCTTTGGACATCACTCATCGTGGCATCATTTATCCACTTGCCATGGTCCGCCATATAGAGCATCCAATGCTCATTTCACTTTTTTGGAATGGCGGCCATGTAGTGAAGTGGATAAGAGAGTGCACTACAGATGGTGGTCAACCTGTTATTTGCAATTATGTAACCACTGAAGGAACGGTAGAGTTGCTCCAAAATAACATTTTGCAGATAATAAACGCTCTTCTTCAAACCTTGAAGTATCTACATGTGCACGACTATCTTCACAATGATCCTGGCTCCTGCGATGCTTCACTTTGGGAAGAAGGGGGTCTATGCAGGCATTGTGGATTGGGGGTCAAGTACAAAGACCCCCACAACGGCATGCTTTTCTCCTCTCCGCAACTTGCCAATAGAAACTAGAAATCAGAGCGAGAGAGATTTTCCATGGTCTACCCTAGAATGCATATCTACTAATCCCCCTCCCTCGAATAAAGCCATGGATATGTACTCCATGTGCCATACTTGTAAACGGCTCTTGAAGTGCGTGGAAGTGCCATAAGAGAAAAACAAAAGGGATTGTTTAGGCAATGTACTTACCCACCTTGAGAGTGGCAAGCAAAATAATCCCTTAGATCGATCTAACACTTTTCATCTTTCCTATGTCTAAACGGTGCCCATAGAGTGGGCTATGACATTGTAACGATTTTTGGTCTACAACCAAGTGATGATTGAAGTGGCGAAATGTTTATGGTCCTTTTTAGTTGCTCTTGTGAATTATATAATTGATCAAATTATCTTGTCTCTTTCTAACGACATGGTGATAAATATTATATCTCTTTATTGCTACAAGATTAAGATATACTATCTATTTCTATGAAGATTTGAAAGTGATAACATTTTAAATTTATGAAAAATCTTCCTCATGATGACATGTTCGCTTGATTGACAAATATGAAAGAAGAACTTAAGCACGTGAAAGCACAGGCCATCTACAAACAAGAGAGAGAGCGTTATGGTCAAGAGAAAGATCTCGAACCTATTGCATGGATCTAAGAGATTGAGTCCTTGTTGCAAGGTGGACCTATCAACCTTAAGGAGTGCAAGAAACTATGCCCAAGCCACTTTGTACTTCAACATTTATTTTGAATCAGCGGCAATGCCAAGGAATCAGCGCCTAAAAAGCTATCACATTTGCAACACAAAGGACTCGCATGAGTGTTCCTATGAAGATTCATACATCGAGAGAGAGTTAATCCAAACAACAGTCAAATGGTACTCTAATTTATACAACAATGTTATGTTCATGACATCCTTGGGAGACGCGTGGATTGGTCAGACCTCCCCAAGAACTTTGGCGTTGGGCATGGTTGGATTGCAGAGAAAGTGGTTGCAAGTCATGCCAATAATCCAATGCCTCCATGAAAATGTACCATAGTTCTACTTCCCAAAGAATCAGACACACTCGCTACATTGGCAAGCCAAGTGCAAGATCTTGCAAGTCAAGGAGAGACACCTGATATTTTGAACGAAAAAATCCTTGAGCTTGAGATAGAGCTATCAGAGACCCAAGACAAGTTGCAACAGTATGGAGAACTCTACGGTCCACTACTAGATCAAGCCAGTGCTTCGCAGTAAGGGCCTCTAGCCTCATCTCCTACGCCTGAAAATACTGAGTTTGCCATAAATGAACTACTCAATGAGCTTAGCTAGTCAATGGCATGGTCTTCTACTTTTTGCATGTACATGTAAGGGCGCCGTGGAATTCAAGACTTGCTAGGTAGGCACGAAGAGGAAGGAGGGTCGATTTCTATGTGCAGAGCCTCTTGAGGCGAGAGGAGGCGGGTTCTCAACTACCACCAAATGCCGCAAGGGTAGTCTTGAATGGAGCGAGAGGCCTAGCCATGACGTTCACGTCATAGGGACGCAACCCAGATGACATCACAGCGAGACCTCTCGCGGGTTTGCCTTCCTGCGGGGTGTTTGAGTAGCCACCATCACTAAGGTTGCAGCCTCTACACACTTTGGCGGCCTGAAAAATTTCAACTTTTTTTACCCTTGATCTTCTCAAGGGTGTGTGCCCACCCCCGGCCTGCTGTCAAATTTCTTTGGTATTATTTGAAGCAAGCTTGGAACCTGACCCAGGCAAGGTGGCCCATCTAGGCACATCCTTCGACACCCCACCAGTCACTGAAGTTGCAGAAATTTGAACTTGCACACTCATTTGAGCGGTAATATTTAAGGATTGAACATCAATTTTGTTTAAAGGAAGCTACTTGGGAAGGGTTATACGAGAAGCTTTTCTGAACACATCCCGATTGTAATGACCTGTTACTAACAGGAAAACCATGGATCCAAGGGATTCAAGCTCAATTATTTCCCAATTCAAGCACGACTTGCTATTGAAGGAAATTTTATCTTCGATTAAGATTACAAATCTAATTAGCACAGCTAATTATCATCTTTAATGGTGCATACTAAGGTTGCGATACTTTTGGGAATCAAGGTATTCTTTTGCTATTCTTCCCTTTATTTGCTAGCACCACACACATCTATCATGGATGACTCGTTTGATTTTTCAGATACGGAACATTCTGAGAATCATATTTTTAACTTTGAACTTCCTTCTTGAGCATCTACTCCTCCTCCTGAGAGTGTGCTTGCCATTTTGGAAGACACTAGTAATTTACCCGATGACAAAGAGTACGTCACGACACGTGACTTTCAAACTTTTGGAGAATGGTTTTACAAATTTGCGGTTCGACCTTACGGAGCTGATCCTCTCATGCATCCCACAAGCTATCTACAGCGGTGGCATTTGTCGAACCAGTCTTCACCAAGGTGGCAAAGAGGAGACTTTCCACAATAGACTTTCAGATGGCCAAATTCCAAAATTTATGTTTCAATTGTATGGGACAACATCAACGTTGTTCCCAGGTACTAAATTCCTAGGTCTTTTTGATGGATCCTGATACTACATAGTCAATAAGTAGCCAATCAATTTTCTTGCATGCTCTTTATTGGTTATCTTCCCTTTCACATAACCCTTTTTCGTTAGTTGTATACGATATAATAACTTGCTTAGTATAGCATGTTCAGTCAATATATAATACATAATGCTTTCTTACTTTCAACAATTTCTACAGGGTCGACTGCTCTCCACTTAGACACATGTGTGTCAACAGGACTATGAGCACAAGCACTCCATGAGCATTGATGTGAAGCACGGCTTCCTTTTAGACATTTGGCATAATTTTTTTGCAAAGGTTTAGAATATGCTAATAAGAGGTTTTTAAGTCACAAGTGACGGTATATGGTGCATGCAACAACATTCTCTTCCGTAACAAATATGGCTATGAGCCATCTTGCAACGAATTTTGTTTTGCCAAAATCAATACAACTTGTAAGTTGTCATGGCTAGGCAACTAGGATACACACTTTTAAGTTTTCGTTTACATGACCAATGCTTGCCTATTGTACCAAGCACAGTGCTTTGACACAATTTGCGAGAAGCAAGGCTTCTAACTCGATCCATGACCTACAATGGTGAATTGTGATGTATCCATGCCCAATAGTGCAAGGCACTTTACCTATCGACTCAACTGGCAGAGACCATAAATGTCGCCAAGGAATTACACCTCTACGTGCATGGCATGCCACCAAGATTGACATAATCCTATCTCATTCTTATTTCAGCTTCTGCTATCACACTAGCTACTCTATCAAGGACGATCAATTATAGATATTTAAAAACATTTATTATTTTTGTATATTTCCCAGCGCAATGCCTACATATACACCGTGATACAGTCATGATCACATATACGGTAAATGAGTCTAGATGTGATTTATGGTACCTCTCTCTACAAGGGCGTGGTACAAGTACACACTTGTATGGTTATAGGATAAGCTAAAGCCTCTCTCTACGAGGGCGTGTAGTTGTATGCTTATATGATAAGCTAAGATACAGACATGTTCTGCACGGGATCATATGCAAGGAGCATATACCACATTCGCATAAAGGGTTTTTCCTCACTCCAACATTCTCTCTCTCTCTCTCTCTCTCTCTCTCTCTCTCTCTCTCTCTCTCTCTCTCTCTCTCTCTCTCTCTCTCTGCTACAAACGGAAGAGCGGAGAGCCCTGCAAAATACCCAAAAATAGTACACTACAAACCACAAACAAAACTGTATACCTGGCAACCATCTTTGCACATAATCCAAGCCGTAGGCGATAAGAGAGAGACAGAAAGTGGGAGAGAGAGAAAGAAAGCGTGCAGGCACACCTCCTAGAGCGGAGTGCTACACCGACACCGCGAGAGAGAAAAGGGAAGAAGAGAGAGGAAAATACACAGGCACTGGATGCAATCTCCCCCCGTCCAACAGTGACCATTTCCCTCTTGCATGTATTTGTTTTATAGATTTCTTGAATGGTCAAATTGGTTACAAACTGGCCGGCCGGTCATAAATGGCCAAAGCTCATAAAAGAGCACTTGAATAATAAAATGTACAATATATATATTTACATTCCCATAGGCCTAGCTCGTTCCAGTCTTTTCCACATGTAAGCTGCAATAAATAGTAAAATATCAATCCCTTAACATACCTCTCCGTTGGAAAGCAACTGTCCTCAGTTGTTGCGAAGATAATAAATTTGCAAATAGTATTTGTCAAAAACAATGATTAGAAATCTGTATCAAAATTGTCATATAGTAAAAGAAAAATATATAAAATAAGACAACATTGCTTATGCCTGCCATCATCCACATACTACCTATTCTAGTTTCCCATACCACTAGAATAAGCAGTACATGTCATATCCTGATGAATGAGGATATCATTGGTCACACTCATCATCATCATAATCAATTCTCATCAATCTCAAATCCAATTTCATAAATAGTGTTGTGACAACCCACAAAAAATCCAAGTGCAAATATCTGTCAATATATATCCATTTTAAATCCAAAATTCAAATACCCAAATCCAAAATCCCCGAGTAACAAAATCATACCAGTTGCAGTGGTGGCCTGCCACTCCAGCATGATTTTGTAATCGGTGTTGCCTAAACCAGCGAATCTACACCCGACGTGCTGCCTAAATCGGCGAATCTGCATTTGATATAAGTTCAAAAAGCGTGAATCTGTAGTTTGTTGTTGTGCTGCCTAAATCGGCGAATCTGCACTAGATGAGCATTGACACACTGCCTAATTCGGCGAATCTGTGTGCCTATGACCAATGGACTAAAAAGTGAAAAATAAATGACCTATTTGACATGAAATTGGAATAGACTAGAATGTGAAAGCCTGTATCAAATCTTAGCGATCATTGCACACCAATTGAGGTCATGTAAGTAGTGATATGACAAGTCGTCTCAATAAGAGTCCAATTAAAGAAAGTAGAACCCATGACATTAGAAACAATGGATTGTGCAACATGATATAAACAAGTAGAGGAGCATTTGAAAAAAATTCTTGCCTGCTGTAGATATCTATAGGGGTATGAGAATATCTGCAAAAAGACTCACTTAAAAGAAATCAAATATAATAAAGATTAAGTTATCAAACCACTATTAAACTGGACGATTCGCGCATACGGAGATGTGGTGGAGGGTGGGGAAATTTGGAAGGGCCAAGATAAGAGAAGAGATGGGATCAGCACTTGTGGTGAATTAATTAATCTTATTTCTAGGTCTAAAGATGCATAGAGAAACTTTACTTATCAAGGATAATTGTAATGATGTTTCAAGAGGGGTATTATCAGAATGCATTAACACTAGGTTGGTAATGGGACACTTTTATGTCCTGAGACACTTTTATGTCCTGTTAAGTGACCATTTTCCTTGAATTATGTCAAGATTTTTTAAATGGATTTTGAGGTGCTATCTATCTAGAAATCTGTCTCATGAGCTGAAAAAAACTCGACATTTTTTTGGAATATCAATTCCATCTTTAACCTTGTCCTTGCACAACATTTCACAACCTAAACCGTGTAAAAAAACGAGTCTGTTTTTGCCTCTTTTCAAATTTTTGTAACTATACCACTCTAGAATTCATGTTTGTGAGGTCTATAATGCTAGAGAACTATCTTTAGTAGTCCTCAACATGTCCTGATGCTTCTAGGGAGAAATAAATATTAAAGTTGTAAGTTATGACCAAATTACAAAAATTATCAAATCCTGTTTTTTAGCCAATTTTAGCTCTTCTATGATTTTTTTGGTGGATTTCATGATATCCAAATGCATTTTTTATTTTCTATGTCGCATAATATAACATAAAGCTAATATTCCTTGAGTTTTGGGGCACCTAATACCCTATTTTTCATAGTACACAACGATGGTTGATTTTTTCAATCATAGAAGAAAACGAAACATTCTAGTACATCAAGTATAGCTTTTTCAATATTGTTAGTTTCTTGCGACAACTACATGCATTTTGTAGGTAGTAACCATATCTAGTCATAAGGATAAAATTTGGCTAGATATTGAATAGTTTCTATGGGATTCTACAACTCATAATGTTGAACCCAGTTTTTTCATGTTTGCTATATTTAGCACTTCATCTTTGTCCCCAAGATTCCCCTTGGTAAGAGATGTATTATTCTTTTGACATGCTCCATGGATCCTTATGAACATAAAGGACAATAGGGAACTAAGAAAACATGCATATATTATTTGTATTGAGCGTGGCTATAGAAACTTTGATGATAGGTTTGCAGAATGGTAAAAATTCAACTTTTTTGTACCTATTTATTTTGGAAAAACAAAAAATAGTGAGTGAGAATCAATCATATGTTCTGATCACCAACCCATTGAAGTTAACTAGGGAATTTATATCAATGCAAGTCCTACAGAAATCCCTAATCTTATTTTTATGCAACAAACGTAAGAAATGACTGTTTTGTGAAAATACACTGGTCCATCAACTTTGGAGGCTTGGTGTGACCAAAAGATGAGAAACTTTACAAGTTTCTTATTTTTTCCATGTGTAGTAGGCCTTGAACTATAACCTCATGAAAGGATTTTACAAAATGAGTGGATGTACTATGGTTTTGGAGGTTTTTTTCAAAACCCTGAAAGGACACTTTTATGTCCTGTTAGGTCACCAACCTAGTGTTAAGCAATGCCATAACTTGGGCTTGATATGAGAACATTGTATGTAGATTTATCTGCAAAACTTTTCTCAAAAAAAACAAAGCACTAAAAACAACCTTGCGTTAAATTCAACAACAATCTAATCATACACTGAATTTATGTGGCCAAAAGCCGGAATATCTGGAGTCGATTGATTATAAAATTGATAATTCAGGAGAGAATTTGTACAAAATGGGAACAATCATAGTGATAGACATACAGGGGACATGCCATGTTAACAGTGAGAAGTCAACATGAATGTGTGATATATTTGCTTACCATTGGCGTGAAGAGTGGAAACATAGTGCACAAAGAGTGTGTGTAATTTAAAATTTAGGTAGACTCATTTGAAAAGAATTCTAAATGAATATAGAACACAATTACGAACATTTTAATAGCAATAGCAAGAACTTATCGAGTGTATGAGTAGTTGCAGGGCAACTTGTGCTCAAACAGTTCTGAAGCACTTAATTTTGGTTGAAATTTTTCATCAAAAAATTACTTTCAACTCAGTGACCATGTTCGACTAGAACGCTCGGGATAAGCTGCAATTCTGAGGGTGGTTAGTGTATGACACTAGCGTCCAAATTATATATGAGCCCTGCCTGTTGTATTGTTCAAGTACCAGGCAGATGTGTGTTCTCTAATGTTTTTTTTAAATTAATAAATTTATATATATACATATATATATTTAATGCAATTAGTGGATTATTATACATTGCATAATTGTGACTCGAATTGTGAAAATATAATATGATTGACTTCAATTACCATAACAGTCGGGGGTGGCGGGGTGGTTGTGAAAAGAAAGAGAGAAATGAAATGAAATGTTATAGTGCCAGTCCTAAAAATGCAAAAATAACCTACGAAAACAAAGTGAGACATTCCTTACGGATCTAATACAATGTCTGGGTACAAAAATAGACTAAAATCAGCTTTGTCGTTGTCAAGTTCTATGGATGCCCGGCATTGGACTTCGTTGCAAAAAGTATTGCATTGGTCACCGAAGATTTTGTGTAGATCTCCGCTTTTGTAAGTAGTCTCGGGGCGGGGGGGGGGGGGCACTGTTGTGGAGGGGTCAGATGTAGTAGATGAGGGGGAGAGTGAGAAATGAAATGAAATAAATTGTTACATTGAATGCATTGAAAGGCCAAAATTACATATGATACAATCTCGATGGAGCTAATTACAATATCTAGGTATAAAATGAAGTATGAAACTAAGGCAAAAGCCTAAAATATGCATGCTAGAATCATCATCAGCATTGTCATGAATGCCCGATGGTGCTCCATAGTGGGCGGTGTCACAAAAAGTATTGCAGTGCTTGGTGTAGAGCTGCATCATTGTTCCCTGCGATAGGTAGCTACACAAGTTGCCAAAGAGCTGCGTCAAGTACCGCCTCTATAGGTAGTCGGATTGGGGTAGGGGAGACAGATAAAGTGGGGGCGAGAGGGAGAGAGTAGACGACTTTGAACTACCATAACTGGGGGCGGGGGGGGTGGGGGGGTTACTGTTGTGGAGGGGTCAGATGCAGTAGATGAGGGGGAGTGTGAGGAATGAAATGAAATAAATTGTTACATTGAAAGGCCAAAATTACATATGATACAATCTCGATGGAGCTAATTACAATATCTAGGTATAAAATGAAGTGTGAAACTAAGGCAAAAGCCTAAAATATGCATGCTAAAATCATCATCAGCATTGTCATGAATGTCTGATGGTGCTCCATAGCAGGCGGTGTCGCAAAAAGTACTGCAGTGGTTGGTGTAGAGCTGCATCATTGTTCCTTGGGGTGGGTAGCTACACAAGTCGCCGAAGAGCTGCGTCAAGTACCGCCTCTATAGGTAGTCGGATTGGGGTAGGGGAGAGAGATAAAGTGGGGGCGAGAGGGAGAGAGTAGACGACTTTGAACTACCATAAGTGGGGTTTTTGTGGCAGGTCGGGAGCAACTTTGGGATGCTAGTGCAAGGGATAGAGCGACAGAGAGAGAGAGAGAGAGAGAGAGAGAGAGAGAGAGAGAGAGAGAGAGAGAGAGAGAGAGAGAGAGAGAGAGAGAGAGACATGTAGAGAGAGAGAGAGAGAGAGAGAGAGAGAGATGTGAAGCTACTGTGTGTGGTGGTTGCTATGCAATGGTTGGGAAAGGTGGCGGCTAGAGTAGGTGTGTGTGCAAGGGTGTGTGTGGATCAGGATACCTACATGAAGGGAACAACGAGTGGGTTGGAGTTGACGAAGGAAATTTGGAATGGCGGCCTCTACACCAAAACAAACTCCATTGCGCCACAAGGGAAATGAGATGAGGGCACCACCTAGCCTTGGAAGCGTGGACTAGGACCGCTACACACACACACACACACACACACACACACACACACACACACAGAGAGAGAGAGAGAGAGAGAGAGAGAGAGAGAGATATCACTATGAATGAAGCATTAACCGTAGTGTGTGTACAAGGAATGGATGACTTCAAACACTCCCAACACAAATAGCATATAGATTACCAAACAATCACTCAAGGATTAGCCAAGATCACATCAAGCACTCTCACACACATATAAAACATTTCTCTTAATTAACATAAGTAAGAGGAGGAGAGGTTACTAGCATGAAACAATTTGCACTCTAGGATGTGCAAGAATAGAGTGAATGAATGAGCTTATGGGCTCATGGTGAGTGATACAAAGGCTCAATGGGGCTGAGGGAGGCTTGAAATTACAAAGGGGAAGGCCTCTTTATATAGGAAAGAGAGTGATTAGGAGTGAGGTTAAGATCCAAGTGTAATTTGTACAAATGAAGCTTGATTAGGGACATTCAACCAATGAAGAAGCTCCTTCCAAGTGATTTGTTGACCAATTAGCTCCATCATCACTTGTGTTGTCTTCACTCCTTCCTCCATAGCTTGAGTCCAAGAGCTTCCTTATTTTAAAATGTAAAGAATCTACATAAAATCAATACATATCTAGTAATAATAGAAAGGGGTTGAATGAGAACTTATGAATTACAACAAGATTAAGCATGACTTGAGAGGTGATTAGAAGAAGAACTTTGATGGGTTTTTGAGCTTGAGAGAGAGGAGGAAGGAGAGGAGGGTGAGAAGACTAATGGCTGATTTTAGAGAAGGTCTCAATGTGGAAAAGGAAGGGTGTGTGTGTGTAAAGGTAGAGGGGGTGGTCTCCACCACAATTGAAAAAGCTGGCGTCCACCATTTTGGCCATATCTCCTAGACCGTAGATGCAAAAATTATAAAACAAATATGGCTAGAATCTCCAGCTCATCAGCTACAACTTTGATGAAGACAACTTTTCTTGGATCGAAGTGGAAGTATTTTTTAAAAATTCAACAAAATCATGTGTCTGGTTTCTTCCTTTACCAAGTCTTCCACTTGGGTCCCATTTGTTTGAATCATCATATGGCTCCAAAGCCATGATGATATGAGCCACTCATGACCCTTGAATCATGGGTGCATGGATCCACAACCACATCATATCTTTTCTTTTCACATTTACATATTTTTTGTTCCCTTTACCACTAGGTTCTCCCTCTACCTTTCACCTCCAGTGAACTAGTCAAGAAAAAATCTTTTTTAAAATTTTTTTCCAAGAGGTTGTTCTCACTCTTTCTTTTATTGTAAACCTCTAGAAGCAAGGAAAACCAACAAAATATGATAAACAAAAATTTGTGATAGGCTCGGATCATAGCCCCCCCAAAGTTGGCTAGGGGTATTTATGCCTCTAGTCTACTTTCTTTGATCTTGAGCTGACCTTATCCTGATGTGATAAGGCTTTAGACGCCATCCATTTGTCCTGGTCTTGTGCACTTTACCATCAATGTCTTGAAGTCTGTAAGAGCCATTTTTGAACTTTTTGGTGACCAAGAACGGGCCTTCCCATCGGAAAAGAAACTTTCCATCCTTACGAGTGTCGAAGCGATTGTCATATCGAAGCACCAGAGATCCCTTTTTGATGTCTTTGGATGCTAGCTTTTTGTTGAACTTTTCTCTGCGCTTCTCTGCTTCTTGAGAATAGTGGTTGATGGCTTCCTCACGATCCAATTGCAGCCTCTCTAGATCCATGATCCTTTGATGTACTTTCTCCTTTTGAGAGCCTACCTGGCTACCCAATATTCGAAGACTTGTTAACTTCACTTCAATGGGCAAAAGCGCCTCCTTTCCATAAACCAAATGAAAGGGTGTGTACCCTAATGTGGTTTTGAAGGAGGTTCTATAGGCCCATAGAGCTCCATTCAGGTGTTTGTCCCAATCTTGGCGCCTGGCATGTACCTGTTTGGTGATAATTTTGCAAATGATTCCATTTACCTTTTCCACCAAACCATTTCACTGAGGGTAGTAAGGAGTAGAGTGTTGATGCTGAATATTTAGCTTCTTCATGAGTTCTCCTACCAAGTCTGCTCTAAACCCTGGTCCTCTATCAGATAGTATTTCAAGAGGGGTGCCAAACCGGCAACAGATGTGGTCAAAGATGAACTGACTTACATCCTTAGCAGTAATTCTATTGGTCGGCATAGCCTCAGCCCATCTAGTCATGTAGTCTACTCCCATGATGATGTACTCTTTACCTGACTGAGTGCGTGGTAGAGGCCCTATGGCATCAATTCCCCACTTCTCAAAGGGCCCACATACCTTTATTGGGTTCTGAGGTTCAGCTATGAGCCGTCGTGGTCCTGCTTTCTGACATTCATCACATGTTTGACACTAGTATTTGACATCACGATGAAGACTTGGCCAAGTAAACCCAGCTTGTAGAACCTTTCTACTAGTGACGTCATGTGCAAAGTGTCCTCCACACATATCATCGTGACAAGCTTTTAAAATCTCTTCAATTTCACTCTTCAAAGGAACTCTCCTAAGCACATCATCCTTACCAAGACAATACAAGTCATCATTTACTATGCGATACCTGGTAGCCTTCCTAGCTAACCATCGCCTTTCCCCTGCATTCAAGTGTTTAGGAGCCTCTCCTTGCTCCAGAATGTGCATAATATCTTCCAAGTCCTCCTTGCCTTGCTGAAGTGGAAGTTTGATGGCCACTGCTCCCACTATTGACTCATTTAACTTTGATGATGCTAGGTGGTCTGCATCCTTGTTCTGGTCTCTTGGCACATGATGTATTTGTGCCTCCCTAAATGTCCTCATAAGAGATTTTGCTTCTCTCATTTTAGTAGAGAGACGGGCATTTTTGCAAGCCCATGTACCTTGCATTTGCCTTACCAAAAGCATGGAGTCACCAAAAGCGTTTAATCTCTTAATTGAATTATCGAGGCACCAACAAAGGCCATGAATTAGAGCATGATATTCTGCTTCATTGTTGGAGTGGACATCTTCTAGAGTGATCCCTTCACCATGGATCCTCTCTCCCAATGGGGATAAGACCATGATGCCTGCAGCTGCCTTATCCTTGGTTCTCTTGTATGCTCCATCAAAGTAGAGGCTATAAGCATTGACCAAAACCTCTAGAGCTGGAGGTGGTGGAAGTTCCTTTCTCTTCAAATGGAAAACTTTTTCATAGCACTTGTTTGTTAAAATGTTGTCTAAGCATGCTCGAGTTGTTCTTTCAACCTGTATTGTATAATCAAACTCTTGAAGTCGCACCACCCACTTTGCTATTTTGTCAGAGATTTCCATATGTTGTAGTGCATAGGGAAACATATCCTCCACAGTGATAATTACAAACCTCTTCGGCAGCAAGTATGGCCGAAATTTGGTTACCGCAAACATGAGAGCTAACACTAGCTGTTCCATCAGGGTGTAGGCCTTCTCTGTGTTTTCCATGAGGCGGCTAGCAAAATACACAAGCCTCATAAAGGAGGTTTCTGGATCTTTTTGTAGGAGGGCAGCACCAATGGCTTCTTCTCCCACACTAGGGTTTACAAAGAATGTTTCTTCCCAACAAGGTTGGAGGATTACAGGGAGTGACCCTAACATTTTTTTAATCTCTCTAAAATGCCCTTCACTTTCTTCACTCCAAACAAGCGTCTCTTGACGAGTCAGCTGTTGTAGAGAAAATATCACTTGGGAGAGTAAGTGTATGAATCTACTCAAATATCTTAGCTTTTGCAAGAAGGAGATTAATTGTTTGATGGAAGTTGGGGAAGGTAGATTTAGCAATGTTTCTATCTTTTCAGGATCTACCTCGATTCCATCAATGGACACTACATGCCCTAATAGTGTAACCTTGCTTTCCCCAATGTGACATTTGTCCTTATTTAGTTGTCCACCCAGCTTAGCTAAACGAGTAAATCCTTCATCAATCTTGCCGAGATGCATACTTTTGGAGCTGTAAATACAAAAGTCATCTATGAAAACCCTTATGGACTTACCAAAGTAAGGTTGGAAGACCATGTTCATGAATCGTTGAAAGGTGGCTGGAGCGTTGGTGAGACCAAAAGGCATGACTCGAAATGCAAAACATCCCCATGGTGTGATGAAAGTAGTCTTTTTTTGGTCCTCCTCTGCAATGCGTATTTGAAAGTACCCAGAGTAGCCATCACACACTGTGTATCTCTCATGGCCTGCTACTTCATTTAGAATCTCATCTTGAAATGGGAGAGGGAAGTGGTCCCTCTTTGTTGCAGCATTTAGTGGCTTGTAATCCACGCACACTCGCCATTTACCATTCTTCTTTGGCCTCACCACTACTGGGGAGACCCATTCTGAATCTTCTACTGGGTATATGAATCATGCTTCTAAGAGTCTCTTCACCTCAGACAACAGTGCATTTTGTTGCACAACTCCTAATCTTCTTAGTTTTTGTACTACTGGCTTGCTCCCTTCTTTTAGATGGATATGATGCTTCACTGCAGTGACACCTGTAATGTGAGTGTAATCAGAAATAAACAATGATGCATGCTTCTTGAGAACATTTACATAACCCTCCTTTTCTTCTTTCTTTATATCCTTGGATAACATCTCCTCTAGGCTGGCATCCCACACATTCTCCATTTGGATCCTTGGGTTGTCTTCTGATGAGGTAGTTTCCTTTATGGTGACACCCATGACTTCCAGAGTGCTATCACTCTCTTCACTTGAACTCTCTTCCTCGTCCATGGATGAGGAGCATCCACTTGAGCTCCACTCATCAGCTGACGTCTCTAGTTCAATGTTCTCTTGTCGCCCATTCTTTAGGTTATAAACCACCTTCCGACTATGGCCACCCATGCGAGGCCTCAACTCCAAGTCTCCTGTTGCCCAATCTTGCCTAGCTCCTATACCCATGAGCCAAGGTCGTCCTAAAATAAGGGGGTATCCTTCTCCCTTTACTGGCATCACATAAGCATCAACCTCTGTAGTGATTCCAAAAAGAGAAACTCTCAAAGCTTTCACTACACCCACACAAGTGACAGAGACATTATTGGCCATTTTTGCCCTAAAGTTTGATGATTCCATTACCTCTAAACCCAATTGATGCATTAGCTTTTCTGTCATGACACAAACCTCTGCTCCACTGTCAATGTAAGTTTTTGGAATCCGTTGTCCCTTGATTTGAGCCTCCACCAAAGGCACTATATCCTTGAGACCATATGCTTTGATTACACTTACTAGATTACTTCGCTTTGCCCTCGTGCTCACCATTTTTGACCATTGTCGTCGAAGCTTTGGGGAGATATGAAGTAGTTGTGGCCAAGTAATCTTTGGTCCTTGAGAACTCACATCAGCTGTCAAGTCATAAGGTTGTGTCCGAGATCCCATAGGGAAATCAGAGATGTCAATTTGATACCTAGTACGGGTCTTTCTCTTCTTGGCTTCATCTTTAGTTGCCCGAGATGTACTTGGTTCATTGCTTGCATCCTTGCTTGTTTCTTTACCTACTTCATCTTGGACACGCACACGTTTGATAGGCATTGTAGCCACTTCATCTATCTTCATCTTCCCTTTAGCTATTTCTTCCTGGTTGCTTCTGCCCTTGAGGACCTCCTCCATCCTTATGATGCTCACATTTGGTTGAGTAGCAGGGGCTTGAGATTGAGCACGAGGTGGCTGCAAAATTTGAGGTTGCGGTTGCTCTTGTGCTTGAGCTCTAGCACGGGGTGGACTTACTTGTTGTCGAGGACCTCTGACAGGGTAGTCATATCTTCTGGGATGAGGGCAATTATACATGCCGTGGCCAATTTCCCCACAATTGTAACACAACATTTCCCTTGCTTGACATCGCATTGGTGGCCGATTCCCACCATTTCCCTCAATAGGCCTTCTTGCACCCTGCACAAGATTTACTCTCAACCCCTCTAGCTGGTTTGTGAGATTGTTTATTTGTTGGAGCATATCTTCTTATTGACCTCTATTGAGGTCTGGTGCATTAGGCACATTTGGAGGTATGTGAGAAGCTTCCATAGTTGTGATATTGCCTCCCAAAGCTAGCTGGCCAGCTTGGGCTTGATAGAGAATCTTTCTATTCTTTTCCCTAGCAATTCTTAAGGCATCTTCAAAAGCATTTGGAAATTTGCTCTTTACCTTCTCCCTTAGCAAGGGGTACAAACCTGAGATAAATCGATCCTTTTGGAGGCAATTGGGAGCTCGCTCACCAGGGTTTAGTGAGTCTGACCATTGCCCCCAAAGTTTCAGAAAACCTTCCTCATAGGTTGCATAACCATGAGGGTCAACTTGATGAAGGGCCAGAAGCCGTTGCCATAGTTCTCCTGCCGAATTGGCTCGTTGAAATATTCGTAGGAAAGCCGCCTTCAATCCCTCCCATTCAGCTCTTTGGGTTGGATCTAGAGCCTGGAACCATACCCTAGCTTCTTCTTTGAGCACCAAAGGAAAAGCTCTCAATTTCAATGCTTCATCATCTCTCCCAGAGACAAGGAAAGCCATCTCCAAGTTATCCAAAAAATCCCCAGCATTTTCCCCAGTACGCCCAAAAAAATTTGGGAAAGCCATCATAAAAGTGGGTTGCCTTCCTCTCAATACAGCACAAAGATGAAAACGTCTAGGCCCAAATCATATCTTATTAAGGGTAGAATAAATGGATTGATAGATGGATTAATCTCAGCTAGACGACGAGGGCCTAGTAAGTCCCTTATGATGTTTTGGAACCTAAGCTTTGTGCTAGCTATTATATGCACAGTTTGTCTAGCAAGAGGTTGGAAAGGTCCATATAAATCCCTATGATTCATGGAGTATGCTTAAAGCAAGATGAAGATGTGAACATCAAAAGATACATTATACTCCAAAATAGGAAATATTATAGGGTCAGGGGACAGCAATATCTCTCTCAACCTCTCAGCTCCAAAATAGAAGACCAATCTTTGTTGGAAAAAAATCTTTCTATCAATGCGCACATTCACCCTAATATTCTGAACTGATTGAAAGTTGTAGAAAATGGGATTATTCATTGGTGCATTAAATACAAGCTTCCATGAAGCACTTCATTGAAGTTGAGCACTCTTGGATCCCACCATTTGAGAGATGCGAAGAATTTGATCACCAGTGATTAGCCTATCTTTGGTGTGACCATCTTCAGCTTTGTAGAGTTCATAGGGTTCGATGGCTACCCTCTCAACCACCTTGAGCATTCTTGCTAGTAGTAGTTGGAGTGCATCACCATAGGTAGCCTCTTGCCAATACCGCACCCCATTGATGTGTAGCTCCCCCTCCAAAAACTTGTTAATACCCGAGTTTGAGAGTGCTTTCACCACCTGAAGTCGAGGCTTCAAAGGAAGTGTCTTCACACTAGCCACAAAGCACTCAACACAATTTTTTGACCTAGGGACTTGATGACTACAAGATTTTCCTTGAAGCAAAGAAGGGTGTGTGTAGTTAACTCTCTTTACCCGCATACGTGTCGTTTGTCGATAAAGACGCTTCTTTTCTCGAGCTTCTTGGGGAGACCATAGTGGAAGTCTCGGAGAATTTGATGGATCTTCCTTCATAGGATTGATAGAGCGCTGCTTGAGAACTCCTCAGTGGGGGCACCAATTTATGACAAACGAAATTTGGAATGGCAGCCTCTACACCAAAATAAACTCCATTGCGCCACAAGGGAAATGAGATGAGGGCACCACCTAGTCTTGGAAGCGTGGACTAGGACCGCTACACACACACACACACACACACACACACACACACACACACACACACAGAGAGAGAGAGAGAGAGAGAGAGAGAGAGAGAGAGAGAGAGAGAGAGATATCACTATGAATGAAGCATTAACCGTAGTGTGTGTACAAGGAATGGATGACTTCAAACACTCCCAACACAAATAGCATATAGATTACCAAACAATCACTCAAGGATTAGCCAAGATCACATCAAGCACTCTCACACACATATAAAACATTTCTCTTAATTAACATAAGTAAGAGGAGGAGAGGTTACTAGCATGAAACAATTTGCACTCTAGGATGTGCAAGAATAGAGTGAATGAATGAGCTTATGGGCTCATGGTGAGTGATACAAAGGCTCAATGGGGCTGAGGGAGGCTTGAAATTACAAAGGGGAAGGCCTCTTTATATAGGAAAGAGAGTGATTAGGAGTGAGGTTAAGATCCAAGTGTAATTTGTACAAATGAAGCTTGATTAGGGACATTCAACCAATGAAGAAGCTCCTTCCAAGTGATTTGTTGACCAATTAGCTCCATCATCACTTGTGTTGTCTTCACTCCTTCCTCCATAGCTTGAGTCCAAGAGCTTCCTTATTTTAAAATGTAAAGAATCTACATAAAATCAATACATATCTAGTAATAATAGAAAGGGGTTGAATGAGAACTTATGAATTACAACAAGATTAAGCATGACTTGAGAGGTGATTAGAAGAGGAACTTTGATGGGTTTTTGAGCTTGAGAGAGAGGAGGAAGGAGAGGACGGTGAGAAGACTAATGGCTGATTTTAGAGAAGGTCTCAATGTGGAAAAGGAAGGGTGTGTGTGTGTAAAGGTAGAGGGGGTGGTCTCCACCACAATTGAAAAAGCTGGCGTCCACCATTTTGGCCATATCTCCTAGACCGTAGATGCAAAAATTATAAAACAAATATGGCCAGAATCTCCAGCTCATCAGCTACAACTGTGATGAAGACAACTTTTCTTGGATCGAAGTGGAAGTATTTTTTAAAAATTCAACAAAATCATGTGTCTGGTTTCTTCCTTTACCAAGTCTTCCACTTGGGTCCCATTTGTTTGAATCATCATATGGCTCCAAAGCCATGATGATATGAGCCACTCATGACCCTTGAATCATGGGTGCATGGCTCCACAACCACATCATATCTTTCCTTTTCACATTTACATATTTTCCCTTCCCTTTACCACTAGGTTCTCCCTCTACCTTTCACCTCCGGTGAACTAGTCAAGAAAAAATCATTTTTTAAAATTTTTTTCCAAGAGGTTGTTCTCACTCTTTCTTTTATTGTAAACCTCTAGAAGCAAGGAAAACCAACAAAATATGATAAACAAAAATTTGTGATAGGCTCGGATCATAGCCCCCCCAAACCTGGCTAGGGGTATTTATGCCTCTAGCCTACTTTCTTTGATCTTGAGCTGACCTTATCCTGATGTGATAAGGCTTTAGACGCCATCCATTTCTCCTGGTCTTGTGCACTTTACCATCAATGTCTTGAAGTCTGTAAGAGCCATTTTTGAACTTTTTGGTGACCAAGAACGGGCCTTCCCATCGGAAAAGAAACTTTCCATCCTTACGAGTGTCGAAGCGATTGTCATATCGAAGCACCAGAGATCCCTTTTTGATGTCTTTGGATGCTAGCTTTTTGTTGAACTTTTCTCTGCGCTTCTCTGCTTCTTGAGAATAGTGGTGGATGGCTTCCTCACGATCCAATTGCAGCCTCTCTAGATCCATGATCCTTTGATGTACTTTCTCCTTTTGAGAGCCTACCTGGCTACCCAATATTCGAAGACTTGTTAACTTCACTTCGATGGGCAAAAGCGCCTCCTTTCCATAAACCAAATGAAAGGGTGTGTACCCTAATGTGGTTTTGAAGGAGGTTCTATAGGCCCATAGAGCTCCATTCAGGTGTTTGTCCCAATCTTGGCGCCTGGCATGTACCTGTTTGGTGAGAATTTTGCAAATGATTCCATTTACCTTTTCCACCAAACCATTGCACTGAGGGTAGTAAGGAGTAGAGTGTTGATGCTGAATATTTAGCTTCTTCATGAGTTCTCTTACCAAGTCTGCTCTAAACCGTGGTCCTCTATCAGATAGTATTTCAAGAGGGGTGCCAAACCGGCAACAGATGTGGTCAAAGATGAACTGACTCACATCCTTAGCAGTAATTCTATTGGTCGGCATAGCCTCAGCCCATCTAGTCATGTAGTCTACTCCCATGATGATGTACTCTTTACCTGACTGAGTGCATGGTAGAGGCCCTATGGCATCAATTCCCCACTTCTCAAAGGGCCCATATACCTTTATTGGGTTCTGAGGTTCAGCTATGAGCCGTCGTGGTCCTGCTTTCTGACATTCATCACATGTTTGACACCAGTATTTGACATCACGATGAAGACTTGGCCAAGTAAACCCAGCTTGTAGAACCTTTCTACTAGTGACGTCGTGTGCAAAGTGTCCTCCGCACATATGATCGTGACAAGCTTTTAAAATCTCTTCAATTTCACTCTTCAAAGGAACTCTCCTAAGCACACCATCCTTACCAAGACAATACAAGTCATCATTTACTATGCGATACCTGGTAGCCTTCCTAGCTAACCATCGCCTTTCCCCTGCATTCAAGTGTTTAGGAGCCTCTCCTTGATCCAGAATGTGCATAATATCTTCCAAGTCCTCCTTGCCTTGCTGAAGTGGAAGTTTGATGGCCACTGCTCCCACTATTGCCTCATTTAACTTTGATGATGCTAGGTGGTCTGCATCCTTCTTCTGGTCTCTTGGCACATGATGTACTTGTGCCTCCCTAAATCTCCTCATAAGAGCTTTTGCTTCTCTCATTTTAGTAGAGAGACGGGCATTTTTGCAAGCCCATGTACCTTGCATTTGCCTTACCAAAAGCATGGAGTCACCAAAAGCGTTTAATCTCTTAATTGAATTATCGAGTCACCAACAAAGGCCATGAATTAGAGCATGATATTCTGCTTCATTGTTGGAGTGGACATCTTCTAGAGTGATCCCTTCACCATGGATCCTCTCTCCCAATGGGGATAAGACCACGATACCTGCAGCTGCCTTATCCTTGGTTCTCTTGTATGCTCCATCAAAGTAGAGGCTATAAGCATTGACCAAAACCTCTAGAGCTGGAGGTGGTGGAAGTTCCTTTCTCTTCAAATGGAAAACTTTTTCATAGCACTTGTTTGTTAAAATGTCGGCTAAGCATGCTCGAGTTGTTCTTTCAACCTGTATTGTATAATCAAACTCTTGAAGTCGCACCACCCACTTTGCTATTTTGTCAGAGATTTCCATATGTTGTAGTGCATAGGGAAACATATCCTCCACAGTGATAATTACAAACCTCTTCGGCAGCAAGTATGGCTGAAATTTGGTTACCGCAAACATGAGAGCTAACACTAGCTGTTCCATCAGGGTGTAGGCCTTCTCTGTGTTTTCCATGAGGCGGCTAGCAAAATACACAGGCCTCATAAAGGAGGTTTCTGGATCTTTTTGTAGGAGGGCAGCACCAATGGCTTCTTCTCCCACACTAGGGTTTACAAAGAATGTTTCGTCCCAACAAGGTTGGAGGATTACAGGGAGTGACCCTAACATTTTTTTAATCTCTCTAAAATGCCCTTCACTTTCTTCACTCCAAACAAGCGTCTCTTGACGAGTCAGCTGTTGTAGAGGAAATATCACTTGGGAGAGTAAGTGTATGAATCTACTCAAATATCTTAGATTTTGCAAGAAGGAGATTAATTGTTTGATGGAAGTTGGGGAAGGTAGATTTAGCAATGTTTCTATCTTTTCAGGATCTACCTCGATTCCATCAATGGACACTACATGCCCTAATAGTGTAACCTTGCTTTCCCCAATGTGACATTTGTCCTTGTTTAGTTGTCCACCCAGTTTAGCTAAACGAGTAAATCCTTCATCAATCTTGCCGAGATGCATACTTTTGGAGCTGTAAATACAAAATTCATCTATGAAAACCCTTATGGACTTACCAAAGTAAGGTTGGAAGACCATGTTCATGAATCGTTGAAAGGTGGCTGGAGCGTTGGTGAGACCAAAAGGCATGACTCGAAATGAAAAAAATCCCCATGGTGTGATGAAAGTAGTCTTTTTCTAGTCCTCCTCTGCAATGCGTATTTGAAAGTAGCCAGAGTAGCCATCACACACTGTGTATCTCTCATGGCCTGCTACTTCATTTAGAATCTCATCTTGAAATGGGAGAGGGAAGTGGTCCCTCTTTGTTGCAGCATTTAGTGGCTTGTAATCCACGCACACTCGCCATTTACCATTCTTCTTTGGCCTCACCACTACTGGGGAGACCCATTCTGAATCTTCTACTGGGTATATGAATCCTGCTTCTAAGAGTATCTTCACCTCAGACAACAGTGCATTTTGTTGCACAACTCCTAATCTTCTTAGTTTTTGTACTACTGGCTTGCTCCCTTCTTTTAGATGGATATGATGCTTCACTGCAGTGACACCTGTAATGTGAGTGTAATCAGAAATAAACAATGATGCATGCTTCTTGAGAACATTTACATAACCCTCCTTTTCTTCTTTCTTTATATCCTTGGATAACATCTCCTCTAGGCTGGCATCCCACACATTCTCCATTTGGATCCTTGGGTTGTCTTCTGATGAGGTAGTTTCCTTTATGGTGACACCCATGACTTCCAGAGTGCTATCACTCTCTTCACTTGAACTCTCTTCACTTGAACTCTCTTCCTCGTCCATGGATGAGGAGCATCCACTTGAGCTCCACTCATCAGCTGACGTCTCTAGTTCAAGGTTCTCTTGTCGCCCATTCTTTAGGTTATAAACCACCTTCCGACTATGGCCACCCATGCGAGGCCTCAACTCCAAGTCTCCTGTTGCCCAATCTTGCCTAGCTCCTATACCCATGAGCCAAGGTCGTCCTAAAATAAGGGGGTATCCTTCTCCCTTTACTGGCATCACATAAGCATCAACCTCTGTAGTGATTCCAAAAAGAGAAACTCTCAAAGCTTTCACTACACCCACACAAGTGACAGAGACATTATTGGCCATTTTTGCCCTAAAGTTTGATGATTCCATTACCTCTAAACCCAATTGATGCATTAGCTTTTCTGTCATGACACAAACCTCTGCTCCACTGTCAATGTAAGTTTTTGGAATCCGTTGTCCCTTGATTTGAGCCTCCTTCAAAGGCACTATATCCTTGAGACCATATGCTTTGATTACACTTACTAGATTACTTCGCTTTGCCCTCGTGCTCACCATTTTTGACCATTGTCGTCGAAGCTTTGGGGAGATATGAAGTAGTTGTGGCCAAGTAATCTTTGGTCCTTGAGAACTCACATTAGCTGTCAAGTCATAAGGTTGTGTCCGAGATCCCATAGGGAAATCAGAGATGTCAATTTGAGACCTAGTACGGGTCTTTCTCTTCTTGGCTTCATCTTTAGTTGCCCGAGATGTACTTGCTTCATTGCTTGCATCCTTGCTTGTTTCTTTACCTACTTCATCTTGGACACGCACACGTTTGATAGGCATGGTAGCCACTTCATCTATCTTCATCTTCCCTTTAGCTATTTCTTCCTGGTTGCTTCTGCCCTTGAGGACCTCCTCCATCCTTATGATGCTCACATTTGGTTGAGTAGCAGGGGCTTGAGCTTGAGCACGAGGTGGCTGCAAAATTTGAGGTTGCGGTTGCTCTTGTGCTTGAGCTCTAGCACGGGGTGGACTTACTTGTTGTCGAGGACCTCTGACAGGGTAGTCATATCTTCTGGGATGAGGGCAATTATACATGCCGTGGCCAATTTCCCCACAATTGTAACACAACATTTCCCTTGCTTGACGTCGCATTGGTGGCCGATTCCCACCATTTCCCTCAATAGGCCTTCTTGCACCCCGCATATTTTAGTAGAGAGACGGGCATTTTTGCAAGCCCATGTACCTTGCATTTGCCTTACCAAAAGCATGGAGTCACCAAAAGCATTTAATATCTCAAGTGAATTATCCAGGAACCAACAAAGGCCATGATTTAGAGCTTGATATTCTGCTTCATTGTTGGAGTGGACATCTTCTAGAGTGATCCCTTCACCATGGATCCTCTCTACCAATGGAGATAAGACCACAATGCCTGCAGCTACCTTATCCTTGGTTCTCTTGTATGCTCCATCAAAGTAGAGGCTATAAGCATTGACCAGAGCCTCTAGAGCTAGCAGTGGTGAAAGTTCCTTTCTCTTCAAATGGAAAACTTTTTCATAGCACTTGTTTGTTAAAATGTCGGCTAAGCATGCTCGAGTTGTTCTTTCAACCTGTATTGTATAATCAAACTCTTGAAGTCGCACCACCCACTTTGCTATTTTGTCAGAGATTTCCATATGTTGTAGTGCATAGGGAAACATATCCTCCATAGTGATAATTACAAACCTCTTCGGCAGCAAGTATGGCCGAAATTTGGTTACCGCAAACATGAGAGCTAACACTAGCTGTTCCATCAGGGTGTAGGCCTTCTCTGTGTTTTCCATGAGGCGGCTAGCAAAATACACAGGCCTCATAAAGGAGGTTTCTGGATCTTTTTGTAGGAGGGCAGCACCAATGGCTTCTTCTCCCACACTAGGGTTTACAAAGAATGTTTCGTCCCAACAAGGTTGGAGGATTATAGGGAGTGACCCTAACATTTTTTTAATCTCTCTAAAATGCCCTTCACTTTCTTCACTCCAAACAAGCGTCTCTTGACGAGTCAGCTGTTGTAGAGGAAATATCACTTGGGAGAGTAAGTGTATGAATCTACTCAAATATCTTAGATTTTGCAAGAAGGAGATTAATTGTTTGATGGAAGTTGGGGAAGGTAGATTTAGCAATGTTTCTATCTTTTCAGGATCTACCTCGATTCCATCAATGGACACTACATGCCCTAATAGTGTAACCTTGCTTTCCCCAATGTGACATTTGTCCTTGTTTAGTTGTCCACCCAGTTTAGCTAAACGAGTAAATCCTTCATCAATCTTGCCGAGATGCATACTTTTGGAGCTGTAAATACAAAATTCATCTATGAAAACCCTTATGGACTTACCAAAGTAAGGTTGGAAGACCATGTTCATGAATCGTTGAAAGGTGGCTGGAGCGTTGGTGAGACCAAAAGGCATGACTCGAAATGAAAAAAATCCCCATGGTGTGATGAAAGTAGTCTTTTTCTAGTCCTCCTCTGCAATACGTATTTGAAAGTAGCCAGAGTAGCCATCACACACTGTGTATCTCTCATGGCCTGCTACTTCATTTAGAATCTCATCTTGAAATGGGAGAGGGAAGTGGTCCCTCTTTGTTGCAGCATTTAGTGGCTTGTAATCCACGCACACTCGCCATTTACCATTCTTCTTTGGCCTCACCACTACTGGGGAGACCCATTCTGAATCTTCTACTGGGTATATGAATCCTGCTTCTAAGAGTATCTTCACCTCAGACAACAGTGCATTTTGTTGCACAACTCCTAATCTTCTTAGTTTTTGTACTACTGGCTTGCTCCCTTCTTTTAGATGGATATGATGCTTCACTGCAGTGACACCTGTAATGTGAGTGTAATCAGAAATAAACAATGATGCATGCTTCTTGAGAACATTTACATAACCCTCCTTTTCTTCTTTCTTTATATCCTTGGATAACATCTCCTCTAGGCTGGCATCCCACACATTCTCCATTTGGATCCTTGGGTTGTCTTCTGATGAGGTAGTTTCCTTTATGGTGACACCCATGACTTCCAGAGTGCTATCACTCTCTTCACTTGAACTCTCTTCCTCGTCCATGGATGAGGAGCATCCACTTGAGCTCCACTCATCAGCTGACGTCTCTAGTTCAAGGTTCTCTTGTCGCCCATTCTTTAGGTTATAAACCACCTTCCGACTATGGCCACCCATGCGAGGCCTCAACTCCAAGTCTCCTGTTGCCCAATCTTGCCTAGCTCCTATACCCATGAGCCAAGGTCGTCCTAAAATAAGGGGGTATCCTTCTCCCTTTACTGGCATCACATAAGCATCAACCTCTGTAGTGATTCCAAAAAGAGAAACTCTCAAAGCTTTCACTACACCCACACAAGTGACAGAGACATTATTGGCCATTTTTGCCCTAAAGTTTGATGATTCCATTACCTCTAAACCCAATTGATGCATTAGCTTTTCTGTCATGACACAAACCTCTGCTCCACTGTCAATGTAAGTTTTTGGAATCCGTTGTCCCTTGATTTGAGCCTCCTTCAAAGGCACTATATCCTTGAGACCATATGCTTTGATTACACTTACTAGATTACTTCGCTTTGCCCTCGTGCTCACCATTTTTGACCATTGTCGTCGAAGCTTTGGGGAGATATGAAGTAGTTGTGGCCAAGTAATCTTTGGTCCTTGAGAACTCACATCAGCTGTCAAGTCATAAGGTTGTGTCCGAGATCCCATAGGGACATCAGAGATGTCAATTTGAGACCTAGTACGGGTCTTTCTCTTCTTGGCTTCATCTTTAGTTGCCCGAGATGTACTCGCTTCATTTCTCTCATCTTTGCTTGTTTCTTTCCTTACTTCATCTTGGACACGCACACGCTTGATAGGCATTGTAGCCACTTCATCTGTCTTCATATTCCCTTTAACTATTTCTTCCTGGTTGCTTCTACCCTTGATGACCTCCTCCATCCTTATGATGCTCACATTTGGTTGAGTAGCAGAGGCTTGAGCTTGAGCACGAGGTGGCTACAAAATTTGAGGTTGCGGTTGCTCTTGTGTTTGAGCTCTAGCACGGGGAGGACTTACTTGTTGTCGAGGACCTCTGCCAAGGTGGTCATATCTTCTAGGATGAGGGCAATTATACATGCCGTGGCCATTTTCCCCACAACTATAACACAACATTTCCCTTGCTTGACGTCACATTGGTGGCCGATTCCCACCATTCCCCTCAATACGCCTTCTTGCACCCTGCACAAGATTTACTCTCAAACCCTCTAGCTGGTTTGTGAGATTGTTTATTTGTTGGAGCATATCTTCTTGTTGACCTCTATTGTGGCCTGGTGCATTAGGCACATTTCGAGGTACGTGAGAAGCTTCCATAGTTGTGATATGGCCTCCCAAAGCTAGCTGGCCAACATGGGCTTGATAGAGAATCTTTCGATTCTTTTCCCTAGCAATTCTTAAGGCATCTTCAAAAGAATTTGAAAATTTGCTCTTTACCTTCTTCCTTATCAAGGGGTACAAACCTGAGATAAATCGATCCTTTTGGAGGCAATTGGGAGCTCGCTCACCAGGGTTTAGTGAGTCTGACCATTGCCCCCAAAGTTTCAGAAAACCTTCCTCATAGGTTTCATAACCATGAGGGTCAACTTGATGAAGGGCCAGAAGCCGTTGCCATAGTTCTTCTGCCGAATTGGCTCGTTGAAATATTCGTAGGAAAGCCGCCTTCAATCCCTCCCATTCAGCTCTTTGGGTTGGATCTAGAGCCTGGAACCATACCCTAGCTTCTTCTTTGAGCACCAAAGGAAAAGCTCTCAATTTCAATGCTTCATCATCTCTCCCAGAGACAAGGAAAGCCATCTCCAAGTTATCCAAAAAATCCCCAGCATTTTCCCCAGTACGCCCAAAAAAATTTGGGAAAGCCATCATAAAAGTGGGTTGCCTTCCTCTCAATACAGCACAAAGATGAAAACGTCTAGGCCCAAATCATATCTTATTAAGGGTAGAATAAATGGATTGATAGATGCATTAATCTCAGCTAGACGACGAGGGCCTAGTAAGTTCCTTATGATGTTTTGGAATCTAAGCTTTGTGCTAGCTA
Organism: Adiantum capillus-veneris; assembly: GCF_014529385.1. Taxonomy (NCBI): domain Eukaryota; kingdom Viridiplantae; phylum Streptophyta; class Polypodiopsida; order Polypodiales; family Pteridaceae; genus Adiantum; species Adiantum capillus-veneris. The sequence goes on from NC_140936.1 coordinate 29,595,525, forward strand.
TTATATGCAGAGTTTGTCTAGCAAGAGGTTGGATAGGTCCATATAAATCCCTATGATTCATGGAGTATTCTTAAAGCAAGATGAAGATGTGAACATCAAAAGATACATTATACTCCAAAATAGGAAATATTATAGGTTCAGGGGACAACAATATCTCTCTCAACCTCTCAGCTCCAAAATAGAAGACCAATCTTTGTTGGAAAAAAATCTTTCTATCAATGCGCACATTCACCCTAATATTTTGAACTTATTGAAAGTTGTAGAAAATGAGATTATTCATTTGTGCATTAACTACAAACTTCCATGAAGCACTTCATTGAAGTTTAGCTCTCTTGGATCCCACCATTTGAGAGATGCGAAGAATTTGCTCACCAGTGATTAGCCTAGCTTTGGTGTGACCATCTTCAGCTTTGTAGAGTTCATAGGGTTCAATGGCTACCTTCTCAACCACCTTGAGCCTTGTTATGGCATTAGCCGCACATGCGGTCCTGCGGTCCTTTGGACACTGCGGATCAGGAGTCAAGAGTCATGCGGTATGCGGCGGTCGGAGCGGCAATTCTTCATAGGATATCATGGGACAGGAGTGTGTGCACCGTTCCCGATCTGCGCTGGAGCAGCGATTGTATATGGAGGGGCATACTTGTCTTTTGATGTAATTTAACCAATCTCTATGATATTCATGGCATCATCTATTGTACTCTGTGTCTGGATTACAAATGAATGAAGCAATGGTTGTTCTGTGTCTGTGTACTTTGTACTTCCTTCTCTTGTCATTCTGTGCGTTGATGTTCATATAATGTAGTTGCGGGTAATCATTCCCGTAATGCCTATTGCTCCTGTGTGGGAAATAGCCATTACATATGGCGACCACGATGCGTGATGAATGGCCTGCGATGAATATGCATGCGCACTAGGTCTCAGGGTCCGCCTGACCCTGTGGTTCCAATTGTAGGAAGACGTCGGAGGACAGGCGGTTCAGATGGATTTGTTTTTTCTTCACCACAGATTGAGGAATCTGTATCTCCATCACCAAGCCCGGTACGTGGTAGGAGGTTGCGGCGAGCGAGACGTACTCCGCGCAGTCAGTCATGTCCTCCTGCCGTACGTTCACCCTCACCCACACAGTTTTCTCCACCACCGTCTCCGGTAAGCAGTCCGGGAGTATCTCCGCCACTGTCTCCACCTCCTAGTGCTCGTCAGCTTTTTCCCGGGGGAGGAGGAACAGTTGGGCAAGGAGTGATGGCTCATCCTCAGATTAAGTATAGTCGGTTTCGAGGTCTTTCGAGTGAAGACCCGGATGCACATTTACGCCAATTCAATAAAGCTTATGGATTGAATCATCCTGGGGTGGTGATTTCTCTCCATCAACAGTCAGTATTTGAATCTACACTCTTAGGGAAAGCTCTAAAATGGTTGTTTGAATATCCTGATGATCATTTCTAGACGTATGCTGACGGATCCATAGCGTTTCTACGAAGGTTTTGAACGGAAAAGACAGTCCCTCAACATTTGGAGAAGCTTCGAACGCTCCGGCAGAAGTCATTGCCAGTGGAGGATTACGCTGCAAAATTTCGGATGCTTTTGCAGAGGGTACCTCAGGCACAAAGACCGGCAGCGGGAGTACTGAATGACTATTTTTTACGGGGGCTCAACAAGGATCTCAGAACGGCTATGGCGATAGTGGATAAGGTAACTACTCCACTGGATACTGTAATTGCTAGGGCTGTAGTAGCAGGAGAGGCTTTAGAGGATACGGAACATCCAAAGAAGTCAAAGAAGAAAGATAGAAAGAAATCTCATCGGAACTCACAGGACACTAGCAGTGATAGTTCGGAGTCGGAATCGACAGGATCTGATTCCTCGGACTCCGGCAACACCAATTCGGGAAAAGAATCGGAAGAGACACCACGGAAAAAATCCCAGCGTCACGGGAAAGGTGTATCCTCCGGATCGAAGGAATCGGCTGCAGTGGCTAAAAGTCTGAAGGAAATTTGGTATACCCAATGTCGGAATCCGGGCCATGCTGCTTAGGAATGTGTAATGAATCAGAAGTGGTGTGTGATTTGCACCACCAATACTCATAATATAGTGGAATGTTATTTCAATGGTCGGGGTCGTCGGAGACGAGGGGACTCTTCTACCTGGCAACAACAACAAATAGGGCAGTGACAAGAGCCTGCTGTGGCGATGGCTCATGCTCATACACCAGAGCCGCCTCTGCAAGGTCAAGCAGGAGGACGGGGTCAAGGGCGAGGCCGCGGAAGAGGTGGCCGAGATCCTAATCGCCCCAAGACATGCCTTTTCTATTTGGAGGATGGTCATTGGCGATCTGAGTGTACTGAAGCTATGGAATAAGATCGGAAAAAGCAAGAACGCGCTCCAGGGAAACAGCCTAGTGTGGCTATGGTTCAGATTGAAGGATTGGAGGAGTCTGACCCAGCGGTTTCATTAATCACGCGATCGGGTAAAAATGTGGTTCCAACTCCCAATGTGAAAATTCCGGATTGGACGGCTCAAGAAGAGGTGCGAAAAAAGACTGTGTCCTGGTTGCCACAATCCGCACCACCAGTAAAGACAGCAGGACTATCGACTATGCCAACCACTATAGGCCTGGAAATAAGGGAAGGGAAAGCTGGAATTAAGCGTGATATTAAAGAACAGGAGGAGTGGAATTCAGTTTGGAAAGAGGTTCTCGCGTCACCAATTCAAGTACCTCTGGGTTCATTGTTGAAATTGGTCCCGAATTTCCATAATGCATTGCTGCGACAAACGGCCACTAAGCTGAGGGAAGTTGCCATTGGGAAGGTTGAAAGCGAGGATGATGATTCAGCCCCGTTGCCGACTAATAGGATCACGGATACCCGTATTTCGGAACTTTCAGTTCGATACCATGGCACATACATTGACAAGGTACTCTTGGATGGAGGAGCGGAGGTAAACATTATCACCCAAGCAGCGTGTGAGCGTTTTGGTCTCAGTGATTGGGAGCCTGCACCCTTTGTAGTTTGCATGGCAGATCAGCAAAGAGTGCAACCAGTGGATTTACTTCGGGGTATTGTTTTGGATGTAGCGGGCTTATCCTTTGATGTCTCCTTAGTAGTTTTGAATATTGAAGATCATAATCAGGATTATCACATTATCTTGGGGAGACCCTGGTTACGACAAGCGAGGGTAAAACATAATTGGGAAGCAAATATGCTTACAGCAAAGAAGGGTAAAAGAAAAGTGCGTGTGATGTTGGGAACATGCCAACATGCAGTTCATGCAGCATGGCCGGTGATAGCAGAAACAGTTAATATGGTGGAAGGATTAGAAGAGGATGAAGAGGAACAATTTGTCAAAGAGAATCCGGATTTGGTTTCTCTATACCTTGCGGATATTTCTCTGATTCCGAAAGGGCATTCAGTGGGGGTTTCAGGAACTCCAGGAGGAATAGGGGAGCCCCAACAACAGGTGCTTCCAAGTCCTGAGTCATTGGAGGACGTGATTCAGCAAGAACGAGCGTTTGAGGCGCAAATGAAAAAAATTACAAAGGTTAAGGAAGATGAATTAGAGAAGGTTTTTCTTGGGGAGCAAGCGGAGTCGCAGCCCATATACACTAATAAGCAGTTGGAAGCAAGTTTTAGAGATGATTTGATCAAATTACTGACAGAGTTTCAGGATGTTTTCGCATGGGATTATGCGGCCATGTAGGGATTGGATCCTAAGTTTTATCAGCATACGATCAATCTGAAACCGGATGCGGTGCCCGTGAAGCAGCATTCGTACAGGATGAATCCGAATGTGGCAAAGAAAGTTAAATTGGAAATTAATCGCCTTTTGGAAGTGGGTTTTATTACCCCTATTGATAATCCGGAATGGATTTCTCCAATTGTGGTAGTACCAAAGAAAAATAAGCAAATCCGAATTTGTGTGGATTACCGGAAATTGAATGCCGCTACTGTTCCAGATCCTTTTCCTCTCCTGTTTTTGGATTCCATTTTGGATGATGTAGTAGGACATGAGATGTATACTTTTCTGGATGGATTTAGTGGATATAATCAAATCAGAATGGCATTGCGGGATCAACCAAAAACAGCCTTTATTACCGCATGGGGAGTATTTGCCTGCACAGTAATGTGGTTTGGATTGCGGAATGCACCTTCCACTTTTCAACGGGATATGTTTCAAATCTTTGGGCCTTACTTGAAGGATTTTATGCGGATTTTTCTGGATGATCTCAGTGTTTTTGGAGCACAATTGGAGCATTTGCAACAATTACGGTTATGCTTTACGAAATGCAGAGAGGTAAAATTCAGTTTGAATCCTTTAAAGTGTGCATTTGCTATTCGTAGTGGCAAGCTTCTGGGGTATATCATCTCTGAAGAGGGCATTTGTGTGGATCCGGATAAAATTGCCGCAATTATGGAAGCGCCTGCACCGCGGAATTAGAAACAGTGCCAGATTTTCTTGGGTCAAGCCCGATGGCATGGGAGGCATTTGCGGTTTGTCGCGCATTTGGCAATCCCGATTACTTAGGCAACTCATGCTATAGATTTCGAATGGACACAGGAATGTGATTTGGCTTTTCGAAGATTAAAAATGCAGCTCTCCAAAGCTCCGATTATGCTGGCACCGAATTGGGGGCAGGATTTTCATGCGTTCGTGGATGCTTCGGATCGCGCTATTGGCAGTGTTTTGATGTAGGAACAAAGTCAAGAATGGTTCCGAACGGTCTATTATGCCAGTAGACGATTATCATCTGCAGAAAGAAATTATTCAGTAACGAAAAGGGAATGTTTAGGGATGATTTATTCAGTGAAGAAATTCCGGCACTATCTGTTATACCTGGTAAGGCAACAGAATTTGACGGGAAGATTGTCTTGATGGGTGCTTCTGTTGCAGGAATTTGACTTTGAGGTCATACACAGGCTAGGGGCTCAGCATGCGATGGCTGACTACCTATCCCGGCTAGACTCTGGAGAGCCGTCGACGGGGGTCGCTGATATATTTCCGGATGCATCTCTGTTTCTAATAGGAGTCGCTGCAGAAGATATTACCGTCCCGAGTCACGTAAGGGTCATTCCAAGCATTCCATGGACATGGTATGAAGAGATGTTTCATTTTCTCGACAGCGGCGACATGCCTTCCTTCTTGACCAGCCATGAGAGGAAATGTATGGCTATAAGAAGCAGGAATTTTGAGATCATTATGGGGAATCTTTATTACCGCACGGTGGCAGAGGTGTTACTCCGAATTGTGCTACCACAGGAGCAGGAAGAAGTCCTAGAGGAGGTCACTTTGCAGCACTAATTACAGCTAGAAAGGTTCTCCAATCAGGATTATGGTGGCCCACACTGTTTCAAGATGCGAGAAACTATGTGCAACAATGTGATGTGTGTCAACGTTTGGGGCAACCTACCTGTTGAGAGAAGGAGAGAACACAGAAGTAGAACCCCAAAGTGTGTAGAATACATACATGAGATGATGTATATATAGAGGGGACCTGGGTGCCATATATAGAGAAGCCATATATTGAGTAGCTTCACATATAAGCTCAACACCCCCGCTCAAATAAGGGTCCCTAACTGTGGATGAAAAAACCCTTGGGGGATCAAGGGAAAAACCCACAGCTCTATATACACCCACCGTTATATTATAAAAATCATTAAATATACAAATGTTTACGAGGAGCTACATCACTCCTTTTACAATGAATGTTTTATGAGGAGTTACATTACTCCTATCCTATCAAATACAATAATGAATACAAAGGTTCAATAAAGAGGTATAAAAGCTATCGATTAGCTTGTAATCAAAAGTGTCTCCGTGAATCTGCTGTGTAGCTTGTCATCAATATCGCATCACCAAACATGTCTTCATGTTGTCATCAATATGGCATCACCAAACATATCTTCATAAATCTTTTATTGTCACCAAGTTTGTCTTCATAAAATCAATTCTTTGATCAATCCTACATAGATCATAGACTCCAAAAAGAACATGTCATGAAAATTATTAGCATCGTTAATGAAATAATTACGTTCACAATGCCATAAGAGATGGTTCGCGACGCCACTCTTTTGACGACATATATACGCACGACAACATATGGTACATAAATTATAAACGTAAAAGTACAAAATGTGTGATTACGTGATACAAATGATATGTTTATATACTACATAAAACAACATTTATCAATGTAGTGATCAATGAATACCATCAAAGTATTAACAAAATATCATCATTATATCAATAAAAATGAATAAATGACCATGGTATCAACGAAAAGCATCATGATATCATCGAGAATAATCATTGTATCAACGAAACAACATTATGGGAATTTGGACGATCATCAACGGCTCGACTGAATCGGAACGATGTGTAACTGGCTTCTGCAGCAAAGTTACGTCAGTAACAAATATATGATTGATGAAGAAAAATATAATTGAGAAGTTTTCAATTATGAGAAAAATCAAAAGCAAAAAGTAAAATTTTGATTTTCAAACATATTCGCAGTCCGAGACGATAACCCAAAATCGGTGCAGAATTTAGAGAAACTTCCTTCTGCAAAGTTATAGACCACATCGATTCCGGTCTCTCATAGCGGGTAGTTTCTTCTGCAAAGTTGTAGAACACATCGATTCCGGTCTCTCACGCGGGTAGTTTCTGCAAAATCATTTTCAATAAGCAGAAAAATAAAAAACAAAAAACGGAAATTGCTTTTTATGTATGTACGCAGTCCGCGAACGATAACTCAAAATTGGTGCAGAATTTGAAAACACTTCCTTCTGCAAAGTTGTAGACCACATCCATTCCGGTCTTCTAGGCGGGTAGTTTCTGCAAAATCGTTTTCAATTAGCAAAAAAATCAAAAACAAAAAGCGAAAGTTGCTTTTCAGGTATGTACGCAGTCCGCGAACGATAACTCAAAATCGGTGCAGAATTTGAAAACACTTCCTTCTGCAAAGTTGTAGACCACATCAATTCCGGTTTTCTACGCGGGTAGTTTCTGCAAATCGTTTCCAATTAGCAGAAAAATCAAAAACAAAAAGCGGAAGTTGCTTTTTAGGTATGTACGCAGTCCGCGAACGATAACTCAAAATCGGTGCAGAATTTGAAAAAACTTCCTTCTGCAAAGTTGTAGACCACATCGATTCCGATCCCTTCGCGGGTAGTTTCTGCAAAATCGATTTTGATCAGGAGAAAAATCGAAAACAAAAACGTACTGCTCTGATACCATGTTGAGAGAAGGAGAGAACACAGAAGTAGAACCCCAAAGTGTGTAGAATACACACATGAGATGATGTATATATAGAGGGGACCTGGGTGCCATATATAGAGAAGCCATATATTGAGTAGCTTCACATATAAGCTCAACACTACCAAACGGTCGAGAATGCCTTTTCAGCCAGTCTTGCCCTTGGAGCCTTTTCAAAAGTGGGGTTTGGATTTTGTTGGTCCTTTTAAACTAATGGCAGCTCACACAGGGAATAAGTATATCTTGACAGCAATGGATTACGCTACCAAATGGGTGGAGGCATGGCCTTTGAGGGATAACACTTCCATTTCTGTGGCGGGATGCTTATATAAGGATATCTTTTCTAGATATAGCTGCCCTATTGAGCTGGTTAGTGACCGGGGAAGTCATTTTTTGAATAAGGTGATGGAGAGAATGCTGCGGTTTTACTTTGTATTGCACAGGAAATCTTCTCCATATTATCCTTAGGCGAATGGGCAAGCAGAATCAACCAATAAACAATTGATTCGAATTTTGACAAAGTTAGTGAATATGAATAGAACGGATTGGGATGTGAAACTTCCTTCTGCCTTATGGGCCTATCGGACAACTTACAAAGTGGCAACAGGATTGACTCCTTTTAATTTAGCATTTGGCATGGAGGCAATCACTCCGGTGGAGCATGTGATTCCGAGTTTGCGGATGTTGATTGTGGATCGGCTTCTTCCGGAGGATTCCGTGATTTATCGATTGGATATTTTGCAGGAACTAGATGAAGAGCAGCTGCAGAGATTTGCGGTGCTGCAGGATCTACAGTCCAGGCGGAAAAAATGGCTGGATCGCCCGGAAGCACGGCAATTTGTTCGAGGACAGCTGGTCCTTGTCTTCAATTCCCGTCTCGGGAAGATGCCGGGGAAGCTTAAATTAAGGTGGTCAGGACCATTTTGGATTTTTCAAGCATGCGGGCCAATTTCTTTTTATTTGGCGGATTTGCGGGGGGAGGTTATTTCTGTGCCGGTTAATGGTTTCAGACTGCGCCATTATGTTTCACCTACCATGATTCAGTGCCCCTTTGCTGCGGTACAAGAGCCGGAAGACACCTTAATCATGATTGGGGATTCTTTTGCATGCAATCTTGGGAAGCGGGAAAAGATCTATGATGGTTGCGACACCGTGGATCTCCCTATTTTGGGAACTCATTGTGGAAGGGTTACTATTGCATGCATACGTTTTTTATTGTGGTTCTCTAGTTTCGTGTGTCGCACTCTCTTAGTGTTTTATTCGTTGCTCCTGCATCTCATCGCCACCATGACAGCTTCTCTTCGGCAATGTGTCCCTTTCACTCCCGTGCAGCAGCTCGTGCTTCGACGAGTGGACGCATGGCTGCAAGACTTGCGGCTGCGTGTGTTCGCCAACCTGGACTGGCAAGGAATCCCAATGCACCCGCAGGAAGCACGTTTGATCGAGCAACTCGCGGCTGGTGATATGGTGGTCCTTAACAATCAACAAATATAGTTGACAGCAGAAAGAATCTCAAGATGTTGCTGTTTACCCAACGATGGCGTGGTGCGAGCCTCCCATGTGATCCCTGCTGCAGATGTCGAGCAGGAATTTGGCTTGAAGGTCAAAGGGGAGTATAAACTGTCAGGGTTGTGAGATGTGGCAACCAGGGATGTATATCGGTGGTTCCTTGAGGCGATTTGGCTACAGGCCAAAACATATACTATTTCGACCCGAGCTAGAAATGTGTTGCATTCGGCCAACTTTGGGCCAGTAGCTTGGGCAGCAGTGGTCAGAGAGTGACTGTTGGCGGAGTGCCAACGAGTGATGGCACAGTCGAGGAGGGGTACCCCAACCAACACAAAGGTGGGCCAACAGCTCACATTGATCTTTCCTTTGAGAGAAGTGTTTCCTCTCGCCCTGCATCCTCTTTGCCACTTTGAAGATGATCGCTTGGTGGTCCAAGGCGCTAATCCTCCTCTGTCGCAAACACAAAGCTTGGCAGTTCCGGCGGAGAGGGAAACACAGCAGCAACAGGTGGGTACTGTGGAATTGCTTGGTTCATCGACGGCGGTGGTATCCTCTATAGCCCAGGAGATGGCCACTGCAGGTGTAGGATCAGCCAGCCGCAAGTGCGGCCGTGAGGAGCAGCAATTTTCAACACCACCTCCAACAACTGTATCTCCTGTTGTGGAAGATTTTGCGGTGGCTCGCTGGCTGGCGCCGCCGAATGCAGGAAAGAGTTAGCAGTACGACTCCCTTGAGGATGAGTTCTGCGGTTGCGGACGTCCCCGCTCAACTGGAAACGTCAGGTATTACGAATGCGGCTGCCTCGACGGGAGGTATTCTCCCCTCAGCGCCACCCTGGGAGGCTACGGCAGCAGCGACCCCTGCTGACCAATTACAGGCATGCGGCACATTTTTGAGCAGACTTGCAGAGTCTATTCGTGCGGCCTCGCCAGCCCCAGCCACAGAGAGACGAGTCAATAAGCTGGAAGCACAGGTAGCGACTTCGCAGACTCGGATTGACGAGTTAAACACTCAGAATGAACAGTTGACTACCACTACTCGCTAGCAAGGGGCAGAAATACAAAGATTAAGAGGGGCTAATGCTAAGTCTGTAAGGTCTATTCAACAAGAACTTCTTAAGTTGAGAACATAGCATAGCCTAGCTTCTTACTTAACCTCGCACCCTGGCGATGTTATGATCAACATGACTGATTTGGATGCATTGGCAGTGGAGATGCAACAGGATCTCCGAACTTTTTTAGATAATCAATTACAAAGCTGGAGCACACACTTGGCTGCTGAGGTGGGAGCACAGCCACCCACTTAGCAGGTTGTGGTGCACCAACCCGAGTCATCCAACACTGACAGAGATAAGAGTGTTGTTCCAGAGGGTTTTGATGTTGCTGATTGGGCACAAGCTACAGAGGATTGTGCTGAAGCCCAGGCTCATGCCTCTCATTTGCAGAAAATGTTTCATCGATTTCGTAAGGAGAGGCGCAGGGTCTGTTTTTGGGTGGAGACCTTAGCTCATTCTTTTTCTCTCAGTCTCCCACCTTGCCCTCCATTTTGGGCTGCCCTTAATCTCTACCTTACTCGTTATTATCCCTTGCATACACCTCTTTCTCCTCTGCCACAGCCGCCTCAATCTATCTCCTTGCCAACGCAGTTTATTCCTCGGGCTGCCTGGTCGGAACAAATTGAGATAGATCCACGTCTTTTGGATGAGGTCACTAGCCACAAAACACTCAACACAATGCTTTGACCTATGGACTTGATGACTACAAGATTTTCCTTGAAGCAAAGAAGGGTGTATGTAGTTAACTCTCTTTACCCGCATACGTGCCGTTTGTCGATAAAGACGCTTCTTCTCTTGAGCTTCTTGGGAAGACCATAGTGGAAATCTTGGAGAATTTGATGGACCTTCCTTCATAGGATTGGCAGAGCGCTGCTTGAGAACTCCTCAGTGGGGGCACCAATTTATGACGAAGGGAATTTGGAATGGCGGCCTCTACACCAAAACAAACTCCAGTGCGCCACAAGGGAAATGAGATGAGGGCACCACCTAGTCTTGGAAGCGTGGACTAGGACCGCTACGCAAAGAGAGAGAGAGAGAGAGAGAGAGAGAGAGAGAGAGAGAGAGAGAGAGAGAGAGAGAGAGCTATCACTATGCACGAAGCATTAACCTCAATGTGTGTACAAGGAATGGATAACTTCAAACACTCCCAACACAGTAGCATGTAGATTACTAAATAACAACTCAAGATTTAGCCAAAATCACATCAAACACTCTCACACACACATAAAAGATCTCTCTTAATTAACATAAGTGAGAGGAGGGGAGGTTACTAGCATAAAACAATTTGCACTCTAGAATGTGCAAGAATAGAGTGAATGAATGAGCTTTATGGGCTCATGATGAGTGATACAAAGACTCAATGAGGCTGAGGGAGACTTGAAATTACAAAGGGGGAGGGGGGGGGGCTCTTTATATAGGCAAGAGAGTGATTAGGAGTGAGGTTAAGATCCAGGTGCAATTTGTACAAATGAATCTTGATTAGTGACATTCCACCAATGAAGAAGCTCCTTCCAAGTGGTTTATTGACCAATTTGCAACTAATTGCCTCCATCATCACTTGTGTTGTCTTTACTCCTTCCTCCATAGCTTGAGTCCAAGAGCTTCGTTATTTTAAAATGTAAAGAATCTACATAAAATCAATGCATATCTGGTAACAATAGGAAGGGGTTGAATGACAACTTATGGATTACAACAAGATTAAGCATGATTTGAGAGGTGATTAGAAGAGGAATTTGTGATGGTTTTATGAGCTTGAGAGAGAGGAGAAAGGAGGGGAGGGTGAGGAGACTAACGGCTGATTTTTAGAGAAGGACTCAATGTGGAAAAGGAAGGGTGTGTGTGTAAAGGTGGAGGGGGTGGTCTCCACCACAAATGGAAAACCTGGCGTCCACCATTTTTGCCATATTTCCTAGAGAGTAGCTGCAAAAATTATAAAACAAATATGGTCAGAATCTCCAGCTCATAAGCTACAACGTTGATGAAGACAACTTTTCTTGGATCGGAGTGGACGTATTTTTTAAAAAATCAGCAAAATCATGTGTATGTTTCCTTCCTTCACCAAGTCTTCCACCTGGGTCCCATCTGTTTGAATCATTATATGGCTTCGAATCCATGATGATATGAACCCCTCATGACCCTTGTATCATGGGTGCATGGCTCCACAAACAGATCATATCTTTTCTTTTCACATTTACATATTTTCCCTTCCCTTTACCACTAGGTTCTACCTTTCACCTCCTGTGAACTAGTCAAGGAAAAATTCGCATCCAATCATTTTTTGAATTTTTCCAAGAGGTTGTTCTCACTCTTTCTTTTATTGTAAACCTCTAGAAGCAGGGAAAACCAACAAAATATAGTAAACAAAAAATTTGTGATAGGCTTGGATCACAGTCTTTTCCACCTGTCAGTTGCAATAAATAGTAAAATATCAATCCCATAACTCTCTCTCTCTCTCTCTCTCTCTCTCTCTCTCTCTCTTTCCAACTTCTTTGCGGGAAAGGTGAAATGAAACTAGGCGTGCCTTTATTGACATCTTTCTATGTCAATACGATAATATGAAGGGGTAAGAGTCCTCTATTGCCACTTATTTTGGAATGGCTAAGAGCTATCTTTTTGTAATCCCTTAGTGATTGCATTCTCGATTGACCAACTCTATTCAGTTTAGTACCCATTGATTTTCATGGACAAGTAAAGAGTCTTGCCATTACTGTTTTTTTGGGTATTATTTTCCCACTATATATCTTCAATGTGAAGATCACGTTGAGTTTCTAAAAGACTTAAACTCGTAAAGGCTTATCTCTACTATGGTGTATAGATGGAGCAAGCATTTCCAAAAGCACAACTATTCACAAAAACCCAAGATTATGGATTTTTGGGTCTAGAGGAGACCAAGTGGTGAATACGATTCGAACTTGAGTGGATCTTTTAATTTTATCTATAGCACTAAGAGTGTCTATATGAATACAGCTTTTGGGTAAGACCCATCTCATGATTACTCAATCATTTTCTCAAGTGTTGGTGATCAATTCTTGGACCCATCACACTTGCACTTTCACAAAAAGAAGTCCGTAAGCTGCCAAGGGGTCGTGGATAATTACAACTTCCAAAGTTGACTTCAGATACTGTTGGCTACTAGTCGAGCAGTATTCCCTACAAAAGTCTAACCATGAAGTTTGACAATGTGGATTTTAACTGAAGGGTCTGGATTGCAAAGGCAACACCCAAGGTTATGGGTGCACTCCTACTTGCAACTCATTATATACTTTGAGGCCTTTCCACGCGGGAAATTTAGGTAAGGGACTTTCACTACACATAAGTAAACACTCTGATCAACCTTCTTTGCTCATCAGATTTTTTTTTGTTTCTTTTTGTTTTCTTTTCCATGTAGGATGCATAAACTCTGCGTTCATCCTTTTTTGCTCTTAAGAGAGATGACAAGGTCATATAAGAGCCACAAAATTTGGGTAAGAGCCATGAAATTTGGGTTGTAGTGTCGAAAATAAGTTTCTGCTCCCAGGTATTCATCCACTTGTAGGGTTTTACTTGGCACATGTTGTCACATGGGATGCAACATGGTCTAGGAACTCAAGGAGTTTGGTTTAGCCAGTGTTGAGCAAGACTAATGAGGGTCCCTCTCACTCCCATCGTAGAGTGAATGCAATTATCTCCATGCACAAGTACATCTCGTACTTGAAGGATGTTCTTTTCTAGACATCCTTACATGAGGAATATTCCACATGTGGAGAATATGAGTCTTTGGGACTAACATTGGCGCCCCCTATTTCAATTATGTGTCACGACAAGTCCCTAGGTGTTGGTCAAATCCGTTTTCTAGACCGTTTTCACCACATCGTATCAAGAACAATTTCAGTGGCCATAAATTGTCGGATATTTAGAGTGACTTGGTAAACGTACAAGTGCTGCTAAACAACATTCACGGATGTTTGTTTATTCATATAGCAAGGCTATCTGTTTTTAATGAAAAGGTTTCATTGTTTGTCCTTAGAAGTGATTAATGTTTCACCTTCTATTATGGTTCAAACGCTAGCAAAGCTTGCAAATGATTGCAACAAAAAGTATTTGGTATCTTTTCATACCTATTTACATTCCTCTTTCCTGTGTGCTAGGAGCATCACATTCGCCATAAGTATTGGCAAGGATGATCATTGATCTATAGGTTTGGATTTGTTTTTTGCTAAATGCATGCACACTAGGTGTTATGGGACCTAGTGTTTAGGAAAGACTGATTTGGAGCGGCATGCATATTCATCACATTAGTTTCTTATGAAGCATTTTGCACTCTATGTCAAGTATACCTTGGGTCTACCAATCACCAATAGAGGTCATAGCTCGGTTTGGGTGCTTGTGGATGTTTCTAGTTAACCAAGATTTTTATTCATGACATTTTTGAAACCTCAGCCATGTTGTACGATATTGTGATCCCCGTTTATCGGTCCTTTGGTAAGACTGTCTATGAAACATTGGGAAAAACACCTCAGGACTGTGCGCCGTTATTCAAGGGGATAGGCAGATTAGAAAGTGTAAATTTGTGCTAAAGGATATGCAAAGTGCGTATGTTAGCACCAAGAAATCCAATTAGTAAGCATTTATTGTTCTACTTGGAGTTTGCGTACTATAAGTTAAAGCATGTTTGAGATTAGCTTTAGTTTCTTCATGTATAAGTCAGGTTCTCAACCTTGAACACTAGTTATGATGGGTTTGTTTACTGATGCAATCAAGGACTTAAACTTGGCTGATGAGTTACGTTAGCAAGTTACTCTCATGGAAAGTGAAAAGCAGACTCTTCTGGGTACATATTTGTGGTGATAACTCGTTTAGCATGCTCATGTGCGTTCCAAATGGAGTCTACACAATCTAATGGGATAGAAACTGGTTACACCAAGATGGTTGCAAAGGGACAACAAGGTGGAAAATCAAGATCTTACTCTTCGTTTTCTTGAACCTCCTAGTGAATCGTGTTCCGGTCAAGCAAACAACTAGATCTCTGAAGGAGGCCACTGTGGAAAACATAAGTGTATCATCACTCTTGTTTTCAAAGACAAAAATGCTTCTCCAAGGGGGGAGTAATTTCATGCCAAGTGCAATGCCCAGTGGTCAAGGACCATGCCCAAGGAGCCGGTTGCGTGTGTGGAGAGGGAATGAGGCCGAGGGGACTATTTAAAGGGAGGTTGGGAGGCTCATTCCACGCAATCCCACCAAGGGCATTTCAAAGCGGCTATGGATTGGGAGTTGAGAGTCCTTCACTCTGTCAATGTAACTCAGCTCACTCCTAATCAAATCAATTCTCAGTGGAATCAAGAATTGTAGACATATCCTTTGATAAAGGTGGAGTTGTTGCAAGTAAAATAAATACTCTATAAGGATATGCAAGAACAAGAGCCAGCTGATCTCCACCCCACATGGAGGAAAAATTGGCTCAACAAAAACTCAAGGTATCTCATATTGTTTACAAGGGCACCGACATCAATTCAAAAGGACCCAAAATTCTATCCTCTACCAAGGGTAAGGACATGTGAAGCACATGAAGCATTAAAAAGGAAAAGGCTGACTTGTCTCAACAATCCAAAATTGTCATCACTAGAGCAAGGATGTGCAATTGAAGAATACACAGTAGCAAGCCCACCTGCAAGGAGTCCATATGTTCTTTAAGCCGGATCAAATCAGTGTTGGCACTTGCTTTGAACAGCATTTTGGTGATTGCTTTGACCTCTACCTCCTTGCAGTCAACCTCTCATGGGTCTAAATTCCGTGAGTTCTTGAGAACCTCCAACTCCTTTTTAAGTTGCTCCAATTCAATGTAAAAGCCACTATAAGTAGAGAGAAATCCTTCATTTCTGAGGGAGATGTCCCTTTTTGCATGAAGCAATACTTTCACCTCACCCAACAGTGTCTGCAGCTGATCCTCTTTAGCATGGATTCCATCTACCATGCCCAGTACCAACTAAATATACATTGGATTCTCTATCACCTTGTGTGATTGTATCTTACTTGTAGACATTGTCAGTATTAATGAAAAGGTGTCATCACAAATAGATAGTTCTCTCTTGATAAAGCCATAATCAGCAGGGAAAAGACATATTGTGACCAGCCGACCAGCGTTGCCAAGCTCCCAACTTCTCCATTTACCTCCATCTCCCTTCAATGACCAATAGAAATGTGTGCTTTTGTACACATGAATCTTGTGATTTTTCTCTATGGCAACCAAGCTTATGTGCTCAAAACTGCAGCTGGTCAGCTAGCTTCCATGCTTCCAGCTCTAGCTACCTGGCTCATGTGCTCATGCTAATAGCTTGTTGAAAGCCCAGCTTTGAAACCCTTGTATGTTCAATGAAAAGCAAAATGCAATCGAGATGCATGCATAGACATTAGCGGGCGTCGCTATACGCATCGCAATGTGCATCGATATACGTGTGGAAAGGCTAGATTTGCCACGCGTATAGCGACACGTATATCGACGCCAAAAAAATTGGGCGAAAAAAGCAAATCCCGCATGCAGGGGCCATTTTCGCCTGCTCGGGTCTTGGCCGAAACCTGCTGCGTAGGTATTATGTCCATCTCCACCCTCCCCAACCCCTCTCTCTTGCTCTCTCACTCTCTCTCTCTACCTCTACATCGTGTGTGTGTGTGTGTGTGTAGGAGAGAGAGAGAGAGAGAGAGAGAGAGAGAGAGAGAGAGAGAGAGAGAGAGAGAGAGAGAGAGAGCGGTGTGTGTGTGTGTGTGTAGGAAAGAGAGAGAGAGAGAGAGAGAGAGAGAGAGAGAGAGAGAGAGAGAGAGAGAGAGAGAGAGAGAGAGAGAGAGAATGTGTGTGTGTGTGTGTAGGAAAGAGAGAGAGAGAGA
Organism: Adiantum capillus-veneris; assembly: GCF_014529385.1. NCBI lineage: Eukaryota > Viridiplantae > Streptophyta > Polypodiopsida > Polypodiales > Pteridaceae > Adiantum > Adiantum capillus-veneris. The sequence continues at coordinate 29,612,191 of NC_140936.1, forward strand.
GAGAGAGAGAGAGAGAGAGAGAGAGAGAGAGATAGAGAATTAATGTATGCTTAGGAAATTAAAACTAAAGAAAAAAAAATTAAAGAGAGAAATGAAATGAAATGTTATATTAACGTCTTTGAAAGGCCAAAGTGACCTATATATGAGACATGAGACAAGAAAGTTACAATGTGATGGATCTGATACAAAGTCAGAGTAAGAAGATGACAAAATAAAATATTATGGAATCCTAAACTGCTGGGTGTGGACTAAACGGCTAAACGAGCTAGTTGGGATTGGTAGATCCCCTCCATGGTCAGTACTCTGACCGGTCGTTGTGCATGTCGAGACAAAGTGACCTAGCTAGATCCTCTGATGCAGCCTCTATCAATGTTGTGTAGTCCTCCGCAGTCATGGGCGTCTAGATCTCCCTAGATCAGTCGCTCCTTCGATCATTAGAGAGATAGGGAAATAGAGAGTGAGAGAGAGAGAGAGAGAGAGAGAGAGAGAGAGAGAGAGAGAGAGAGAGATAGGAAATAGAGAGATAGAGAAAGAGAGTTATATATATAGAGAGAGAGAGACAGAGAGAGACAGAGAGAGAGAGGGAGAGAGGGAAGTGGAGCTCCAGGAGTTATGGCAGAGAAATAGGAAAATAGAGAAATAAAGAGAGATAGGAAAATAGAGATAGCGAGATAGCGAGAGCGAGATCGAGAGAGAGAGAGAGAGAGAAAGAGAGATAGCGAGAGCGAGATCGAGAGAGAAAGAGAGATAGAGAGAGTGAGATGGTACATGGTATGAGAGATTCGATGCTCCTTCGGCGCTGTTCTCAAGACGCCCACATGCGGTGCCTCTACAACTACTAGTTGCATATCCAAACGCAGTCGCAAGAAGGTTTGCAGACGCAGAGAATCGGCAGCGACAAGAGCATGTGCCTGCAGGCCTCTCAAGACTCTCCCGGTTTGGTACGCAGGCACAGCAGAGCATCTCGAAACGTAGGAGATCCTAGGTGTGGTTCCTTGGCAGTTGCCTTTCAAAACGCTCCCTTTTGTTGCACTGTCTAGAGAAGAGCCCGGTTGTGGCGGCAATGGCGAGCCTGCATATCAAAACTCCATCGCACTGTTCTGCCGATTTGACTGCTACAGTGTTTGTTTTTTTTTTAAATTTGCTACCTTCTTTGGTAATAAGCCTCAAATTAAGAGTTCATTCACACCCATGGTGCTCAACAGTGATAATCAGACAGTGATAATCGGCAAAGAGGTGGTCTTTAGTGCAAATCAAAACACCTACTACTACAACATGGATGATTTTCTAAGGGATGCGCATCATGCATCGTTCGATACATCTGAAAAGAAACCGTCTAATGATGATGGTAAGAATATTGATGTTGAATTTGATCAATTGGTGAATAACTTGGCTTTGGATAGTGATACCAAAGAAGAGCAAGTAGGTAAATCCAAATTCATAGTTTATGTGATAAGAAAGCCCCCAATGACTTTTTCAACACTTTGTTTTGAGTTTTTGGTACGTCAACAAATGCTACACCATAAAGATCTCCTTCGAGGTTGCAGTACAAATTTTCACAACTTAGTTTACCAATTCAGTGTTATACTCTTGTTTTGTCATGAACTTTCCAGTCAAAGCTTTTTCTTTTACATTGTTAGTTATTGTCATGCTTGTCAGCTTTCACATATCAAAATTTGTACGGGATATAGACACTGCTATCCATAAATGGTAAGACCTCCCATTTTTTCAGTTCTCAGCCTGTTGTTATCACTTCTCATGAGGTTATTGGGTACACCTTAAACCCAAGGTTTGGCAGTGAACCAAAAGATCCATCTATTGGTAGCTAATTTTTTGACCTACACCCTATCTGTTCAAGGGGGGGTTTTATTATAATAGCACCAGGTTATGGATACACCAGAAATCCTTGGTTGTGAGAGAACCTAAAACTCACGGTTGCTGAGTATACCAAAAACTCGAGGTATCATGAGAGGGTTTGTCTACTTCGGGCTTGAGGGGGGGATTGTTGGGTTCAAGCACTTGTCGGTCATCTACTCGTGGAAAACTCCCTTAGAGCATGCAGAGGAGAGTTCAGTTATGAGTCGAGTTGTTTTTGCATGGCTACCTAAAAGCCTCTTATATATGTAAAGTTTCACATAAGTAAATATAGAGCGTTATTTTTCTACTGTGTCGAGATCTCTCTTTCTCTCTCTCTCTCTCTCTCTCTCTCTCTCTCTCTCTCTCTCTCTCTCTCTCTCTCTCTCTCTCTCTCTCTCTCTCTCTCTCTCGTTCAACTTGTTCTGCTACGCTCCCTCCAAACCATGGCCCCTCATCGGCTACATCCTCCCTAGCCCTATTCCTAATAGCCATCATCATCTCTCTCTCTCTCTCTCTCTCTTTATGTCGTTTTTCTAAGTGGACACCCTCTCGGTGATTGTTTTTTATATACGAGTGTATGTATGGATTTTTTGAGTGCATATGAAGTTGCCCCATAATTATTTTATCATGTTTAATACGTTTATTTATGCACACGATGTGTTTATGATCACGTACGTGCATAAAATGTGCTTTTAGTTTCACGTCATAGAAGTGGTAGGAACACTATTTTGGTCAAAACTCACAAACCATTATGAATCAACCCAAACCCTTTAAACCAAAGATAAACCACATCATTTAGAAGAGTTTATCTATGGGTGTCACGTGAAAATCACGCACAGACTAAGAGATATGGTCAAAAACCAGCTTGCTGCTACCCACTGCACGGTCAAATTTTTGGACCCCAGGCTCCTTGGAGAACCACTATATAGATTCACCGAATGGGCAAACCCACTCAGCCAATTGAAAATCTTGATTAAAATTGATGATCAATGTATTTAGGTCTTCGTTATCACCTTGGGCATGCGAGTTATTAGTCCTTCCATAACCGGGTTTACCTACGCGTGTAAGGGTGCTACGAAGGGGGAGTACCATATGACCTCGTGAGTTAATCGAGCCGTTCATGTATGATTTATGGTTTATTTTGGTGATTTGATTTCAAGTATGAGATTTCCATAAACTCATGTGAGGGTATATGGTTAGTCAACCCGAACCACATAGGCATATATGAATAAAGGGGCTTTCTTTTTGTGCTACCATTTGTTGTGTGAGTGTCTAATTGGCAAAGTGCTCTGATAGAGTGTTAGTCTATATTATGGAGCTGAGATTTATGCATTTGTTTGAGGTCAAACACTTTCATTTTCATCGTATGTATGCTCTTGAAAATGGTTAAAGTTGTTTTTTGCATATGTGTGAAGTTATGGTTTATGGTCGACCTATGGGTCGGAGCTATTTTAAAAAATGAACCCTTATGTTGACCATGAACCATAACTTCACACATATGCAAAAAATAATTCAATTGCTGGGGGGGGGGGGGAGAGAGAGAGAGAGAGAGAGAGAGAGAGAGAGAGAGTTAAGCCCTTCATAGGTGAGAAAGAGATAGAGAGAGATGATGAGATTTGTGAGCTTGCCAAGTAACAATATTTTGGCACCAAGGTGTGTTTGTTACCATATACATGGGGTAGTGATGTGTATGAACACACTTAGGACCGTTGGGGAATTTTTTTCCCTCACTAGCAGGTTTTTCCTCCCGTGCATTGTATATATGCCTTCAACTTCCTTCATCTTCTCCAAGCTGTGCTCGTTTCCCTGTAACCCTCATTCCAATAATTGTTTGGTATCAGAGCAGGTTGCGTCCTCTCAAAATTAAGATACGCATGCTCATGCTTTAATTGCGTTGTCTGTGAAGCGCACTATTACTCCTCATATTTGTTCAACAAAATCTGCAAGACAGACATGGGATATTCTGATTGGTCTTTATGCAAGTCGCAATGAGGCAAAAACTGCATTTTTGTGTAAAGAGTTTGAGTCAAAGATCATGCATGAGGAAGATGACATGGACACCTTTTCTTGATGGTGTCAAGGATGTAAACGAGCAACTTATTTGTGCTGGTGAATGTCATTTCTGACAGTTCCCTTCTGCAGATTTTTCTTGATGCTTTGCCAGATTCTTACCAGACTTTTGCTAGCACTTGGAGACTTATGATCCAAGGAAATCCTGAATTTTTCAAGTTTGATACATTATGCACATTGTTGTTGCAAGAGTCACTTTCCAAAAACAACAGGACTAAACAGCGTGCAATTGAATAGCCTTTTATTGATGCTCAAAGAAAAGGTGGTAACAAAAATGTAACTACTTCTCATGGTTCTTCTGTGAGCGGAAAATATTTTGTTCTTAATGCTTCTCCTGGAAGCACTTCGTCTGGGGATTTTTGTGATAAGGGCAAAAAGAAGATGCGTTGCCATTATTGTAAAGCTAATGATCACTTGATCAAGCAATGTATGAAACTGAAGGCAAAGACGCTAAGAAGAAAGAGGTTGGATCAACTACAAGGTCCAATACAAGTGCAACTATTGTAGAGTCCTATGTGAAAGGAGATTGTGATGCTGATGTAGATGTGGAGTGGGCTTTTTGTCACGGGAACCGAATAATAGAGATCGATAGCAAAAGATAGAGAAAGAGATCTTTGTATTGATGAATCTTTGTAGAGTTTTGATACAACAGAGGAGAAAAATATATGGGCGCACTCCGTTGTACGAAGCTCGAACCTCCCGACCACCCCCGAGCTTCAGTTTGCTTGCATGCAGCGTCTCACTCGCACTCGCACTCGCACTCTCACTCTCACTCACACTCGCAGAAGAAGAGATCGGTGAATGATCCCCAAACGCACCACCCGTCGTGCTTTTATCCTTCTTTTCCTCGAAAAGCCTGCACGATTTTCACACCAAGTATACCTGCGAGTATAATATAAGAACGTGATCGCTAAGCGATCCGTAAAGGCTAGATTTTTATCATGACACTTTGCACAAATCCTGTTTCACACATTGATTTCTGCATCGCCTACAAAATAGCCAAAAGAACATACTCGTGCAACCAATTCAACATGATAATCAAAGTAAAAAATATAATTATATACCTTCATAATCTCAATTGCCATACTCTACCATGAAGAAACAATCCACTTCTTGGTTGATAGCAGGGAGAACTGTATGATGTTGTATGTTTGTCTGTCCCTGTGTACACTACACTACTGCTGCCTTCTGTTTGTTTTCATCATAACTTTTACAAACGAACTCATAATAAATCGATCCACATACTCAAAACGACGGGAATAGGTCTGATCTACAAGGCAACGCGAACAGAATTACGAAAAACATCTCTGTTTGGCTAAAATCGTAACTTTTAGGTCGCGACTTATAAAACCTCTATTTTTGGGTCTCCACTACTTTTACAACTTATTTTAAGCCTATCCATGCATTTTAAGCTAAAACACATAAATATAAAACATTGATATTAATAAAAATCTCAATTTTACTATTCATAGACAGACTATCTGTTATTCATTAATCTTTATCAAATCCGTCTTTAGTGTATTATTTAAAAAAAAGAATATATGTTCTCTCTTAATATCTCAACTCATTCGTATAAGCTCTATTTAATAGACTATTCAACAATCTTTCAAATCGTGCTAACGAAAGATATGCCCTGCTACATTCTTTTCGACTTTAAGAACTTCAAAGACTAGTCCTATTACATTCTCCCCTTATCAAAATTAACTCTATCCTCAGAGTTGGTCTAAAGAGAGGAAAATTTTCTTTGCAAAATACTAAGATCAATCCATGATGCATCCTCTACTGGATAGTTCTGCCACTTAACCAAAACTTCCACAATGTCTCTATTTCTCAGATGTTTAAAACGCCTATCTAGTACTAAGTCTGGTTCTACAGTCAATGGTCCGTCATCTTTCAACTTAGAGTTGTCCTCTAAAACATGATGCACATTAGCAACATACTTTTTCAATAAACTCACATAGAATACATGATGCACTTTAACATGAGAAGGCAATTCCAATTTGTAAGCTAATGAACCAATGCGCTTCAAAATTTTAAATGGACCAACAAATCGTGGAGACAATCTTCTATCATTTCCAAGAATCAAATGAGACTTCTCAGGAATAACCTTTAAAAAACCATATCACCAGTTTCATACTCCACAACACGATGTTTCTTGTCATAATACAGTTTATGTCTCTTTTGAGATTCTCTAATATTCCCCCTGATTTTGGCCAACTCGCTATCCATTTTCTCAAGCATCTCACGTGACAGTTCTACCTTATTCCTCGAATTAAGAAAATGAATAGGTGTAGGATAGTTATAGCCATACATTGCCTCAAACGGAGTCATCCTAATAGATGAATGATATGAACTGTTATATGCAAATTCAACCACCAAAGGCAGATATTCATTCCAATTAGATTGGTTTTCATTGACATACATTTGTAACATATCTTCTAGAATACGATTCACTCTCTCCGTTTTCCCATCTGTTTGAGGATGAAAAGCAGTAGACATGCGTAACTGGGTACCTATAGAGTCAAAAGTCGCTCTCCAGAAATGAGAAGTGAACTTAGAATCTTTGTCAGACACTATGCTCTTGGGCATGCCATGTAAACGAAATATCTCTTTCATAAACAAGTATGCAATGGTCAATGCAGTATAAGTTATTTTTACAGGAAAGAAGTGAGCTTGTGTTGTGAGTCTATCTACCACCAGAAAGATCGAATCATACCCTCCACGAGTAGTAGGAAGTCTAATGATAAAGTCCATGGATATACACTCCCACTTCTGTAAAGGAATGTCTAAGGGTTGAAGGTCACCAAGTATCCTCTTATGTTCAATCTTAACTTGTTGACATTGAAAGCATTCACACACATAATTCTTAACATCCAATTTCATACGCGGAAAAAGAATGAACTTTTAATCTTTTCATGTGTCTTATTCAATCCAGGATGACCAGAAAAAGGTGAATTATGACACTCATGCAGAATTTGACTCTTAAAAGCAGAATTTGCAGGAATACACAAGCGGTCATAATAATACAGATTTCCCTTATACAAGTGATATCTGTTCTCATACATCTCACCAATATTCTCACGCAAGAATTTCAAAATAGGCATGTAAAAAGAATCATTTTCAACTTCGGCATGTATCTCATCAACCAAATTGGATCGCACAACAGTCAACAAATTACACATGGGCCTACGACTCAATGCATCTGCAACTTTATTTTCTTTCCCACACAAATACTTCAAGTCAAAATCATACTCAGCCAAAAATTCAATCCATCTCCTTTGTCTGTTGTTTAACAATGGTTGAGTGAAAATATACTTCAAACTTTGATGATCAGTACGCAATTCAAATTTGACACCAAGAAAAAGATGACGCCAATGTTTCAATGCATGAACAACAGCAAGCAATTCTAGATCATGTGTTGCATAGTTCAATTCATGTCGTCTTAATTTCCTAAACTCATATGCAACCACTCTTCCTTCTTGTGTCAAAACACAACCTAATTGTTAACCACTAGCGTCACAGGACACAACAAATGGTTTGCCCATCTCAAGAACTTTTAAAACATAATTTTCCGCTATTTTAGCCTTCAAGGTCTCAAAAGCAGTCTCACAGCTAGAAGTCCACACAAAACCCTTGTCTTTCTTGGTCAATTCGGTCAAAGGACTTGCTATCTTAGAGAAATCTTTAATGTGTGCTCTCTCATATTGTGCTAGACCCATAAAGCTTCTTATATCTCTTACTAACATAGTCTTAACTTTATCAAGATCAATGTGAATCCCCTCTTTAGAAATCACTCTTCCCAAATACACAATCTGATCCTTTGCAAAAGAATACTTACTTGCTTTGGCATACAATTTATGTTCACGCAAAACCTCAAATGTTTTCTTTAAGTGCAATGCATGATCTTCTTCATTCGTAGAATACACAAAAATATTATCCAAGAATACCAGAATAAAGTCATCAAGATACGGGTGAAAAATATTATTCATTAAGCACATGAAAGTTGTTGGTGCATTAGTCAAACCAAAAGCAAGAACTCTAAATTCATAATGTCCATAACGTGTACGAAAAGAAATCTTTGGAATGTCCTCGACCTTAATGCGGATTTGATGGTAGCCAGAACGAAGATCAACCTTTGAAAATATTGTGGCACCACTCAAATGACTAAGCAATTCATCTATGTGAGGAAGAGGATATTTGTTCTTAATGGTCTTTTTTGTTTAATCCCCTATAGTCGATGCATAACCTATATGTACCATACTTTTCTTTTGGAATAACACAGGACTACCCCAAGGAGATACACTAGGTTTAATGAAACCCTTTTTCAAAAGATCATCAAGTTGTATCTTGAGCTCTTTAAGCTCATCAATATTGAACCTGTATGGAGATCTGGAATAAGGTGTTGCTCCTGGATATAGATCTATGGCATGGTCTACCGCTCTAGGCGGAGGTATACCAGGAAGATCGTCCAGAACACATCCTTAACTTCATGTAAGAGATTCTCTATAAATTCTCGATTTGTCTCTTTATGTTTATCCCTAGATTCTCTTTAATCTCATTAGCAAACACAAGCAATGTCTCACACAAGCAAACACAAGCAACGTCTCACACTCTTATCTAAGTCACCTTATCAATTCCATTGACAAAACTAGATTTAGAATCTCTTTCTTTCCACAAAGAGTGTGACTTATCATCATCAAATGATTAAAGATATATTTTTCTTTCTTAACAATCAATCAAAACATGATTTTCAATGATCTAATTGATACCAATGATAACATCCTGCATATCAATGTTTATGTTATAGAAATCATCTTTATGATTTCGACTCTTCAAAGAAAAAAAAAAAAAATCTACTAACTTTTTCGTGGAACTATTATTACCACTAGTTAAGTCCACAAGTCTTTTAACTTCTCGATTTAATTTCAAGTTTAATTTCTCAATCAATTTAGACGATAAGAAGCAATGAATACTATCCAAATCAATTAAGATATTCAAATTTTAATCTCAACTTCTATGCATAAATTTGATCTCACAGAAGCTTTCAAAGGACGTATCAAAGACATAAAACATCACAAAGAAGGGGTAGATGACTTACCTTTATCGTACGCATCGCCAAAAGTCTCCAATTGAGCCATCTTGGTACGTATTGTATTATCGGTCACCTTGCTCGAGCATTCGAAAGTCTCGTGGTCGTGCTCTCGATATTTAAAGTATAATCCAAATCTTTGAGTTCTTCAATCCACGCTTCTAAATCTTTGCATATCTTTCTTATGCCATCAAACTCTTTAAGCTTAGCCTTCGTTAAGAATGATTTGGTTGTCGCTTCTCCCATATCATCATCATTTCTTTTGGCGGTACCCCAGCGCCGCCACGATGATTATTGTTTCCAGGTGGATTAGCATGGTTTTCACCTTCATGTTGGCCATCAAGTCTACATAGATATCAAGCTCTCGTGCTGCTTTCCCCCGCAGAGCCTCAGCACGCTCCCGATTTGCAATTTTCAGATCTTCTCATAGTCGCCGAATCAGGTCCTCTTGCTCCTTCATCCTCCTCTCGTATCCTTCCATGTCCAGAATCAGCCGCTTGCTCTGATACCAATTGTCACGGGAACCGAATAATAGAGATCGATAGCAAAAGATAGAGAAAGAGATCTTTGTATTGATGAATCTTTGTAGAGTTTTGATACAACAGAGGAGAAAAATATATGGGCGCACTCCGTTTTACGGAGCTCGAACCTCACGACCACCCCCGAGCTTCAGTTCGCTTGCATGCAGTGTCTCACTCGCACTCGCACTCTCACTCTCACTCTCACACACACTCGCACTCGCAGAAGAAGAGATCGGTGAATGATCCCCAAACGCACCACCCGTCGTGCTTTTATCCTTCTTTTCCTCGAAAAGCCTGCACGATTTCCGCACCAAGTATACCTGCGAGTATAATATAAGAACGTGATCGCTAAGCAATCCATAAAGGTTAGATTTCTATCATGACACTTTGCACAAATCCTGTTTCACACATTGATTTCTGCATCGCCTACAAAATAGCCAAAAGAACATACTCGTGCAACCAATTCAACATGATAATCAAAGTAAAAAATATAATTATATACCTTCATAATCTCAATTGCCATACTCTACCATGAAGAAACAATCCACTTCTTGGTTGATAGCAGGGAGAACTGTATGATGTTGTATGTCTGTCTGTCCCTGTGTACACTACACTACTGCTGCCTTCTGTTTGTTTTCATCATAACTTTTACAAATGAACTCATAATAAATCGATCCACGTACTCAAAACGACGAGAATAGGTGTGGTCTACAAGGCTACACGAACAGAATTGCGAAAAACATCTCTATTTGGCTAAAAACGCAACTTTTAGGTCGCGACTCATAAAACCTCTATTTTTGGGTCTCCACTACTTTTACAACTTATTTTAAGCCTATCCATGCATTTTAAGCTAAAACACATAAATATAAAACATTGATATTAAGAAAAATCTCAATTTTACTATTCATAGACAAACTATCTGTTATTCATTAATCTTTATCAAATCCGTCTTTAGTGTATTATTTAAAAAAAAGAATATATGTTCTCTCTTAATATCTCAACTCATTCGTATAAGCTCTATTTAATAGACTATTCAACAATCTTTCAAATCGTGCTAACGAAAGATATGCCCTGCTACATTCTTTTCGACTTTAAAAACTTCAAAGACTATTCCTATTACACTTTTACTGGACTTATGATCCTTATGTCCATGATGGATGCATGTCAATTGCTACAGATTCACATCTGTGATATTTTGACACTCGTGCTACAAAGCACATTACCTCACATTGTGATTTGTTTACCTCTCTCAAGTCTGTCCCTCATGGGAATACTGTCACTTGTGCCAACAATGCCTCTTATCCAATTCAAGTAGTTGGAAATATTGACTGCAAATGGCATCTCTTTCGCACGTGTTGATGCATTGTATGTACCTAGGACCAAGAATAATCTTTTGTCTATATCTTCACTTGCTAGACTTCTACTTGTAGTCAAATTTGTGGATGAGAGATGTACATTACATTTGGGCATCTGAATTTTTCCATTTTGCTGCGTTTATAAAAATTTGATATAATTGCTTCTTTGCCGCCTCTTGAAGCACCTATCAAACATGTTTGTGAAGGTTGTATTTGGGTAAGATGTAGCGTTCGAAGCTTCCAAAGGATGGTTCAATTAGGGCCACATGTAGGTTGCAGCTTGTGCATAGTGATGTTTTGTGGGCCCATGCAAACTCCATCCTTGGGCAATTACATTTACTTCGTGACTTCCATTGAAGATTACTCTAGGCATGCATGGGTGTATCCACTTAAGGTGAAGCCCGAAGTGTTTTTGTGCTTCAAGCAATTTCTGGCTATGGCTAAAAATGTCTTGAGATGTACTATGGGCACCCTTCGTTCCAATCGAGGGGGGGGGGGGGGGGGGGTGTAAATGTCTCATGAAATAAATGCATTTCTGGCTAGTCATGGAATAAAATACCAATGTACAATTCCGTATACACCTCAGCAAAATGGTGTTGCTGAGAGAAACAATAGATCACTACGAAAATGGCATGATGTATGGTCAAAAGGCAAGCTTTACCACATTCATTTTGGGTTGAGGCTATTATGTGTACCACTTGTGTACTTTATAGGTGTCGTGCAAAGCTTTCTAGTCTATGACTCCATATGAAGCATGGCATGATAGAAAGTTTTCTATTGAGCACATGCATGTTTTTAGTTGTTTGGCATATGCATTGGTGCCACAAACACAACACAAAAAATTGGATGATAAAGATGTCAAATGTAATTTTGTTGGTTATAGTGTTGAAAGCAAACGTTACAGGTTGTATCATCCAAACACAATGTGTATCTTGGTTTCACAGGATGTTGTGTTTGTGGAAAATTCTGTTTAGCCTTTCTGTCATGTACTAGAGACAGTAACATAAGCTCATAGGACATTTATGGCACTTTGTTGCCTCTTTTCAGTGGTGGAAGTTTGAATGTAAATTCGAATGAGGAAAATAAACAACCTATGGGGATTTCTGAAAATGTTACAGATCAGCCTAGTGCTAATGTAGATGTACATGATGTACTTGATGAGGAAAGGGTTGAGAATGAGCACCCTAGAGGTATGCCAAAATTGCTGGTGCATACGTTGTGTGACAGTAAATTGGATGCACCTTTGTCTAGTCGTACTCATTTAGGTTCTTGCCATGCATCAGATTGTTATACTTTGGCTGTGTCTAGCAAGTTATGTGATGTTGAGGAACCTCTGTCTTTTGATGAAGCACAGAATATTGGATGGCTGCCATGTAATCTGAATATAATACACTGATAGAAAATGACACATGAACTTTATTTGATTTGCATCCTGGAAAAACGGCCATTGGTATGAAGTAAGTTTACAAGTTGAAATGCAAGCTGGATGGTGAGATTGATCGCTATAATGCTCGACTTGTTGCAAAGGGTTATGCACAACAAAAAGACATAGATTATGAAGATACCTTTGTGCCCACTTGTTGTATGACTATTGTGAATTTTGTATGTGCATTGGCAACTCATTTTGATTGGGATGTACATCATTCAGACATTGTTACTGCTTTCTTGAATGGTGACATATTTGGGTAAGTTTATATAGCACAACCTCACAGTTTTGCCAAGAAATAACAAGAGGATAAAGTGTGCAAATGTAAGAAAGCTTTGTATGGGTTGAAGCAATCTCCTCATGCTTGGTATGAGAAAGCTGATACTCATTTGGTCAAACGAGGCTTTTGTTAACAGTCCAACAAAAAGCTCTCATTGTCGTTCTCTATGTGGATGATTTGCTGATCACTGGACCAAGTGAAAGACATATTGTTGAACTTAAGGCTGATCATAATTCTACTTTTAAGATGAAATATGTGGGGCTGTTGCATCATTACTTGGGCATACAATTTTAGCAATGTGATAGTGGTATTGCCGGTCGATCCTTACATAGTGTCCGATGCTCTGCTAGTTATTTTGTCATACTTTTTTTTGATATTATGGTATACCCAGATTTTTGTCATTGCATTAATATATGGTGGCCTGTTTCATTTAGATGGGGCATTTAAAGATTCTCTATTGTCATTCTCTCATGTCTCTGTGCACTCTATTTCACCCTCCACTATACTCTTTCTCTCTCTCTCTCTCTCTCTCTCTCCCCGCAATGTTGTGTACACATATATTCACCCTCCATAATAATATATTTTTCCTTGAGTACTCTTTCATTCATAACACCCATTCAAGGCTAGCACTAGTTGCTAGGTGCCTCTGGATGCAGTTTGGCTCCTATGCTTGGTCGGTGCTGAGAACTCCTCCCTTATGAAAACTCCTTCCCTATGAAAACGCTTCCGCAACTCTGATGTATATTGAAAATTTTATAAAGATATAAATTGTATATTTTGTTCATAGACCCCTCGGGAGGGTATCTCTCACTTGGTATCAGATCCAATGCTTAAGGTTAAGGAAATAGCCTAAAGCCTAGTCGGGTTAGTTATGCATCATGCACGCATTCTTGAATGATGTTCGGGAAAGGATATTGTATTCATGATGCATCTATGAGTGACATTGATTGGTTTATTTACTTGACTTGTCTTCTTATATGGGATTATGTGGTCTCGAGTTATGATGAAGTAATTGAAGGTTTCAACACGTGTAACAAAAATTTCTTTGAATGCTTGTTTTAGTAATGACTCTTGAGGTGACTTCTAACGTCTCATAACTAGCTAGATATTGTCATTCAATTGGGTGTAAATGACTATCCATTCCTTAGAAAATTATGGTTGAAATTTTTTCCTCCCACCCACCCTTTTTTACTTATAGTGCGGGAAGATTAATCTAATATATTGTTAATAATGTTCTGGATTTGACATGATGCAGTAATAGATCATGCCTCCTAGAGGAAATGGAGTACCTGCGTACCTCAACCGAGTATCATTGATCGTGACATCGATGCTATGCTTGAAAAGTCACAATTTGGGAACTTTAGCGGAGAAGGCAAAGATGTAGGCAAGGTTCTTGAGGACTGGATTGAGCGCATGGATTATTACTTTGATTTAGCTCAATCATCCACGGAGAACAAGGATATCATTTCTAAGTTTAGAATTGAAAAGATGGCCAAGCGTTGGTGGAGAGACCATTGTACTGAGAATAATGTCAACCCTAATGCAGCAACTTGAGATTATCGCAAGACTCTAATAAAGAAGAATTATCAGAACAAAGTGTATCATTCAAACCGTATAAATGAGTTTCTTGATTGTACTCAGGGAACCAGAGATTTGGAATCATAGTATCAATATTTCTTGACCCTTGTCAAATATGCTCCAGTCGGAATGACTCAGGAAGTCAAAGTGGCACGATTCGTGTCAGGCCTCCATAATCCTTTGAAGACTAGACTTCAGAGCTTATGCCTTTTTCAGATGTTCTTGATGCGGGTAAACCGATTGAGCTCAAAATATCAAATGGTAATAAAAGACCTCGACCAGAGGATGAGTCTAGATGTTCATATTCTCAGACTGGAGAAGCCATATTACGTAGGAGCGCAATAAGAGATCACCTTTGCTTCAATTGTTTTGAGTATGACCATGTGTCTCGAGATTGTTCGCTTAATTATCTAGAAAATTATGAACTTGCAAGACAAAATGATGCTCAAAGTACGGATACTAACAAAAACCTTAGGTCTGGGTCTAATACAAACCAGAGACCACCATAAAACCAAGGGAATTTCAAACCTGGGAATCCAATCTTTACAAGAAATGGACAATCAAATAGACCAGCTTGTTCAGGAGGAGATCAACAACCTCAAGGAGGAACCCAAGCCAATAGAACTCAAAATGCTTGAGGTGGAGGAAATCCATCAAATGTTTGTACCCATGCAGCTACTACAGATGAAGCAGAAATTCAAGAACTTTCGGTGCCTTTTGGACTTCTTAATGCTCCAACATTATTCAATGTTGTGGCAGAAATCTCTCAGGACACGATCATAATTGAGAAATAAAATAGTCAATTTAGCCTATATTTTAGACTTACTCATTTGTTATTCATGTCGAGGTGAGGACACCTCAAAGTTTTCAAGTGTGGGAGGATGTAAGATCCCCAAATGTTGGGTCTCTTTTGAAAAATAAGAAAAATAGATTCTAATGTCCGTTTTGCCAAATTTTGATTTAAGATGCTTGATTGGCAGTATTCTAAGGTTCTAAAGTAAAAAGCAAGGTCATTTCCATGTTCTAGTAGGTGAGACGGACATTTGGTTCAGTTTTGAGAAAATTTGCTATTTGTAGCTTTTTTTGCTTCTTATGCTTTTAGGTGCTTTTTCGCAAAAAGCAGGGTCGGATCCTTAACCTACGTGTTTCAATGAAGCTATGGTTCAATTTTACAAAAATCTATTTTTTGAGTGCTTTTCACACTATTTTTAGCTTTTCATGATTTTTAGTACTTTTTAGTGAAAAGCGAGTCCGCTTTCTTAGTCTGCTTGCTTTTTTCTCCTTTTTACGCTATTTTTAGCTTTTCGTGCTTTTCGGTGTTTTTGAAAAACAATGTGCTTTTTAGAATGACTGAAGCATAAATATATTAATTTTAGTCTCCATCGAATTTAAAAATGACCAGTTTGAGAAAAAAAGGGATTAAATGAGATTTTTATGAGAATTATTTTTATAAAAAGAAGTACCGTATCATATTGGGTTTGAATATATGTATATATAGTGTCTTTCATTCATGACACTCATCACTTGGCGCTCGACGGGTAAGATCGTCACTATCGATCTTTCCCAGACGGATGAACTAAGTGTGAAGAGTGGGGGGAGTTAACTAGGAGTGAACTAGGGATAAACTAAGGAGGGGTGTGAGCTAGGTTTATCTATGTAGAGTGCACCCCCCATGGCATGATGCGCATGATAGTATGATGGTAAACCCTTTTCCATGCCACATGGGGGTCATTGGTTCGATTCCCTCCCAAGGGGTGGATGGTGTACTATACTGCACTTTTTCCCCCGCCCCTAGTTTACCCGTAGTTCACCACTCTATGTGGTCCCATGGCCATCATTTCCATATGGGAGGATGCGATGAGCATCAAACAACTATGGATTGTGGCATCATGGTGGGCAACTTTGATACAACCACCAGTGAGGCATAGTACAGCGGGACCATTGAGATGATTCTCAAGATGGATTTTCGTTCTTTTCAAATGTATCTATTCAAATATATATGGTTCTAGAATGTCTCCATAAGATATGTACATTGCCTTTTTCCCCCCTACTTTAAGACTCCTACTACTCTGTTGCATTTTCTTACCAATTCTCCTGAGTTGCCCCCCAATCTTAGGGTAGTCCACGTCAGGGCTAACAGTTTGTCATGAACCTCCACCCCTCTCCACTTTCCACCTTTTGAACCAAGTTGAGTTGCTTCTATCATATCTTTCACTTTTTTAAGAACTCTTTGCAGTGACACATAGCCATCTTGAGAAGCGGGCTAGTGAAGGCAATATAAGGAAGCATAAAGGCATTTATCACTTTTATCCGACTTGGGAATGGGAGAAGAGCATACTCCCACCTACTCATTTTTGTTTTGATTTTGTCTAGCACCCACTCAAATCTTTGCTTGTGAGTTACGTCCACCCCCAAGGGGGCTCCCAGGTGTCTGAAGATATTCCCTTTTGTGACAATCTCCCCCGACCAGTCGGAAGGGTCAAATGAGTCATTTTTTGATAGGGAGATTAGCCTTGACTTCTCTATATTACATTGGGACCCCGAAGCTACTGAGAATATTTGTACAATCTCCAGAGCTTTCCTTATGACCTGGGGGCGGGGGCACACCTTCAAGAAGAGGATAGAATCGTCTGCAACAAGTTTTGCTTTGAGTTGGTTGTTTCCTGGCTACTCCAGGCCGTGCAACTCCCCTCGTTCCGCACTAGCTTCGAGAACTCTATTTTGCATTGGTCCCCCTGGCTTTCCAAAGTTGTATATCCGCCACAAATTCCCTATTGGATAGAGACAGCCAGGAAGGTGAATAATAAGGATCTGAATCGATTGGGGCACTTCTGGGATAGTGACAACAAGAGTTGGAAAACCATTGATCTCCTGGCTACCCAATTCAAACTGAATAGCTTGGAGGTCTTGCTAGTCCACAAGGTGAGGGAAGAGCTTGACAATATAGTGAAGCCTATCTATAATTCGGAGTTTGACTGGAACTCCTGGAAATGGCCCGGAAGCAGTCTCTTAGGGAAACCCATACGAAATACATTTACCATACAATGATGCAAAAGAAGAATTGGTCTAGCCCCCTCAACAAGATATGGAAAAAACAATGGTCGGAGGAAAGGTGGGAGCAAGTAATGGAGAACATCTGGAAGCCAAAGGTTCCGCAGCACGTGAAGGTATTTTTTTGGAAGGTAATTTGGGGTGCTCTACTGGCGGGGGTGAAAATTTAGGAAAGAGGGATTGGGTTAGATCAATGCTTGGGGTGCAGGTTGGCTAGTGAAGATCTGGCCCACTTCTTCATGGATTTCCCAACTATCAAAGGGCTCACAAGGAAAATATGTAAATGGGTCCAAAGAACATGGAAAATTGGTTTTAACAAGACTGATCTATTCCTTGGAGGTAAGAATTCAGGTGGTCCTGCCATCCTCATCAGCACTCAAATCGTCGAGTACTTCTTCTTGCATAATGTATGGCAGACAAGGAACTGTCGTGTGTTTGAAGGAGGCCTTGAGGTGGCAAGCTTCACAGAAATTATACAAGAAAGCAAGGTGCTAATTTGGACGCTTGGGCGCAAGCAACACTCGGAGGATTGGTCTAGGACTAATTGTGCCTTGATGTCAGTAGAGGGTATGCCTAGGATGGGGGAAAATCTTGGCTATCGGTAATTAAAAGATCTCAGAAGAACATGATAATGGACCTTTTGTATCAAGGATAAGGGGGCGAGTTGGTTGGGATCGTTGCCGATGTAATTATGGTCCCTGGATGATGTCATGGCTCAACACAAGCATGACAAGACATTGTAATTTTTTGGGTTGAGTAATATAATTCACTCACAATTGTGAGTTTTGGAAAAAAAAAACAAAAAGATATGCACATTGGCTTTACATGGTATAGTCCGGATTCTACCATAAGGGGAAGTATGATAACTTAGTACTTCCAAAAGATTGTCAGGAGGTATGTTTCCTATGTGACTCAAAAAGCATTAAAACTATTGGATAAGTAGATATCATAATTATATCTAACATTTTGTTGCTCAATGTCCATAAATGTGGGTTATCTTCTGTTACCATATACATGTGGTAGTGATGTGTGTGAACACACTAGGACCGCCAGGGCATTTTTTCCCTCTTTAGGAGGTTTTTTCCCCCGTGCATTGTATATACACCCATCACTCTAGGGCTATCTATTTTTCCATTGCACACTAAGTAACACACTCTCTATTGTGTGCCTTGAGCTTCCTTCGTCTTCTCCAAGCTGTGTGTTTCTCTGCAACCGTAATTCCAACAATTGGTATCAGAGTAGGTCACGTCCTCCCGGGCTTAGTCACCAGCTGCTCCAAAACACACCTGCTCACTTTCTCTGATTTCAGTGAGCTTTGGCATTCGTAGGTTGAAAAATATTTTGGGCCTTCGTTTCCACTACAGACAGTACTCCACAGGCTATTTCGTCATTTTGTGCATAATTTCTGTCAGTGCCATTTTCTGCATAACATGTGCCTTATAGTCTTCTACGTTTTGTGCTATATAGCACGTGTTGTTCCCGCTCCATTTTTTCTATTTTCGGGCATTTTTCACATCAGGTGCAACATTTACCATGGCTGACAACAACAACACAGATGTGTTCAAGATGTTTGCTACTGAGGACAGGTTGGATGGGGACAACTACCCTATGTGGGCTTATATGATGCAACATGTTCTTGTGTAAAAGGGCGTCTGGAACATTGTGCAGGGCATTGATGTACATCCTGGTTCTGAAGATGTAGGCGATGTTGAGGATGTTGCAAGTCTTGCTGCAAGGATTACTGTTGTTAGAGTTGTTTTGCCTACGGCAAAACAAGCTCGTTGGGATGTTAAGGAAAGTGCACCACAACAAAGTCAATCAGAATTGCATACCAAATAATGTCTTTGTCTAACATGTGCTTCGGTAGTGTTGGTCTTCTTGCATGAATGTGGTGTTATAGGTCTATCTCCCAATCCCTCTCTTATGATAGACAATTGTACATAGTGCCAAGCTATCCATGCACTAGATTTGCCTTTTCCCTCAAAAAACTTCATGGAACAGAGATGAGAATCTCTTTAGATGATCATCTGTCCAACTCCAGTGGAGAGGCAAGAAATAAATGATGTAAGGTATGAGAATAGCCTATACTATCCTCAATTCGATGTGAATAGGCCATTTAGCAATGCCATCAAACAATCTTAACGCTTCCTCAGTAAAAACCCATTCAAATTTCTAGGAATGACTTATCCGAACCTTGAGTGGGTAATCAAGTTGTTTGAAAATGTGGCCCTTGGGAAATGTCTTACCTCCCTAAACAAATCATGTCAAAGCCATCTGGAGTAATGTGCACTAGGTAAGATCTCTCCAAATTGAGATATAGTCATGTAGCCATAGAGTGTAAGCCCAAGTAGGGAATTTGTGTTGTAATGTTGGTGTTGTCTACCTATAGGAAAACAACTCTATCATCTACAAATACCAATCCTACCACCCGATGCTACCCTAGTGTGGGACATGTGGTGTTGCCATTGCGTGCCTTGACTTGCAAAAGGGAAAATAGAGGATGAATAGCAATCGCAATCAAAAGTGGGCTAAGTGGGTATCTCAGCCTGACACTTCTAGCTATCCAATCTACATGCAATGACTTCTTATATCGGGTAGTCTTTGGTATTTGTCTTTAGAACCCTTTTGCACCTTTGAGACTTGATTCTAGGAAAACTTCCAAAATTTATCCCTAGCTTTAGGACTTCACTAAGGACCTTATCCTATACGACCCTTGTACTGACAGAGCGAGGCCTCTGGGCTCCCATTGTACATGAATCCATTGTTTGAGAGCTCCTGCAAGGGATCTGAGTTCATGGAAAAAGACAATGGAAACTTTGTCATCAAGTGCATTCTGCCAACTATGGAAGGTGTCAATGTTGCCCATGACATCACCCCGAGGATGAACTTGAAGAGCTTGTATAAAGGAAGAGGCAATAGGATTAGGGGGACACTGATCAAACAACAAATAAGGATTGAAATCTATTTCCTTTGTATGAGTTTCACCTTGAGAAGAAGCCCTTGAAAGGGGAATGCCAGTTCTTAATGGGATAGAGGGGTAGCCACTTAAGGGACATGCATAGGGCTCGTCGCAAAAGCCATGTAGGTAGAGGACCTGGATATAACCTATTGACGTATAGCCAAACATTCCCAAAGTTGAAGATGAGAAAGGAAGATGGACAACAACTTCACATAAATAGGAGAAACGGGACGTAATAACACACGTTTTGAAAGTATCTAGGCTAACTCTTTTTCACATACCTTGACCACTAAGTAACACCTATATTTAATGCGTGAGAGAGTAATGGGATCGATGCTCCGGGTTGGGGGGGCGGGATCTTGAGGCGCATTAAACCTGGCCAGCGTGAAAAACGAGGTGTGACGTCGAAAAAAAGAAGGGCACTAAACCTGGCCTGCGAGAAAAACGAGGCATGCCATCGAGATTTGAACACGTGACCTCGCAGTCCAAGTTTAGGGTCACATAAGCTAACCACCTCACCCATGCGCACATTGTGTATCCCAAACCGTGTTTAAGATGTAATATAGTGAGTTGATATCCATTGCCCACATTGTCCAAATTTAGTGTGTGTCCAGGTTTAGTTTTTGAGCAGACACCTGCGGCTGCGATCTTTTCGGTCTTCGTGCGTGATCTTTTCCGCCCTTGATCCCCCTTGAATATAGGTGTCGATTAGTGTTGAGGCATACCATGCCCGGAGGCAACGTCGTGCTTATGCCCTACAAGCTAGCATGCAAGGCATCTTTTCCTTGGTCAAGAATTATCCAAAATGTGGTTGGCACATTAGCATCGTGTGATGCCCCTCTAAAAGAACTGCGGCGCGATCTCCAGTCAAGAGTCAAAGGTCTCAGCACGTGCCCACTGCCTACAATCCCATTGCCATTAGATTGATGAGCAGTAGATTAATATTTTTTCGGTAGAAACGTTCCGTTAGGTAATAGATTATAGTGTAGGGGGGAGGTGTAGTGTTTGGTCGTGTAGCCTGAGTCCGACCACCTACACTTCTGGTGTTCTTGGCATGTAACCTTTCTAGTACTCAATATAAGGAGTTGTCTCACTGGAGGAAGGCACGCTCAGTTTGGTGTTCTCTCTCTCTCTCTCTCTCTCTCTCTCTCTCTCTCTCTCTCTCTCTCTCTCTCTCTCTCTCTCTCTCTCTCTCTCTCTCTCTCTCTCTCTCTCTCTCTCTCTCTCTCTCTCTCTCTCGTGACGGTGTCAGGAGTTTTTTGGAGCAAGGGTTTGCGCATATGTACATACACATGCATGGTGCATCAAATAAAGAATTGCCCATTTTTCAGAGCCAGGTGGTTACGTGGGGCCCACATGTGTACAGGTAGGACAGGGTGTACAGAGTGCATCGATTTTCACTATTACCAGTACCACTGTGTTTTTTCTACAATAAGGAGGAGTTGGTAGTGCGTAAAACTTCTCGAGGAAGTTATCTGCGGGCCGACGACATGAGGTAAGCAGGTGCGTCAGATGGCATCTAGTGGCGTCAAGAGGTCGAACGGGGTCAATACTTGCACGCGGATGAGTACGAACACAACATGGATGTTTTCTTGTGATAATTATGCAGAGAGGTCATCATGAAGACCATATTTTGGGGCCACTTCACGTGGTGACGGGATGCATTATTGAAAAAAGTCGAGTGCCAGGTGTGCGGATAATGCAAAAAGGTGACAACTATGCACTGCGAGGTCAGTTTTTGGCCTGTTCGGGGTCCGTTTGAGGTCATCTAAAAGGCCAAGGGTGCCCAAGTAATAAAGCTAAGTGTGGGAACTAAAAAAACAGAGAGAAGACCAGAAAAAACATGGAGAGAAGAGGAGGAACAGCCGCAGGTGTGTTTTTGGAGCCTGTTTTGGCCCTAAATTGCTCATCCGAGGTCGGATTTGAGCACTTTCACATTGTAGACTGGGGTTTTGGGCCGTTCTGGACGCGATGGCGCTGTCCATTTTGCCAAATTCCTCACTCTTTTCCTGCTATTTTTCTGTGTATGTTTCTCCTATGAGCGAAGTTTCTGCTCTAGTTTGTGATTGTATCTGGCTTATTTTACCCATATTGTGTGAGCTATTTGCCCCATTGGTGTTGGCCCAAGCTCAATTGTATCTAAAAATCAGAAATTATCCTCTTTTGAGCTGATTTTTTTGGGTGTGTGTGTGTGTGTGTCTGTGTGGAGTGCGCAAGTGGATAGTCTCTCTCCTCTCACTCTAGAGGTGTGTTCCCTGTCTCGGCCAGGTGTGTTGTGTAAGCCGAGTGGTGCCCCATAGTGTGTGTGTGTGTGTGTGTATCTTCCCAAGAGTGTGTGTCGGGTCGTTATAGAGGCGCTGTGTGTGTTTTCATCCCGCTCACATTCTTTTGGCGCCCCCACGGAGGATCTTCTTCGAGTACCTTCTGCTTCGAGCTTCAAGCTTCGAGATTCGGGATTACAGGTTGCAGGTTGCAGGTTACAGGGACAGGTACAAGTACAGGTGATTCACACAAGTACAGGTAGCTGGAGTACAGTGATATACTAGGAGTGATGTCACTTGCAGTTGTTGTGGGAATGCATCACTTGGCGCCTATTTGAGCGCATTGTCTGCTGGATTGTACGTTACTTGTGGAAACTGCCATTGTACACATTTGTGGAGCCATACTTGGTTGTATTTGGCAGTCCCAGCCATTTCTGAGACTTGACTATACGCGATTTGCATTAGCCTTCGTGTGAGGGTCGATAGCCTGAGGTTTTTATTGAGCTGGGGGATTCTCAAATGTAGAGATCCTTTCGGTGATACAAGTAGCTGGAGCAACCTTTTTGTGACCTCGCCATAGGCTATGTACTAGTGAGTCCTACTTGATGCTCGGGTTCTATTGTCGACAGTTTATGCATACATAGACAGTCTATATTTTGGGTTCCTACTGCTCTACTTCTGGGGAAACTCTGTCAAAATTTTCCCAAGTTATGATGGCTAGTTTTTTGGTCTTTTGAGCCATTTATGTTGTTATGCTGCTGAAATTTTGGAAAAAATCAGAGGTTAAGTCAGGTGTGCCTTCTTGGGAGCTTCATGGTTGGCTTTAATGGATGATCAACATGGCCCTCAATTCACTCCTTTTCATTTAACTCAAAGAATCCAGATAAATGTTCATGTGTCCAGGAAGATTTTTTTCCAGCAGCGCATAGTCTTTATGTTCGGGCCAAGAAGATTACGAGAGATCCTGGAATGTCCTTTGCCTGTTGTAATTCCGATGATCAACTATGAAAACTCATTTGATGTGCATGTGTTTGTCCTTATCTAAAGCTGAGCTCCATTGAAGTTTCTGGGGATTGGATAGTCAAAAGTCTTGGGTTCTTGCATGTGTGTTCAAAGGGGTTCTCAAAGCATTGTAACTTGGGTAGCCATGGCTTTCTCTTATCCGGAATTTCATGGAAGAAGTGGTGAAGATGCGGAAGACTTTCTGGAGCAAGTCGAGGTGGCATGCATAAGCAACAATATGTGTGATGAGGACAAGATTTTGAGGCTATTTGGATTGCTTTTGAAAGATGAGGCCCGTGTTTGGTTCATGGATTTGGAAGCTAAAGAAGCAGTGGCTTCTTCTTATGGTTTGAGTCTTGACAAGTTTATAGAAGCTTTTTTAGAGCATTTCCAGGTTGTGGAAGATGCAAATGCAGTATGGAATGAACTCAATGCTCTTAAGCAAGGTTCTTGTCAAGGTGTTGATGCCTATGTACAAGGTTTTATAGATTTATGGACTCGTTGGTGTGTTGCTCTTAAGGATGAGATCCCCCCTTATTCATTGAAGAAAAGTTTTTTTGTTTATGGTTTGTCACCTTGGCTGCGGTTCGAGGTTGAGTTGAAGAGGCCCGAGTATTTTGAAGATGCAGTATGCATTGCAAAACACAAGGAATGGAAGTTTAAGCGTCTTGAGGAACATGGTATCAGTACAGGTATGCATGTGCAAGATGGATTTGACATGGAAGATGAAGTTAAGCCTAAGCAGGTGAAAAGTAGCCTATCCTATGATGTTTCTCGTTTCTTCCAAAGGTCTATTGTGAAGCGTAAAGAGGTCTTGCAGGTTGACAGGTTTATGGAAGAGCCTAAAGAGGTGAGTAATTCTTTGGATACAAGATTGAAAAGTCTTGAAGAGGATGCATTGGCTACTTGTGTACCTTGTGATTCTGGGTGTGAGTGTGAGGTCGAGGTTATTGATGATGAGCACGTATCTTTGGATACTAGTTCCTTGGAAAATAGGGAAGAGGGCAAGGTTGAGAGCCATTTTGTGGATTTGTTGGATGTGGAGCCTGTTTTGAAGCCATATTTTGATGTATGTGCAGTGATTGAACCAATTTGTGAGCATGATTGTGGTTTAGAG
Organism: Adiantum capillus-veneris; assembly: GCF_014529385.1. Lineage (NCBI taxonomy): Eukaryota > Viridiplantae > Streptophyta > Polypodiopsida > Polypodiales > Pteridaceae > Adiantum > Adiantum capillus-veneris. The sequence continues at coordinate 29,636,757 of NC_140936.1, forward strand.
CAGGGATCTGTAGTCTTGGAGACTGATGAACCCATGCTAGAAGCTATGGATAGTGGTGATAGCCATGATTATGATGTGGATGAAGTTATGTGTGATGATGAGTATGCTTATGATGATGAGAAGGGGTTTGTCATATATGAGTCCAATCTCAGCTATGTGGATGCCTATGCTAGGGATATGTGTGTTGCGGGGATACTTTTGTGCTTTGGATATCAACAACTTTACCTTCACACAATTCTTTTAGCTACTTGGGTGCATGATTTGCAGGTTGTTGCTACGGCTGGTGAAGCCAAGATGCCAGGTGATGAGTCACTTGAGTTGTCTCTATCGGTTGGGTTGAATGTGGCATGCAATATTTATGCTTTTGGAACTCCAGACAGGGCGGATGTGTTAGTTGGATATGCCTATGGTGCATTTTGGTTGATTGTTGACAAATGTAGTTGTGGCGTTATGATGCTTCTTGTGAATCAGGCGATATGCCTTTGGCCTTTTGATCCAGGTGGAATGAGCATCTACTAGTGCTGTTGCTGAGCATGAATTCTCTAGCAGGCTAGGGGGTGGGCAAATTATGTCAGGAGTTTTTTGGAGCAAGGGATTGCGCATATGTACATACACATGCATGGTGCATCAAATAAAGAATTTCCCATTTTTCAGAGCCAGGTGGTTACGTGGGGCCCACATGTGTACAGGTAGGACAGGGTGTACAGAGTGCATCGATTTTCACTATTACCAGTACCACTGTGTTTTTTCTACAATAAGGAGGAGTTGGTAGTGCGTAAAACTTCTCGAGGAAGTTATCCGCGGGCTGACGACATGAGGTAAGCAGGTGCGTCAGATGGCATCTAGTGGCGTCAGGAGGTCGAACGGGGTCAATACTTGCACGCGGATGAGTACGGACACAACGTGGATGTTTTTGTGATAATTATGCAGAGAGGTCATCATGAAGACCATATTTTGGGGCCACTTCACGTGGTGGCGGGATGCATTATTGAAAAAAGTCGAGTGCCAGGTGTGCGGATAATGCAAAAAGGTGACAACTATGCACTACGAGGTCAGTTTTTGGCCTGTTCGGGGTCCATTTGAGATCATCTAAAAGGCCAAGGGTGCCCAAGTAATAAAGCTAAGTGTGGGAACTGAAAAAACAGAGAGAAGACCAGAAAAAACGTGGAGAAAAGAGGAGGAACAGCCGCAGGTGTGTTTTTGGTGTTTTTGGAGCCTGTTTTGGCCCTAAACTGCTCATCCGAGGTCGGATTTGAGCACTTTGACATTGTAGACTGGAGTTTTGGGTCGTTCCGGACGCGATGGCGCTGTCCATTTTGCCAAATTCCTCACTCTTTTCTTGCTGTTTTTCTGTGTAAGTTTCTCCTATGAGCGAAGTTTCTGATCTAGTTTGTGATTGTATCTGGCTTATTTTACCCATATTGTGTGAGCTATTTGCCCCATTGGTGTTGGCCCAAGCTCAATTGTATCTAAAAATCAGAAATTATCCTCTTTTGAGCTGAATTTTTTGGGTGTGTGTGTGTGTGTGTGTCTGTGTGGAGTGCGCAAGTGGATAGTCTCTCTCCTCTCACTCCAGAGGTGTGTTCCCTATCTCGGCCAGGTGTGTTGTGTAAGCCGAGTGGTGCCCCATAGTGTGTGTGTGTATCTTCCCAAGAGTGTGTGTCGGGTCGTTATAGAGGCGCTGTGTGTGTTTTCATCCCGCTCACAACGGGTACACCACATTGGTGGAGTTGACGGGCATAGGTTTGTTACAAGTCTTCTTTCTTGAAATCGTTTCTTGCTTGTCTGTCGAATAGCTACAGCTATGGCGCTATTGTTCGACCCATGATAGCTGCTACCTTCAATTTGCATCCCATTCCATGCAAGATGGTGCACCTAATGAGTTGAATCTCGCAGTTGGGCCTTATTTATCTGCTTGCAACTCTGCTATAGCTAACACTACCTGAGAAAAAATAACCCGACACGCCAAGGTCTTGTGCTAACCTGTGTAGCAAAGGTCGCCAATGCTCCTCCTCCCTTACGAAGGGTTTCCAGAACACTGTATGAACGAACCTTCAACTTCCTTCCAGCCAATTGCAAGAGGAGGCAGCCCTATTGCAGCTCAAGCTCTCATCACATTTCCGCCCTTCGCTTCTCGAGTGAAGTTGCATGAGCTACAGAGAGCTGTGGAGGAGGCACACCGAGTGCAAACAATGAAGGAGCTGGGGTGAGAGCGCATAGAAGGTGACGTGTGCGAGGTGCTGTTGAAGACAAGGGCCATCAAGGTGCACGTGGGGGACTAGGACGCCTCCAAGGCTAGTGGTGCAAGAAAGATGGACGGATACAACCCTGGCATGCCCTCCAATCACACGTCTTGCACCTGCATTACACATGCCTTGTGCAAGAAGGTGAGGCAGCTATTGGAGGAGGTACACTATGCTCATTTGCCTGTGTTACGCTATGCTCATTTGTTCGTGCTTGCTTTTCTTTCTGCTGATAGCCGTTTTTCGGCTCTCCATAATTGCTATACTAAGTTACTCCACCCTACCAAATTCACCCAAATGCTATGGCTATCCCTACCATTTCATTGTACATAGGCGTGTGTGAGTTAGGGGGCTTTTCCCATATCTTCTTAAAAAACCCTCAGCTAGCTAGTCACTGGGTTAGGTGAGCCAAAAAAAAAAAAAAAAAAAGTATATTATGGCCTCTTTGTGTGTAAATATTTCATTGTATATATGGCCTAAATATAGGGATTTTTTATAATTATTTTGGTATTTTATTTAAATATTTCTACTTAGGTGTGTGTTTTATTAAACCTATGTACACCTTCTTTCATCCTCTTACACCATAATTATTTTATTTTTTTATTTTTTTTATTTTTTATTTGCCAATATGTACATACTCTAACCTCATATTTTTCCTTTATACAAATCACTCCCACATTTTCACCCTCACCCTCGTGAAAACAAAAAATTGATTTCTACTCATTGGTCAAGTTTATTATATTATTTACTTGCATACCTTTTCCTCTTTCACCCAAAATAATTCAAAGAGGGACCATATCATATGATTCCAATATCCTTCCATATCCATAACTCCTCCATATTTTTATTATTATTTTTACTCATTATTCTAACACCATGTGCTCATTGAGCTAAAGTCCATGAATAGTCCATACACTAGTCCCACCATGTATATATTTCTTTATTCACCAATAATCCTCCTCCATGCATGTGTCAAGGGCAACTTGGATGCTTTGTATTATGATATGACAAAGGAGGAGCTCACTCTTGGATGCATTGTACAAATTCAACAAAGGAGGGGTCCACTAAAAGACTTTTGCAAGCATAAAAACAGGCTTTTTGGTGAGAATTTTGGCACCTATCTCCACTCCGAATTTGGAGCAGTGGTCAAAAGAGAAAATGTAGCCCACGCTCTGAATAATCACCTCAAATTTTTTCATGATTTTTGGAGCTACCAGCGGTGAGCTATGATTTTTTGAGTGGACCCCAGTCTGCCCACTTTTTTCACAAGTAGCCCATAGTCTTCTCTCACCTCTTTCCACACTTCTACACACACACACACACACACACACACACACACATTTCTCTCAATCCCTCACTCAAACCTGCACCTTCAATGGTTTCTCTCACCTTCTTCACCATTAACCTCCCCACTTACTCCCATAGCTCTCATATGAGCTCTCCATGTACATACACCATCTCTATGCCTCTCTCTATTATCTCCAAAGTACAATTCCATCTTACTCCTTATATATATACATAAATTCAGCATGTGTACCATGCTTAACCTCTGCAAATCAAAAGATCTCATCAACGGAATTACCATTTTCATCACGATGATCAACCTTGGCAGCGGTGGCGTAAAGAAGAGAAGACGAAGAAGAAGATCGATGGTCATTTTGAGAACCTACACAAGTAAGTCCAAAACTTATTCAAGCTTCACCATCACAAGGATTTGTTCATTTCATTCAACCATCTTACTCCAACCATCCCACCCATTCTACCCATTGTAAATATATCATTAACTTTCTAGTGATTACTAACACTAACCACTAACATACTAACACAAAATAGCCATTGACCTAACCATAAAAGACACCTCATCTCAAGACATGTATAGTAACTCTCTCTCTCTCTCTCTCTCTCTCTCTCTCTCTCTCTCTCTCTCTCTCCCCTTCCTTAAAACTTACTTTCACCTTATCTACCATCAATAATGCTCTCTTTTGAGCCCACACCCATGACTCAAGTAGACAAAGAAGGCCCGCAATGTTTTGATATTCAAAAAAATCATAATCCTGATTTGTTAGCTTGTAAATTAGGATTTCCAATAATCTTAATGAGGGGTCTCCAACCTATAAATAGGCCCCTCTCCTTCTTGTAAAACAACTTCCAATATCTCACATAGCACCCCAACACTCTATGCGTGAGGAGAGACTTAGGTGTAGCAACCACTTGTGAGCTTCACTCTTGGTGTGAGAGAAGCCTTCAAGCTACACATTGTAAGTGAGAGAGCGTGAGTTCCACAAATCTCAAAACCACTATTGTATATGCTTCTTCATCATCAATAAATTGAGGTTTGGTGCATCAAAGGCGTGATTCGACGTTCAAATCTTCGTCCTTCCATTTGTGCAATACGGTTTGGTGAATTCAAGGTGACTTGTGTATTTTGAGTTTTTATCGGTTGATCTTGATTTTAGAAAGTGTTTTAGTGTGTTTTTCATTGCCAGTTTTTTGTCCATTGTAAGAGGGTATTGTGGTGAGAGGTCTCCCACACCCTAAGACAGTGTGTGTGTGTTTTGGCAATGTTTAGCAATCACTAAGCATTGAGTGAGTTTTGTACAAGTTGTACGATAGCATCATAACGAATCATCTCCATTTGTAAGTCACAAATAAGGTATTACGCAAGATCCTTTCCTCTCTCTCTTTCCTTTGCTCTAGCTCTCTCTGGTCCATTTCATGTGTGTCTTGGTGTGAGGTTGCTTCTGTGTGTTGTGTGGTGCATCTTCTTGGTTGTGCCAAAATCTCTCTTGCGTCCTAGTTCGCATACCATAACTAGGTGGTGCCCCTATTTTGTTTGGGTTTGGCTATGGGTTTGTTGTTGTGTTGTGCTTGTGGTTGCCCCAGCCCCAATTGAGCAGCACGGGAGCCTTGAGGGGTGTTTAGAGGTCGCCTCTCTTGTTGCCCGCCCCGGACCGCCTCACTGCTTCTAGCAAGAAAGGTATGGGAGCGCAAAGGGGGGCATGACAATAATCAGTATCAATGCACTCGTCCTCGTGGCGACTAGTTTTGGAGGTCCATAATCTTGTTTTTCTCACACTAATGATCGCAAGGTCTTTCTCAACCTGCATGTTTAATTCGGTGATGCCCTCCAAGAAACCACAACGATGGTCAAACATGCTTCTGCAACCGCAAAGGTTATGCATAGTCTTGAGAAGCTGGATCAACCAGAACGAAGGCAGCTTCTTGAGGAAACAGAGAATCAAGGCTTTCTCCATTTTTGGTTTAAACCATTGGAGTCTTTAGCTGCTCAAAGAAATGGAGTTGCTGAAGTGCTAGTGCTGAGGTGCCTTTTATGGATGAGAGTGCTCAAGAGCTGTAGACCTTTTTCACTTAGTTAATTGTTTTTGCCAAACAAAGCAACACCTCACCAAACCCTCTTTGTGAAAAGATGCATGTCACAAAAAAAATTATCACTTTGTTATGACTTAGCCCTTGGTCGTTCCTCGTTTTGTCCATTACATTGGAATAGCAACCTAATGTTTGCACAAGCGAGATGTATGAGTTCCATGCCTTGATGATGAGCGACACGATGACAAGTCTGGCCCCCCAAGTTTACTCCCTTAGCCCCTAAGCCGTTGTATGATCACTCCCCCCAGATGAGGCGTTGGAGTTGATCCCTTCCTATCGAGTACATTCCTAGCCCAAAATTCTAAAAAGATGTCCATCTTTTTCTCCCTTAGGGGGGAGGTGTAGTGTTTGGTCGTGTAGCCCGAGTCTGACCACCTACACTTCTAGTGTTCTTGGCATGTAACCTTTCTAGTACTCAATATAAGGAGCTCTCACTGGAGAAAGGCACGCTCAGTTTGGTGTTCTCTCTCTCTCTCTCTCTCTCTCTCTCTCTCTCTCTCTCCCCCCCCGGGTACACCACAATAGAACGTGCTTAATATAAATTCTTTTAGTACGTGAGTGACTGCCATCGAGCACTTGCATGAACATAGTAAGCCATGACGATTCGCGTCGGGGTCTGGCTGAATTGGTTAATGGCCAAAGCTCTGGACGACTTCCAGACGTGTGCTCTCTCTCTCTCTCTCTCTCTCTTGTATATACTGTGTTGAATTAGGGAAGAGAGGAAGGTGCTTAACGAGCCGCATATCGTCCGCCCAATAATCCGCCGCCGTCGTGATCTATCGCATCCAGCCTGTCTTTCGAGTGGAGACCGTGATCAGCACTGGCCATAACGCCAATGACGCTCTATCACTTGGCACTCAGATGCTGTTTGAGACGCCCAACAGCAATAAGCTCACCACGTCGCCTGCTGCGATCTACCAGATTTTCTGTAAGATAGTCTACAACCAGGTTTTTTCTTGAAAGTGATCAGTACAATATACGTCTGCCAATCCATTCTTCCTCTTCGCCCTCGAGGCTATGCTCGGCGGCGGCGACTGCGCGGGCAAGTTATGGATATAACTACGCGCTTGCAATGCACATCGATTGGGTCATGTATGTTCCTGCCTGGAGGCTATTTGAGCGTCATTCGATTTGTTCTGGGCTCCATGGTATGGCTGATGTCTGATGTATCAAGCAGTGTTAGTAAAAAACCGGGGTCTAGAGTATTTTAACCGGCTGAAAATATAAAGTCCCGGTTAGATTTTGAGTTTGCCTTTAAGAAAACCGGCAAATTTACACAAGTTTTAGTGCTGGTGTGGTTGTTATGTCTGATGTGTCACCAAGGTCAGGTTTACATGTCAGTGGTCACCAAGCTCAGGTTATGTCTGATGTGTCAACAATGTCAAGTTTACAACACTTCTTACATGTCAGTGGTCACCAAGGTCAGGACTAGTACTCAGGAGTTGCTGCATAAATTAATTAAGAACAATGATATTAATTTGTTGCGGATATGTGTCATTTTGTCTATTACTTTGTGTATGTCTCAATGCTCATACGTCACTTCCAAGGAGTTACACTATTAGAAGAAGAAGAAGAAGAAGAAGAAGAAGAAGAAGAAGAAGAGAGTTTTAACGTCGTAGGAGACTATCCCAAGAGACCTTAAAGATCTAGCCGACGAGGAGAGTTGAGCTCAAGATCTGTTATTCAAGAGGGCAATGGCATAACCAATCCACCAAACTTGGCTGATAAAAAGAAGAGAGGTGGTGTTCGCCGCAGGAGAGAAGTTTGTTTTTCTTTAAATTTTTTTCTATATTTATTGTGGGCGGTAATATAGATAGCCCCACCATTGTGTGTGCAGTAATATTAATACTTCTACTCAAGGTAATATCCAATTTATATATTATTTTATTTTAATTGACTAAACACAACGGGTCGTTTACAAATACATAAATATTATATTAAATACTTCTACTTAAGGTAGTATCTAATTAACATATCATTTTATTTTAATTGACTAGAGACAACGAGTCGCTTATAAATACACAAAATCTTAAAGTAGAACCAACTGTAGACAAATGCATACACAATCAATTTCATGTAAAATATAAAAAATGGATATACATGAAATCGTAATTCATCATACATGAGGTCATTATTACAAGCACCTTCATCTAGCTCTAGATCCATAGCACCCAAATCAACAAAAAGATCGAGTGATTCCTCTTTCGAGGCATCCCCAAGAGAGTCATCATCGGCATCTCTCTCATAAACTACTGCTTTGTCATCATCGTTGTCCTCATTCATTCTCTCATCCTCATTATCGTGAGCATCATCATGTAGTTGAGACGAAGAATGCGACACATCCATATCCATCTCTTGATCCTCATTCATAGCATCCACATCGATAGGTACCCAGGGGATGTAAACATGGATATACCTCTAGGAGTCACTTGAACAATGAAAGAAAACCATGGTTAAGAGATAAATGGGATGAAGATAACCCACCTTTATGGACATTGAGCAACAAAATGTTAGATATAATTATGATATCTACTTATCCTATAGTTTTAATGCTTTTTGAGTCACATAGGAAACATACCTACTGACAATGTTTTGGAAGTATCAAGTTATCATACTTCCCCTTATGGTAGAATTCAGACTCTACCATGCAAAGCCCATGTGCATATCTTATGGAGACATTCTAGAACCATATATATTTGAATAGATACTTTGAAAACAACGAAAATCCATCTTGAGAATCATCTCAATGGTCTCACTGGTGGTTGTATCAAAGTTGTCCACCATGATGCCACAATCCATAGTTGTTTGATGCTCATCTCATCCTCTTATATGGAAATGATGGCCATGGGACCACATAGAGTGGTGAACTAGGGGTAAAGTAGGGGCGGGGGAAAAAGTGCAGTAGAGTACACCGTCCACCCTTGGGAGGAATCGAACCAATGATCCCCATGTGACATGGAAAAGGGTTTACCATCATACTATCATGCGCACCATGCCATGGGGGTTGCACTCTACATAGATAAACCTAGTTCACACCCCTGCTTAGCTTATCCCTAGTTCACACCCCTCCTTATCTTATCCCTAGTTCACTCCTAGTTGACTCCCCCCCTGTTCACACTTAGTTCATCCGTCTCCGCAAGATCGATAGTGAAGATCTTACCCGTCGAGCGTCGAGTGATGAGTGCCCTGAATGAAAGACACTATATATACATATATTCAAACCCAATATGATACGGTACTGCTTTTTATAAAAACAATTCTCATAAAAATCTAGTTTAGTCCTGTTTTTTTCTCAGGGTGGTCATTTTTAAATTCGACGGAGACTAAAATTAATATATTTATGCTTCGGTCATTCTAAAAAGCACGTTGTTTTTCAAAAATAACGAAAAGCTAAAAATAGCGTTAAAAGCAAAAAAGAAAAAAACTAAAATTGAACCACGGGTTCCCCTTGTTCAGTTGAATAAGAAAGCGGTTTCGCTTTTCACTAAAAGTCAATAAAAATCATGAAAAGCTAAAAATAGCATGAAAAACACTTAAAAAAGCAGATTTTTGTAAAATTGAACCATAGCTTCATCAGAACACATAGGTTAAGGATCCTACCCTACTTTTTGCGAAAAGGCACCTAAAAGCATAAGAAGCATAAAAAAGTTGAAAATAACGGATCTTCTCAAAACTGAACTAAACGTTCGTCTGACCTACTAAAACATGGAAAGGACCTTGCTTTTTACTTTAGAACCTTAGAATACTGTCAATCAAGCATCTTGAATCAAAATTTGGCAAAACGGACATTAGAATCTGTTTCTCTTATTCTCAAAAGAGACCCAAAATTTGGGGATCTTACATCCTCCCACACTTGAAAACTTTGAGGTATCCTCACCTCGACATGAATAACAAATGAGTAAGTCTAAAATATAGGCTAAATTGACTATTTTATTTCTCAATTATGATCATGTCCTGGAGAGATTTCGGTTGCCACAATATTAAATAACATTGGAGCATTAGCAAGTCCAAAAGGCACCGAAAGTTCTTCATTTTCTGCTTCATCTGTAGTAGCTCCATGGGTACAAACATTTGATGGATTTCTTCCACCTCATTAGGGCCGATTTGGATGAAAAAAGGACTGTGTAAGGATCTAAAAAGGGGCAACCTAAAAAAGACTATGAAGATCTTACCAAAACTATTCAACATGGGTACTCATTGGATAGAGCTCATCAAGCGCCACCCATGGACCATTTGAGCACTAAATTTGGAGTTCATGCAAAAGTTGTGGCTAAAATAATGCAAAATATTCCAAAAGAAAGTGAAGGAGATCTTGACAAGAGTATAAAAGTGCCATACTTTTCGAAATGTGGCTCCTCCTTTACCCTTAGATCAAGAATAGAGAAACCCTAAACAGCCCTTATTTCATCCAAATTGGCCCTAATGTCAAGCATTCTGGGTTCTATTGGCTTGGGTTTCTCCTTGAGGCTGTTGATTTCCTCCTGAAAGAGTTGGTTTATTTGATTGTCCATTTCGTGTAAAGATCGGATTCCCAGGTCTGAAATTCCCTTGGTTTTGTGGTGGTCTCTGGTTTGTATTAAGCCCACACTGTGAATATCTAAGGTTTCTGTTAGTATCCGTACTTTGAGCATCATTTTGTCTTGCAAGTTTATAATTCTCTAGATCATTAAGTGAACAATCTTGAGACACATGGTCAGACTCAAAACAATTGAAGCAAAGGTGATCTCTTATTGCCCTCCAATGTAATATGGCTTCTCAAGTCTCACAATATGAAGATCTAGACTCATCCTCTGGTTGAGGTCTTTTATTACCATTTGATATTTCCAGCTCAATTGGTTTACCCGCATCAAGAACATCTGAAAATTTGTAAGGCATAAGCTCTGAAGTTTAGTCTTCAAAGGATTATGGAGGCCTCACATGAATCGTGCCACTTTGACTTCCCGAGTCATTCCAACTAGAGCATATTTGACAAGGGTTAAGAAATACTATTAGTATGATTCTAGATCTCTGGTTCCCTGAGTACAATCAAGAAACGCATTTATACGGTCTGAATGATACACTTTGTTCTGATAATTCTTCTTTAGTAGAGTCTTGCGATAATCTCAAGTTGCTGCATTAGGGTTGACATTATTCTCAGTATAATGGTCTCTCCACCAACGCTTGGCCGTCTTTTCAATTCTAAACTCAGCAATGATAGCCTTGTTCTCTATGGATGAATGAGCTAAATCAAAGTAATAATCCATGCGCTCAATCCAGTCCTCAAGAACCTTGCCTACATGTTTGCCTTCTCCGCTAAAGTTCCCAAGTTGTGACTTTTGAAGCATAGCATCGATGTCACGATCAATGATAGTCGGTTGAGGTGCAATAGGGACAATGGCATTAGCAGGCACTCCATTTCCTCTAGGAGGCATGATCTATTACTGCATCATGTCAAATCCAAAACATTATTAACAATATATTAGATTAATCTTCCCGCACTATAAGTCAAAAAGGGTGGGCGGGAGGAAAACCTTTTAACCATAGTTTTCTAAGGAATGGGTAGTCATTTACACCCAATTGAAAGACAAGATCTAGTTACGAGACGTTAGATATCACCTCAAGACTCATTACTAAAACAAACATTCAAAGAAATTCCTGATACACGTGTTGAAACCTTCAATCACTTCATCATAACTCGAGACCACATAATCCCCTATAAGAAGACAAGTCAAGTAAATACCACCAATCAATGTCACTCATAGATGCATCATGAATACAATATCGTTTCCCAAACATCATGCAAGAATGCATGCATGATGCATAACTAACCCGACTAGTATGAGGCTTTAGGCTATTTCCTTAACCTTAAGAATTGGCTCTCATACCAAGTGAGAGATACCCCTCACGAGGGGTCTATGCCCAAAATATACAATTTACACCTTTATACAATTTTCTTTATACATCAGAGTTGCGGAAGTGTTTTCATAGGGGAGGAGTTCTCAGCGCCCAAGCATGGGATCCAAACTGCATCTAGAGGCACGTAACAACTAGTGCTAGCCCTGAATGGGTGTTATGAATGAAAGGGTACTCAAGGACAAATATATTATTATGGAGGGTGAATATATGTGTACACAACATTGTGGGAAGAGAGAGAGAGAGAGTATAGTGGAGGGTGAAATAGAGTGCATAGAGACATGAGAGTATGACAATAGAGAATATTTTAATGCCGCATCTAAATGAAACAGGAAACCATATATTAATGCAATGACCAAAATCTGGGTATGCCATAACATTAAAAAAAAGCATAACAAAATAACTAGCAGAGTATCGGACTCTGTGTAGGGATCAATCGGTGCACCCATACACTTCCGCTCTACTACGGATAGAGAGAATTTCACTTCACCGTGAGAGATCTAGAACACCTCCAACCTACCTGAGCCACACTTAAGCTAAGGTCGCTTCGCCTCCCCCCATGCACCCTACCTCTGAAAGGATCCCAAGTACCAATAGGTGGTAGGGTATCAACACCAACCATACCAGTTTAGGCGCCATGTATCTTTGATGCCAGCATCGGGTGTTTAGGCAAAGCCAAGGCAAAATCCCCGACACCTTAGCCATGTAGGTTGTTCAAACCCTGATGCACTAACCCTGTAGATGAGCCTAACAAAAGAAGAAGACCTAGGCAACACCTCCGATCCAACAAAGCCTCATATCAATGTTCCTTTTATCTAAGGTTAAGCGATGTAGGTTATCCTAGTTTTGTAGCGATGCTGCCATGAGAAACATAACACATTAGTCCAATCACAATAGCACCTTCCATATGCACAAACAATCTTTTCCAAGCAGTTAAACTGTACAGGATCTCTATCCTTACACGTCTACCATAAACCATCCAAACCACTTCATGATCTAATTCCAAAATAATAAACCATAATCCAATCACCTCAGACATGTGAGCACTCCACCCAGCTCGGGTGAGACACAACCAATCTTGCATAACAATTTTAGAACATAACAAGGCTACAAATTTTTCGGCAGCATAACCATATCCAAAATTAAAACCAAGAGCACACCGGCTTCCACCATAAAATCTCAACCATAAGCCATGAGGTATATCAGCCCTTAGCCATAAATCATGTCCACACTGAAACAACTCCCACGCTTGGAGTTTGACATATCCATCGCAGTCAAGCGGAGTTCACACACATGACTCTTAAGACATGAGCTTTTCATACATAAAATAAGTCCGACCACCAACTATACATGATGTAAAAATCCAATTTTGACAACATCTAACTATGGAAAGTTCATGCATCATCTCTGCACTTCACCCCTCTAGCACATTGGGCTAGTTTTGACGTAGAAAGGTGGAAAGTAATCATACCCATGCACATGAGGCATCCACATCAACCGATAAGGTTCCATACATCATAGAATAACATTCCACCACCATAAACGTAATGAAAAACAACTCCGACCCTTAGGTCGACCATAAACCATAACTTCACACATATGCAAAAAACAACTTTTTACCATTTTTCGGAGCATACATAGCAGGCAAACGAAAGTGTTTTACCTCAAACCAATGCATCAAGATCAGATCCATAATATATACTAACACCCTATCGCATCACTTTACCCATATAATACTCACACAACAAATGGTAACCCAAAAAGAAAGCCACCTTATTCATATCTTCCTATGCAGTTCAGGTTCACTAACCATATACCCTCACATGAGTTTATGGACATCTAATAACTGAAATCAACTCACCATAATAAAACATAGATCACACATAAGCGGCTAGGTTAACTCACGCCGTCATATGGTAGTCCCCCTAGGTAGCACCCCTTTAGGCGTAGGTAAAACCGATCATGGAATGATTAATAACTCGCATACCCAAGGTGATAACGAAGACCTAAATACATTTATCATTAAGTTTAATCAATATTTACAATTGGCTACATGGGTTTTCCCATCCAGTTAATCGATAAAGTGGTTCTCCAAGGAGCCTAGGGTCCAGAATTTTGATAGTGTAGCAGGTAGCAAGCTGTTTCTTTTACCATATCTCTTAGCTCGTGCGTGATTTGCACATGACACCCAAGAGATAAACTATTCTAAATGATGTGTTTTATCATTGGTTTAAAGGGTTTGGGCTGATTCATAACGGTTTGTGAGTTATGACCAAAATAGTCTTCCTACTGGTTCTATGACGTGAAACAAAAAGATCTTTTTATGCACGCATGTGATTCAAAACGCATAGTGTGCATGAATCAACATTTCAAACATGATGAAATATTCATGGGGAAACTTCATACGTACTCAAAAAATCCATACATAGGCATATGCATTGTGGGCAAGCTCTATGGCTTTCTATTTTGCCAACGTCTTGCCATTGCATTGCCTATATTTCTGCAAGCGGTTTTCAGGCCATAAAATCGCTTTGCAACCCTAAAAACAACACAATTGTGCGTTGTTGTTGGCTGCCTTATTTTTGTATGGAACACGAGGTTGGGTGTTTAGTTTGCAATCTCACAGGTCAACAAATTCATGCATAGCCCAAGGTCTAAGCATTGGCAGGCTGTCAAGAGGATTTTTCTCTACTTGAGTGGCACTTTACATCTTGGGTTGTTTTATCCCAAGGGGGGATCATTGCCGCCAAGCTTACATGATTTTTCAGACTCAGATTGGGCTGGTTTTTTTGACACATGAGTGTCCACCACAAGTGATTTTTATTTCATGCTTGACAGTTCATGCATATCATGATGGTTGAGCAAGAAGAAACCTACTCTGGACACTTCCAATTGTGAGGCTAAGTATAGGGAAGTCTTCACAGCTACGGTTGAGTGTGTATGGCTCCAACACCTTATGGAAAATTTGGGTGCTAGACAGGACACTGCCAACACTATCTACATTGACATTCAAAGTGAATTGCCAATTGTAAGAGGTGCATTACCACTATGTACGGGAGAGGCTCTCAGCAGGAGAGATCAACTTGGCTTATGTGCCAACACAAGACAACCTTGCATATCTTTTCACAAAGGAATTATCTTGTGAGAAGTGAGAATCTTTTTGCAAAGATTTGGGCTTAATCCCCTTTGTGGATTGATCATGTCCTCAGAGGGCATGGCACGTCCGTATACTCTATGTGCTAGCTCTTGTTCACCACATCACTCCCAGGAGGGATTTGTTACCATATGCATGTGGTAGTGATATGTGTGAACACACTTAGGACCACCGTGAATTGTTTCCCTCGTTAGGAGGTTTTTTCCCATGTGAATTGTATACATGCCCATCACTCTAGGGCTATATTTCCATTGCACACTAACTAATACACTCTTTGTTGTATGCCTTGATCTTCCTTCATCTTCTCCAAACTGTCTGTGTTTTCTTGCAACCCTAATTCCAACACCGAGTGCCCCCATTGAGGAAAACCCTAAACTCTATGAGGTGCTGAACCAGCCTCCGATTCAACAACCTCGCAGGCCTTGACCCACGAGCTCCTCCTCCTTCACATCGAAGATGGTCAAGAAGGCCATCCATTGACTACAGCACCACCCATCATCATACCATATAGGTTTACAGAGGGAGCACCTCATTTATGCAGCCTCCATGATAGCCCCATTGATTGCAAATTAATTCAACTAAGATATAGGAGAAGGCTTCCCAGAGAAGTGGACTAGGAACACCATTGTGCCTATCCACAAGAATGGAGACACTTGGACCCAGGGAATTGTAGGACTATCATGATTGGCCATACAATGGCCAGGCTATATGGGGCAATTTTTGAGGCTGATCTTAGTTCTTATGGGGAGGTTGATGGCCTCCGTGCTCTCCGCTAGACATGTTCTATGTGGCCCTTTACTACTATCAACAATATCTTTGTTCTGTGTTGCCTTATTGATGGGGCAAAGGTGCAAAAGAAGAGTCTTTACTATCGCAAAGCGTTTGACATTGTCCCATGGGAGAGGCTCTTTCAACAAATCCAAAGTTTTAGGATACCTTTGGAGATGATATGGGCCATCTACGCTCTCTATGAAAGAGTGACTAGGAGAGTTCGCTACCCAGGCGGTATGTCAAAGTCTATTGCTAGCACTATTGGTGTAAAGCAAGGATTCCCCCTCTCCCCAAACCTCTTCAGACTCTATATCGATGAGATCTCCGACTACATCCTACGAGAAGGAGGGGAAGGAGCGGACCTAGAAAGTACCACAATCCACATTATGCTATATGTTGATGACATTTTACTGATTTTAGAGTCACCAGAGGGCCTGCAAAGCCATCTGAGAGCTTTAGATGAGCTTTTCACAGACAAGGGACTCACAATGAATCTTGGGAAAACCAATGTCATGTTCTTTC
Source organism: Adiantum capillus-veneris (assembly GCF_014529385.1). Taxonomy (NCBI): domain Eukaryota; kingdom Viridiplantae; phylum Streptophyta; class Polypodiopsida; order Polypodiales; family Pteridaceae; genus Adiantum; species Adiantum capillus-veneris. The sequence continues at coordinate 29,652,726 of NC_140936.1, forward strand.
ACACCTATAGAGCAACCACATTCATAGCAACAGGAGGATTAGTAGAGGTGGTCACCTCTTACATCTACCTGGGAGTCACATTCACCAACAGAAAAGGGCCCTTCTCCATGGCACAAGCCACCACTCACAGACTCACTAGAGGATATGCAACACTAGCCATGCTAGAGTGACGATGCCATCAAGCACACGTTTAGGAGCCCCTCAAAAAGGTTTGGCTATTCGACACATTATTCACTCCAATCTTGATGTATCGTGGGCACCTGGATTGACAGATATCCAATGGGCGTGGAATGTGCTGCCGAAAATCATGAGGGATGATTTTTACCCCCCCCCCCCCCCCATGGTAGTGGAGGCACTCTTCCAGGCGGTCTACTTCATATAGAGAGTGTGCGGGCTCCCAATCGAAAGATTCACAGGATGAGCTTTTGAGTTCTCTATATAGATATCATAGATCGGATACAACAGAGCATGGTACACACATTTTAGATCATGGTTTAGAGCACAAAACCTTGACATGTAGAGTTTGTTACCTTTCCAGTTCGACCTTGACTCCCCCCAGCTTCATCTCTCACATAGTGAGAGAAACATAGTGATCCGACAAGATCTCTGGCATCTCTACATTAGATCGACTTGGATCACATCGCCCCTCCAGTGGAAGATGTCACACTACAAATACCATTTTCTTACTATACTGGAGGATGACTTCATACAACCACCATGCTATATGGACACCTACATGCCACACAGCTCATGGGTGGCAATTGATCAAGTTAGAGTGTCATCACATAGACTAAAGATCGAGATGGGGCGAGCTCATGAAATTACCATCAAGGAGAGAGTGCGTGGAGTATGTAGGGACGAAGTGGAAAGCAAGGAGCATTTGTTTTACAGATGCAGAGCTTATGTGGATATCAAAGGCTGATATGAGCCCCTATTCACAGGGCACCCTACCTTTCGAGATATCATGCAGTCTCGAGATAAAAGACAGTTGGGACGCTACTTATAGAGGCACAGGGACACACTTCTATAGCCACCTATAGAGACTCCAGGGGGCCACACAGTCACAACTTACAAATTTCTTTCAGAGAGCTACACACGTTCCACCCTGAGACCCACCGAGGGGAGTGACCCTTTAGTAGGCTGAGGTGATTTAGGCCCGATGATGCCCAGGAGCTGCCAAAGGCCAGGTCCCACGACTACACCACAAAAAGATAGAGGAGATCTAGACTCGAGCACATTGAGTTTTCGAGGAGAGACGAGCCCAAATGATGGGCGTTCATTAGGGCCTCCCTTGCTACAGACCCTCCCCTGTACTACATTTTACACCCCCCCCATTAGCACAGGATGGAGCTAGCTATATTGATGCATTTTCATGGTTGTACTACCCTCAACATATATACATGCATATATCCCTAGTACTAGTGCCCCTCCGGCCATCCCCATACATTTCATCACCCACTAGACACACTTCTCTCTTTTATTTTGTACCAGTCTTAACTATTTTGTGTTTTTCGATAGACAAAAGACATACACATATGTATACTTGATTTGTCTCATAGGCTGACTTCGGCCTCACATAGATGTTAAAAAGCTCTCTCTCTCTCTCTCTCTCTCTCTCTCTCTCTCTCTCTCTCTCTCTCTCTCTCTCTCTTTAAAAAAATGGGCTTGTACCCTTTTTCATTCCTTTGAAAATAACCAAAAGGTCAATACATGAGAGAATAAAAGGGGGTCCTAAAACCCGTGTAAGATATACAAGGGGAAAAACTCATGAGTATAGTGTCTAATCAAGATTATACAACAAGGAACTGTTGAATGGTAGAGAATGGGTGTGTCTACACCCTGTATCCTCTAAGAGCATTGACTCAAATCTCTTATCCCCATAGAACATCAAATGGCATGGAACTATGAGCAGTACAAATCAAACAAGACAGTACAAAGTCAAACGTTCAAGGTGGCTGATGTGATGCATGAAGTATCAATCACTCTCGCACAACACAGTGCAATTCCATGAAGTCCCTCGATAAATGAAAGAAAAGCGGAGACCACCCCCAAGTACAAAGAAAATCAAATCTTTGCATTTGTGCTACTCTAGAATCTCCTTGTGAAGCATCCCGCTGAATGCGGAGAGTATGCAGTAACTCTATCCAAATAATGCATAAGGTGTTCTTTGTAGAGGAAGTCTCAGAATTAAGAACGTGCAAGCATCGAGCCTTCAAATACACCACAGAATAATAGAAGAAATAGTGGCAAAAAAATACTCCCTAGCCTAGTCTGCAACATCATGTACTGATGGGGGTATCATAGAAAGTGAAAACCCCCATAATGGGCAAGTAGATAAGCAGGGTCTGTAGGCTCCCCTTGGAAGAAAATGTGAGGGCGAGGGAACTGGAGAAGCAAGGAGACACCTAAAAAACTCCCACATGACAGAGAAGTATCCAATTAGATCTCTAGATCGAGTGTGAAGAGTGCATGTGCACAGATACGTGCGTGCGCGGTGCTATGTGCATGTGGGAAGGAGAGAAGGAGAGAGTACACAGTGTGTGGGTGGAGCAAGACTCTAGTATGATATGCCCCTTATTCCTAGTATATGTACACAAGAATAAGGTATAAATGGGTGGGCGCCCATAGCTTGGGCAAGCGGGAAAGGCACAAACGCCTGTACCCCAACAACGCAATGGTGATGTCCATTTTTTAAAATTCTGATCATAATTATAGCAAGTGCAACTACAACAAGTTTATGTTGTGTTTTTTGACCAAAAACGGATTATTTTGGCATATCTGTCACACCCGGACTTGCATACATGTGATCCAAAGTCTATCCTAGGGTTTTGCACGTTCCGGACGCGCTGGTTATATCAAAATTTTGAATTTTTGAGCGTTGAATTTTTTGCAGCAACCTGGCAACAATCTGGACACATCAAAGTTTTGCAGTTTGATTCCTACATTGTAGAGAGTGATACGGTTTGCATCTTTGGCTATGTATGGCACAATGTAGAGCTACTTGAGAGAGAATTCACCTTGTTTTTGTGTATGCAAGTGATGCTTTGGGATGTGACTTCAGATCTTTACACATCCAGATGCGGCTTTATGCACATTGTATGACTATGTGGGGCATTCGAGAGAGATTTTTAGCACAATTTCGTGCAGTTTTATGCTATGTATGCATTTTGTGGATACCACTTGAGTTAGGTATAGCTCACAAGTAGTAGGTTTACACGTTTGTAGCGTTTTTAGAGAAGTGCACGCCCATAGAACCACTCGTTTAGGAGTAAGCTAGTTTGCCAGGCTTTGGCCAGTACATGTAGACCATTTGTGGGTCTGCTTACTAAGACACTAAGTGTCTCTTTTTCATGCAATTTGGTGATATTTTTTTCAATTTTTACTCAATTTACATATAAAGTTCTGTCGAATTTTTCACTGATTTTTGCCATGGTTTATGCCTATCCTTGATTTGCTCTGATGGTTTAGTGGTCTAGTTTACTCCCACTCTGGCCATTATCTGTAATTTTTTGGCTTGCGGTTTGCGTTGAGCATATGCAAGCATCAGTTTTGATGCAATTGGTCATGCTTTTCATGATCGTTTAGTGGTCGAGTGATCTCCCACTTTGTTGTCATTTTGGCATTCACTTATGGCAGCAGACATGTTTGACGGTGAGAGATGGCGGTCTCATTTGTCGATACGTATGATGTTGGCATTGTGGTGACACAGGACGCATTAGGCACCGTTGTTTCAGACTTATGCCTGTGACGGTGATGTCATGGTGCTTGCCTTGAGTATACCTCTTTCCAATATATATATGGATAGCACACTTTCTCCACAGTGGTTACTAGATAGAGATACTGCTTTTCACGGTGTCGGGGGATAAGTGCTCGAAATGTGAGCCGATGTGAGCCGGAGCACCGGGCTGCTAGTGATAGCCGTTTTTCGGCTTTCCATATTTTCCATAGTAAGCTACCTCACCCTATCAAATCACTCAAACATTTTGGTTATCCCTACCATTTCATTGTGCATAGGCGTGTGTGAGTTAGGGGACTTTCTCCATATCTTCTTAAAAACCCTTCATTAGCTAGTCACTGGGCTAGTTGAGCCAAATATATATATATATATATATATATAAGTATATTATGGCCCATTTATGTGTAACTATTTTATTGTATATAGGGCCTAAATAAAATGATTTTTTATAATTATTTTGGTATTTATTTAAATATTTATACTTAGGTGTGTGTTATTTATGCTATGTACATTGAGTCATCATTACCATATTTTTTCTTACCATTTTCATACTCTTTATTCCATATAAAAATAATTTCATGCAAGCTTCTCTTATTTTTGGTGTAACTCCATCCCAATAAAAATCCAAAAAAACTAGTTTTATTTATGTGTATATTTTTTCACTATTATGATTTTTTCCTTCGTACATCTATTCTCTTTTACTCTCATAAATTAAAACACCAAAAATATTCATCTTTTTATGGTAGAATTATAATGAGAGAGATTTATTTTGACCCCTTTATATTTTTTCCACCTATATTATTTATATTTGACATGTATATATTTTTTTAGACCCCTCAATATTTGATTTTCTTAGTTGTACTATTCACTTATATCATGATCTCAACAATATCTTCAATTATAGACCTACCAAATAAGGTCAAGGGTGTGTGGCATGCATGCATGCACAATGGGGAGCTCACTCTTGGAGGTATTCAAAAGAATCATCCAAAGAAGGACCTCACAAGAACCTTGTGCAGTGGAAAAAACATTCGGTTTTTCTGAATTTTTAAAGATCACATGCTCCCCGAATTTGAAAAGGTGATACAAACAAAAGTTGTAGCTCCTGAGCTGAAATTTCACCTCAAATGTTTTCATATTTTTTTGAGCTACGAGCTGTGAGCTATGATTTTATTGGTGGACCCCAGTTTGCCCATGCTATGCAGCCACACTCCCTCTTCCACTTTATCATTTTCCTCTTTCACACACACTCCTCCCTCTCCTTCCCACTCCCAAACCTACAATTCCCATGTCCTAATTCACCCTCTTCACCATTGCCACATCTCTCACAACTCCATAGCCTTCATCCTCCATTTCTACACCCTATGTGTCCCCCTTTCTCTCTACATATATGTCCATATTACCATACTCTCTTCAGCTTTGTAAAGAACTTCAAAAAATCAGAAAAAATCCAAGGATAACCTCTGCAAATGAAGGATTTTTCCAAGGTTTGAAGATAACATAGCTTCATCGACACGTGCTACTTCGCCATGCTGACCGCTTCTTCTTCCGGTGCTGTAAAGAGGTGAATGTCAACTTCTCCAAAGCTTCAACCTCTCTTTACAAGATCATCCCTTCTCTAACTTTTCTCATCATATATCTCACCATTTGGCGAATGATTTTGTAAATATGTTTTAGTGATAATTACTAACTACTAACCACTAACCTTATTGTAAAATGCACCCTCTAGTAGAGTAGGCACTCCCAAATTATTCACTCAATCCTTTCATCCTCAATAATTCTCTTCCCTTGAGCCCACATCCATGTGACTCAAAGGACAAGAGAGACCCACCCTCATTAAAAAAATAAATAAATATGCATAATCTTTTATTCCTTCAAATAAACTTGATTAGGCCTAATCCAAATCGGGGCTTCTAAAACCTATAAATAGAGCCCTTCTCTCCCTTGTAAATTATCACATGATCACACTACACCACACCATTCTCAACACATAACACACCACTCTTCAAGCCTAGTTGTGTAGAGTGTGTGCATCGTGAGTGCTCTATTCCATCATTACACATAGGTGCATGGAGAAGCTTGAAGTTAGTTATGCCATCTAGAGGAGTGGAGTGTATGCCATACTCTTCACCACACTTGTAGCCTACTATTGTGCATAAATAAGATTTATAGTTTTGGGTGCAATTGTATGCTGCAACTACGACTCTGCTCTCCAAATTGACTTGATAAGTTGGCTAATCAAGTGGTTGAAGGTATATTGTCCTTGAAGTTTGTTGTGCCATTTCATGCTTGGTGGTCTGAGGACTTGTTGAATTGTTTGCCAAAACCTTCAATTGTAAGAGGGTGCTCGGTGAGAGGGCTCCCGTGACCCTAAGACAATTTGTGTATTGGCAACAAGGTCAAGTTTTGTGTTGTCTCTCTATTTCTCATCAAGCTTTGTGTGCATCTAGTCTTTAAGGCTAAGACTGAGTTGCTCAAGTTGATTTGTGCTCTTTACCTCTCTCTGGCGTGGTGAATGTTTGTGTTTGGTGTGTGTCGCTATCTTGCATTCCCCTCTCTTTGTGCATTTGAGTACAAGGAGATATCACGTGCGTCCTAGTTCGCATCTACAACTAGGTGGTGCCCCTTTTCTTGTTTGGTTTCTGGCTGTGGGTTGTTGTTGTATCTGATTGTGCTTGCCCCAGCCCCAATTGAGCAGCACGGGAGCCTTGAAGGGTGTTTAGAGGCCGCTCTTCTTGTTGCCCGTCCCGGACCGCCTCACTAGCTATGGGAGAAACGTAGAAGAAAAGATGCACTACACCACAAAGTTATCAAGCAACCTCCTTGAAACAGGATCAAAGTGCTAATTAATTGATTTTTATGATGTCGACAGCGAAGACGGTGTCGTTAACAGAACCGTCAAATTAATTAGCTCCAAATTAAGGAGTTTAAGCTCTGGTTTACAAAATCGAGGCCAAATTACTTTAGCCTCCAATGAATCAAGCTATTTTCCGGTGATCAGTGTCGATGAACATAAGAATAAACATGTTGATTTACCACAAAAATTCCCTTGTCTAGCTAATTCTGCTTCTTTCTTCTTATTATCTGAGTCGTAAATGGCTTCCACTCTGTTAGAGAGATAAGAATCACTCTTTGCTACGCTCTAATCCTTTGGCTTCTGCCTTCGACTCCTTTCTCGTCTCTCCCCTTCACCGAGGCTTTGCTTTGCTCTTGTGCAAGCTTGAGAGAGAACGCTCCTCGCCCTCCCTTGTGAGAGAGAGAGAGAGAGAGAGAGAGAGAGAGAGAGCACTCTTCTTTGCCCCTTCCTCTTCTACCCTCACACTCCTTGCTATGTTCTCTACGTTCCCCACAATAACAACCTTTTCATGCCCAATGTATTTTTAACCCCCCGCCCCCCCCCCCCCCCCCCCCCCCCCCACGCCCTTAGCAACGACGTGGCAGTCAAAATTTTTAGCAGCACCTTTCGTGACGGTGCTTGTACCAAATAGTTGAACCATGCTGAGCCCCATGTTTTTCGTCTCTTGGTCGAGTTCATCCAAGCCTTGTGCACGCTAGCGCGAGTATATTTTCATCTGCTTGCGTTTGTGCTCACTGTCTGCAGCTCCGCGCCATGTTTTAGCCTTGGGTTCACACCCCTTACGGTTTAATCTGACGGCCTTTTAGATTATGGATTTGGGCGGTCCTTTAACTTATGGCCTTGGGTGGCCCTTCAGATTATGGCCTTGGGTGGCCCTAGCCTTGGTTGCCTTTGGGCATTGGGCGGCCAAGCCTCTGCTTAAAGGGGAAAAAAAAAACTCAAGTGGCCATTGGATTGTTTTGGGCGGGCGGCCCTTAAAGGGCACCCTATTTGGCATACATATCGACTAAAGCATTGCCACAAGCACATCAGGTTTCTCCAGTAGCACTTGAGTAAATCCCGCAAATCACATGGTCTAGGTAATGACATTTGGACAACTAGATCATCAAGAACTGTAAATCCACCATTCCGAACTTGTGGCCAAAAGTCATCTGGTACCACATCATTGGTCGTTGCCACCTACTTCAAACATTAATATGTTACAGCTTCAGACTCGGATTGGCAAACTGTAAATTCCTATAGACTTCTCAAGCTGCATAGAACGCATACAAACCCTACTGAGGCTGTAAATTTCCCAAATGGCACATCAACCGAGCTACCGGACTGTTACAGAATCGGCCCCGGTGAATATTTAACGGCCAATATCTTGGCAACTGGAACTCTGATCACTGATTTGAAAAGACCGATGCACTCAACAAAGTGAGAACTTCAAGCCCATGCATTCATTTCAATTCTGTCCTTTCAGTTGCAATTGCCTAATTCAGTACGTATCTGCAATCGGCTCAAACTTTGAACTGCCATAATATTTTCTCCATAGCTCCAATCGACGAGCCATAAAGAAAAACCGGTAGACCCTTCAAGCACTGCAGTTGTAAAAAGAGTTAAGTTCACCATCAAGCTCGCATAACTTATAAGTCGCATTATCATAAACACGAAGTACTACATATGGTCCAAACCCTCGTTGAACCATCTTTTCGCATAGAAGTGTACTGGTTTTCAGGCTACTGTCATATACAAGGACCCAATCCCCATCTTTAATAGCATGAGGTCGTAGTCTGTGCTTGCCATCAAATGGTGCTTTATTCTTCAACCTTTCTTCTTTAAGCATTACTTGAGCCTATTCAATATCTTCTTGACACCTTTCAAGTTGGCAAATGCGCAAGGCAAGCAAGTCGTCTGTAGACATACCTTCTTCCCATGGCATTATGGTCCACGAAATAACGGCTTCCTCTATAGGAATAATGGGTTTTTGCCTCTACATTAGCTCAAATGGCATAAAACCTGTAACAAAACTATGTGTAGTTCGATCAGCCCATAAAGAAAATGGTAGGAGTTTAGGCCAATCACCAATATGTCCCTGACATGCCTTTTCTAAAGCTTTAACAATAGGCGGATTCCCTTTTTCACTTCTACCATTACCCTCTGGATTGTATGCTGTAGTGAGAGACAATCTAATGCCGAAGCGAGCAAAGAATTCCTGAGCTTCATCTGCATCCTGCTCTCCTCTATCAACAATAATTCTACCAACACATCCATACCTGGAAATAACATCCTCAAGCAAGAACTTTCATATAAAACTTGTAGCTTTGGTACACAAAGCTCTGCCTTCCACCTGATTAGTAAGATCTTCTCTGGCAAGAACAATATACCGCATCTCCCAAACACCTACTGGCATGGTAATCACGTCCACCACCCACTTGTAGTGCATAGCGAGTGGATAGGTGGGATGCAATCCATCTTGATGTCGCACATTAGAATATTGTTGGCATATTGAGCATGTCTCCACAAACTGAGCCACATCTTTATACATACCTTTCCACCAGTAACAATCCGTAATCTTGATAAAAGTTTCCCAGACCCCTCTATGTGCAGCCCATAAACTTTCATGAAATTCTTTGAGAACCTGATGTTGAGTTGCTTTATCACAAACAACCCATTGAGGTACCCCTCTAGACCGTTTTGGTTGCTTCCATAAATGTCCATCCTTCAGAAAATCGTCGTAAGCTTTCTTTCTGATCTTTTTATACTCTTGATCCATCCACCCTTCATGCTTAGTAAGAGTGCTAAGGTAGCGACCGATCGAAAGCCATTGTCCATCATAGAGCTGCTCAAAAAATAACTCAAAAATATGAGCAATATTATCATAATTTTCATGTAGATATAGAACTTCAAGCCAACATCATCACTTGTGGTTAGCATCTCTTCTTCATCTTCAAACCTAGCTCTTGATAACATATCTGCATCACGATTATCTCTACCTACAATTGATAAAATTTAGGTTTAAGAGACTTAATATAGGCTATCCATTGCATCATAGCAATATCCGGAGTAGAGCAATTTGCAATCATCCCTATCAGTGTGGCAAGTAGTCTGTCTCTACCATGACTGAAGCTCCAATAAAGTATTCCTTATCAGACCTTAACCTATGGGTAGCCTTTTTGGCGAGCATTGAGCACTTTTGCTCCAAATAGAACCGCCTACTTGTGCCCTTATTCATCATCTTAACCTATAGCCCACCCAATACCTGTCGGTCTAGTGCCAACTGTTAAAATTACTGGCCTTCCGCATTTGTAGTCGACTTTCCTCAAGGTGGTAGCCTCAACAAGCATCTTCTTTAATTTCGTGATAGCCTGTGTGTGAACTTCTTCCCAAACAAATCTTTTACCTTTTCTCAATAGTTGATAAATCACTTCTGCAAGATGAGAAAAATGTGGCAACCAAATAAGATAGAATACACATGCACCCAAAAACCAACGAGCTTCAGTAACCGAAGAGCACGTTTCCTTCATCTTTTGGATAGCTTCAACTTTAGCTAGACTTGGGATTCTACCTTCTAGACTGCACATATGCCCCTTAGAACCTCTTTAGCACCAAAAGTTGATTTTTGCCCTAAAAGTGTTAAGTTAACTTCTTCAATCCCGGAGAAAATATAATCACAGTCAGCAATATGTTGAGCAATAAACTGCCAGCACCCCTTCTCATCTTTTACCTCATCTTTTGAGCCTTCCTCACAGCCTTTAATTGGTCGATCATCAATGAAAGGCATAGTAACATGGGGAATAAAGTCCCTTAATACCTTACTCATGCCGTTCATCATATGAGCTACAGAATTAGTAGTACCCTGTGGTAGAGTGCACATCCTTACCAACCCAAGAGGTGTACGCATCGTAGTAAGATACCTCCTCTCGAAAGCTATTTGAAATTGATCATATCTGGAGTAAAGATCACCCATAGAGTAAATTGATCTACCTACAAAGGCTTTAGAAAATTGATCCACAATTGGGCCAGTACCCACATTGTGGATTGTTACCTTGTTAACCGGCTGCATATCCTGTATGAACCTTAAAGTACCATTTTTCTTTGGGACAGTGAACCATCAGTTAGAATATGGCGCACATGATGGCTCCAAAATTCCCATTTGTATCTTCTCATTAAGCAAATTAATAAGATTTGGCAAGTGAGCTTTAGGAACTGGAATGGGATGTAAGCTCCATGGCATGTGAGGAACAGTGAATATAGGCATAGGTAAAACAACACTTGGATTCACACACCCAATCTCACTTGGCTCAAAATAAAAAGCTTTACCGTGTTTTTTGAGCATACCTTGAAAGCACTTGATTTCCTCTTCGTTGAGAAAACCATCTTCTCCAACCTTCAGCGGCTACAATATCTCTTTAGTGAATTTATGCCCAATGTTCTTAGGATTCCTTAGCATAGGCTATCAAGATGCTTCTTTAATCACCCCATCATTTCCTTCTGGTAGAGGTATAGCCACTGGTCTCACTTTCTTTGCAACTGTCTTGTACTTCGTCTCTACTTGTGCTTCAACGTCTTTACCCAAGTAATCATCAATATGTATAAGTGCCTCGTATATGTCCATCTCTTCGTACATGTCCATTGAGTCCACTTTTTAATATGTTTTGCCTGATATCCTCAAGCTTTCACATAGTGTCATCATAAGAAATCTCTTCAAAGATTCCTGAAATCATATCATCTGGTTCCAACACATCACATCCCTACAATTCACTTTGAATGCTTGAAACATATTGTTTCTCCCACTTAGGTAAATCATTAAGTTTTCTATAATATAGTGAACCCTCAGATGTCTTATTGCCCTCCTACGTAATATGGCTTCTCAAGTCTGACAATATAAGATGTGGACTCATCCTCTGGTCGAGGTCTTTTATTACCATTTGATATTTCGAGCTCAACCGGTTTACCCGCATCAAGAACATCTGAAAATTTGTAAGGCATAAGCTCTGAAGTCTAGTCTTCAAAGGGTTATGGAGGCCTGACACGAATCGTGCCACTTTGAGTTCCTGAGTCATTCCAACTGCAGCATATTTCTTGACAAGGGTCAAGAAATACTAACAGTATGATTCCAGATCTCTGGTTCCCTGAGTACAATCAAGAAACTCTTTCATACGGTCTGAATCATACACTTTGTTATGATAATTCTTCTCTAGTAGAGTCTTGCGCTAATCTCAAGTTGTTGCATTAGGGTTCACATTATTCTCAGTATAATGGTCTCTCCACCAACGCTTGGCCGTCTTTTCAATTCTAAACTCACCAATGATAGCCTTGTTCTCTATGGATGAATGAGCTAAATCAAAGTAATAATCCATGCGCTCAATCCAGTCCTCAAGAACCTTGCCTACATGTTTGCCTTCTCCGCTAAAGTTCCCAAGTTGTGACTTTTGAAGCATAGCATCAATGTCACGATCAATGATAGTCGGTTGAGGTGCAATAGGGACATTGGCATTAGCAGGAACTCCATTTCCTCTAGGAGGCATGATCTATTACTGCATCATGTCAAATCCAAAACATTATTAACAATATATTAGATTAATCTTCCCGCACTATAAGTCAAAAAGGGTGGGCGGTAGGAAAAACTTTTAACCATACTTTTCTAAGGAATGGGTAGTCATTTACACCCAATTGAAAGACAAGATCTAGTTATGAGAAGTTAGAAGTCACCTCAAGAGTCATTAATAAAACAAACATTCAAAGAAATTCTTGATACACGTGTTGAAACCTTCATCACTTCATCATAACTCGAGACCACATAATTCCTAATAAGAAGACAAGTCATGTAAATACCACCAATCAATGTCACTCATAGATGCATCATGAATACAATATCCTTTCCCAAACATCATGCAACAATGCGTGCATGATGCATAACTAACCCGACTAGTATCATTCTTTTTGCTATTTCCTTAATCTCAAGCATTGGCTCATGTACCAAGTGAGAGGTACCCCTCACGAGGGGTCTATGCACAAAATATACAATTTACACCTTTATACAATTTTGTTTATACATCAAAGTTGCAGAAGCGTTTTCATAGGGGAGGAGTTTTCATAGGACAGGAGTAATCAGCGCCCAAGCAGGGGAGCCAAACTGCATCTAGAGGCACCTAGCAACTAGTGCTAGCTCTGAATGGGTGTTATGAATGAAAGGGTACTCAAGGACAAATATATTATTATGGAGGGTGAATATATGTATACACAACATTGTGGGAAGAGAGGGAGAGAGAGTATAGTGGACGGTGAAATAGAGTGCACAGAGACGTGAGAGCATGACAATAGAGAATGTGCAAATGCCCCATTAAAATGAAACAGGAAACCCTATATTAATGCAATGACAAAAATCTGAGTATACCATAACATCAAAAAAAGTATGACAAAATAACTAGCAGAGCATCGGACTATGTGTAGGGATCGATCGGTCCACCCATCCACTTTCGCTTTACTACAGATAGAGAGAATTTCACTTCGCCGTGAGCGATCCAGAACACCTCCAACCTACGTGAGCCACACTTAAGCTAAGGTCGCTGCACCTCCCTCCATGCACCCGATCTCGGAAAGGATCCCAAGTACCAGTAGGTGGTAGGGTATCAACACCAACCATACCAGTTTAGGCGCCATGTCTCTTTGATGCCAGCATCGGGTGTTTAGGCAAAGCCAAGGAAAAATCCCCGAGATGTTAGCCGTGTAGGTTGTTCAACCCCCGATGCACTAAACGTGTAGATGAGCCTAACAAAAGAAGACCTAGGCAATACTGCGGATCTAGCAAAGCCCCAGGTCAATGGCCCTTTTATCTAAGGCTAAGCGATGTAGGTTATCCTAGTTTTGTAACGATGCTTCCATGAGAAACATAACACGTGAGTCCAATCACAATAGCACCTTCCACATGCACAAACAATCTTTTCCAAGCAGTTAAACTGTACAGGATCTCTACCCTTACACGTCTACCATAAACCATCCAAATCACTTCATGATCTAATTGCAAAACAATAAACCATAATCCAATCACCTCATACTTGTAAGCACTCCACCCAACTCGGGTGAGACACAACCAATCCTGCATAACCACTTTAGAGCATAACAAGGCTACAAATGTTTTGGCAGCATAACCATATAAAAAAAAAACCAAAAGAACACCGGCTTCCACCATAAAATCTCAACCATAATCCATGAGCGATATCATCCCTTAACCATAAATCATATCCACACCGAAACAACTCCCACGCTTGGAGTTTGACATATCCATTGCAGTCAAGCGGAGTTCAAACACATGACTCTTAATACATGAGCTTTTCATACATAAAATAAGTCCAACTAGCAACTATACATGATGGAAAAATCCAATTTCGACAACATCCAACCATGCAAAGTTAATGCATCATCTCTGCACTTCACCCCTCTAGCACATAGGGCTACTTTTGACGTAGAAAGGTGGATAGTCATACCCATGCACATGAGGCATCCACATCAACCCATAAGGTTCCATACATCATCCGATAACATTCCACTACCATAAACGTAATGCAAAACAACTCCGACCCTTAGGTCGACCATAAATCATAACTTCACACATGTGCAAAAAAACAACTTTTTACCATTTTCAGGAGCATACATAGCAGGCAAACGAAAGTGTTTTACCTCAAACCAATGCATCAAGCTCAGATCCATAATATAGACTAACACCCTATCACATCACTTTACCCATATGATACTCACACAACAAATGGTAACCGAAAAAGAAAGCCACCTTATTTATATCTTCCTATGCAGTTCAAGTTGACTAACCATATACCCTCACATGAGTTTATGGACATCTAATAACTAAAATCAACTCACCAAAATAAACCATAAATCACACATAAGCGGCTAGGTTCACTCACGCCGTCATATGGTACTCCCCCTAGGTAGCACCCATACACGCGTAGGTAAAACCGGTCATGGAATGCTTAATAACTCGCATACCGAAGGTGATAACGGAGACCTAAATACATTTATCATCAAGTTTAATCAATATTTACAATTTCCTACGTGGGTTTGCCCATCCAGTTAATCAATATAGTGGTTCTCCATGGAGCCTGGGGTCCAGAATTTTGATAGTGCAGTGGGCAACAAGCTGTTTTTTGACCATATCTCTTAGCTCGTGCGTGATTTTCAGATGACACCCAAGAGATAAAATGTTCTAAATGATGTATTTTATCACTAGTTTAAAGGGTTTGGGCTGATTGATAACGATTTGTGAGTTATGATCAAAATAGTATTCCTACCGCTTCTATGACTTGAAACGAAAAGTTCTTTTTATGCACGCACGTGATTCTAAATGCATAGTGTGCATGAATCAACATGTCAAACATGATGAAATATTCATGGGGCAACTTCATACGTACTCAAAAAATCCATACATACACTCGTTGTTGAAAAAACAATCACCGAGACGGTGTCTACTCAGAAAAACGACATAGAGAGGGAGATGATGATGGATATGGAGTTTAGAGTTTCTCACCGTTCTTTAGAATTGATTAGGGGCTGTTGAAAGGCTTCTAGGTTTTCCGCAAGAGAGCGGTGATGAGAGCTACATAGAAGAGCTTTCGGAGAGCGCGTACACCGTGAAACGAGAGAGGAGATAGTAAGCAAGTAGAGAGAGAGTATCCTTCTTCTTCTTCTTCTTCTTCTTGTAAACGAGAGAGAAGATCTTATGGATAATATGGTGATGAAGATCTTGCACCACTCCGTATAATAGGTAAGTATTGCCTTGCAGTAATAGACACAATAGACGACACTGAAAACTGAGAATTCGCTGCCAATTTATAGGCATTGCTGCAAGCCAGAGTGATGCCCAAGGCAAGCTATTAGCACCCTCTCTCAGTTTGGATTAGATGAAAACTTTTGAGAAAAGACTCCAATTTTTTCTAAAAACATGGCACATCTTTTGGCAGTGAACTCTCCCACTTACCATTCATTTGTTACTATAAAAAATTACTAACTGGCTAGTATCCCTGCATTAATGAAACCGTGACTACACTATGCCGCACCATGGTGCCCCAACAAAATTAGGACTTTCCCGTACTGTCTCAATGTGTTTACAATACTGCTTTTTATAAAAATAATTCTCGTAAAAATCTCATTTAGTCTCGTTTCTTCTCATGGTGATCATTTTTAAATCCAACGGAGACTAAATTTGATATTCTTATGCTTAGGTCATCCTAAAAAGCACATTGTTTTTCAAAAGTGCCAAAAAGCACAAAAAGCTAAAATGCACGTAAAAAGCAAAAAAATAATTAATTGTAAGTTACGCACATATGAATTAAATTATCGTACACATGACTCAGAATTATTGGCCGTTGTGAATGCCCTTAAAGTATGGCGACATTATCTTCTTGGAAGGAAATTTGAACTACATACTAATCATAAAAGCTTAAAGTGAATCTACACCCAACCTAACCTTAATATGGGACAATGAAGATGGATGCAGTTGTTATGAGAATATGATTTTGGAATCAAATATAAACCTGGGAAGGAAAATCTTGTGGCCGATTCCTTAAGCAAGAAGAGTACTGGAGCGGCTGTCACAAACTCTACTACCTCCTTAATTGACCTTATTCGAGAAGGTATGTCTCAAGACCCGTACTACATAAAAATCCAATGCTTGATGAACTTAAATAATCACACGGAGAAGAAAGAGAGGCAAATCAAAGGATTCCACGTTAAAGGCGATGAACTTTACTTCAATAATTGTCTTTGTATCCCAAATCAAGGTGGGATCAAACTAGAGATACTAGAGGAAGATCATGATACACATATAGTAAGACACCCAAGATACATTAAGACTTACTCTACGGTAAGGAAGGGTTTCTTTTGGCTAGGACTAAAGCGTGATGTATTGAACTATGTTACAAGGTGTTTAACATGTCAACGTATTAAAGCTGAACGAGTTCCATACCCCTGTACGCTTCAACCTATTGATGCATGACAATTGAAATGGGAATGCATATCCATGGATTTTATTATAGTACTTCCTACATCTTTGGGATATAACTCTATTTTTGTGGTTGTTGATATGCTTACAAAAATGACCCATTTAGTTTTTTGAGATTTATGACCCAAGGAAATCCTGAAGTTGTGAAGTTTGATGCCTTATGCACATTGTTGTTTCAAGAGTCACATTGCAGAAAAAATAGGATTAGGAAGCGTGCAGTTGAACAGGCTTTTACTGCAGCTCAAAGAAAAGGTGGGAACATCAATGTAATCACTTCTTACGGTTCTGCTGTGAGTGGAAAAACTTTTGTTCCTAATGCTTATGCTGACAACACTACATCCCCTAATTTTTGTGATAAGGGAAAAAAGAAGATGTGTTGCCCTTATTGTAAAGCTAATGATCACTTTATCAAATAGTCTTCAAAATTGAAGGCAAAAGAGGCTAAGAAGAAAGAGGTTGGATCCACTATAGGGTCCAATACAATTGTAGCGATTGTAGAGTCTTCTCTCAAAGGAGATTGTAATGCTGATGTTGATGCAAAATGGGCATTTAGTGCAGAGTGCACTTATGATACTATTGTCCATGATGCATTTATGTCAGTTGCTGCAGATTCACATGTGTGGTATTTTGATAGTGGTGCTACAAAGCACATTACCTCACATCGTGATTTTTTTAACTCTATTGAGTCTGTCCCTCATGGGAATATGGTGACTTGTGTCAACAATGCCTCTTATCCTGTTCCAGGAGGTGGAAAGATTGTGCTTACTGCTGCAAATCGTAGTTCTTTCACACTTGTTGATGCATTGTATGTAACTGGGATAAAAAAGAACGTTTTATCTGTGGAGTCAAACTTGTGGATGACAGATGTAGAATTCATGATCTCAATTTTTGTGCCATGGGATGTATAAGCTGAATTTGTATGACAAGTGTGGACAAAATTTTGAAAATGCAGTTGCAAATTCAAGGGCTGTTTTAGATGCAAAATTGTGGCATGCAAGTTTTGGGCATCTGCATTTCGCCAGTTTGTTGCCTTTACAGAAATACGATATGGTTCCTTCTTTGCCACCTCTTGACACACCTGTCAAACATGTTTGTGAAGGCTATAATTTGGGTAAGATGCAACGTTCTAAGTTTCCGAAGGATGCTTCAGTTAGGGCCACATGTAGGTTGCAGCTTGTGCAAAGTGATGTTAGTGGGCCCATGCAAACTCTGTCCTTGGGTAATTGTTACCAAATACATGTGGTAGTGATGTGTGTGAATACACTAGGACCGTCAAGGCATCTTTTCCCTCTTTAGGAGGCTTTTCCCCCCATGCATTGTATATACTCCCATCACTCTAGGGCTATCCATCTTTCCATTGCATACTAAGTAACACACACTCTATTGTGTGCCTCGAGCTTCCTTCATCTTCTCCAAGCTGTGTGCATTTATCTACAACCCTAATTCCAACAATTGGTATCAGAACAGGTTGCGTCCTCCCGGGATTAGTTGCTAGTTGCTCCAGCACACGCCTGCTCAATTTCTCCAATTTCAGTGATCTTCGAAAAGCGTTCGGAGGTTGACAAATACTTTGGGAAAGCTCCTAGATCTTGGTCTGCTCATATTTTTTATTTGGGCTCATATCGGCCTCTGTTTCCCACTACAGGCAATACTGCATAGGCTATTTCGTCATTTTGTGCAAAATTTCTTTCAGTGCCTTTTTTTGCATAACATGTGCCTTATAGTCTTCTACAGTTTGTGCTATATAGCATGTGTTGTTCCCGCTTTGTTTCTCCTATTTTTGGGCAGTTTTCACATCAGGTGCAGCATTTACCATGGCTGACAACAACAACACAGATGTGTTCAAGATGTTTGCTGCTGAGGACAGGTTGGATGGGGACAACTATCCTATGTAGGCTTATATGATGCAACATGTCAAGTTTGATGCATTATGCACATTGCTGTTGCAAGAGTCACTTTCCAGAAAAAACAGGACTAGGCAGCGTGCAGTTGAATGGGCTTTTATTGCTTCTCAAAGAAAGGGTGGTAACAGTAATGCAGCCACTTCTTATGGTTCTGTTGCGCGTGGTAAAAATTCAGTTCCTAATGCTTCTGCTGTCAGCAGTTTGTTTGGAAATTCTGGTGACAAGGGCAAAACGAAGATGTGTTGCCATTATTGTAAAGCTAATGATCACTTGATCAAGTCGTGTCCTAAGTTGAAGGCCAAATA
Organism: Adiantum capillus-veneris; assembly: GCF_014529385.1. NCBI lineage: Eukaryota > Viridiplantae > Streptophyta > Polypodiopsida > Polypodiales > Pteridaceae > Adiantum > Adiantum capillus-veneris. Next base: position 29,671,528 of record NC_140936.1, read on the forward strand.
GGCTAAGAAGAAAGAGGGTGGTTCCACTGCAAATGCTGGTTCCACTACAAATGCAGCCATTGTTCAGTCTTCTGTAATGCTGATGTTGATGCAGAATGGGCTTTTAGCATAGAGTGCACTTACAATCCTCTTGTCCATGATGCAGGATTGTCAGTTGTTGCAAATTCACATGTGTGGTATTTCGACAGTGGTGCTACAAAGAACATTACCTCATATCGTGAATGGTTTATCTCTCTCAAGTCTGTCCCTCATGGGAATTCAGTCACTTGTGCCAACAACGCCTCTTATCCAGTTCAGGGAGTTGGAAAGATTGTGATCACTGCTCCTAATGACATCTCCTTCACACTTGTTAATGCACTTTATGTACCTGGGATCAAGAAGAATCTCTTGTCGGTATCCGCACTTGCTAGACTTGGACTTGTAGTCAAATTTGTGGATGACAGATGTACAGTTCATGATCTCAGTTTTGGTGATGAAATTGTTGCATCTGTGCTGTTGTGACGTGGGCTATATAAGCTCACTTTGTATGACAAGTGTGGACAAAATTTTGCAAATGCTGTTGCCGATTCAAGGGCTATTTCAGATGCAAAACTTTGGCATGCACGTTTTGTTCATCTGAATTTTTCCAGTTTACTGCGTTTGCAGAAATCTGATATGGTTGCTTCTTTGCCGCCTCCTGAAGCACCTGTCAAACATGCTTGTGAAGGCTGTATTCTGGGTAAAATGCAACGTTCTAAGTTTCCAAAGGATGGTTCAGTTAGGGCCACATGCAGGTTGGAGCTTGTGCATAATGATGTTTGTGGGCCCATGCAAACTCCGTCCTTGGGCAATTACCTGTACTTCGTGACTTTCATTGATGATTACTCCAGGCATGCATGGGTATTTCCACTTAAAGCGAAGTCCAAAGTTTTTATGTGCTTCAAACAATTTGTGGCTATGGCTGAAAATGTCTCAAAATGTACTATGGGCACCCTCCGTTCTGATCGAGGGGGGAGTATATGTCTCATGAATTTAATTCATTTCTTGCTAGTTGTGGGATAAAATACCAATGTACAGTGCCTTATACACCTCAACAAAATGGTGTTGCTGAGTGAAAAAATAGGTCACTGACGAAAATGGCACGATGTATGGTCAAAAGTCAAGCTTTGCCGCATTATTTTTGGCTTGAGGCCATCATGTGTGCCACTTATGTACTTAACAGGTGTCCTACGAAATCTTTGCAGTCTATTACTCCATATGAAGCATGGCATGATAGAAAGACTTCTATTGAGCACATGCGTGTCTTTGGTTGTTTGGCATATGCTTTGGTGCCACAAGTCCAGCGCAAAAAATTGGATGATAAGGCTGTCAAATGTAATTTTGTTGGTTATAGTGTTGAAGGCAAAGGTTACAGGTTGTATCATCCACAAACAAAATGTATTCTAGTTTCATGGGATGTAGTGTCTGTGGAAGATTCTGTTCAGCCCTTGCTGTCATGTACTAGAGACAATAATGTAAGCTCACTGGACATTTATGACACTTTGTTGCCTCTTTTCAGTGGTGGAAATACGAATGTAAGTTCCAATGAGGCAAATGTACAATGTATGGGGGTTTCTAAAAATGTTGTAGATCAGCCTATTACTGATGCACATGTACATGATGTACTTGATGAAGAAAGGGCTGAAAATCAGCAGGCTAGAGATATGCCAAAATGGCTGGTGCACACTTTGCGTGACACTAAATTGGATGCACCTTTGTCTAGTCGTACTCATTCAGGTTCTCACCATGCATCTTATACATCATATTTTTGCTTTGGCTGTGTCTAGCTTACATGATGTTGAGGAGCCTCTGTCTTTTGATGAAGCACAAAATTCAGGCTCTCGCCATGCATCTTATACATCAGATTGTTATGCTTTGGCTGTGTCTAGCTTACATGATGTTGAGGAGCCTTTGTTTTTTGATGAAGCACAGAATTCAAAAAATTGGATGGCTGCCATGCAATCTGAATATGATGCACTCATAGAAAATGACACATGGACTTTATGTGATTTGCCTCCTGGCAAAAAGGCCATTGGTACGAAGTGGGTTTACAAGTTGAAACGCAAGCCGGATGGTGAGATTGATCGCCATAAGGCTGGACTTGTTGCAAAGGGATATGCACAGCAAAAAGTCATAGATTATGAAGAGACTTTTGCTCCCACTTGTCCTATGACTACTGTGTGTTTTCTATGTGCATTGGCAGCTCATTTTGGTTGGGATGTACATCAATGAGACATTGTCACTGCTTTCTTGAATGGTGACATATTTGAGGAAGTTTATGTAATGCAGCCTCGCGGTTTTGTCATAAAAGGACAAGAGGAAAAAGTGTGCAAATGTAACAAGGATTTGTATGGGTTGAAGCAATCTCCTCGTGCTTGGTATGAGAAAGCTGACACTCATTTGGTCAAACAAGGATTTCATAACAGTCCAACAGAAAGACATTGTATGTAAAGCATGAGGGTGATGTACTTCTCATTGTGGTTCTTTATGATGATAATTTGTTGATCACTGGACCAAATGAGAGACATATTGCTGAATTTAAGGCTGATTTGAATGCTACTTTCAAGATGAAAGATTTGGGACTGTTGCATCATTACTTGGGTAAACAGTTTAAGCACTGTGATGGTGGTATTGCCTTGTGTCAGAAAAGTTACATAGAGACATTGCTATGTAAGTTTGGACTTGAGGATTGCAAACCTATTGCCACTCCCATGGAAACAGGTTTGAAGTTGAGTCTACATGATGCTGGAGATTCTGCTGATGTCGCTCTTTATCAAACTGCTGTTGGCTGCCTCATTTATGTATGCAACATGAGGCCGGATATTCAGTTTGCAGTCTCACAAGTCAATAGATTTATGCATAGCCCAGGGTCTAAGCATTGGCAGGCTGTCACAAGGATTTTCTGCTACCTTAGTGGCGCTTTACATCTTGGCTTGTTTTATCCCAAGGGGGGGTCATTGCCGCCAGACTTACATGCTTTTTTGGACTCAGATTGGGCTGGTTGTTTTGACACAAGAGTGTCCACAAGTGATTTTTGTTTCATGCTTGGTAGTTCATGTATATCATGGTTGAGCAAGAAGCAACCTACTGCGGACACTTCGAGTTGTGAGGCTAAGTACAGGGCAGCTTCACAGCTACGGTTGAGTGTGTATGGCTCAGACGCCTTATGGCTGATTTGGGTGTTGGACAGGACACTGCCAACACTATCTACACTAACAGTCAGAGCGCATTGGTAGTTGTGAGGAACCCAGTTTTTCATGCTCGCACAAAGCACATTGAGATACATTACCACTATGTCAGGGAGAGGCTCTCAGTAGGAGAGATCAGCTTGGATTATGTGCCAACAAAGGACAACCTTGCAGATCTTTTCACAAAGGCATTGTCTCATGAGAAGCTTGAAGCTTTCCGCAAAGCTTTGGGATTACTCCCCTTTGTGGACTGATCATGTCCTTAGGGCATGGCACTTCCCTTTACTCATGTGCCAGCTCTCGTTCACCGCATCACTCCAGGGGGGATTTGTTACCATATACATGTGGTTGTGATGTGTGTGAACACACTGCGACCGCTGGGGCATTTTTTCCCTCTTTCGGAGGTTTTTTCCCCCGTGCATTGTATATACGCCCATCACTCTAGGGATATCCATATTTCCATTGCATACTAAGTAACACACACTCTATTGTGTGCCTTGAGCTTCCTTCATCTTCACGAAGCTGTGTGCGTTTCTCTGCAACCCTAATTCCAATAGTAATTACCTTTACTTCGTGACTGTCATTAATGATTACTCCAGTCATGCATGGGTATTTTCGCTTAAAGAAAATTCTGAAGTGTTTATGTGCTTCGAATAGTTTCTGGCTATGGCTAAAAATGTCTCAAAATGTACTATGGGCACCCTCCGTTCCGATCAAGGGGAGGAGTATATGTCTCATGAATTTAATGCATTTTTGTCTAGTCATGCGAAAAAACACCAATGTACAGTGCCTTATACACCTCAACAAAATGTTGTTGCTAAGAGGAAAAACAGGTCACTTACGGAAATGGAACGATGTACGGTCAAAAGTCAAGCTTTGCCGCATTCTTTTTGGCTTGAGGACATCATGTGTGCCACTTATATCTTAAACAGGTGTCCTACAAAAGCTTTGCAGTCTATTACTCCATATGACTCATGGCATGATAGAAAGCATTCTATTGAGCACATGCGTGTTTTTGGTTGCTTGGTATATGCTTTGGTGCTACAAACACAACGCAAAAAAATGGGATGATAAGGCTGTCAAATATATTTTTGTTGGTTATAGTGCTAAAATAAAAGTTTACGCGTATTCTGGTTTCATGAGAAGTTGTGTTTTGGATGCACCTTTGTCTAGTTGCACTCCTTCAAGCTCTTTCCATGCATCTTATGCATCAGATTGTTATGCTTTGACTATGTCTAGCTTACATGATGTTTAGGAACCCTTGTCTTTCTGATGAAGCACAACATTCAAAAAATTGGATGGCTACAATGCAATCAAACTATGATGCACTTATAGAAAATGACACATGGACTTTATGTGATTTGCCTCCTGGAAAAAAGGCCATTGGTACAAAGTGGGTTACAAGTGGAAATGCACGCCAGATGGTGAGATTGATTTCTATAAGGCTACACTTGTTGTTGCAAAAGGTTATGCACAACAAAAAGGCATAGATTATGAAGAGACTTTTGCTCCCACTTGTCGTATGACTAATGTGTGTTTTCTATGTGCATTGGAAGCTCATTTTGGTTGGTATGTACATCAATCAGACATTGTTACTATTTTCTTGAATGGCGAAATATTTGTGTAACGCAGCCTCGCGGTTTTGCCAAGAAAAAACAAGAGGATAAGGTGTGCAAATGTAACAAAGCTTTGTATGCACTGAAGCATTCTCCTCATGCTTGGTATGAGAAGGCTGACACTCATTTGGTCAAATGAGGCTTTCGTAACAGTCCAACAGAAAGCACATTGTATGTCAAGCGTGAGGGCGATGTACTTCTCATTGTTGTTCTTTATGTGGATGGTTTGTTGACCACTGGTCCCAATGAGGCACATATTGTTGCATTTAAGGCTGATTTGAATGCTATTTTCAAGATGAAAGATTTGGGGGTGTTGCATCATTACTTGTGCATACATTTTAAGCAGTGTGATGGTGGTATTGCCTTGTGTCAGGAAAGTTACATAGAGACATTGCTATGTAAGTTTGGACTTCAGGACTGCAAACCTATTGCCACTCCCATGGAAACAGGTTTGAAGTTGAGTCTACATGATGTTGGTGATCCTGCTAATGTCACTCTTTACCGAACTGTTGTATGTATGCAACACAAGGCCGGATATTCAGTTTGCAGTCTCACAGGTTAGCAGATTTATGCATAGTTCAGGGTCTGAGCATTGACAAGCTGTCAAGAGGATTTTTCGCTACACTACAAGAGGTCACTTAAATTCCGGCGCCACATTACCGGCATCAATGGCGGGCGTCGGTATATGTGTGTGTATGTATTGAGGGAGCTAAAGTTCTTTAAAAAATTTATTTTCAAATTTTTGACGCATGTTTTGGTACCTGTTCTGACGTCTGCGTGCATGTACTTTCACACGCTTTCTCCAACAACTGTTTCGACTCCTAAGCCAATTGTTTTACCGACGGAACCTTCAAAAAATGAAACCGCGGGCTTTCTCTGCGCATTGTCTCTTGTTCTTGCACGTTTTCTCAAGATATCTTCTTCCTCATCTCTCACAGATCTGGTGCGAAAGAAGCCATCGAAAGTGCTAATATTCGTTGTGGGTTAGCGCATAACACTAAGGTGAGAATGTTTTCATGTTTACTTGTAGATTTAGGGTTCAAGGTTTAACTTTGTGTTTGTGTGTGTGTTTTTGCAGGTTCCAGGACTTTTACAACAACTCTCATTGCTCGAATAGGACGAATGTGAGTGCTCAAACCTTTAAATGCGTATTAAATTTAGTTAAATTACTTTGTATATTAATTAAAAAAATGATGCTTTAAACTTTCAATGCTTTAAAAGAAATTATGGTTTGTGATGTAAAATTTCATTTTAAATTATGAAAAAGTTTTATTTTGGTTTATGAAAAAAATTTGTTTTGAAGAAATTTTGTTTGTAATTATGTCATATTTGAAATTATACAATTGATGGGGTTTATGTTTTAGGTTAAGTTTAGGTTATAAGTTAAGTTAGATTAGGTTAGGTTAGGTTATCTTATACGTTAGGTTACGTTAAGTTAAGCTACGTTGTTAGGCTAGGTTCGGTTAGGTTATCTTATACGTTAGGTTAAGCTACGTTAGGTTATGTTAGGTTAGGTTAAGGTACGTTCGACAATATGGCAAGCCATAGAGCTTACCCACAGCCCATATTAAAAACAACACAATGGCGATCGGTTTGTCAATACGGCAAGCCATAAAGGTTACCGACAATGCATATGCATTGTGGGCAAGCTCTGTGGCTTCCGTATTGCCAACGGCTTGCCAATCTGTTGTTTATATGTCCGTGAGCGGTTTTCAAGTCCTAAAATAGCTAAGCGGCCCTGAAAATAACACCATGGAGAGTCGTTCGTCAATACGTCAATCCATAGAGTTTTCCCACAATGCATATGGATTGTGGGCAAGCTCAATGGCTTGACGTATTGTCAAACGGCTCGCCATTGTGTTTTCTATATGTTTGCAAGCGATTTTCAAATCCTAAAATAGCTAAGCGGCCCTAAAAACAACACAATGGCAAGCCTTTTGGCAATACAGCAAGCCATAGATATTGCTTCCAATATTGTGGGAAAGCTTTATGGCTTGTCGTATTGCCAAACGGCTCGCCATGGTGTTGTCTTTATGTTTGCGAGCGACTTTCAAGTGCTAAAATTTCCTCGTGTCCCTAAAAACAACACAATGGCAACCTATTTGGCAATAAGGCAACCCATAAAGCTTACCCACAAGACATATGCATTGAGGGCAAGCACTATGGATTTTTGTATTTCCAATAACTTTCCATTGTGTTGTTTTTATGTGCGCAAGCGGTTTTCAAGCCATAAAGTAGCTAAGCTGCCCTAAAAACAACACAACGACGAGCCTGTTGGCAATACGGCAAGCCATAGATCTTGCTTACAATGCATGTGCATTGTGGGAAAGCTTTATGGTATCGCTTGCCGTATTGCCAAACGACTCGCCATGGTGTTGCCTATATGTTTGTGAGAGATTTTCAAGGGCTAAAATTTCCTCATGTCCCTAAAAACAACACAATGGCGATCCGTTTGGCAATACGGAAAGCCATAAAGCTTCCCCACAAGGCATATGCATTGTGGGCAAGCTCTATGGCTTTCCGTTTTGCCATTGTGTTGTCTATATTTTTGCAAGCGGTTTTCACGCCATAAAATCGCTTCACAACCCTAAAAACAACACAACTGTGCGTTGTTGTTGGCTGCATTATTTATGTATGGAACACGAGGTTGGATGTTTAGTTTGCAATCTCACAGGTCAACAAAATCATTCACAGCCCAAAGTCTAAGCATTGGGAGGCTCTCAAGAGGATTTTTCTCTACTTGAGTGGCACTTTACATCTTGGGTTGTTTTATCCCAAGGGGGGATCATTTCCGCCAAGCTTATATTATTTTTCAGACTCGGATTGGGCTGGTTGTTTTGACACATGAGGGTCCACCACAAATGGTTTTTTTTCATACTTGACAGTTCATGCATATCATGATGGTTGACCAAGAAGAAACCTACTGTGGACACTTCTAATTGTGAGGCTGAGTATAGGGCAGTCTTCACAGCGATGGTTGAGTGTGTATGGCTCAGACACCATATGGCGAATTTGGATGCTAGACAGGACACTGCCAACACTATCTACACTGACATTGAAAGCGCATTGGTAGTTGTAAGAGGTGCACTACCACTATGTGAGGGAGAGGCTCTCAGTGGGAGAGATCAACTTGGATTATGTGCCAACACAGGACAACCTTGCAGATCTTTTCACAAAGGAATTATCTTGTGAGAAGTGAGAAGCTTTCCGCAAAGCTTTAGGCTTACTCCCCTTTGTGTATTGATCATGTCCTCAGAGAGCATGGCACTTCCGTGTACTCTATGTGCCAGCTCTTGTTCACCACATCACTCCAAGGAGGTATTTGTTACCATATACATGTGGTAGTGATGTGTGTGAACACACTTAGGACCACCGGGGAATTGTTTCCCTCATTAGGAGGTTTTTTCCCATGTGCATTGTATGCACGCCCATTACTCTAGGGCTATCTTTCCATTGCACATTAAGTAATACACTCTTTGTTGTGTGCCTTGATCTTCCTTCATCTTCTCCAAGCTGTCTGTGTTTTCTTGCAGCCCTAATTCCAACACGGACTGCCCCCATTGAGGATCCACATGTATGTCACAACTATGCAAAGAAAATCTATGAGGTGCTGAACCAGCCTCCGATTCAACAACCTTGCAGGCCTTGACCCACGAGCTCCTCCTTCTTCACAGCGAAGATGGTCAAGAAGGCCATCCATTGACTACAGCACCACCCATCATCAGAGCACATAGGTTTACAAAGGGAGCGCCTCATTTATGCAGCATTGATTGCAAATGCATTCAACCAAGCTATAGGAGAAGGATTCCCAGAGAAGTGGACTAGGCACACCATTGTGCCTATCCACAAGAATGGAGACACTTGGACCCAGGGAATTACAGGACTATCATGATTAGCCATACAATGGCCAGGCTATATGGGGCAGTTTTTGAGGCTAATCTTAGTTCTTATAAGGAGGTTGAGGACCTACGTGCTCTCCGCTAGACATGTTCTATGTGTCCCTTCACTACTATCAACAATATATTTGTTTTGTGTTGCCTTATTGATGGGGCAAAGGTGCAAAAGAAGAGTCTTTATTGTCGCAAAGCGTTTGACATTGTCCGATGGGAGAGGCTCTTTCAACAAATCAAAAGCAAGGATGCCCCCTCTCCCCAAACCTCTTCAGACTCTATATCGATGAGATCTCCGACTACATCCTACGACCAGGAGGGGAAGGAGCAGACCTAGAAAGTACCACAATCCACATTATGCTATATGTTGATGACATTTTACTAATTTTAGAGTCACCAGAGGGCCTACAGAGCCATATGAGAGCTTTAGATGATCTTCTCACGGACAAGGGACTCACAATGGATCTTGGGAAAACCAAGGTCATAACACCTATTTAGGAAAATAGGGAAAACTTTACACATTTGGGATGATTCTTTGTGTCTCATGGACTTGAGGTAAGGTTTTATTGTACTAGGTTGTTGCACATATGAGAACTGAGATACAATGTTTAGTGGATGCTTATGAGTCTGTAAGATCCAATATGGTCCGTTTTCAACAACCATACTATACACTAGAGTGTTTTTGCACATGTTAGTTTACAAATACACACACACACACTCACTCACTCACACGCATGTGCACACACACACACACACACACATGCTCATGAACCTAGAATTTTCTTCCCACACATGCTTCATTTGATAAAACAATTAAAATGTAAGTTGCAAGAAAAACTTGGGTGAGTAATGTGAAAAAAAACACCATTCATATTAAATAAGATTTGTTGAAGATTACAAAGGTGGGATGACATTATCAATGTTGATAATGACCATAGCTATGGGTGGACTAATTGGACCCATTGCTAGAAGATTACAAAGTTGAAAGGCGAATGCTAAGCGATCATTCCTCTTTATTTGCATTGACATTTGATGGTGCATCATGTTCATCAAGTTTCAACTGACTCTCTTTGGCCTTGAGGATTATTGCCTTTGGAATCTTGATTTTTTCAGGAATTCGTCCACCCTTGGGCTTCCATGCCCAAATGATGCAGTTAGTGTCTTCCCAACGTTGAGGATCCTTGATGTTCTCTCTACAATACTTGTTCCAACAATCCTTGTAAATCTCCACATCACTTGCATTCTTCTTCTTTGAAATTGGTGCCCAGTATTGTATCTTCACTTGAAAATAGGTTTCCGAGTCATTGTTCTGATCAATATCTGTTGCTGCCACTCCAACCAAATTGGGTAATTTTCATCACAAGGTTGCACAAGTACAAAGTCTCCCTTTGCCACATCAAGAGTTGGGTTGAACTCCTCAGCAAGTTTGTTGCGCATTGGACCACAATAGTGGCCCTCTATTATGTCAAGTGCTTCATCTAGACCATCTTCCAATAGAACTTCAAGAGGATGATCCTGTTCACGCATACTCCTTGGCCAAAAGTCATAAAATAAAGTGTTTTCACTTTGTCCAGGGTTTTGCATAGCTTGGATGAGATTCTCTCAGTACATAAGAACTGGGTTGATCCACCTAGCATACTCACTTTCATCTCCTTTCTCTTGCAAGTGATCTTTCCACCAACTAACATACTTCTTTATTCCTTCCATAACTTTCTCACTATCTTTAACATACTCAAAGGGTGGTAATACTTTTGGAACACCTTCAGGAATCTTGGCTCCTCCTTGGTCATTTCTCTTCCATAACTCTATACCATTTTCGGGTAACCAATCCACATTTTTAGGGTGCACTTTGTACTGCATCAAAGGTATTCCATCACTCATATAGAACCTAAATTGCAATGGCTTTTAATGACCCACTAAGTTATCTGCTCCATCATGTAAGAACCCCTTTACAAATCCTTTAAAGTCTGGAACCTTTTGTAGGAGAAAAGGTGCTGGATGCATGCTAACACACTCACTGAAGATCTTCATCAAATGTGGAAATGTAAAAATGGCTTGTTTTCTAAGCTTCTCCGAAAATCAACTGAACAATGCATCAATGTCTTCATGAGTGTGACCAACCATAAGAAATCCAAGTTGTACAGTGTTAAAGACTCCTTGTGCAACCAACAATGATAGGTATGCAAACACATATCGATTCTTATTTTCTGAACCACAATTGTCAAGTTGCAACAGCGCTGTTCTTGGCAACCTCTTGAACCCAAATACATTGCCATCCTCCTGTACATGTGCATTAGTACCAAATATTGATTGCATCCTTGGACAATCATTTCCGTGTCTAGAAGCAAAATTCTCAGTGTCCACATTCACATTTGTGATTAGATCAGTCTTTGCCTCTTCATTCTGAGCACTCTGTTCCTTACAGTACTGGTTTTTTCTCCTTAAGCACTTTCATATGGTGATAGAGAGAAGCTGTAGACAAAACACAATCAAAAAGATTTTTTCGTGGTTCGACACATGAGTTTTCTAAGCTCAAGTCACCAAACATATGTTTATCTCTTCTTTCTAACTTTCTTAGACATTAGAGAGATGCAATTGTGAAGTTGGGATCACTCGGACATAACCCCAATGCAAAGTGACCATAAGATGTTTGTCCATGTCCATGAGTGAGAATTTCTGCCAAGGATACTGGAAGCCTCTCAACTCCATTGAGAGATTTTGGAACTGGTTTAATTTGTGGTATAGCAGTCTTACTCCGGTCCATCTTGTCATGTATAATACACAAGAACTTGGTTGGATTCATTTCTGAAGAGCTCCTCCGAGCATAGTACATATTTCTACAACTCATTTGTTGCAACATGTGTGATCTCCTCTATGCCATGTATCTAGCACGCTCCACCTAATTTTTTGTAGACTCCAGCTTGACCTTTATGGATGTGCAAATGTCACATTTAGAGAATGTGCTTGATTTTGATAAAGTGACTGTCTTGAAGACTGTGTTCCACAACCTTGTGAATGTTGGCTGTGACAACGTTTTGTATTCCATTGTGAAAAGTGTGTCGTTTACTTCCTGCAAAATTTCCACTTGTTTGTACATCGTTGGTAGAACACGTTGAGTTTCCCGAGTGCCATGCATGGTTGTCCTTGACTTACGTGGCATTTGATCTGCATTATTATCTATGAAGCCTTGTATGAGTGCTTTTTCCATCTCAACATGTGTCAAGCTCTTCCTTATTATTCCAGTGTTTCCATGATTGCCATTGCATGCTCCATCCAAGAATTTTTTACACAGCCTGTAAAATGTTGACTTTCCTATTCCATGCATTACATACCATGCTTTACTACATACCTTCTTTCCATCAAAAGTAAACTCAAAGCATTCCTCTTCTTGATCTTTTCTATGAGCCATGCTCATACAATCCAATACAAATGTGCATCGACTAGTGTAGCTTTGTCCCCAAAAGTCTGCCCTCGCTTGCATGATTTTGGATCTGTTTCCAATCTGGCAGCATCGCATCTCACAACAATCAATTGTTGCAACTTTGTGAATGTTTGCAGCATCACATTGTTTGTTGAAAGCATGAGCATTACCTTTTTTTTTTTCTAGGCCTAACTCTATGTACATAACCTCCTTTTCTTACCTGCCCCATCTCTTATATCATAGTCACCGGCAATTGCATCCTGATCTTTATCATTTTGAGTATGAAGAAGAAGACCTAGTTCTGTACTGGTGGTACCTTCTTCAAAACTAGTTTCAGTGTTGTTATCTATGCCATCATCCTCATAGTCACCACTAGAAGCATATAAACTGTCAAGGGAATCTCCCGTTTCTTCCATGAGGAAATCTTGAATACCCTCAATGGCAAAAGAGGATCCAGTGTCTTTGATCAAGGGCTCATCATACTCAAATGTGAGCTGCCTAATAGTCCAGCTTACCAAATTCACACTTAAAATATCACTTTGATGTGGATGCATTGACCCTTCCACAATGACACCCAAGCTACTCTCACCTAGTTTAGTACAGTTTATAGCCTCATATGGGTGGACCAGCAATACCACTCCATTACCAAGTTTTGTAGATCTATTGTCAGCCCAAAGGATGACTCTTTTCTCTTTCCAACTCGCTCTATCTATCAAGCCATCTTCTTGACCAATAAGAAAATCCTCATCTATTGTGTGAGATTTTCCTCTATCCATAACAATATTATGCAATGGCCATTTGATGATGCTTCCAACTGCTTGAGACATGGTTCTTGCATCCATTGTGATGAACGGAATCAAGAAGGTGTCATCAAAACTTTCTAGTACATGTATAACCACACATGTTGTGCCAATCAATTCAAAACCACAACGTTGAGATGCATCAGTGGAATGAATAACCCCACGAGCTTTCCTTGTGGAACCATCAACAAGAAACACTGAATCACCTTGTTTTGGACCTTGCAATTTTTGAGTAAATCAAGAGATATCAGTAAAATTGTATGTCTGAACATATAACTCAAAATTTAATGCATTCCCAAGATACACTCACAATTTGGGCAAAATCTTGCATCCCATTCAATTAAGAAAATCTACATTGAGTCAATCCATGGAGGATGGTAGGAGGCTCGAGCTCAAGTTTGAGCCTGTATGTACATCCAAGTGCTAGAAATATAAAGCTGACAAGAGTTGCAAGATAGGGACTATGTTACATTGCAGAGGCACCCATGGAATTTGATAGGAGGATGGATCCTTTATGCACATCCAAGTGCTAGAAATATATAGCTCACAAGAGTTACAAGATGGATCTCGAGTTATACTAAATCAACCCATTGGGGATGGTAGGAGGCTTGAGCTCAAGTTTGAGCCTAAATATACATCTAAGGGCTAGAAATCTAAAGATGAAAATAGGTCCAATATGGTGCCTAAGTTAAAATGCCGGAGCATAGATGGAGCCTAAATGTAGGTCTAAGTGCTAGAAATCTTTAGCTTAAAATAGTTGCAAGATGGATCTCAAGCTATAAGTCAACCCACGCACGACGGCAGGAGGCTCAAGCTCAAGTTTGATCCTAGATGTACATCTAAGTGCTATAAATACCTAGATAAAAAGAGTTTCACAAAGCCAAAGTTTCATAGAGGGAAGCATGGAATTCTGTAGGTGGCTCGATCTCAAGTTTGAGCCTAAATGTACATCCAAGTGTTAGAAATCTATACTTGTCATACGGGTTGCAAGATGTAGCCCAAGTTACATGGAGGCACCCATGGAATTTGGTAGAAGGCTCAAACTCAAGTTTGAGCATAGATGCACATTCAAGTGTTAGAAATCTACGAGCAACAACAGGTGTGAGAAAAAACCCAAGCTATGTTGAAGTAGCCTTGAATTTGTAAGGAGACTCAAATTGAACTTCAAGCTATATTATACATTTAAAGAGTTGTAAGGTGGAGCCAAGGTAATGATGAGATTTACATCAAACCTAAGTTTCCTTGAATGACCTATCAAAAGACTCGGAGCTTACAAGAAGGTGAGGCTTCAAAGTAGTTGCATGAGTGGCTCAAACTTAAGTTTGAGCCTAGTTAGTCATATAGTTTTCTTTTAGGATAGGACATTAGTTCGAGTATAGGTGGGCTTGGAGATTATGCTATGACAATTGAGCGTTGATGGACATTCAAAATACAATGAGTTTTTTTTCACAATTGTTTATGTATAAATCAATTCTTGGTGATTATAGTCCTGGTGTTTTACGTGTTGTAGCAAGACAATTTTACATGCAAAAAGGTGCAATGAAATCGGTTAAGGAAGAGGGTTGGTGGAGGTGGGTCCCTCACTCATTGATCCTAAGAGGTTTTAGCCAAGGGAAGTCAAAACTATGTCCAACTTGTGAGTATTATTTTTCCAAAACTCTCAAAAAACTAGTTCTAGACACCCCTAACTTCGTCGAATTTTTTGACCCCTTAACACTAGAATGGTAACAGGACACTTTTACGTCCTTGGACACTTTTGTGTCCTGTTAAGTGACCATTTTTCTTGAATTATTTGAAGAGTATGAAAATGAATTTCTAGGTGCTATATATCCACAAAGTTGCCTTATGAGCTGAAAAAAACTTAGAATTTTTTTTTTAGTATCGATCTCACCATTAACCTTACTCTTGCACAACATTTTTGAACCTAAACTGTGTGAAAAAACGGGTTCTGTTTTTGGCTTTTTTTCAATTTTTGGCAACTATACCACTCTAAACTTCATGTTTGTGAGGTTTAGATGGCTAGAGGTTAGGCCTTCATAGTTCTCAACATGTTTTGATGCTTGTAGGGAGAGCTAAGTGTTAAAATTGAAAGTTATGACCAATTTTCAAGAATTGCATAATTCTGTTTTTGGTCAAAATTAGCACTTTTATGATATTTTTGGTGGCTTTCTTGATATCCAAATTCAATTTTGATTTTGTAAGTGTAATGTATAACATCAAGCTAATCTTCCTTGAGTTTTGGGGGACCTAATATGCTATATAGCATAGTATATAATGATGGTTGAGTTTTTTTATTGCTGAAGAATATGATACATTTTAGAGTAGCAAGTATAACATTCTCAATATTGCTAGTTTCTTAGGCCAATTGTGTGTATTTTGTAGGTAGTGACCATATCTAATCATAGACTACAATCTTGGCTAGATATTGAGTAGTTTCTATGGCTTTCTAGAGGTCATAATGGTAAACCCAGTTTTTTTATGTTTGCTGTATTTAGCACTTTATCATTGCCCCCAAGGTTCCAATTGTAAGAGATCCATTATCCTTTTGACATGCTCCATGGCTCCTTTTGAATCTAGAGGCCCAAAGGGAACTAAGAAAAAATCTATATAGTATCTGTATTGAGCGTGACTATAGAAACCTTGATGATAGGTCCGCAGAATGGCAAAAATGCAACTTTTGGTACCTATTTTTTTTGCCCAAAAAACTTTAGTGAGGTAAAAGCAACCATATGTTTTGGTCACCAACCCATTGAAGTTAACGGGGCATTTTATCTCATGTCCTACAAAAATCTCCACTCTTATTTATATGCAATCAACCGTAAGAAATTGCTGTTTTGGGCAAAATGCACTGGTCCATCAACTTTGGAGGCTTGTAGTGACCAAGGGATGAGAAAAATTATAAGTTTCTCATTTTTTCCATATGTAGTAGTTATTGAACTATAAGCTCATGAAAGGATTTTTGAAAATGAGTGGATCTACTATGGTTTTGGAAATTTTTCCCAAAACCCTGAAAGGACACTTTTATGTCCTGTTAGGTTACCATTCTAGTGTTAAACGTCGTTTTTTTGAAAACTGTTCATAAAACCTGTTCATAAACAACAAGTTTTCTGAACAGGGTTTGTTCAGAAAAGCGTATAGCCGCTCTCAAGCTACAGGCTCATAAAAAAAGTTTTGCAATCGGACTTCGTATGTGAAAGTTATGCTGATTTTCGTGAAAAGTTTTTTTTTCACTTCTTTTAACCATCATGAAAATCATTAGTTTTGGTCCACGCATGTGAGTTTGCTAATCTAACCTTGGTAGGGTTGGTGGGAAAAGCTATTAAAGGCTTTTTAATGCCTTTAAAACCTTCTATATTATAATAGGTTTGGATTGTTCTACAGACTGTGCCGAATTCGACGACGGCGCAACAGGTGAGATTCTTTACTTCCGCATCTCCTTGCCCTCTGCGAATCTACTCGCGGCCCCACAAGGATATTTTTCACAACTCTAGATTAATTCTCTATCTCTCTCTCTCTCTCTCCCTCTCTCTCTTCTACATTAAAACAGGGTTTCGGTTTTTGTGCAGACAGTGAAAAAATTGACGACGACGTGGCAGGTATGGCTCTTTACTTTCCCATCTCCCTCTCCTCCATGAATCTATTTGCAGTCCCAAAACGCTCTACATTAACTCTGTGTGTGTGTGTGTGTGTGTGTGCATATCTTTCTCTTTTTGATTGCACGTGAAGATTTGATTGCAGTTTAGATTTGAAATTTGAATTTCAAATTCGAAAGGCTTATCCAGGTGCACTTCTTTTTCTCTCTCTCATGTGTGTGTGTGTGTGTGTGTGTGTGAGATATCTTCTTCTAATCTTTCTGTGTAATTACCATCAACTCCTCTTAATCCCTCCCTAATCTCTCTGTGTAATCTCCCTTGCCTCCTCTTAATCACTCCCTCATCTCTTCTAATCTCTCTATGTAATCTCCTTTGCCTCCTCTTAATCACTCCCTAATCCCTTCTAATCTCTCTATGTAATCTCCCTTGCCTCCTCTTAATCACTCCCTAATCTCTTCTAATCTCTCTATGTAATCTCCCTTGCCTCCTCTTAATCACTCCCTCCCTTCCTCCTAAACCTGCATCTCAAAAGTTCAGTCTTCAATATCATTCTATTAGTTTCTAATCTCTATTTAATCTACTTCTAATGACTACTTATACTCATTATTGTTTGCTACCGTCTCCTTGATACACCTTTTAAACTCTATCATTGAGTTAATCAAACTACAACTACGTCTAAAATCACACTCTATAAATGGAAAGTAAGTGGCTATTCTTTAATTAGAGTACTTAATCAATAAGTACTTGAATTAACTTTTTTTAAAACTATAATTAAGTAATTAATCTACTTAAAGAAAAAGATAGATAACAACACTTACTTGGTTGGGTACTGAGTGTGACATTTCCACTTGACGTAGATTCTTTGCTTTTGATATTTAGCTCGTTTTTGGTGCCTTGTTTCCTTGTTGAGAAACTAGAACAATGAGCTGATGTACCTTAAACCTCACCTTCTAATTCTCTGAGAGCACTAGCATATTCCACTCTATTTTGACCTCATGAGCTTATTGTGGATATTTTAGCATGATAGTGTTGCCTCATGCAAGTGCTTGAGACTTAACTAGAGCTAGAGCATAATAGTTCTAGGGAAAGCGGCTCAAATTAAAGTTCGAACCTCACCTACATATGCTGTTGTAGCAAGTCTCGCTTAATGGCATCCTTGTGGCTACTTAGAGAAAGAGGCTCGAGCTTAAGTTCGAACCTTGCCTACATATGCTAATATAGCAAGTCTGCCTTGAACTTAAGTTTGAGCCTCAACTGTATATGTTACTTTAGCACTAGGGTGTACGGTTAGACTCATCACATCTATGTGGCTACCAATGCCAGTAGGCTCAAACTTAAGTTCGATCCTCACTTGCATATAGTAGAGTAGCCCCATCATGTAGGGCTTGTTGCTACACGGGGCATAGAAGAACACCTTTAGGCTCGATCTTAAGTTTGAGCCTCAAGTGAATATTCTTTAGAACTAGGATACAAGGCTTGCCTCCTAACATCCTTGTAGCTACCAATGGAAAGAGCCTTGCTTGATGTGTAGCCCTACTATGCAAGGGCACAGCCTCATGACATCCTTGTGGCTATCAAGGACATGGAAAAATATCTTTAGACTCAAGCTAAAGTGTGAGTATTTCATACTGTAGCGCTAGGGGGAAAGGCTAGCCTTGTGAAATACTTATAGATACTAAGGTTATAGAATAGCATCCTTGTGGAAAACAATGGGAAAAAGCTTGCACTTAAGTGTAGACCTTGCCTACAAATGTCAGTATAGCACTACGATGCATGTATAGCTTCATGACATCCATGTGGATACCAAAGGAAAAGAAAAACACTTTGAGGCTCGAGCTTAAGTTCGAGCCTCAATTGTATAAGCTATTGTAGCACTAGGGAGTATGTCTAGACTCATCCTTTAGAGATACTAATTCCAAGAGGCTCGAACTTAAGTTTGATCCTCACTTGCATAGGCTAGTGTAGCACTAGAATGCAAGCCTAATGCCATCCTTGTGGCTACCATGGGTATAGAATAGCACCTTAAGTTCAAGCCTCATTTTCATATGCTAGTGTAGCACTAGGATGCAAAGCTTTCCTCATGACATCCTTGTGTCTACTAAGGGCAAGAGGCTCGAACTTAAGTTTGAGCCTTGCCTACATATGCTAGTATAGCACTAGGATGAAAGTCTAGCTTCATGACATCCTTGTGGATACCAAGGGAACAGAACAACACCTTTAGGTTCAAACTTAATTTTAAGCCTCAATTTCATATGATATTGTAGCACCAATGTGTAAGGCTAGCCGAGGGATATCCTTGTGGCTACTTAGGGAAAGAGGCTCGAACTTAAGTTTGAACCTCGCCTACATATGCTAGTATAGCAAGTCTAACCTAATGACATCCTTGTGAATACTTAGGGAAAGCGGCTCAAATTTAAGTTCGAACCTTGCCTGCATATGCTATTGTAGGCTATCTTAATGACATCCTTGTGGCTACTTAGGGAAAGAGGCTCAAACTTAAGTTTGAACCTTGCCTACTTATGCTAACATAGCAAGTCTAACTTAATGTCATCCTTGTGTCTACTTAGGAAAAGCGGCTCAAATTTATGTTTGAACCTTGCCTACATATGCTATTGTAGCAAGTTTGGCTTAATGACATCCTTGTGGCTACTTAGGGAAAGAGGCTGGAGATTAAGTTCGAACCTTGCCTACATATGATAATATAGCAAGTCTACCTTGAACTTAAGTTTGAGCATCAACTGTATATGTTACTTTAGCACTAGGGTGTAAGGTTAGCCTCATGAAATTTGTGTGGCTACCAATGCCATTAGGCTCAAACTTAAGTTCGATCCTCACTTGCATATACTAGAGTAGCACCAGCATGTAGGGCTTGTTGCTACCAAGGGCATAGAAGAACACCTTTAGGCTCGATCTTAAGTTCGAGCCTCAAGTGCATATTCTTTAGCACTAGGATGCAAGGCTTGCCTCATGACATCCTTGTGGCTAGCTTTATTTGCATATTCTATTGTAGCACTAGGGTGTAAGTCTAGCCGAGGGACATCCTTGTGGCTACCAGAGGCAAGAGGCTCGAGCTTAAGTTCGAGCCTCACCTAGATATGTTAGTATAGAACTATCATGAAATGGAATCCTTTTGGTTACCAATGACAAGAGGCTCAAACTTAAGTTTGATCTCCACTTGCATATTTGAGTGTAGCACTAGCATGGAAGGCTAGCTTGATGACATATTTGTGGCTATCAAGGGCATAGAATGGCACCTTTAGGCTCGAACTCAAGTGCATCAGGGAATTAAAAATCACTTTTAGGCTCAAACTTAAGTTTGAGCTTCCTCTTCATATGTTAATGTAGCACTAGGGTGCATGCCTAGCCTCATGACATCCTTCTAGCTAGAAAAATCATAGAGCTTCACTTTTAGGCTCAAATTTAATGTAGCACTAACTTGCAAGACTACTCTCATGACATCCTTGTGGCTAGCAAGGGTACAAAACAACATCTTTTGGCTCAAACTTAAGTTCGAGCCTCGCCTACACATGCTAGTGTTTGTTTTTAAATTTACTATTTAACTTAAACATATGCTCCTTCTTTAGGTTCTAACATTGTTATTTTTGGTTGCTTCAGGAATGGAAGCTTCCAATGTACCAAGTATACCAGAGCAGGGTGCACAAGTCTTCACACTCGATGTTCTTGGAATGTCCACTCATGCCAAAACTACTGCTCCAAGAATAAAGGTTGACAAGACCTTTGAGTTAACAAAAGAAGACGGAGTGAAGTGGTTTGTGGATACCTATGATACACATGCAAACTACAAAGGTGACATCCATCTATATTTGTCACAGGGTGATATGAAATATGGAGACATGGGGATTGTTGTGGGTGTCAAAGATGATGTGGATGCAACAGCAATGTCATGCTTTGCATGTAATGTGCTACCTATTGGAGAGACCACAAAAGCAAACAAGTTTTGCTTATCATTGGGCACTTTTCATGTAGCAGACATGAATGGTAGCAAACTAGGAAAAGAAAATTCTATTGTAAAATTAGGATTGAAGATCTCTAGCTTCACTAATCAAGAAGACTCGGGTGTGGACTCTGTGGAAGACCTAGTGAAGGCAGTGAAACATGCAAAGCGATTCTTGAGCTTACCAAAGAAGATTGTACCTGCAAAGAAACGAATAGGGGCACTACCTAAGAAAGTTGTGGAGAAGACAGGGAAATCCATAGTTAGGAGTGCACTTGCAGCATCAAGAGGTGCCCATGCAAGCGCTTCAACACATGTAGACAAGATCACTGCCACCATTAATTTAGAGGAGCAAGAAGGTTCACAAGGGCAAGATGCACAAGGACTCAGAAGAAAAAGAAAGGCAAAGGATGATTCTACTCTTGAGGAATATCGACAAAAACTAGCAAAGAGGAAGATGAAAAAGAGTGCAGAAGAAAAAGAGGTTTCTGAAGAGGAGTTGATGGACATGGAAACTCCATCCGAAGATAACAAGGCACTGACCTATTTAGAAATCAAGAAGGGATTCTATCCTTTTGGGATCAATGAAGTCTTTAGCATTGACGTGACAAGGTGTTTTCCTACTCCATCAAACTATGTGTATAGAAGATTAAATCTAGATTGGGTCAAGATTTTGACTTTAGACTTCATTGAAGAACCAAAGCAAGAGGAGATACTAGCAATTTTGATGCCTTGTGATCCTTCCAAAAAACATCCTCTTGACAAACTTGCCAAAGAGGATGTTCGCAATGCTGATTACTGGATCATCTCTGGACAACACTCCATTAGTGCTGCAAAATGTTTGCAAGGTGCAAATGTTTCAAAGGTTACCCCTCAATTGCGTCAACAATTCAAATATAGACAATCAAATATTATTCTCAATTGCCCACCAAAGATCTCTCGTGAAATCTCCAAAGATGCGAATCTATCTGTTGCAATGTCAATGCAAAAGGAGCCATTTCTTGACCAACTTATGCAAGCACGAGCACAATGGCATGCAAATGGTTGTCCTTCTAAGCCACCACCTGGTGTCAACCAAACCAAGGACTTTGAGGCTTGAAAGGTACTTGTTTGATTCTTTGAAACCATGGATGTGATTCTTTTTAATCAATATCTATTTGTAAACTAGAGTCTATCAAGGCTCAAGCAAGACCTCCATGTGCTCATTTAGAACTTAAATTCAGGTTTTAACTTAAGATTTAGTGTCACTTGCATATGAGTCTAAGCGAGGCTCGAACTTAAGTTTGAGCCCCACTTACATATACCCATGTATTTTGGACTCTGCATAGATGTATATTAGCATGTAAAGAAACAATTCAATCTAGCTAGGCTTGAACTTATTAAGTATACATCTCAATCCCACAAGTTAGAGCCTTGTCAATATTGATGTTGGAATTTTCAATTTTGCAGACCTTTGTTGAGACAACAGAGCACACACTTCAAAAGGGATTTGTCAAGACCGACTTGCATTTTCCTCTATGTGATGAGAAGATATGGAAGAATTGGGTCAAGATCATGAGACAATATTCTCGAGGCTTGCTACCAAATACAAAGGGGGAAACAATTGACGAAGGTTCCAACGAAAATCCTAAATTTCTAACTATGAAGAGTGGTGAGATTCGACAAGCACTTGGCACAGCAACACTGGCACCTACATTGTTCAGGTGCATTTTAGGGCTCGAGATTAAAGAAGTTCTTGAACTACAAAATGCAATCCTGGACAAAACCATCTTGCTAAAGAAGAGCAAGCATACCCCTCATAGAATGGACATGGATGAGATGGCTTGGAAGCTAAAAACAGATCGAGTGTTGAAAGAAGCAATAATATCATTCCTCTTTGATTTGACAAGGGAAAATTTATCTTGGGAGCAAGTTTGTGAGAAGTACACGCTAGGAGAGCATGAGTACAATCAAATGAGGATCTATAGCCAGTACTATGTCAAGGACTCCCTCAACAGAGCAAAGAAGACTCCACCCTCACTTCCAAAATGTGTAATAACTCTCCTCAATCATCTTTATAGAGCTAATATGGGCATAATATCTCAAGATGAGTCTATTCCATGGAGAATCAAGGGGGTGGGCTTTGATATGGGGAAGATCAAAGAATTTTGCAATACAGAGCATGTACCATTTCAATTGGTTGTCTTGGATCTTCATGGTACTAAAGAAAAGCTCTCTATAGATTTTTTTGCAAAATTGGCACTCAATCTAAACACATTGAATGCACAATACGAATATGTGCTGGTGTGTTTGATTGATTTCATCAATATCGGAATGCTTGTTGAAGGGGTTTCTAGCCAGTCAACTAAGGTCCATATTGAATATGGAAATATCCAAGCAACAAGAGATGACTCATGGATAGATGGAACTGTGGACTCTGTAATGGTTGCTCTTTTTGTTAGCAAGGTTGATAGATTTGAGGCTATTGACAAAGCTCATACAAAAAGAGTCTTTTTCTCAGGCTCTTGTGGCAAGAATCATGAATTTATTGATAGAAACTTCATTGATGGCCTTATCACATGGTTTTTCCTGAGCAAAGCTATGTGTTGGAAATTTTTTGCGGTGGAGTTGTGTTGGAGCAAAGCTTGTCGAAGAAGAGAAGGGCAATTTCTCTATGTAAAGACGATTTTGAAGCAATGGAGTTAGAATCTCAATGCTCTAGTCTTTTGGAGAGCAATCCGTCCTTGCAGGAGTGGTGTGGTGCAAGTCAAGCATCACTTGCGAGACAAACAGTGGAGCTGGATGATAAAGAAAAAGAAGACCTTAACACTAGAATGGTAACAAGACACTTTTATGTCCTTGGACACTTTTGTGTCCTGTTAAGTGACCATTTTTCTTGAATTATTTGAAGAGTATGAAAATGAATTTCTAGGTGCTATATATCCACAAAGTTGCCTTATGAGCTGAAAAAAACTTAGCATTTTTTTTTGAGTATCGATCTCACCATTAACCTTACTCTTGCACAACATTTTTGAAACTAAACTCTGTGAAAAAACGGGTCTTGTTTTTGGCATTTTTTCAATTTTTGGCAACTATACCACTCTAAACTTCATTTTTGTGAGGTTTAGATGGCTAGAGGTTAGGCCTTCATAGTTTTCAACATGTTTTGATGCTTGTAGGGAGAGCTAAGTGTTAAAATTGAAATTTATGACCAATTTACAAGAATTGCATAATCCTGTTTTTTGGCCAAAATTAGCACTTTTATGATTTTTTTGGTGGCTTTCTTGATATCCAAATTCAACTTTGATTGTGTAAGTGTAATGTATAACATAAAGCTAATCTTCCTTGAGTTTTGGGGGACCTAATATGCTATATAGCATAGTATATGATGATGGTTGAGTTTTTTATTGCTGAAGAATACGATACATTTTAGAGTAGCAAGTATAACTTTCTCAATATTGCTAGTTTCTTAGGCCAATTGTGTGTATTTTGTAGGTAGTAACCATATCTAATTATAGACTACAAACTTGGCTAGATATTGAGTAGTTTCTATGGCTTTCTAGAGGTCATAATGGTAAACCCAGTTTTTTTATGTTTGCTGTATTTAGCACTTTATCATTGCCCCCAAGGTTCCAATTGTAAGAGATCCATTATCCTTTTGACATGCTCCATGGCTCCTTTTGAATCTATAGGCCCAAAGGGAACTAAGAAAAAATCTATATAGTATCTGTATTGAGCGTGACTATAGAAACTTTGATGATAGGTCCGCAGAATGGCAAAAATGCAACTTTTGGTACCTATTTTTTTTGCCCAAAAAACTTTAGTGAGGTAAAAGCAACCATATGTTTTGGTCACCAACCCATTGAAGTTAACGGGGCATTTTATCTCATGTCCTACAAAAATTTCCACTCTTATTTATATGCAATCAACCGTAAGAAATTGCTGTTTTGGGCAAAATGCACTGGTCCATCAACTTTGGAGGCTTGTAGTGACCAAGGGATGAGAAAGATTACAAGTTTATCATTTTTTCCATATGTAGTAGTTATTGAACTATAAGCTCATGAAATGATTTTTCAAAATGAGTGGATCTACTATGGTTTTGGAAATTTTTCCCAAAACCCTGAAAGGACACTTTTATGTCTTGTTAGGTTACCATTCTAGTGTTAACAATCTTGACATCGATGAGCAACAAAGCAGTGGAGAGTATGTTGATGGAAATGAAGACAATGATAACGTAGACAACACGGATGATAGTAAAGTTCAAGAAGCTACGAATTTTGATCATCAAGGGGGGGAAGACAATGTGGGAGAAATGAGTCCAGTTGTGGATGTTGAGTGTGCAAAAGAAAATGATGAAGATAATGAGGATGATGATGCAGGCAATGAGGATGCACAAGAGGATGATAGAGCCCCTCAAGAAATTGTAGTAGCTAATGAAAAAGGTGCAAATGCTTCTTAGAGTATTTTTGATACTAGGTTTAATGATGCATGCCATTATCATGTACCAACAGACTCCTAAAGTATAAAAAGGCAGGATAGTGTATTGAATTGATCAATTGTGATACTTTAGGTCCTTCAAACACTATTTTCTTAACACTAGGTTGGTAATGGGACACTTTTATGTCCTGGGACACTTTTATGTCCTGTTAAGTGACCATTTTCCTTGAATTATGTCTAGAGTTTCAAAATGGATTTTGAGGTGCTATCTATCTAGAAAGTTGTCTCATGAGCTGAAAAAAACTTGACATTTTTTTGGAATATCAATTCCATATTTAACCTTGTCTTTGCACAACATTTCACAACCTAAACTGTATGAAAAAACGGGTCCTATTTTTGGCTTTTTTCAACTTTTTGCAACTATACCACTCTAGAATCTATGTTTGTGAGGTCTATAATGCTATAGAACTATCTTTAGTAGTCCTCAACATGTCCTGATGCTTCTAGGGAGAAATAAATGTTAAAGTTGTAAGTTATGACCAAATTACAAAAATGGTCAAATCCTGTTTTTTAGCCAATTTTAGCTCTTCTATGATTTTTTTGGTGGCTGTCATGATATCCAAATGTAGTTTTGATTTTCTATGTCCCATATTGTAACATAAAGCTAATAGTCCTTGAGTTTTGGGGCACCTAATACCCTATTTTTCATAGTACACAACGATGGTTGATTTTTCCTACAATAGAAGAAACGAAACATTCTAGTATATCAAGTATAGCTTTTTCAATATTGCTAGTTTCTTGTGACAACTATATGCATGTTGTAGTTAGTAACCATATATAGTCATAAGGATCAAATTTGGCTAGATATTCAACAGTTTCTATGGGATTCTACAACTCATAATGTTGAACCCATTTTTTTCATGTTTGCTGTATTTAGCACTTCATCTTTGTCCCCAAGATTCCCCTTGGTAAGAGATGTATTATTCTTTTTACATGCTCCATGGCTCCTTATGAACCTAAAGGACAATAGGGAACTAAGAAAACATGCATATATTATTTGTATTCAGCGTGGCTATACAAACTTTGATGATAGGTTTGCAGAATGGTAAAAATTCAACTTTTTTGCACCTATTTCTTTTGGCAAAACAAAAAATAGTGAGTTAGAAGCAATGATGTGTACTGATCACCAACCCATTGAATTTAACTAGGGAATTTATCTCAAGTCCTACAAAAATCCCTAATCTTATTTTTATACAAAAACACGAAAGAAATGACTGTTTTGATGAAAATGTACTCGTCCATCAACTTTGGAGGCTTGGTGTGACCAAAAGATGAGAAATTTTACAAGTCTCTTATTTTTTCCATGTGTAGTAGGCCTTGAACTATAACCTCATGAAAGGATTTTACAAAATGAGTGGATCTACTATGGTTTTGGTGGTTTTTTTCAAAACCCTGAAAGGACACTTTTATGTCCTGTTAGGTTACCAACCTAGTGTTAATACTATCTTGTGTATTTATCTAAAAGTATGTCATTTTAATTAGATTTAATTGTTGTTGTTTAAAAAAATGATGGGGGGGATCAAACTTGAGTTTGATCCATCACAAAGCACATGTCTTTATTTAAAGTGTCAATTCACAAAGCATAGCTAACATACAGATGTGTTTTAAGATTAAGAAATTTTGGTTTTGGTGAGACAATAATGAAGCATTACCAAACACTAATGAGGCTCAAACTTAAGTTCAAGCCTAACAAGGAGAGATAGTGAAGCACTTGTGTATGAACTTCAATCAAAAAACTCATGGTTGAGTTGTTCTAAGTGACAGTTGAACTTCCTTATCCTAGTGTAGCACTTGCATATGTTACGTGAAACTCATAATGTCTTTGTGCCTAACAAGGCATTGAAATTTAGTTTGTAGGCTCGAACTTAAGTTTGAACCTTGTCTCCACATGTTAGTGTAGCACTACCATGTGAGGCCGAGCTCATGAGCACTACCATGTTATGACAATATCAAGAGCATTGTAGTAATATAATCTTCCAAATAGCAATACTTACGGATCATGAAGTAAAAAGGATCATACCTTGAAAAATTCATAGTTAAGAGGTTTTTTGAATAGGCCCTAGATGTGCACAATATAATAATTTTATACATAGTGAATGCGTTACGACTAGACATGGCTTGAGATTTAAGCCTTACACTTGAAACATAAGCTTAAGGTTAAGACTTAAGCCTTAGGCATGAACTTAAGTTTAAGCCTCAAAAATCCTTGTCATAGAATCCTACCTCAACAACAAAAGTCCTTGTCATAGAATCCTACGTCAGTACTTCCAAGTGAAGCTCACAATTTCATATCCTATTGTAGCGATTACATATGTTAAGAAATAGAAAGAGTCATAATATATAACAAGAAACTGAAATTTATTTTTTAAGAGCGAACTTAAGTTCGAGCCTTGCCTTTGTATGTTAGTATAGCACTACCATATGAGTCCAGTTTCATGAGCATTGTAGCAAAAAAATGTTACAAATAACAAAATAATTATAGATTATGAAGAAAATTGGATGATACCTTGAAAAATTCATAGATAATGAGTTTTATAAATAGGTCTTCAGTGCACATAGTATAAAAGGTTTTCACATAGTGAATGATGAAGACAAAAAAGGGTTTAGGACTTCCATTTTAAACTTCAAACATAAGCATAAATTTTGAGACTTAAGTTTTAGGCTTGAAACAAAAGCCTAAACTTTGAGACTTAAACCTTAGGCTGGAGCTTAATATTAAGCCTCTCTTTCAAATGTGATTTATGTATCATTCTAGGTTAGCATTTTTGTGTTAATGTGCTAAATGGAGCCTTTCTAGCACAAAAGGTCTAGGCTAGATGATGGAATTGAAATGGATTCTATGGTTATTGAAAATCCACTAGACTATTTTCTAAATAGGTAAACATTTGTCTTTTTTCATCTTTCAGATAAAGACAACAAAATAGAAGATGGAGATAACATATCTCAAGCAGCACAAGTGCTACCCACCATTGTTGGAGAGACCGAGTTTCATAAAGGTGATCTTATAGAGCACAAAAGTGATCTTGTAGAACAAACCTCTCAAAAAACTTCAAATGACATGACTAAAGAGAGCGAGAACATGCTACCTACAATTGGAGAGACCCAAATTCATGAAAGTGACATTAGGAATAGTGAAGACGAGATGGTGGTGGTAGAGCATCAAAGTGATTTTGTTGTGCAAAATTCTCCAAAACCTTCACACGACACTAACAACATGCCTCAAAGAGATGAGGATGCAGAGGGTAGTGAGAAGAAGGGTGAAGCCAATGAAGATCTCCAAGCGACTCTTGCAACCAAGGACATACAAGAAAAAATTGACAAAGTGACAGGAAAAGTGACACCAAATACAAACAAAGTCCAAAGAATTCAAGAAAGGGAGCAAGGGATTGAAGTTGGTGAGAAAAACAAAGGTACTTATTTGTCCAATGTGATTAGTATAGATATGGCTCTTTTTGGAAGATAATACAAAATTCTATTATGTTGTCTTTGGAGGTGAAATTGACATTCAAAATCAAGGATCCAGTGTGCCACAAGTAGACATCAACGTTGAGGAGCTACGTCCTGATGCACAAAAATGTAGGCCACTTGGAAGCTTATATTCTTTTGAGAGAGATGGAGATAAACTAGTCTTTCAATCTTCCCACATCAATAGAGAAATGCAATCACTTTTAAGAGACATCATTATAGATGAGTATGGGAGTATGAGACGTAAATAAACGTGTACAATTTACAATTGTGTGCTCCAAATATATGGTCCCTTCTTTTGAGATTTATAAGTGCAAAAACTTAAATTGTTATCATTCTTTTGTATCGTATGCAGAAAATATTGCTCATGCAATCAGCATGAAGAAACATGCACTCATTCTTGATCTTAATGGATTTTTACTCAACAAAGAAGACAAGAGACATCCATGTACATATTGTGTCAAAATTGACCTTGGTCACACCACAATTGTTGTTCGCCTGGGTTGTTTTGAATTTTTGGATGAGATATGTCAGTACTTTCATGTTGGTATTTGGTTCACCATGCTACAAAAGAATGTTTTCACTTATGTGAACACTCTTGAAAAGCATGCACATAAAAAATATCATTTCTTTATGGTATGGGGACAAGAATATTGCTACATCCATAATCTTCGAAAAGTGTATAGACTGGATAAGCCTAATGTTGAGGCTATGTTTAAGCCTTTGTTGAGGGTTTGGTATTAGTGCAGGAATTTATGCAGTACAAAGAATACATTGCTCATTGATGATAGCCCTTTCAAGGGATGTATTAACCCAAATGATAACTGCTTATATCCTGAAAGTTTTCAAGGGAGGCCTAACTATCTTCTTTGCAATGAGCTTCTACCATACCTTTTAAATCTAAATAATATAGATGACATTCGATCTGTTATTTCACTCAATCGGCTAGGACAATCTCCAATCATAGAGGTTCATGATCTATTTACAAACTTTCAAGACATTATGAAAGAATGGGGCATGTTCAATGTCCAAGTTCTAAGGGAAGAACTTGATAACAATTCAGTCGAAGTGGAAAGCTCATCTTGTGCATCTTCACAGCTACCATTGTGCAATAACAAGTTAAGTTATGTTCAAGAAAGTAGAGGCAAGAAAGTAGTAAACTCCTTAAGCAAGGATCCATCTATGTTGGCATCCAAGTTTGGTGTGCCACTATTATCTTCAAACCAGTTGAACTTGTTAAAATTGTCTTACAAAACAAAAAATTTAAGTGATCAACATGCTATTTCTTATGCTACTATCTTGGGGCATGGTCGTGGTCATTTCATTAGCAGAGTTGCAACACAAGCATATATATCAAAGCTACAAAAGGCCTACTTAACACTAGGTTGGTAACCTAACAGGAAATAAAAGTGTCCTTTCAGGGTTTTGAAAAAAACCTCCAAAATCATAGTAGATCCACTCATTTTGTAAAATCCTTTCATGAGGTTATAGTTCAAGGCCTACTACACATGGAAAAAATAAGAAACTTGTAAAATTTCTCATCTTTTGGTCACACCAAGCCTCCAAAGTTGATGGACTAGTACATT
Organism: Adiantum capillus-veneris; assembly: GCF_014529385.1. Lineage (NCBI taxonomy): Eukaryota > Viridiplantae > Streptophyta > Polypodiopsida > Polypodiales > Pteridaceae > Adiantum > Adiantum capillus-veneris. The sequence continues at coordinate 29,701,536 of NC_140936.1, forward strand.
TTCATCAAAACAATCATTTCTTACGTTTTGTTGCATAAAAATAAGATTAGGGATTTTTGTAGGACTTGAGATAAATTCCCTAGTTAACTTCAATGGGTTGGTGATCAGAAAATATGATTGCTTCTCACTCACTATTTTTTGTTTTCCCAAAAGAAATAGGTACAAAAAAATTGAATTTTTACCATTCTGCAAACCTATCATCAAAGTTTCTATAGCCACGCTCAATACAAATAATATATGCATGTTTTCCTAGTACCCTATTGTCCTTTAGGTTCATAAGGATCCATAGAGCGTGTCAAAAGAATAATACATCTCTTACCAAGGGGAATCTTGGGGACAAAGATGAAGTGCTAAATACAGCAAACATGAAAAAATTGGGTTCAACGTTATGAGTTGTAGAATCCCATAGAAACTATTCAATATCTAGCCAAATTTGATCCTTATGACTAGATATGGTTACTACCTACAAAATGCATGTAGTTGTCACAAGAAACTAACAATACTGAAAAGGCTATACTTGATATACTAGAATGTTTCGTTTTCTTCTATAATTGAAAAAATCAACCATCGTTGTCTACTATGCAAAATAGGGTATTAGGTGCCCCAAAACTCAAGGAATATTAGCTTTATGTTACAATATGCGACATAGAAAATCAAAACTGCATTTGGATATCATGAAAGCCACCAAAAAAATCATAGAAGAGCTAAAATTGGCTAAAAAACAGGATTTGACAATTTTTGTAATTTGGTCATAACTTACAACTTTAACATTTATTTCTCCCTAGAAGCATCAGGACATGTTGAGGACTACTAAAGATAGTTCTCTAGCATTATAGACCTCACAAACATGACTTCTAGAGTGGTATAGCTGAAAAAAGTTGAAAAAAGCCAAAAAACAGGACCCGTTTTTTCACACAGTTTAGGTTGTGAAATGTTGTGCAAGGACAAGGTTAAAGATGGAATTGATATTCCAAAAAAATGTCGAGTTTTTTTCAGCTCACGAGACAACTTTCTAGACATATAGCACCTCAAAATCCATTTTGAAACTCTTGAGATAATTCAAGGAAAATGGTCACTTAACAGGACATAAAAGTGTCCCATTACCAACCTAGTGTTAAGCTTATGGGTAGGACTCACTTTAGATTATCAAAAAATATAAAAAATCAAATCAAATTTTTATCTAATCTAGCATATTTGTTATTGTAGGTGGAAGAAAACAACCAGTAAGGGCTTGGCGTGCGCGTTGACTCAATTACCTGGAATGTTCACATACATCTAGAGTGGTGGAAATGTGTTAAGAAGATTTTGACCAAAACAATGTGCTGGGCTCTAGTTATCCGGCCAAAACAATGTGTTGGGTCCAATTATTTGAACATGAACCAAATATGTACACTTTAATATTTCATCAACTAGATGTTATTCATCCTTGGAAAAGAAGTCTCTCTTTTATCTTTGTGGTTGGATCTCTTTGTACAAGATTTCTTCTGTGTAATTGAAGAAAAATATTTTCTTTTGTTGTCTTTCAAGGTTTAAGTCTATATATATCATGGATAAAATAAATAATGTTGGTGCACAGTGTGTTAATTGAAAATAATATCTTTTCCATTGACCATCATGCCCTTTTTTGGAACAGGAGATTTTGAAGCATATAAATTTGATTTCAAATGTACAAAGCATTTACTATTGAGGTGGCACATGTCATTGAGGACTCATAGGCCTAGAAGGAAATTGATTCCACCACCCTCAGATACTATATGGAAACAAAGAAGAGTATTGATCCTTGAACTCAATGGTGTTTTACTTAAGACCATTGAAATGCAACATGGTGATGTATACCTAGATTGGGGAAAACATATGCATCTCGTTGAAGAGAGTACAAATATGTGGCATTTTATTCGCAAATATGCATTCACTTTCCTTGATTTTTGCATGCAATGGTTTGAGGTGTGGATTTGGACCACTAATAGATTGCAAAGGACTCGTCGTATTCTTGAGTTATGCTTTCCACAACACCATCAAAAATTTAATGTCATAGCAGGACAGGCAGCATGCCAAAAGACATATCTTCTAATTGGATATCGATTTGTATACCACAAGAACTTGGATGTAGCATGGAGAATTTTTCATGATCTGGATGGAAACAATACCTTAATTTTTGACGAGGCCCTTTACAGTGTAATGTGGAATATGCCCGGAACCTACTTGATTTTTCCAAAAATGTGGAAGCAATCAAATGAAGAGCTTGAAAGGTTTTTGGAGAGAACAATCATTGCATGGTTACTTGGTTGGATCTATGCAAGGGACAAATGAGAGTATACTTGCAATATGTTGGTAAATGCAGTAGCTTGTGATAGAGAAACCTTATACGTATTGGAGAAATACATGAGAAAACGCAAAGTTTAATGATGTATTTATAGTCATTGAGCCTCTTGACGTAGTATCATTTCCTCAGATGAGTTGTACAATACTTGGATCCATGTAAACATGTGAATTGGATTTTATTTTTTATCTTGGTGTTTCTAAACACCACACTATTTTGAGGTCCCTTCAATTCTAAAATTTGTTTTTGATTATTGTAGATTCTTTTTATGAGTGTTGATATAGCCAATTCTTTAACGTTAATGTCTCAAATCTGAGCTACTGATTCAAAGAAATTTTTCTACATGAATAATGTAGTATAATGTAAATTGAGTTAGTGCCATGCTTCCCTCATTCTTTTGATGTCATTGTAGTTGATGCATATAAGTATGTACATAAATATGCTTATCCCTAAAGATATGTGTTAAGGGGTATATGAAACATAGAGTGTAACCGTGAATAGATGATAGTGTTGGGGTAAGCCCAACTTGTGGTGACAAAGTGGTGTATATCTATGAGTCTTGCATAAATTGGTTAGACTGGAGGTCCCTAACACCTTAAGGTTTTGGGGTCTAGATGGCTAGACCAATTTGTGGAACGTCACAGTTAAGCGCATATGCGCGGGAACAGTACTGGGATGGGTGACCTCCCGGGAAGTTGTTGCCCTCATGACCTACAACTGGTATCAGAGCCATGGTTCAAAGTCCAACCTCTGAGTCCGTGGAACAGGACATGTTGATGTTGACTTCAACCTCTGAGCTAGCTCCCGGCCACGTTGAAGCTCTCAACCTCTGAGCCTAGAAAAAGGCGGAACACGTTGGTACTCAAGGGGACGGGAAAGTCCCAAGTTTGGCTTAAGGGGGCGATTGTTGGGGTAAGCCCAACTTGTGGTGACAAAGTGGTGTCTATCTATGAGGCTTGCATAAATTGGTTAGACCGGAGGTCCCTAACACCTTAAGGTTTTGGGGTCTGGATGGCTAGACCAATTTGTGGAACGTCACAGTTAAGCGCATATGCGCGGGAACAGTACTGGGATGGGTGACCTCCTGGGAAGTTGTTGCCCTCATGACCTACAGATAGCTCAAACTACACAAAAATACTAAGTTTTTTAATAGCGTTATAAGAAATGGGACTTGAATAATTCCCAAAAATCCTAAATAGGTCTTTCACGATCTTTCACACCTCCACAGCAACCACATTCATAGCAACAGGAGGATTAGTAGAGGTGGTCAGCTCTTACATCTACCTGGGAGTCACATTCACCAATAGACAAGGGCCCTTCTCCATCGCACAATCCACCACTCACACACTCACTAGAGGATATGCAACACTAGCCATGCTAGAGTAAAGATGCCATCAAGCACACTTTTAGGAGCCCCTCACAAAGGGTTGTCTATTCGACACATTATTCACTCCAATCTTGATGTATCGTGGGCACCTCGATTGACAGATTGCAAATGGGCACATAGTGAGAGACTACATATCTATATGATCTCTCGTCTTTTTTTAGGAAAGCACACAGTGTTGCTAGACATCATGAGGGATGATCTTGCCCACCCCACCCCCCCCCCCAGGGTAGTGGAGGCACTCTTCCAGGTGGTCTTCTTCATCTAGAGAGTGTGCGAGCTCCCGATCGAAAGACTCACACGACGAGCATTTGAGTTCTCTATATAGATATCATAGATCGGATACGAAAGAGCATGGTACACACATGTTAGAGCATGGTTTGGAGCATAGGACCTTGACGTGGAGATTTTTTCACCTTTCCGATTCGACCTTGACTCAGATAGACTTTGATCACATTCCCCCTCTAGTGGAAGAAGTCACACTACAAATACCATTTTCTTACTATAATGGAGGATGAGTTCATACAACCACCAAGCTTTATAGACACCTACATGCCACACAGCTCACATGTGGCAATTGATCAAGTCAGAGTGTCATCACATAGACTAGAGATCGAAATGGGGCGAGCTCATGAAATTCCCATGAAGGAGATAGTGCGTATAGTATGTAGGGAGGAAGTGGAAAGCAAGGAGAATTTGTTTTACAGATGTAGAGCTTATGCTGATATCAAAGGATGATACGAGACCCTATTCAAAGGGCACCCTACCTTTCGAGGTATCATGCAGTCTCGAGATCAAAGACAGTTGGGACGCTACTTATAGAGTCACAGGGACACACTTCCATAGCCACCTATAGAGACTCCAGGGGGCGAGACAGTCACAACTTACAAATTTCTTTCAGAGAGCTACACATGTTCCACCCCCGGACCCACCGAGGGGAGTGACCCTTTAGTAGGCTGAGGTGAGTGAGGCCCGATGATGCCCACGGGCTGCCAAGGGCCAGGTCCCACGACTACACCACAAACAAATAGAGGAGATCCAAACTCGAGCACATGGAGTTGTCGAGGAGAGACAAGCCAAAATGATGGACGTGCATTAGGGCCTCCCTTGCTATAGACCCTCCCATGTACTATATTTTACACCCCCCCCCCCCCCCCCCCCCATTAGCACAGGATGGAGCTAGCTATATTGATGCATTTGCATGGTTGTACTACCCGCAACATATATACATGCATATATCCCTAGTACTAGTGCCCCACCCATCCCCATACATTCATCACCCACTAGACTCACTTCTCTCTTTTATTTTGTACCAGTCTTAACTATTTTGTGTTTTTCGATAGACAAAAGACATACACACATTTATACTTGATTTGTCTCATAGGCTGACTTTGGCCTCACATAGATGTTAAAAAGCTCTCTCTCGCTCTCTCTCTCTCTCTCTAAAAAAAAGGGCTTGTACCCTTTTTCATTGCTTTGAAAATGACGAAAAGGTCAATACATGAGAGAATAAAAGGGGGTCCTAAAACCAGTGTAAGATATACAAAGGGAAAACCTCCTGAGTATAATCAAGATGATACAACAAGGAACCGTTGAATGGTAGAGAATGGGTGTGTCTACACCTTGTATCCTGTGAAAGCATCCACTAGAATCATAGGCTGACTTCGGCCTCACATAGATGTTAAAAAGCTCTCTCTCGCTCTCTCTCTCTCTAAAAAAAAGGGCTTGTACCCTTTTTCATTACTTTGAAAATGACCCAAAGGTCAATACATGAGAGAATAAAAGGGGGTCCTAAAACCAGTGTAAGATATACAAGGGGAAAACCTCATGAGTATAATCAAGATGATACAACAAGGAACCGTTGAATGGTAGAGAATGGGTGTGTCTACACCTTGTATCCTGTGAAAGCATCCACTGGAATCTCCTATCCCCATAGACCATCAAATGGCATGGCACTATGAGCAGTACAAATCAAACAAGACAGTACAAAGTCAAACGATCAAGGTGGCTGATGTGATGCATGAAGTATCAATCACTCTCGCACAACACAATGCAATACCATGAAGTCCCTCGATAAATGAAAGAAAGGCGGAGACCACCCCCAAGCACAAAGAAAATTAAATCTTTGCGTTTGTGCTACTCTAGAATCTCCTTGTGCTACTCTATCCAATTAATAATGAATAAGGTGTCCTCTTTAGAGGAAGTCTCAGCACTAAGAACGTGCAAGCATCGAGCCTTCCAATACACCACAGAATAATAGAAGCAATAGTGGCAAAAAAGGCTCCCTAGCCTAGTCTGCAACATCATGTACTAATGGGGGTATCATAGAAAGTGAAACCCCCATAATGGGCAAGTAGATAAGCAGGGTCTGTAGGCTCCCCCTGGAAGAAAATGTGAGGGCCAGGGAACTAGAGAAGCGAGGAGACACCTAAAAAACTCCCACATGAGAGAGAAGTACGCAATTAGATCTCCAGATCGACTGTCACGAGTGCATGTGCACAGATACGTGCGTGCATGGAGTGACATGCATGTGGGAAGGAGAGAAGGAGAGAGTACACAGTGTGTGGGTGGAGCAAGACTCTAGTATGATCTGTCCCTTATTGTTTGTATATGTACACAAGAATAAGGTATAAGTGGGTGGGCACCCATAGCTTGGGCAAGCGGGCAAGGCACAAACGCTTGTACCCCAACAATGCAATGGTGATGTCCATTTTTTAAAATTCTAATCATAATTATAGCAGGTGCAACTACAACAAGTTTATGTTGTGTTTTTGGACCGAAAATGGATTATTTTGGCATATCTCTCACACTAGGACTCGCATATATGTGATCCAAAGTCTACCCTAGGGTTTTGCACATTCCAGACGTGCTGGTTATATCAAAATTTTGAATTTTTGAGCATTGAATTTTTTGTAGCAGCCTGGCAAAAATCTGGACACATCGATTTGCAGTTTGATTCCTACATTGTAGAGAGTGATACGGTTTGTATCTTTGGCTATCTATGGAACAATGTAGAGCTACTCGAGAGAAAATTCACCTTGTTTTTGTGTATGCAAGTGATGCTTTGAGATGTGACTTTCGGATCTTTACTCATCCAGATGCGGCTTTATGCACATTGTATGACTATGTGGGGCATTCCAGAGAGATTTTACCACAATTGCGTGCAGTTTTGTGCTATGTATGCATTTTGTGGATACCACTTCAGCTAGGTATAGCTCACAAGTAGCAGGTTTACACGTTTGTAGCATTTTTAGGGAAGTACACGTCCATAGAACCACTCGTTCAGGAGTAAGCCAGTTTGCTAGGCTTTGCCCAGCACATGTAGACCATTTGTGGATTTGCTTACTAAGACACTAAGTGTCTCTTTTTCATGCAATTTGGTGATATTTTTTTAGTTTTTACTCAATTTACAGGTGAAATTCTATGGATTTCTCACTCATTCTCGCCATGGTTTATGCATATCCTTGATTTTCTTTGATGGTTTAGTGGTCGAGTTTACTCCCACTTCTGGCCATTATCTGCAATTTTTTGGCTTGTCGATTGCGTTGAGCATATGCAATTGGTCATGGTTTTCATGATTGTTTAGTGGTCAAGTGATCTCCCACTTTGTTGTCATTTTGGCATTCACTTATGGCAGCAGACATGTCTGATGGTGAGAGACTGCGGTCTCATTCTTGTCGATATGTATGATGTTGGCGTTGCGGTGACACAGGACACATTAGGCACCGTTGTTTCAGACTTATGCCAATGACAGTGTTGTCATGGTGCTTGCCTTGAGTACACCTCTTTCCGATATGTCTATGGATAGCACACTTTTTCCACAGTGGTTACTAGATAGAGATACTGCTTTCCAGGTTGTCGGGGGATATGTGCTCCAAATGTGAGCCGGTGCTAGCTATGGGAGAAAAGTAGAAGAAAAGATGCACTACACCGCAAAGTTATCAAGCAACCTCTTCAAAACATGATCAAAGTGCTAATTAATTGATTTTTATGATGACGACAAAATCCGATGCACGGTAGCAAAGGCGGTGTCATTAACAGCACCAAATTAAGGAGTTTAAGCTCTCGTTTACAAAAGCTAGGACAAATTAGTTTAGCCTGCAATGAATCAAGATGGTTTCCAGTGATCAATGTCGATGAACATAAGAATAAACATGTTGATTTACCGCAAAAATTCCCCTGTCTAGCTAATTCTGCTTCTTTCTTCTTATTATCTCAGTCATAAATGGCTTCCGCTCCGTTAGAGAGAGAAGAATCCCTCTTTGCTACGCTCTAACCCTTTGGCTTCTGCCTTCGACTCCTTGCTCGTCTCTCCCCTTCGCCGAGGCTTTGCTTTGCTCTTGTGCAAGCTTGAGAGAGAACGCTCCTCGCCCTCCCTTGTGTGTGTGTGTGTGTGTGTGTGTGTGTGTGTGTGTGTGTGTGTGTGTGTGTGTGTGTGAGAGAGAGAGAGAGAGAGAGAGAGAGAGAGAGAGAGAGAGAGAGAGAGAGAGAGAGAGAGCACGCTTCTTTGCCCCTTCCTCTTCTGCCCTCACACTCCTTGCTACATTCTCTACTTTCCCCACAATAACAACCTTTGCATGCCCAATCTAATTTTAACCCCCCCCCCCCCCTCCCTTAGCAATGACGGCGCCGTTGTTGCATAGGGAGCATAAAATTGCCCCTACTAACGTGGCAGTCGAACTTTTTAGCAGTGCCGTTCGTGACGGTTCTTGTACCAAATAGTTGCGCCATGCTGAGCCCCACGATTTCCGTCTCTTGGTCGAGTTCATCCGAGCCTTGTGCAAGCTGGCGAGAGCATATTTTCATCTGCTTGCGTTCGTGCTCACTGTCTGCAGTTCCACGCCATGTTTTAGCCTTGGCTTCACACCCCTTACGGTTTAATCTAACGGCCTTTTAGCTTATGGATTTGGGCGGTCCTTTAACTTATGGCCTTGGGCGGCCCTTTAGATTATGGCCTTGGATGGACCTAGCCTTGGTTGCCTTTGGGAATCGGGTGGCCAAGCCTCTGCTTAAAGGGGGGGAAAAAAGTTGAGCGGCCATTGGATTCTTTTGGGCAGGAGGCGCTTAAAGGGCAGCCTATTTGGCATACATATCGACTAAAGCATTGCCACAAGCACATCAGTTTTCTCCAGTAGAACTTGAGTAAATCCCGTAAATCACACGCTCTAGGTAATGACATTCGGACCAATAGCTCATCAAGAACTGTAAAGCCACCATTCCGAACTTGTGGCCAAAAGTCATCTGGTACCACATCATCGGTCATTGCCATCGACTTCAAGTATTAATATGTTACAGCTTCGGACTCCGATTGGAAAGTTGTAAATTCCTATAGATTTCTCAAGCTGCATAGAACGCATATGAACCCTACTGAGGCTGTAAAATTCCTAGGTGGCACACCCACCGAGCTACCAGATTGTTACGGAATCGGCCCTGGTGAATCTTTAATGACCAATATCTTGGCAACCGGAACTCCGATCACTGATTGGAAAAGACCGATGCGCTCCACAAAGTGAGAACTTCAAGCCCATGCATTCATTTGAATTCTATCCTTTCAGCTGCAGTTGCCTAATCCGGTACAGATCTACAATCGACTCAAACTTCAAACTGCCATAACTTTTTCTCCGTAGCTCCAATCGACGAGCCATAAAGATAGACCAGTAGAAACTTCAAACACTGCAGTTTTGGATCATAAACTCCTATCTATTCTCACTTCAAGCATACTACTTTTTGGAATCATTAAGACATCTGGTTGACCTTTTTGCTGCATCTGGCATACATAAATCATTAAACTTGGCCTCTTAACAAGCCCTGATTACTGATTACTGAACATTAATCAAGTAAGCTTCAAATAATCTTGAACTTCATTTTTCTGGTATCTTTCTTAGCATGGGAGCGGAGCTCCATGCAATCCACCCCCTCTGGACATGCATAGTTTTCGATCTATGCCAACTGCACTTAAGAAGCATCATCAGACTCATCGTCTGATGCATACATAGCACTATCTTCACGAGGTTGATCTGTGTTGAAATATTCAATATTAATCACACCTTCTCGTTGCTTAAACAAATTTACTCTTTTTTTGCAATAGGCACCTTGAGCTCAGTGCCATCAAGATCACATAACTTATAAGTCGTATTAGCATAAACACGAAGTACTACATATGGTCCAAACAATCGTTTAACCATCTTTCGCATAGAAGTGTACTGGTTCTCTAGGCTACTGTCATATATAAGGACCCAATCCCCATCTTTAATAGCATGAGGTTGTAGTCTGTGCTTGCCATCAAATGCTGCTTTATTCTTCAACCTTGCTTCTTTAAGCATTACTTGAGCCTGTTCAATATCTTCCTGACACCTTTCAAGTTGGAAAATGTGCAAGGCAAGCAAGTCTTTTGTAGACATACCTTCTTCCCGTGGCATTATGGTCCACAAAATAATCACTCTCTCTGTAGGCATAATGGGTTTTTGCCCGTACATTAGCTGAAATGGCATAAAACCTGTAACAAAACTATGTGTAGTTCGATCAGCCCATAAAGCAAATGGTAGGAGTTTAGGCCAATCACCATTATGTCCCTGGCATGCCTTTGCTAAAGCTTTAACAATAGGCGGATGCCCTCTTTCACTTCTTCCATTACCCTCTGGATTGTATGCTATAGTGAGAGACAATTTAATGCCGAAGCGAGCAAAGAATTCTTGAGCTTCATTTGCATCCTGCTCTCCTCTATCAACAGTAATTCTACCAACACATCCATTCCTAGAAATAACATCCTCAAGAAAGAACTTGCATACAAAACTCATAGCTTTGGTAAACAAAGCTCTGCCTTCCACCTGATTAGTAAGATCTTCTCTAGCAAGAACAATATACCGCATCTGGCAAACACCTATTGGCATGGTAATTAGGTCCACCACCCACTTGTAGTGCATAGCAAGTGGATAGGTGGGATGCAATCCATCTCAATGTCGCACATTAGAATATTGTTGGCATATTGAGCATGTCTCCACAAACTGAGCCACATCTTTATACATACCTTTCCACCAATAACAATCCTTAATCTTGATAAAAGTTGCCCAGACCCCTTTGTGTCCAGCCCATAAACTTTCATGAAATTCTTTGATAACCTGCTGTTGAGTTGATTTATCACAAACAACCCATTGCGGTACCCCTCTAGACCGTTTTGGTTGCTTCCATAAATGTCCATCCTTCGGAAAATAGCCGTAAGCTTTCTTTCTGATCTTTTTATACTCTTGATCCATCCACCCTTCATGCTTAGTAAGAGTGCTAAGGTAGAACCGATAAAAATCCATTGTCCATCATAGAACTCCTCAAAAAATAACTCAAAAATATGAGCAATATTATCATAATTTTCATGTAGATAAGAAGACGTATAGAACTTCAAGCCAACATCATCTTTTGTGGTCAGGATCTCTTCTTCATCTTTAAACCTAGCTCTTGATAACATACCTGCATCAGGATTATCTCTACCTACAATATGATAAAATTCAGGGTTAAGAGACTTAATAAAGGCTATCCATTCCATCATAGCAATATCCAGAGTAGAGTAATTTGCAATCATCCCTATCAGTGTGGCAAGCAATCTATCTCTACCATGATTGAAGCTCCAATAAAGTATTCCTTATCAGACCTTAGAGCAGTAGCAACGCCCAAAAGTTCTCTCTTAACCTGTGGGTAGCCTTTTTGGCGAGCATTGAGCACTTTTGCTCCAAATAGAACCGCATACTTGTGCCCTTCTTCATCATCTTGACCTATAGCCCACCCAATACCTGTCGGGCTAGTGCCAAGTGTTAAAATTACTGGCCTTCCGCATTTGTAGTCGACTTTCCTCAAGGTCTGAGCCTCAAGAAGCATCTTCTTTAATTTCCTGATAGCCTGTGTGTGAACTTCTTCCCAAACAAATCTTTTACATTTTCTCAATAGTTGATAAAGCACTTCTGCAACATGAGCAAAATGTGGCAGCCAAATAAGATAGAATACACATGCACCCGAAAACCAACGAGCTTCAGTAACCAAAGAGCACATTTCCTTCATCTTTTGGATAGCTTCAACTTTAGTTGGACTTGGCCATCTACCTTTTGGACTACACATATGCCCCACAATTAGAACCTCTTTAGCACCAAAAGTTGATTTTGTCCTAAAAGTGTTAAGTTAACTTCTTCAAGCTTGGACAAAATATCATCAGAGTTGGCAATATGTTGAGCAACAAACTGTCGGCACCCCTTTTGATCTTCTACCTCATCTTTTGAGCCTTCCTCACAGCCTTTAATTGGTAGATCATCAATGAAAGGCATAGTAACATGGGGAATAAAGTCCCTTAATACCTTACTCATGCCGTTCATCATATGAGCTACAGAATTAGTAGCACCCTGTGGTGGCAGAGTGCTCATCCTTACCAACCCAAGAGGTGACACATCGTAGTAAGATCCCTGCTCTCCAAGGCTATTTGAAATTGATCATATCACAAGTAAAGATCACCCCTAGAGTAAACTGATCTACCTGCAAAGGCTTCAGCAAATTCATCCACAATTGGGCCAGTAGCCACATTGCGGATTGTTACCTTGTTAACCGGCTGCATATCCTGTATGAACCTTAAAGTACCATTTTTCTTTGGAACAGTGAACCATCAGTTAGAATATGGCGCACATGATGGCTCCAAAATTCCCATTTGTATCTTCTCATTAAGCATATTAGTAAGATTTGGCAAGTGAGCTTTAAGAACTGGTATGGGATGTAAGCTCCATGGCACGTGAGGAACAGTGAATATAGCCATAGGTGAAACAACACTTGGATCCACACACCCAATCTCACTTGGCTCAAAAGCAAAATCTTTACCGTGTTTTTTAAGCATACCTTGAAAGCACTTGATTTCCTCTTCGTTGAGAAAACAATCTTCTCCAACCTTCAGCAGCTACAATGTTTTTTTAGTGAATTTATGCCCAATGTTCTTAGGATTTCTTAGCATAGTCTATCAAGATGCTGTTGAGAGAAAAAGAGAGAGAGCACATGAATAGAACCCCAAAGTGTGTAGAATACACACATGAGATGATGTATATATAGAGGGGACCTGGGTGCCATATATAGAGAAGCCATATATTGAGTAGCTTCACATATAAGCTCAACACCCCCGCTCAAATATATGTGAAGCTACTCAATATATGGCTTCTCTATATATTGAGTAGCTTCACATATAAGCTCAACAGATGCTTCTTTAATCACCCCATCATTTCCTTCTGGTAGAGGTGTAGCCACTTATCTCACTTTCTTTGCAACTGTCTTGTACTTTCTCTCTACCTATGCTTCAACGTCTTTACCCAAGTAATCATTAATATGCATAAGTGCCTCGTATATGTCCAGCTCTTCGTACATTTCCATTGAGTGCACCATAAAAACTTTAGTTCCACTTTTTAATCTGTTTTTCCTGATATCCTCAAGCTTTCACATAGTGTCAACACAAGAAATCTCTTCAAAGATTCCTGAAATCACATCATCTGGTTCCAACACATCACATCCCTACAATTCACTTTGAATGCTTGAAACATATTGTTTCTCCCACTTAGGTAAATCATTAAGTTTTCTATAAGATAGTGAGCCCTCAGATGTCAATCCTAAAATTCCTGAAGAAAAGGTTTCCCTTTGCGAGAACTTCTCCTCACTTGTATCACCATAGTCCCGCTTTATAGTGGCACCCCAAGAAAATCCTGAGCAAATATTTGTTCTTTAAACTCTTTGTGTATATTTGGCATTGTACAATCATGTAAACTGTCTTTGTTTCTGGCATGGTCAACACATACATTAAAAAATTGAACCGCTTTCTTACCATCTCGGCTCCGAACCTTGTCATAGGCCGAGCCATCATCTAGCACCTTAGTTTCCATCCGCACAGCCATAATGTAGGGCTGTCCTAGAATCACTGGGTAGGAGGAATGCTCTTGTATAAAAAAAAAAATCTCATCAGAGACATCCCCAATAGTTACCTTAACATTTGCACATGCACCATAAAGATCTCCAAGAAGCATGTTGGCAGCTCGAATCCGCCACCCGTGGTGCAAATTCTGCTCCTGGTGAAAATTCTTTGCCATAAGATGGATTTTTGAACCATGGTCTATAAGGGCTAAGATTGGCTCCTCAATGTCACCAAGCTTTACCACAGTTTTTGTCGTTGCTCTTGCCTAATGAGTCTTTGAAAAGTGACTGTTGGGTATAGTTCCTTCATCTTCCTCATCATTAAAATGAATGTTTCTTACCTCGGGTACAGCCTTTGACTCGTCTTCTTCAAGATTTGCTAATCATCCAAAAGTGCTTCAATGTGATGAACCACTTGGCTCTTCATTGATTCTGGCTCTTGCTCACTCGGTATATGTCACTTCCTTTTCTATAATGTCAATGATCTCCTCATGGAACTCACGCTTGGAAATTCCCAGAATATCCCCCAATGTGAGATACACTTTACTATTCAAGATACGTTCTTCAAATCTGTAGCCAATTCAATATCAGATTTGAGTTTATATGAGGGCCCTTTAGGATTACCTTGGTTTTTGTCCTTCGGAGCCTCCTCCATAACCAATTCAGGAGTAGGCACTTTTTAGTTCTTATTGCAGGATCTCGTTGTCTTTTTCGACATCCCAACAACCTCTTCATCCCTTTTCTGATTCTCTTCCACCATAACTTCATTGGCATGAGCTTTAGAAATATATGCATACACTGAAAGAGAATCTACTAGATCGGTCCACCCAGTAGTTTCCCAAATTAAATTCCCTACCTGGCGTAACTTCCTATACGTTACCTTAGTTGCATCTGTTGTCTTTAAAGTATATGTCCACAACTGGCCCTTTGCACCTGTACCTTCATCATCTCCCTTGCCACAAACCTGTAGCTCATATGTAGCCGCTTCCATAAGAGAAACATTATTCTGTATTTCTTCCACTAGCTTCTTCATACCACCCCTGCCAAAGTTTAAGCGGAGCATCTCTCCTGCTTCCCTTAGATGAATCTTCATGTCTTTCTAGAAAACCACATTCTTCTTGTAAGCTACATCAAACTCATCACACTCTTTCACATACCTATGGTCTTCACTATCGCACCACATGCATCGCTTATCCCAGTTTTTACGTGGTGGTTGCTACTGCTTAGGTTTAGAAGTAGATGCTTTTGCAGCTAACCCTTCAAATTCAACAGTTTTGAAATTTAAATTCAACTCTTGAATACCTTTTACTAGATCGTCGAGAACAGGCCCCTCCACCTTGGGTACTGTCGAGGATGATTTCTCTTTACTTTCTTCTTCAACATCATCTATTACCTCGACCACGATCTGCTTGTCAACTCGCTTCTGTCATTTTACAATCATATTCACCGCTTTAGAGACTATTTTCCAATCTGATGTCAACCCCAGTTCTCCTGTCGGGTTCTCCATTAATTGCACCAAATTCTTTTGAAGTCATGGATTTACAACTTGAATAAATAATTCCACCTTTTGATCCTTCAAAGAACGTTGTTCTGATGATGACAACTGATCAAACTTCTTTTCAAACTCTTGTAACAGTTCTCGTGCAGATAAATTTTTACCCTTCTTCTACACCCACTTCATAAAACTCTGCCTGGTCACCCTCTAAGAATCTTCCAAAAAATATTCCTCTTGCAGTGCCTTCTTAAAGTTCGGCCAGTTTGGTCCTTGAGCCACCTAAATTTCTTTAATCCGGGCCCTAAGTTCCAGCACTGAGATGAAATCCTTCCACTGAATCTTGTTCTTCATTTCCATTATCTTCCATAGACTTCTCATAAAAATTGCAAAATTTTGAAATATCTCGGCCTTCAAACCGCTGCAACTTCTCTGTAACATTTTGCCAAGCTTTACAAATCTACTCTTGCAAATTATGTTGCTGTTGGGAAGCCTCTTGCTGTTGCATGTACACTGAAAACTGCTGCATGGATGCCTCTTGTGGTATAGACATAGACTTCCACTATTTTCTCACCCCACCTCGGGTTTCACCAGGTGTCGAGGGATATGTGATCAAAATGTGAGCCACAGGCTGCTAGTGAGGCTCTCCGGGGCGGGCAACAAGAAGAGAGGCCTCTAAACACCCTTCGAGGCTCCCGTGATGCTCAATTGGGGCTGGGTCAAGCACAATCAGAGACAACAACAACCCACAACCAGAAACCAAACAAGAAAAGGGGCACCACCTAGTTGTAGATGCGAACTAGGACGCACGTGATATCTCCTTGTACTCAAACGCAGAAAGAGAGGGTAATGCAAGATAGCCACACACACCAAACACAAACATTCACCACGCCAGAGAGATGTAAAGAGCACAAATCAACTTGAACAACTCAGTCTTAGCCTTAAAGACTAGATGTACACAAAGCTTGATGAGAAATAGAGAGACAACACAAAACTTGACCTTGTTGCCAATACACAAATTGTCTTAGGGTCACGGGAGCCCTCTCGCCAAGCACCCTCTTACAAGTTACCTTTTAGTCAAACAATCCAACAAGCCCTTAAACCACCAAGCATGAAATGGCATAACAAACTTCAAGGAAAATATACCTTCAACCACCTGATGCGCCAGCTTATCAAGTCAATTTCGAGAGAAGGGTCGTAGTTGCAGCATACAATTGCACCCAAAACTATGAATCTTATTTATGGACAAGAGTAGGCTACAAGTGTGATTGTAGAGTGTAGTATCACTCCACTTCTCTATATGGCATAACTAACTTCAAGCTTCTCCATGCACCTATGTGTAGTGATGGAATAGAGCACTCACAATGCACACACTCTACACAACTAGGCTTGAAGAGTGGTGTGTTATGTGTTGAGAATGGTGTGGTGTAGTGTGATCATGTGATGATTTTCAAGGGAGATAAGGGCTCTATTTATAGGTTTAGAAGCCTCGATTTGGATTAGGCCTAATCAAGTTTATTTGAAGGAATCAAATATTATGCATATTTTACTTTTTGAATGAGGGTGGGTCTCTCTTATCCTTTGAGTCACATGGATGTGGGCTCAAGGGAAGAGAATTATTGAGGATGAAAGGAGAGAGCATTGAGTGAATAATTTGGGACTGCCTACTCTAGTAGAGGGTGCATTTTATAATAAGGTTAGTGGTTAGTAGTGAGTAATTATCACTACAAAATATTTACAAAATCATTCACCAAATGGTGAGATATATGATGAGAAAAGTTAGAGAAGGGATGAGCTTGTAAAGAGAGGTTGAAGCTTCGGAGAAGGTGACATTCACCTCTTTACAGCACCGGAAGAAGAAGCGGTCAGCATGGCGAAGCAGCGCGTGTCGATGAAACTATGTTATTTCAAACCTTGGAAAATTCATGATAAAAGCCTTCATTTGCAGAGGTTATCTTTGGATTTTTGCTGATTTTTTTAAAGTTCTTTACAAAGTTGAAGAGAGTATGGTAATATGGACATATATGTAGAGAGACAGGGGGACACATAGGGTGTAGAAATGGAGGATGAAGGCTATGGAGGTGTGAGAGATGTGGCAATGGTGAAGAGGGTGAATTAGGACATGGGAGTTGTAGGTTTGGGAGTGGGAAGGAGAGGGAGGAGTGTGTGTGAAAGAGGAAAATGATAAAGTGGAAGAGGGAGTGTGGTTGCATAGCATGGGCAAACTGGGGTCCACCAACAAAATCATAGCTCACAGCTCGTAGCTCAAAAAAATATGAAAAAAGTTGAGGTGAAAGTTCAGCTCACGAGCTACAACTTTTGTTTGTATCACCTTTTCAAATTTGGGAAGCATGTGATATTTAAAAATTCAGCAAAACCGACTGTTTTTTCCACTGCACAATGTCCTTGTGAGGTCCTTCTTTGGATGATTCTTTTGAATACCTCCAAGAGTTATCTCCCCATGGTGCATGCATGCATTCCACATACCCTTGACCTTATTTGGTAGGTCTATAATTGAAGATATTGTTGAGATCATGATATAAGTGAATAGTACAACTAAGAAAATCAAATATTGAGGGGTCTAAAAAAAATATGTACATGTCAAATATAAATATATAGGTGAAAAAAATATAAAGGGGTCAAAATAAATATCTCTCATTATAAGTCTACCATAAAATGATGAATATTTTTGGTGGTCTAATTTATGAGAGTAATAGAGAATAGATGTAGGAACGAAAAAATCACAATAGTGAAAAAATATACACATAAATAAAACTAGTTTTTTTGGATTTTTATTGGGATGGAGTTACACCAAAAATAAGAGAAGCTTGCATGAAATTATTTTTATATGGAATAAAGAGTATGCAAAATGGTAAGAAAAAATATGGTAATGGTGAGCCAATGTACATAGTATAAATAACACACCATAGGTAGAAATATTTAAATAAATACCAAAATAATTATGAAAAATCCATTTATTTAGGCCCTATATACAATGAAATATTTACACACAAATGGGCCATAATATATATATATATATATATTTTATTTAGTTTTTTGGCTCAACTAGCCCAGTGACTAGTTAATTGAGGGTTTTTAAGAAAATATGGAGAAAGTCCCCTAACTCACACACGCCTATGTACAGTGAAATGGTAGGGATAACCACAATGTTTGAGTGATTTGATAGGGTAAGGTAGCTTACTATGGCAATTATGGAAAGCCAAAAAACGGCTATCACTAGCTGTGGGAGAAGAGTAGAAGAGAAGATGCACTACACCACATAGTTATCAAGCAACCTCTTCGAAATAGGATCAAAGTGGTTAATTAATTGATTTTTATGGTGCCGACAAAATCCGACGCACGTTAGCCAAGGCGGTGCCGTTAACAGGACCGCCGACTTAATTTACTGCAAATTAAGGAGTTTAAGCTCCCGCTTACAAAATCTAAACCCAATTAGTTTAGCTTTCAATGAATCAAGATGTCTGTCGGTGATCGGTGTCAATGAACATAAGAATAAACATGTCAATTTATTGCAAAAAGCTCCCTTGTGTAGCTAATTCCGCTTCTTTCTTCTTATTATCTCAGTCATGAATGGATTTCACTCTGTTAGAGAGAGAAGAATCCCTCTTTGCTGCACTCTAACCCTTTGGCTCCTGCCTTCAACTCCTTGCTCGTCTCTCCCCTTTGCAGAGGCTTTACTTTGCTCTTGTGCAAGCTCGAGAGAGAACGCTCCTCGCTCTCCCTTGTTCAAGCTCGAGAGAGAGAGAGAGAGCAAGCTCCTCGCCTTAGCTCATTGTAGAGTCTCGCTCCACCCACACACTGTGTATACTCTCCTTCTCTCCTTCCCACACACACACCGCACTGCACAAGCGCACATCTGTACACATGCACTCTTCAGGCTGCACTTGAGAGGCACATGTCCAAAGGCAATGGCACATAAGCAGTGCAAAAAATACAAGTACAATCATAACCCATATGTGTTGACCAAGTCTCAACACGCAACCCATCATGGGCTACCATCCATATGAAGCATGAAATCTTGCGATTGATCCGTGCCAACCAAATATGTCTCCAAAATCTGCCTGTGAATGCATGAAAATTGCCATCATGTAACTATGAGCGCATCCTAGTAGGCTGCATGTAATCCTATTTGAAAAAGATATCCTTGCTAATCGATACAGAGTACTCAAAAAAGGATACTATAGGATTCAATGAAAAAACAATAGGCCATAACCAATCTCGAGGATCCCAAGACAACTGAGAAAGTGGTTGTCCCTCCTAGATCCACAATGTCTAGGGATCAATCTCATCCATCTCAATCTTTGGATATACTGTGTGTACCTTGCCTTTTGGAACCCACAATGCGGGTATGATGCCAAGTGCCAGAAGTCAAAGTGGAGCTAGAGTCTGCATGCAATAATCTAGTTGCAATCTATCATTGAGGTATGAATCAAGATACATGTATGATGTACCTTTTTATTATGCTACATTTAAGATGATGTAACATGATAACTCATAGTACATACTGCATATGTCATGACTCATAACTCATTCATGCATGTGTGTTGTAACTTGTAGGTGGGTCATGATGATAACGTTTTCCAAGTTGTCACGGATAATGCCTTCAATTTCTTCAAAATTGGATGCATGGTGGAGGAGGAGTTCAAGCACATTCAATGGAACTCATGTGCCTCTCATGGTCTAAACTTGCTCATGAAAGGCATAGGTAAGTTAGATTGGGTGAAGAGGGCGACTACTAATGCACTCTCGATAGTCAACTTCTTCATAAAGAAATTTCTATCTTCCACAAGCATGGTCACTTAAAGCTGATGAGGCCATTATCGACACGCTTTTCATACATGTGTCTTATCCTAGAGAGGCGCTACAATGTCCATCCATCGCTTCAAATGAAGTTAGTGAGCCTGGAGTTCATAGCATGGCTCAAAGAGGAGACATACCAGATTGTTGATGATGCTCAATCTATACAACCTTTAGCCTATGAATGACAGAGAGATTTTCCAAGAGGTACCATCCATTGTCATTGTAGTAACACCCATTTACAAAGTGTTATACGCATGATGGATATGGAGGGTTCTACTTTAGGGCTCCTTTATCACTTTATGAGGGATGCCCTAAAAGCGCTATGTGCCACACCATTCTTGACAAGACAACCTCGGCTATGGAAATTTTATGTAAGCCTCTCTCTCTCTCTCTCTCTCTCTCTCTCTGTGACAGAGGGAGAGAGAGAGTGAGTACATGTATTTCTCTATGTGAGTGAGAGAGAGCGAGAGATTGTTCTTCATGGCTTTTTCTTCACATATTTCTCGCCTTCTCAGGGTGGTTCTTAATTAGCTTCCTTGGAATTACCTTGCAAGAGTTCCCTTACAGTCCACATATGGCATCCTCACCTGCTGTGCACCCCTAGTCTGCCATGGCTGGCACCTCAGATAACCCTCAGTTCGCCCCAGAATTGAGTATTTGACAGCATGTTTTCCTGGGTGTAGAGATTGAGGTTTTTGATGCTTCCAATCGGACTCTAGCAGGACTGACCTTGGTGGGCCACCCACGGTTCATGACTGACTTCAATAGCCCTTCGTCGTCCTGACAAGGTAGGGAAAGGTCATGGATTGACCTTTCCGCATAATTTGTGCAACTCCTGGCGACTGGCATTAGCCGAGATCCACGTGGAGCACAACTTGGGCAGAAAGGTCAATCCATGACCTTTCCCACCCGTCAAGGGTCCAGGGGAAGGGGGCCGATTAGTGTGAAAACATAGAGTGTTAGGTTTTGCCTCATTACAGTGGTAGCGGGCACGCGTCCCTTGCAGGCGTAGGGCATGGTTTTGCCTGCATCTTGTGCCTCCACTGCATTTTGGCTCGATATCAGGGTGTCTTGGAGTGCATGTGCTGGAGGTATAATCAGACTGAGCAGTGGCTTATGGTCGATTATGAGTTGTTCTACACTGGATTTTGAAGACACTGTTCGTTTGCTGTTGAGGCTAGTTTTGCGAGATCTGCACGGGGAAGTCTTCATCAGAGGGAGGATCTAGCAAGGTTAGTGTGTTCCATTAACATCGCATGCCTTGAAGGTGTTGAAGATCTCTTAGCATCTTCTTTATGTAGGTTCTAACATGCACGACGAGCCTTCTTTTTGCCTGTTGCCAGTAGACGTACCTAATGAACAACATGGTACTACTATCGTCGGGCAGGTGAAACATGGTAAGCTTAAAGATTTTCATGTAGCATTCGTGTAGATACATATTTTTGTTGTTTGGCTTCTAATCTATCTGTGGAGTGTTCTTTATGTCTGCTGCCAGCAAATGTAACTCATGTCCATGATGATGGTGCATCTGTAGGGAAAGTGGGGCATGCAAATGAAGCAACTGATGTCGGGGTAAATGTAGAGAAAATGCCTCATGTTGAGGTAGTTACCACATGCAAGGGTTTTGTTGTTACTAAAGGACTCCTTGATGTTGATGCTTCTCTTGAGGATGCGATTTTGAGTCCTACAGAGAATAAAACAAAACAAAAGGATAATTGGGCGCGAAAGAAGTTTGATAATTGGAGAAAATTATCTGGTTTGGATTGTGAGGTTGGATTGGAGAAGCTTGAACTTCGTGAGTTAAATGAGTTGTTAAGCAGGTTCTTAAGTTTCCAGTTGTGTGTAAGAAGGGTGGGGATCTTTTTCCTTCAGACACATTGATGGGTTTACAGAGGTGCTTTGGGAGGATGGTAAAGAGGGAGCAAGATCTAATAATTGCTAGTACTAGTATTGCAGAAGTGACTTTTGACATTGCTAGGAATCCTATTTTCAAAGAAACTCAAAATGTTGTCTTAGCTGCTATGCACATATTTGTAGCTGGTGGGGTTTGCAAAGATAGAAAGGAGGCATCAATTATTGGTGTGAGCTTGGAGGAGTCCATTCTTAGTGATATTGACTTTAGTTTGCTACATAGTCGAGGATGTCAATTGCGGTTTCCTTTCTTTTGTATGCTTCATTTTTTTGTGAGAGGTGGTATGGAGCTATACAAGCTAGAGAGATCAATGTTTTCTCATGGCATTGACGAGATTAATGGTTTTGTGAGGTATCTTTGTTGGTTTTTTTATTTGTGTTGTTTGATGGTTTCTGTATAGGCAAAGGCTGCATGATTTTATTATTTTGTAAATTTTGTGAGCGGTCTAGAAAAAACTATAAAGTGGATTTAACTCACTTTCATCCAAAGAATTTTTGTTCATTTGTGACTATTTGTAATGCTGATGTTTTGGCAAAATACGATCAGCTTATGCGACGCATGCCTCCTTTGGTTGAGGGCGACAAAAACTTGGTCTATGGTTTTTTACAGCCTATCAGAAATCCTCGATCACAGGTTGTGTATGTTTTTGATTTGGTATTGTGAATGACATTATAGCTCTATAATGGATGCTCTGCTTTTGTAATTAGGTGTGGTATAATGGCAACAGAATTTTTGTGAGATCTTTGAGTTGCTTGGTCAAGAGCATTGGAGAGAGATCTGGTATTTTTAGGAACTTTAGGAATAAGATTTTGCACAATACTTGTGTCACTCGGATGAGCCTTGGAAAATTTCCTCGTGATGTAGGCATGTTAGTCACAGGTCATAAGTGGGTGACATCTTATGATAAGTATGATCTGTCTGGTGAGATTTGTATGGTTGCTGCACAAGACATTTTGTCTCAACCCTATGATGCGTCAGGAAAGCTAAAAAATCATGCATATCTTTTGGAAAAGAAATTCAGCACTTTCTGTGAGAATGTTGAAGGTGGAGCTTGGTCAAAAATTGCTTTCACCTTTTTTGAATGCTTGGAATTTGCAGTTTTTAAATTATTTTATGACTTATTGCTATAGGTGCTTTTGGCAGTTATGGTTGTGCAGATTCTTGTGGGAAAGATAATATTGGCAATGTCATGGATTTTGTTGGTGCAAGGATGGAGTTGGGTGTTGCTGAGAGTGTTCATGCCAGCAAGGCTAGTGTTGCTGATACGTAATTGGAGTCTCCTATTCATGAAAGTGTGCATGTTAGTAAGGTTGGTGCTATGGGTGGTGGATTGGAGCAGTCTGTAGCAAGAAATTGTGCAAAGAAGCATTCTACTTCTGGTAATTTTGATATTCCATACAAGCTTGGGGATGACATTCCTTCGATGAGGAGTTGTTAAATGAATTGCCTCCTGAATGTGCTCAGGCACTTGGTGTTAGTAATATGATCCCAGCTCGAGGAGTTTCTCTATTCCCAGTTTTCAGCTTGAAGAACTGCGTTGTCAATGTGTGTGTGGGCAAGGACAGTGTGTGGGCAAGGACAGTGTGTGGGCTTTACAAATCTACTCTTGCAAATTATGTTGCTGTTGGGCAGCCTCTTGCTGTTGCATGTACACTGGAAACTGCTGCATCATCTGTTGCATGGATGCCTCTTGTGGTATAGACATAGACTTCCACTATTTTCTCACCCCGCCTCGGGTTTCACGTCAGGTTCACCAGGTGTCGAGGGATATGTGACCAAAATGTGAGCCACAGGCTGCTAG
The DNA here is from genome assembly GCF_014529385.1 of Adiantum capillus-veneris. NCBI lineage: Eukaryota > Viridiplantae > Streptophyta > Polypodiopsida > Polypodiales > Pteridaceae > Adiantum > Adiantum capillus-veneris. The sequence continues at coordinate 29,725,184 of NC_140936.1, forward strand.
TGAGGCGGTCCGGGGCGGGCAACAAGAAGACCGGCCTCTAAACACTCTTCGAGGCTCCCATGCTGCTCAATTGCGGCTGGGGCAAGCAGAATCAAAGACAACAACAACCCACAACCAGAAACCAAACAAGAAAAGGGGCACCACCTAGTTGTAGATGCGAACTAGGACGCACGTGATATCTCCTTTTACTCAAACGCACAAAGAGAGGGGAATGCAAGATAGCCACACACACCAAACACAAACATTCACCACTCCAGAGAGAGGTAAAGCGCACAAATCAACTTGAGCAACTCAGTCTTAGCCTTAAAGACTAGATGCACACAAAGCTTGATGAGAAATAGAGAGACAACACAAAACTTGACCTTGTTGCCAATACACAAATTGTCTTAGGTTCACGGGAGCCCTCTCCCCAATCACCCTCTTACAATTAAAGGTTTTGGCAAACAATTCAATAAGCCCTCAAACCACCAAGCATGAAATGGCACAACAAACTTCAAGGAAAATATACCTTCAACCACTTGATTAGCCAACTTATCAAGTCAATTTGGAGAGCAGAGTCGTAGTTGCAGCATACAATTGCACCCAAAACTATAAATCTTATTTATGCACAATAGTAGGCTACAAGTGTGGTGAAGAGTATGGCATACACTCCACTCCTCTAGATGGCATAACTAACTTCAAGCTTCTCCATGCACCTATGTGTAATGATGGAATAGAGCACTCACAATGCACACACTCTACATAACTAGGCTTGAAGAGTGGTGTGTTATGTGTTGAGAATGGTGTGGTGTAGTGTGATCATGTGATAATTTACAAGGAAGAGAAGGGCTCTATTTATAGGTTTTAGAAGCCCCGATTTGGATTAGGCCTAATCAAGTTTATTTGAAGGAATACAAGATTATGCATATTTTTATTTTTTTTTAATGAGGGTGGGTCTCTGTTGTCCTTTGAGTCACATGGATGTGGGCTCAAGGGAAGAGAATTATTGAGGAGAGGATTGAGTGAATAATTTGGGAGTGCCTACTCTAGTAGAGGGTGCATTTTACAATAAGGTTAGTGGTTAGTAGTTAGTAATTATCACTAAAATATATTTACAAAATCATTCACCAAATGGTGAGATATCTGATGAGAAAAGTTAGAGAAGGGATGAGCTTGTAAAGAGAGGTTGAAGCTTTGGAGAAGTTGACATTCACCTCTTTACAACACCGGAAGAAGAAGCGGTCAGCATGGCGAAGTAGCGCGTATCGATGAAGCTATGTTATCTTCAAACCTTGAAAAATTCATGATAAAAGCCTTCATTTGCAGAGGTTATCCTTGGATTTTTGCTGATTTTTTGAAGTTCTTTAAAAAGCTGAAGAGAGTATGATAATATGGACATATATGTAGAGAGAAAGGGGGACACATAGGGTGTAGAAATGGAGGATGAAGGCTTGAGAGATGTGGCAATGGTGAAAAGGATGAATTAAGACATGGGAGTTGCAGGTTTGGGAGTGGGAAGGAGAGGGAGGAGTGTGTGTGAAAGAGGAAAATGATAAAGTGGAAGAGGGAGTGTGGCTGCATAGCATGGGCAAACTGGGGTCCACAAATAAAATTATAGTCCACCACTCGTAGCTCAAAAAAATATGAAACAATTTGAGGTGAAAGTTAAACTCAGGAGCTACAACTTTCGTTTTTATCACCTTTTCCAATTCGGGGCGCATGTGATCTTTAAAAATTCAGCAAAACCGAGTGTTGTTTCCACTGCACAAGGTCCCTGTGAGGTCCTTCTTTGGATGATTCTTTTGAATACCTCCAAGAGTGAGGTCCCCATGGTGCATGCATGCATGCCACATACCCTTGACCTTATTTGGTAGGTCTATAATTGAAGATATTGTTGAGATCATGATATAAGTGAATAGTACAACTTAGAAAATCAAATATTGAGGGGTCTAAAAAAATATATACATGTTAAATAAAAATAATATAGGTAGAAAAAATATAAAGGGGTCAAAATAAATCTCTCTCATTATAAGTCTACCATAAAAAAATGAATATTTTTGGTGGTCTAATTTATGAGAGTAATAGAGAATAGATGTAGGAAGGAAAAATGACAATAGTGAAAAAATATACACATAAATAAACTAGTTTTTTTGGATTTTTGTTGGGATGGAGTTACACCAAAAATAAGAGAAGCTTGCATGAAATTATTTTTATATGGAATAAAGAGTATGCAAAATGGTAAGAAAAAATATAGTAATGGTGAGTCAATGTACATAGCATAAATAATACACCATAGGTAGAAATATTTAAATAAATACCAAAATAATTATGAAAATTCCATTTATTTAGGCCCTATATACAATGAAATATTTACACACAAATGGGCCATAATATTTTTTTTATTTTATTTTATTTAGTTTTTTGGCTCAACTAGCATAGTGACTAGCTAATTTAGGGGTTTTAAGAAGATATGAGAAAAGCCCCTTAACTCACACACGCCTATGTACAGTGACATGGTAGGGATAACCAAAATGTTTGAGTGATTTGATAGGGTGAGGTATCTTACTATGGCAATTATGGAAAGCCGAAAAACGACTATCAACAGCATGAGACGCCAGCAATGAGAAGGATAAAATTCACACACCAATAAAGATTTAACACATCAGCATACTGAAAATGCCTCAGAGCTAACACATCATCACAGTGAAATAGTCTCAGAGATGACATATTCACAACCTGAAAATAAGCAAATGCGTTGTGCTCAAAGTACCTCAAAACTAACACATCAGCAAGTTGAAAAATAAGTAGAATTTGACACATCAGGACACTAAAAATAACCATATTCTGACAAATGATAAAAAAGCATATTAACCAACAATGACACCTCAACAGGTACAAAAACTGTTTAGAAAAATACATAGACAGTAACCAAATTCTCAAGAGATTTCCCCCTTTACATGTCTAGCATATAACGCACTACATCTCGCCAAACAAAGACATATTACTTATTTGCACCAAAAAGAACCATTCTTGTCCAAGTTTATAACATCTACTTGCCACATTTCTCATACGACGCACTCCCCTCGCCCACATACACATTGACAACACAATTCTTCAAGTTGGAAATGGGGAATAACGAAACTCCTCGAGCTGCGATCATATTAGTAACAACACCAAGTGCGCGAGGTGATTCATGAGGCAGTTCATTTAACAACTCCTCGTCAAAAGAAATGTCATCGACAATCTTGTATGGAATATCAAAATTAACAGAAGTAGAAGGCTTCTTTACACTATTTCTTGCTACAGACTGCTCCAGTCCACCACCTGTAGGACCAGCCTTACTAACATGCACACTTTCATGAACAGGAGATTCCAATTGCATATCAGCAACACTAGCCTTGCTAACATGAACACTCTCAGCAGCACCCGACTCCATCCTTGCACCAGTAAAATCCATGACATTCCCAATATTCTCTTTCCCATAGGAATCTGCACAACCATAACTGCCAAAAGCACCTATAGCAATAACTCATACAATCAGAAAAGCTGCAACTTCCAAGCATTCACAAAAGGTGAAAGAAAGTTCTAACTAGGCTGCACCTTCAACATTCTCATGGAAAGTGCTGAATTTCTTTTCCAAAACATGTGCATAATTTTTTATCTTTCCTGACACATCATAGGGTTGAGACAAAATGTCCTATGCAGCATTCGTACGGATCTCACTAGACAGATCATACTCATCATAAGATGTCACCCGCTATGACCTGTGACTAACATGCCTAATCACGAGGAACATGTCCAAGGATCATCCGAGTGACAAGTATTGCACAAACTCATTTTGCTAAAGTTTCCAGAAATACCAGATCTCTCTCCAATGCTCTTGACCAAGCAACTCAAAGATCTGGTAGGTACTCTATTGCCATTATAGCACACCTGATTACAGAAGCAAAGATTCCATTATAGAGATATAATGTCATTCACAAACCAAATAAAAAACATACACAACCTGTGATCGAGGATTGCCGATAGGCTGTTAAAAAACATAGACCAAGTTTTTGTCACATTCAACCAAAAGAGGCATGTGTCGGATAAGCTGATCATATGTTGCCAAAACATCAATATCACGAACAGTCACAGGTAGAAGAAAATTCTATGGCTGAAAGTGAGTTAACTCCACTTTATAGTTTTTGCTAGACCGCTCACAAAATCTGCAAAATAATAAAATCATGAAGCCTTTGCCTATACAAAAACCATCAAACAACACAAATAAAAAAACCAACAAAGATACCTCACAAAACCACCAAGCTCGTCAGTGCCACGAGAAAACATTGATCTCTCTAGCTTGTATAGCTCCACACCACCTCTCAAAGAAAAGTTAAGCATACAAAAGAAAACAAACCGCAATTGACATCCTCGACTATGTAGCAAACTGAAGTCAATATCACTAAGAATGAACTCCTCCAAGATCACACCAATAACTAATGACTTCTTTCTATCTTTGCTAACCCCACCAGCTACATATGTGCGCATAGCAGGTAAGACAACATTTTGAGTGGCTTTGAAAATAGGATTCCTAGAAATGTCAAAAGGCACCTCTACAATAATAGTACTAGCAATTCTTAGATCTTGCTCCCTCTTTACCATCCTCCCAAAGCACCTCAATAAACCTCTCAATGTGTCTGAAGGAAAAAGATCCCCACCCTTCTTACATACAACTAGAAAGAACCTGCTTAACAACTCATTTAACTCACGAAGTTCAAGCTTCTCCAATCCAACCTCACAATCCAAACAGGATAATTTTCTCCAATTATCAAACTGCTTTCGCGTCCAATTATCCTTTTGTTTTCTTGTATTCTCTGTAGGATTCAGAATCATATCCTCAAAAGCAGCATCAACATCGAGGAATCCATCTGCAACAGTAAAACCCTTGCATGTGGTAACTACCTCAACATGAGGCATTTTCTCTACAACTACCCCAGCATCAACTACTTCATTTGCATGCCCCACTTTCCCTACAAATGCACCATCATCATGGGCAGCAGATATAAAGAACACTCCACGGATAGATTAGAAGCCAAACAACATAGAAATGTATCTACACGAATGCTACATGAAAATATGCAAGCTTACCATGTTGCACCTGCCCTACGATAGTAGTACCATGTTGTTCATCAGGTACCTCTACTGGCAGCAGACAAAAAGAAGGCTCACCGTGCATGTTAGAACCTACATAAAGAAGGCTCTAAGAGATCTTCAACACCTTCAAGGCATACTAAGTTAATGGAACACACTAACCTTGCAAGATCCTCCTTTTGATGAGGAATCCCCAGTGCAGATCTCGCAAAACTAGCCTCAACAGCAAACAAAAAGTGTCTTCAAAATCTGGTGTAGAACAACTCACAATCGACCATAAGCCACTACCCACTCTGACTATACGTCCAGCACATGCACTCCAAGCCACCTTGATATCGAGCCAAAGTGCAATGCACACGCAAGATGCAGGCAAAACCATGCCCTACGCCTGCAAGGGACGCGTGCCCGCTACCACCGTAATGAGGCAAAACCTAACACTATGTTTTCACATTAATCGGCCCCCTTCCCCTAGACCCTTGACGGGAGGGAAAGGTCATGGATTGACCTTTCTGCATAATTTGTGCGACTCGTGGTGACCAGCCGGGAGCGACGTGGAGCAAAAATTGGGTGGAAAGGTCAATCCATGACCTTTCCCTACCATGTGGAGCATAAATTGGGCGGAAATGTCAATCCATGACCTTTTTCTACCCCATATTTCACATTCTCCGGTTTTCAGTCACTATGGCCTTTCCTAGTATTCCACTTGAGTATTGTCACCTTATTGCTCTTGTCAATAGACTCTGCTTGTTCCACAGCATGAGAGGACCCCTTTTCTGTCTTTCCTTCTACCTTTCACTGGGACATACGAGAGGATTTGGTCCTTTATTTCACATGCTCTTAGATCTTGTAGCGCCTCACATCCTGGGCATCTACATTTGCAGCAGATATCTCACTCTCACAGCACTAGTAGAGTGAAATGGGAGAATGGACTTTGCAGAACCAATGCTTTTCTGTTCTACCTACTCTTGGTCCCCCCCTCGGAGACTCCTCAGTAGATAGTGAAGAGAATCTCCAAGTCCATCAGATGCCCTCAGCCATATGTGCAGAGATCGTTTAGCTCGGCACTTGACTTCAAGCCTCCTAAAAACTCACCTACCTAGTTTATCATTTTCATTATTATTGTTATTTTGTATACACTTTTATTGTTTCACACAGACTTTGTATTAGATCCACCAGAATTGTATCAATTTGATCTCATAGGTCATTTTGGCCTTTTGATGACGTTAATAATAGTTCATCTCTCTCTCTCTCTCTCTCTCTCTCTCTCTCTCTCTCTCTCTCTCTCTCTCTCTCTCTCTCTCTCTCTCTCTCTCTCTCTCTCTCTCTGTGTGGATAGTTTCCTACGACGTTAAAATCCTCTTCCTCGTCTTTTCTCTCTCTCTCTCTCTCTCTCTCTCTCTCTCTCTCTCTCTCTCTCTCTCTCTCTCTCTCTCTCTCTCTCTCTCTCTCTCTCTCTCTCTCTCTCTCTCTTTCTCTCTCTTTGGGTAGTCTTCATGGACCAATGTTTTCATTGAGGAGAGCAGCAGAGACTAGATTGATGAGAGCTTACGCAACCTTCGGAGGACTGGAGAAGATGTGTTTGTAGGTTCACTTTTAGGAACCTCGAACAAAGATATGGGTTTTTGACACTATAGTGGATTTAGCTATGCTCTATGCAGTTCAAATTTGGGAGCCCTCAAGAAACCACCAGGGTAGATTTGGTACCACTGATGGATGGAGATGTATGGAGAGGCCTCTAGTCTCTATAATCTCTGTTGTACCAGCCTCCGATTCAACAACCTCACAGGCCTTGACCCACGAGCTCCTCCTTCTTCACAGCGAAGATGGTCAGGATGGCCATCCATTGACTACAGCACCACCCATCATCAGACCATATATGTTTAGAGAGGGAGCATCTCATTTATGTAGCCGCCATGATAGCCCCATTGATTGTTGATGCATTCGACCAAGCTATAGGAGAGGCTTCCCAGAGAAGTGGACTAGGCACACCATTGTGCCTATCGACTAGAATGGAGACACTTGTACCTAGGGAATTACAGGACTATCATGATTGGCCATACAATGGTTGGGTATGTGGGGCAGTTTTTGAGGCTGATCCTAGTTCTTATGGGGAGGTTGAGGGCCTACGTGCTCTCGGCTAGAAATGGTCTATGTGGCCCTTCACTATTATCAACAATATCTTTTTTCTGTGTTGCCTTATTGATGGGGCAAAGGTGTAGAAGAAGAGTCTTTACTGTCGCAAAGCGTTTGACATTGTCCCAGGGGAGAGGCTCGTTGAACAAATCCAAAGTTTTTGGATATCTTTGGAGATGATCTGGGCCATTTACGCTCTCTATGAGAGAGTGACTAGGAGAGTTCGCTACCCAGGTGGTATGTCAAAGTCTATTGCTAGCACTAAGCAAGGATGACCCCTCTCTCCAACGCTCTTCGGACACTACATCGAAGAGATCTCCGACTACATCCTACGAGCAGGAGGGGAAACAACGGACCTAGATAGTACCACAATCCACATTATGCGATATGTTGATGACATTTTACTGATTTTAAAGTCACCAAAGGGCCTACAGAGCCATCTGAGAGCTCTGGATGAGCTTTGCACAGATAAGGGACTCACAATGAATCTTGGGAAAACCAAGGTCATGATCTTTCACACCTCTAGAGCAACCACATTCACAGCAACAAGAGGATTAGTAGAGGTGGTCACCTCTTACATCTACCTGGGAGTCACATTCACCAATAGACAAGGGCCCTTCTCCATGGCACAAGCCGCCACTCACAAACTCACTAGAGGATATGCAACACTAGCCATGCTAGAGTGAAGATGCCATCAAACACACTTTTAGGAGCCCCTCACAAAGGGTTGGCTATTCGACACATTATTCACCCCAATCTTCATGTATCGTGGGAACCTGGATTGATAGATAGCCAATGGGAACGGATTGAGAGACGACATATCTATATGATCTCTCATATTTTTTGAGGCAAGCACACAATGCCACCGGACATCATGAGGGATGATCTTGCCACCCCCCCCCCCCCCCCATGGTAGTGGAGGCACACTTCCAGGCGGTCTGTTTCATCTAGAGAGTGTGCAAGCCCCCGATCAAAAGACTCACACAACGAGCACTTGAGTTCTCTATAAGATATCATAGATCGGATAGGATAGAGCATGTTACACACATGTTAGAGCATGGTTTGGAGCACACGACCTTGACGTGGAGAGTTTTCCACCTTTCCAGTTCGACCTTGACTCACCCCAATTTCATCTCTCACATAGTCAGAGAAACATAGTGATCCGACAGGATCTCTGGCATCTCTACGTCAGATAGACTTGGATCACATCCCCCCTCCAACGAAAGATGTCACACTACAAAGAACATTTTCGTACTATCCTGGAGGATGAGTTCATACAATGACCATGCTATATGGACACCTACATGCCACACAGCTCACGGGTGGCAATTGATCAAGTCAGAGTGTCATCACATAAACTAGAGACCGAGATGCGGCGAGCTCATGAAATTCCCATGGAGGAGAGAGTGTGTAGAGAATGTAGAGAGGAAGTAGAAAGCAAGGAGAATTTTGTTTACAGATGTAGAGCTTATGTGGATATCAAAGGTTGATACGAGCCCTTATTCATAGGGCACCCTACCTTTCTAGATATCATGCATTCTCGAGATCAAAGAAAGTTGGGATGCTACTTATAGATGCAGAGGGACACACTTCCATAGCCACCTATAGAGACTCCAGGGGGGGAGACAGTCACAACTTACAAATTTTTTCCAGAGAGCTACACACGTTCCACCCCCAGACCCACCAATGGGAGTGACCCTTTAGTAGACTGACGTTAGTCAGGCCCGATGATACCCACGTGCTGCGAAAGGCCAGGTCCCACGACTACACCACAAACAGATAGAGGAGATCCGGACTCGATCACATAGAGTTGTCGAGGAGAGAAGATCCGAAATGATGGGCGTTCATTAGGGCCTCCCTTTCTCCCGCACCTCCCATGTACTACATTTTACACCCCCCCCCCCCCATTAGCAAAGGATGTTGCTAGCTATATTGATGCATTTGCATGGTTGTACTACCCTCAACATATATACATGCGTATATCCATAGTACTAGTTCCCCACCCATCCCCATACATTTCATCACCCATGAGACGTCCTTCGCTCTTTTATTTTGTACCAATCTTAACTATTTTGTGTTTTCCGATAGACAAAAGACATACACACATGTATACTTGATTTGTCTCATAGGCCGACTTCGGCCTCACATAGATGTTTAAAAGCTCTCTCTATCTCTCTCTCTGTTAAAAAAAGGGCTTGTACCCTTTTCCATTACTTTGAAAATGACCAAAAGGTCAATACATGAGAGAATAAAAGGGGGTCCTAAAACCCGTGTAAGATATAGAAGGGGAAAACCTCATGAGTATAGTGTCTAATCAAGATGATACAACAAGGAACCATTGAATGGTTGAGAACGGGTGTGTCTACACCCTGTATCCTGTGAGAGAATCCACTGGAATCTCCTATCCCCATAGACCATCAAATGGCATGGAACTATGAGCATTACAAATCAAACAAGATAGTACGAAGTTAAACGATCAAGGTGGCTGATGTGATGCATGAAGTATCAATCACTCTGTCACAACATACTGCAATACTATGAAGTCCCTTGATAAATGAAAGAAAAGCGGAGACCACCCCCAAGTACAAAGAAAATCAAATCTTTGCATTTGTGCTACTCTAGAATCTCCTTGTGAAGCATCCCACTGACTACGGAGAGTATGCAGTAACTCTATCCAAATAATGCATAAGGTGTCCTCTACAGAGGAAGGCTCAACACTAAGAATGTGCAAGCATCGAGCCTTCCAATACACCGCAGAATAATAGAAGCAATAGTGGAAAAAAAAGGGTCCCTAGCCTAGTCTGCAACATCATGTACTGATGGGGTATCATAGAAAGTGAAGCCCTCATAATTGGCCACTAAATAAACAGGGTCTGTAGGCCCCCCCTTAGAGAAAATGTGAGGGCCAGGGAATTGGAGAAGTGAGGAGACACCTAAAAAACTCCCACACGAGAGAGAAGTACGCAATTAGATCTCTAGATCGACTATGAAGAGTGCATGTGCACGGGTACGTGCGTGCGCAGTGCGATGTGCATGTGGAAAAGAGAGAAGATAGAGTACACAGTGTGGGGGTGGAGAAAGAATCTAGTATGATCTGCCCCTTATTCTTTGTATATGTACACAAGAATAAGGTATAACTGGGTGGGCGCCCATAGCTTGGGTAAGCGGGCAAGTCACAAACGCCTGTACCCCAACATTGCGATGGTGATGTCCATGTTTTAAAAGTATGATCATAATTATAGCAGGTGTACCTACAACAAGTTTATGTTGTGTTTTTGGGCCAAAAACGGATTATTTTGGCATATCTCTCACACCGGGACTCTCATATATGTGAACCAAGGTCTACCTTAGGGTTTTTCACGTTCCGGACGCGCTGGTTTATATGAAAATTTTGAATTTTTGGGCGTTAAATTTTTTGCAGTAGCCTGTCAACAATCTGGACATAACGAAGTTTTGCAGTTTGATTCCTACATTGTAGAGAGTGATACGGTTTGCATCTTTGGCTATGTATGGCACAATGTAGAGCTACTTGAGAGAGAATTCACCTTGTTTTTGTGTATACAACTGATGCTTTGGGATGTGACTTTTGGATCTTTACACATCTCAGGATGCGGCTTTATGCACATTGTATGACTGTGTGGGGCATTCTAGAGAGCTTTTTAGCACAATTTCGTGCATTTTTATGCTATGTATGCATTTTGTGGATACCGCTTGAGCTAGGTATAGCTCACAGGTATCAGGTTCACACATTTGTGAAATTTTTGGATAGGTACACGTCCATAGAACCACTCGTTGAGGAGTAAGCCAGTTTGCTAGGCTTTGGCCATTACATGTAGACCATTTGTGGATTTGCTTACTAAGACATTAAGTGTCTCTTTTTCATGCAATTATGATATTTTTTTGAGTTTTAACTCAGTTTACAAGTGAAATTCTACCGGATTTTTTACTAACTCTTGCCATGGTTTATGCGTATCCTCGATTTGCTCTGATGGTTTAGTGGTCGAGTTTACTCCCACTCTGGCCATTATTTGCAATTTTTTGGCTTGCAGTCAGGGATTTTAATTACGCGATGACACATTTTGTTAAATGTTAATTATTGTTGTTATTATCACTATTTTTTTCATGTTAATAACATATCTAATGTCATGACTTACGAAAACCAGTAGAAAATGTTGTCAGGAGTTTTTTGGAGCAAGGGATTGCGCATATGTACATATACATGCATGGTGCATCAAATAAAGAATTGCCCATTTTTCAGAGCCAGGTGGTTACGTGGGGCCCACATGTGTACAGGTAGGACAGGGTGTACATAGTGCATCGATTTTCACTATTACCAGTACCACTGTGTTTTTTCTACAATAAGGAGGAGTTGGTAGCGCGTAAAACTTCTCGAGGAAGCTATCCGCGGGCCGACGACATGAGGTAAGCAGGTGCGTCAGATGGCATCGAGTGGTGTCAGGAGGTCGAACGTGGTCAATATTTGCACGTGGATGAATATGGACACAAAGTGGTGTTTTCTTGTGAGAGTTATGCAGAAAGGTCATCATTAGGACCACTTTTTGGGGTCACTTCACGTGGTTGCGAGACGCATTATTGAAAAGAAATGAGTGCCAGGTGTGGGCATGGATGCAGCAGGGTGACAACTATGCACTGCGAGGTCAGTTTTTGGCTTGTTCAGGGTCTGTTTGAGGTCATCTAAAAGGCCAAGGGTGCCCAACTAATAAAGCTAAGTGTGGGAACTGAAAAAACAAAGAGAAGACCAGAAAAAACGTGGATAAGAGAGGAGGAACAGTCGCACATGTGTTTTTGCTCATTTTGGAGCTTGTTTTGGCCGTAAATTGCTCATCCGAGGTTGGAATTGAGCACTTTGGCATTGCAGACTGGGGTTTTGGGCTGTTCCGGACGCGATGGCATTGTTCATTTTGCCAGATTACTCACTCTTTTCCTATTTTTTTTCTGTGTAAGTTTCTCCTATGAGCGAAGTTTCTTCTCTAGTTTGTGATTGTATCTGGCTTATTTTACCCATATTGTGTGAGCTATTTGCCCCATTGGTGTTGGCCCAAGCTCAATTGTATCTAAACATCATAAATTCTCTTCTTTTGAGCTGAGTTTTTTGGGTGTGTGTGTGTGTGTGTGTGTCTGTGTGGAGTGGGCATGTGGATAGTCTCTCTCCTCTCACTCCAGAGGTGTGTTCCCTGTCTCGGCCAGGTGTGTTGTGTAAGCCGAGTAGTGCCCCATAGTGTGTGTGTGTGTGTGTGTATCTTTCCAAGAGTGTGTGTCGGGTCGTTATAGAGGTGCTGTGTGTGTTTTCATCCCGCTCACAATGTAGAAGCGGCGGGGCAACCACAAACCCCGGCAGGCCCGGCGGGCATATTATGAATCCCGGCGGGCCCGGCGGGCAAAGCAAGAATCCCGCCGGCCCCGTCATGTACCCCCTCCATATTTGGCGGCTCTATATAACTCTGTAGTAGACATCACATCACATCACCGCTTCCTCTAAATTTGGTCATCCTTTAAAATTTAGAAGAAAAACTAAAGGTAAAAGAATGAATAGTCTTTAAAAAAAATTAAAACTTAATGAAACTCTGATCATGGATCATTAGTTCTTTTTTGGACTGAACTGATTCTTGAAAGGAGGTAGAAAGGTGAATCTTTGGGTCGGTATCTCTACATTTGGGATGGACTAATCTCATGTTTGGTTCACCGTTATATTTGCTAAATTGATTGCTATATTGATTAGAACTTCTATCATGGGTCATTAGTTCTTTTTTGGACTGAACTGATTCTTGAAAAGAGATAGAAAGGTGAATCTTTGGGTCGATATCTCTACTTTTGGGATGGACTGATCACATGTTTGATTCACCGTTGTATTTGCTTGCTATTCCGATTAGAGCTCCAATCATGGGTCATTAGTTCTTTTTTGGACTGGACTGATTCATGAAAGGAGGTAGGAAGATGAATCTTTGGGTCGATATCTCTACTTTTGGGATGGACTGATCACATGTTTGATTCACCGCTGTATTTTCTTGCTATTTCGATTAGAGCTCCAATCATGGGTCATTAGTTCTTTTTTGGACTGGACTGATTCATGAAAGGGGTAGGAAGGTGAATCTTTGGATCGATATCTCTACTTTTGGGATGGATTGATCACATATTTGATTCACCGTTGTATTTGCTTGCTCATGTTTGAGTAGATTGAGGTTATTCCCTTCAGGCTTCACTACTACGCTTTTGTGTGATATTGATTATAACACTAATGTTTGGTTTGAATAATACTTGAAAGAAGAGATAGCATATTGAGCTATGTTTATTGGTATTGTAGGCATCCAATAAGTATGTCTTCCACCGGGAATGTCAGCGGTGGTGTTGGTGTCCCAAGCCTGGCTTCCTTGAGGAGACCTCCTACCTCGATGCCAGGTCTTGCTTCGTAGGGCACCACTTCGCAGGGCAAGCGAAAGTCAGGTGGAAAAAGTCCAGGACCCGAGTGGAATTTTTCCACAAATTTAAATAAGTATCAAGATTGGAAATGTAACTTTTGTGGCGAAGAGAAATCTGGAGGAGCACCAAGAATAAGGGATCATTTGCTAGGTGGCAATACCAGAATTCAAGGAGGAAAGTGCAAGGGCTTAGGTGCAGAAGAAGCAGCTATGCGCTTAAAAGCTTTAATTGGTAAGCTAATTTCCACGAGCAAAAGATCAAAACTCTCTACTTTCGATCATCACATCCCCGTATCGATAAGATCAAACCAGTATGAGGGATCATTGGGTGTAACGCCCACCAATGGAAGCACTCAAAGTAGGGAACCAACTTCTCATATCGATGGAAGTACTCCTCCAAACCATGGATCTCATGACTTTCAGGTAGGTTCGTCAAAAAGTAGACAGGTTAGCTTACAGACGAGCTTCAAAACACTTGCCTTAGAAGAAGCACAACTTCCACTAGCTAAAGCCGTCTATTTCACTAGGGGATCATTGGCCATTGTCACCCGTGATGCATGGAAGTCAGCTTGGAAATGCATTGGGGAGTATGGTGCTGGATTTACCCCTCCAACATATCACCATATGAGAAACCAACTGTTGGATAAATGTTACATAAGCACACAACAGGATATTGAAAGGGTAATATTAAATGCAACAGAACAATCTGGATACACCATAGTTAGTGATGGTTGGTCCAACGTTCAAAGGCGGCCATTGATCAACATCATGCTTGTATGTCCTCATGGTGAATGTTTTATCAAAGCTGTGGATAGCTCTGGTCAAATAAAGTCTGGTAGTTTTATAGCTGACATCATTGGCGACGCAGTTGAGGAACTTGGAAAAGAAAATGTTGTCCAAGTAATCATGGACAATGCCAAAAATTGCACGGCTGCAGGTAGAATACTTGAAAGTCGCTTCTCTCACCTATATAGTGTTGGTTGCAGTACACACAGCTTGAACTTGGTATTGGAAGATTGGTACAAGAGGGAGGACACAGAGTGGTTCAAATGGATAGTAGACAATGCTCGCTTAATAGTCAAGTTTGTTTTGAAGCGTCAGAGGGTTCTTGACATGTACCGTCAGAGGATGTCTACTATGTTAAAACTGCCGTGCGAAACTAGATTTTGCACCAACTACTATACGGTAGAATCACTAATAAAAAATAAGAATGCTGCGATGGAGACATTTGTTTGTGCCGCTTTTTCAGAATGGGAGGCTGGTCAAAGGGAGAAGATAAAAAGAAAAATAGGGGTGATCAAAGATCTACTAACTGATCGCCACTTCTCGGATGATGTGGTGGATGTGCACAATGTCATGATGCCCATTATGCTCGCATTACGCCAACTGGATTCTGCCTTGCCTAACATAGGTAAGGTGTGGATGGCTTGGTGGACTGTTCAAGAAATCCTTGCAAATTTAGAGGAGCCCCAGGAGCCAATTGTGATGCCTTGGAAGACACCATTCACTCAAAAGAGGAGAGAAATTTTGAGAAAGTATGTGCATGGTCGATGGGTTGGAGCACATAGTCCACTACATAGTGTAGCTTTCTTATTGGATCCAGAGTATTGGGCAATGGAAATAGACAAACTTGATGAGGAGGTGCTGGAAGACTTTTATGATGTGATAGGCAGGTTTTATGATGATCCTGATGAGCATGCATCAACTGTTACTGATCTTACAAAGTTTAAACTCAAAGAGGGTAAGTTTGGTACAGAATTTGTGTAGAAACTTGCCACGGAGCAACCAGTGGTGGATGATGAATGGTGGTAGTGCACCCACCCTTAAACGCCTAGCTGTTAGAATCCTAGCCCAATGTGCATCCAATTCCAGTTCTGAGAGAAACTGGAGTACATATAAATATGTACATTCCACAATCAGAAACCGCCTTCTAAATTCAAGAGCTGAAAAATTGGTGTATATGTACTGCAACCATCGGCTATTGGCAAGAGTGCAAGCTGAGAACTACAAAGAGGAGATGCCACACTGGACTTATGATGTAACCAATGATGAGGTGGACGAAGACAGTGATCTGCAAGGGGAATCTCATGAAGTAGAAACTACATGTACTTTAGAAGAGATTGAAGAGAATTTGGAAATTGAACCAACTTTGACCCGTCGCAGCAAGCGACAGTGGTTTAATTAATAGATTATCGAATCCATTGAGTGACTTCTACTTAAGTTCACAAACTGTTTATCTAATAAGCTTTTTTTTATATTTAGTTTAAGGTTTAGACATTTGCTTAATAATAAACGAAGCCCTTAAAAACCTTTACAAGGCCACAAATCACTATTAAAGCTTCATAATATACAAAGCCCTAACAAATCGTTGCATTATCACATATCATAATTTAAGCTGAAGAGAAGACAATTCACAATTCACTAATAAATTCTCGCAAGACAACGAGTCAATGTTATCAAATGTTACAAAAACTATCCAAGTGATAGTGAAATATTTGTGAGAATATCTTCATTCTCCTGTTCACGCTGACATTTAAGCTTATTATAGTCTTCAGACATTTTAAACATTGCATATAGCTTTTTGGATATCTCAAACTCACATATAGCACAATGAAAGTTATTCATCATGCTTTGCATCAAGCATGATATATGATACATATGTCCGCATGGCAAGCTGAAGTGACCACACCACTCATGAAAGAATGATCTACATATGGGGCAAGGACAACCGTGCTCACCAGAAGCTGGAGGGGCCTCAATAGATGTTGGGTGCTCAATCAATGTGGCAACATTTTGTTTTTTTATAGTCGCCTCTAACTCTTTTACGTGGCGAGATAGCACCTTCACCTCCCTTTGCAAGTCTCTATTTAGGGTTTCTTCTGCATGGTTTTCCAAGCTTTTGGCAGTACATGTAGACCATTTGTGGATATGCTTCTGAGACACTGAGTGTCTGTTTTTCATGCAATTTGGTGAGATTTTTTGAGTTTTTACGCAGTTTATAGAGGAAACTTTATCGGAATTCTCCCAACTCTCCATGGTTTATGTGTATCCTTGGTTTGCTCTCTGATGGTTTAGTGATCATGTTTACTCCCACTCTCACAGTTACCTACATTTTTCTGGCTTGTGGTTTGCACTGAGTTTTGGCTCATTTTTCAAAGAAAACTCTGTCATTTTTTTCCCATCTTCTCACCATAAAAGTTTGCGGTGTTATGCCATCTTATATAGTGGTCGATATATTCCCACTTTGATGCTTGGAAAGAGGTTTAGTATTCTTGTACCCACTCTTGCAAGAGTGCGTTTATGGTATGCTTGTAGTGGCTATAGGTAGACAATTCGTATGCAAAGTCTTACATCGATGACAATTCCGATCATGTGCCTCTTGCATACAATTTATAGGTAGTCATTGGGATGCAAATTTGACGTGCTTACAGGTGCAACTTTGCAACATAATCTTTGGGATGCGTTTTGAGAACGGAGTTTGCTCACTGTTTGCATATATGGTATGTGCTTTATGATTGGTTGAGGGTTGTTAATCCTAGTTTGAGTCTGCATTATCACTTGACACTTCTTAACGATTTTGCATATACCAGCATGTGATAGATGCAGTTTTTCATGCTTGATTAGCATAGTGGTCGAGCGATATCCCACTTTGACACATATGAAATTTATTCATTAATTTCACATCATGTGTGACAGAGAGTTGACAATGACAATTCATGAGAGACAAAGGTATCGTTCTTGTTGATACATGCATTGTTGGCATTGTGCTCACACAAGGCACATTAGGCACCATTGTTTCAGATGTATGAGACAACAGTGGAGATGTATGTGTGATAAATTTACGACTTTGACACATATTAGAGAGGCAGTTCCAATGGCAATCTATGCCAATGATGGGGATGCTATGCTTGCCTTGAGTGTACCTCTTGCAGATATGTCTATGGATAGCACACTTTCTCCACAATTACTAGATAGCGATGTTGCTTTCCATGTCACACCATGTTGTGAGTGGTTTAACACATTTTCTAGTGGGAGACTTGGTTGCAAGCGATTTGCTGATGGTTCAACATGTGACATAGAGGGTGTAGGATATGTTTGTTTTTCTTTGCCCAGTGGTGCATCTTACACGCTACGAAATGTGCATCATGTTTCTTAGCTGAGATAGAGTTTGATCGGAGTGACATAGTTAGAACCTTTTTACTATCAAAGACTGCTTAGAGAGAAGTTTTTATAGATGAATTATGGCTCATTAGTGATTGCCAGAGGAGCCCACAATGGCCTCGTATATCCTATGCATGCGTCTGAGATTTGAGACGACATCGTTTCTTTGTTGCTGGCATGCATTGAGAGAGAGAGAGAGAGAGAGAGAGAGAGAGAGAGAGAGAGAGAGAGAGAGAGAGAGAGAGAGAGAGAGAGAGAGAGAGAGAGAGAGAGAGAGAGAGAGAGAGAGAGAGAGAGAGAGAGAGAGAGAGAGAGAGACAAGACATGTCCCCTTCACAGGTGAGCTCCACCATGTTCACCAGACATAGCATTTAGATGTGCAGGATGTGTTAGTGGACTCTATAGAGACAGAGATAGAGAGACACTGCTCTAGTGAGACACAACATGTGTTGTTAGACTTTGTGCATGCAGAGGTAGAGTAGTTCTTCTCCCTAGAGACACAAGTAGAGATAACAGACATGGATGTTTTTTGTATGATCATGCTAGAGAGTGAGTTGATACCATGGCACATAGTTCCGCCTATGGGTGAGAGGGGCGTAGCTACCCTTGTCGGCAATGACACATCCATACATGATGAGTAGTCTTGATAATGCAGTACATGCACATAGCATAGGAGAGGCTAGGAAAACCATGTTTGTGTAGATTTCGTGAGTGTTCGAGCGTCTCATGTATGACCTGTTAGTGTCGAGGCGCGACATAGTAGCAGCATTTGCAGCAAGGATTGCCAGTCATACGGTGACTGATGCTAGCATGATGCATAGTGGATTATTACATACCATTCAAAGTAGTCTGTAGGATTTACATGCAGGCTCTAGCATGGGTACGCACAATTTCCTACCACCAAAGCCGATGTGACTGCATGTAGATCGATTGAGCGAGCCAGTGGGTGTAGGTTGAGAGAGTCTCTCACTTGTTTTCTTGTACATACTAGTAGTTTATCTAGTAGGACCCACTTATCAACACATTCGCCTTTAAGTGGGAGGTTGTTGGGGTACAAGTGTTTGTGCCTTGCCCACTTGTCTAGGCTATGGGTGCCTGCCCATTGATATCTTATTCTTGTGTACATATACAAAGAATAAGCGAGAGCTCATCAGTAGAGTCTTGTTCCATCTACACACTGTGTACTCTCTCTCGTTCTCTCCCTCCACACGCACACACCACATAATTCGCGCACTCACAAGTGGTATCACAGCTATGGATTGGCGATGCCAAGGAGCACGACATCTTTGAGAGCTTCGAGGCAATAGCTCACTCTCTCTTGGCGGTGGAGAGATGAAGAAAGTTTGAAAGCTTCGAGAGAATGCAATGGGAGCTTGTGAGCTCAGTTGAGAGTGATGTATTCTCTTGTGGAAGCTAAAAAAGGAGTGTGGAAGATTGTGTGTAAGTGAAGGTGTTGCCCTAAAAACTGTCTTTGTAGCAGCACCGTTTTCATATATTTTTTTCTCCTTGTAAAACACACATCTAAATATTCTACCCAATGGACCCATTTGTTTTGATGTAGTCTACGACTTTGGAGAAGAAACTTTCTGCAAAATTCTCACCATTTTATTGATATTCAGCTTAGATTGACTGTATACATAAATTTTAGGTTTTTTGTTTTCGCATAGTGTGTGAGTTTGATGCACTTTTGGAAGCATGGCAGGTGCTTGAAGCTAGGTGCATAAATTCTGAGTTGAAGATGTAATTGTAGTTAGTGCAAAGCTTATGGTTTGAGGATTTTTTGGTAGATTTGGGCAAAGAATCACGGAAGCATTTATACACCATTGAAGCGGTCTCTTGAGAGACGTGGGTGTTTGGAGCACATGGTTTTGGTGGCTTCTTTCGCAGGTTTTCACAAGATACTTTGGCACTGATTTTGTGCTTGGATTCATGGTCTTTGCAAATCAATTTTTATGGTTATGGCGCTTGGTTGATGCCCATTGTACATGCAATTTGGCAAGCACTTTATAGTGGCCAGTGAGCTCTCTTCAGAGAATTGATTTTTGCATTGATCAATTCTAAATTGCAACTCTTTTGGCATTTGTTTATGAGCGGTCACTCTGTTGATGTATGTTGAGTGCAGATTGTGATTGTATGTGAAAATGTGGAGCTATTTTGGCATTTCTACTCATTGGCATTGAGTAGTGTTATGGTTTATGGTTTAAAGTCCTCTTCCAAAGACTATAGTGGTCGAGGTTTACTCTTGACAATTTTTTGTCAGTTTGTAGCGGTCAAGAGCTTCTCCCTCTTTGGCATCTTGGATGCGGTTTTATGGGTGAGAATTTTCTCCAATCACAAAGGAGACTCTATTGAATTTTTACCATGTTTTATGTGTTTTGTGATAGGTGCTAGAGAGTTGTTTTAGCCACATTATGGTTTGTGTCTATGCAGATGGTCATTTTTCTTGCACTCTCCTTATTTATTGTCACTATTTATGCATGATTAGCTCTTGGTTTTGGCAAAGGGTTATGCGCTTTATGCGATGTTTGCCATAGTTTTGATGAGAAGTGTTTGATCAAATAGTTTTCCTTTGCATTGTGTTGAGCGGTTATGCTCTTGTGGACAATGCATTTACACTTTGTGTGGATTGATCTATAGACTCATTTTGTGCTTAGGTGTGGCATCTTGCAGTGAAAGTTCATCATTGGATACAAAGGTTGGTGTATGACACAGATCTCAGAGGCACACACATGTGGTTTGCTAGCATTGTGGTAGACCAAGACACATGAGGAGATGCTATTTTAGATGTTGGAGACAATGCAAGTTTCCATTGGTTTTTGGTGAGAGTACGATTGTGGTAGACAATCCTACTTCCACATGTTCATCTAAACATGCATGGAATTTTTCTCACGATTAGCAGCTGGGCAGTACTGCTTTAAACCATGTTACTCCTCGTAGGGAGTGTTTTAGCATGCTTTCTACTCTAAGACAGGATGGTGTTCATGGTGTGGATGACATTCATTTGTGTTTTTCTAATGGGAGTACAATTGTGCTCCATGATGTTCAGTATGTGCATGATGCTCATAGGAGTTTGATCTCCATCTCCCAACTTAGAGATCATGGGTATCATGTTCAGTTGACTGATGAGTCTTACTTAATGGTTTGCCTGTGATAGTGCAAGCCTCAGCCTTGAGGCCATCATGGTGCTCGTTCAACTCTTCTCTATGTTCTCAGTGTGAGAGATGCCATAGTCTCTCTGAGTCCATTGCCATGCAGACATTTGCAGTCTAGGCGAGTACACTTTGCTGATGAGGAGAGTGACACTTCGCTCATTGTGCATGCATGGTACAAGGATAGACCTGTAGAGCAGGATAGCTCTTTGAGTGCACAACTATAGCTCTTTGACGGATTTTGATGCTTTGCCAGTAAAAGAGCAGAGTAGTGAGTCATATGTGCGAGACAATGTAGTCTCAGTGACTTTGCAAACTTGTACTTTTGCAGATGATCTCCAGAGTGTTGTGCACACCATGTTTGCAGATGCAGAGTTAGAGCGGCCATGCTCTAGCAAGATGTTAAGTATGGAGCCTGATTTACCCTTGTAATTTTCTGTGGTAAAAGAGCACATTTGTAAGGCCCCCATTATGAGGAGAAGCCATCGTGCGTGAAGGAAAATCACTCACCGGAAACCAAAATTTTCACGGACAAGAATCAGGGGCAACTTTTTTTTTCACCGGAATATTCTTTTTCGCCGGAATATTATGGCCGGACGGCGGCGGGAAACTGGTCGGAAAACAACCGATCGGTTGGCCGGTGGCCGATAGTCAATGGCCGATGGCCGGTGGTCGGAAGTCAATGGCGGGTGGCCGGTGGTCGGAAGTCAATGGCCGGTGGCCGGTGGCCGAATTCAAAAGCGGACTTGTCTTCTCAAGGGCGGCCACACATGGGCGGATTGGAGGGTCCGATTTGGACTTATTCGCACAAGGGCGGCTACACATGGCTGTCTCTCATAAGAGAGGGCAGCCCTTTTGACCTATAAAAGGAGGCCATTTCTACACACATTTTATAGTGTGAAGTTGATGCAACAAGGTGAGTGTGAGGTGGTGAGAGTGAAGCAAGGCGGGAGCTCTATTAAGGGTATAATCCCTTTGTAAACTACTTCTTGTTTTGAAGTACTAAAGCCATTGAGTGGCTGCTTTCTCGTGGACGTAGCCCACATTGGGTGAACCACGTATATCGTGTGTACTCTCTCTCTCTCTCTCTACTCTTTAATCTCGTGTATATAAATCTGTCTCTCTCCATTAAGTAATCTACTCAATTATCTATTTAGCTACGTCTTATTTCCTAACAGCTGGTATCAGAGAAAGGTTTGCTCGTAGCTAAATTATCTCAAGGAAAGGATTCCTTGAATTGAGTGGGAGTTATGGCAGAGGAAGGGAAGCTCAAGCTTGAGAAGTTCAACGGCAAAAACTACCAACATTGGAAGATGCAGATTGAAGACTATCTCTACCAGAAGGACCTCTATTTGCCACTAGGCGGTCTTGCGAAGAAGCCCGCAACAATGGCAGATGAAGCATGGATTGTCCTTGATCGAAAGGCACTGGGAACAATCCGGTTAAGCTTGGCGTCAACGGTGGCCTTCAATGTTTCGGAGATGAAGACCACGGAGGACTTGATGAAGTCACTTGACGACTTCTACGAGAAACCATCGGCATCCAATAAGGTATTTCTTATGAAGCGCTTGTTCAATGTAAAGATGGCAGAGAATGGTTCAGTTGCAAAACACCTAAATGACTTTAACACAAACATAAGTCAACTTCGATCAGTGAAAATAAATTTCGATGACGAAGTGCGAGCTCTCCTTATACTATCATCTCTATCAGATAGTTGGGACAGCCTTGTGATGGCTGTAAGTAATTCTATCTCTGGCACAAATACTCTTAAGTTTGATGATGTTGTGGGTGTTCTCCTAAGCGAGGAAATGCAAAGGAGAAGCACAGGAGAATCATCAAGTGCTGCACTATTAGTGGAAACAAGAGGAAGGCTTAAGGAGAGGTTCAAAAACCAAAAGGGTCGTGATCGCTCAAGGCGGAGCAAGTCACGCACAAAGTCAGTTCTTGAATGTTGAACTGCGACAAGAAGGGCCACGTCAAGAAGGATTGATGGTCCAAGAAGAAGAAGGAGACAGAGTCTCAAGACAACAAGCCAACATCGGAGGCCAATGTGGCAGGTAAAGTAGAGCAAGATGCTCTAATTCTCTCATTAGACAATGTGTCTAATTCCTGGATAGTAGATTCCGGGGCTTCATTCCATGCGACACCACACAAGAAACATTTCCAAGACTACACCAAAGGTAATTTTGGGTATGTATACTTGGGAGATGATGAAGCTTATGAGATTGTCGGCAAAGGTACAGTTTCTGTCAAAACTCCTAACGGAAATGAATGGAAGCTTAAAGATGTTAGGCATGTTCCTTCTCTTCGCAAAAATTTGATCTCTATAGGACAATTGGACGATGAAGGTCACAACATTGCATTCCGAAACAAACGGTGGAAGATCTCAAAGGGATCTTTGGTGGTTGCCAAGGGTGAAAAAGTCGGTACACTTTACTTGTGTACTGTTAGCACGCAACCTTCAGCTTGTGCAGCAACTACAGAAGTTGATAGTGCGGTGTGGCACTATCGACTTGGGCATATGAGTGCCAAAGGAATGCAAATCCTTCAAACAAAGAAGCTTCTACCAAGTTTGAAAGAAGTGGACTTAGAGTTCTGTGAAGATTGTGTTTATGGTAAACAAAAGAGGGTAAAATTTCAAAAATCAAGAAATGAAAGAAAAAATAAAAAACTTGAGTTGGTTCATTCTGATGTTTGGGGTCCTGCAAGTACACCATCACTTGGTGGCTCATTGTACTATGTAACATTCATAGACGATGCGACTAGAAAAACATGGGTTTATGTCATGAAGAATAAATCCGATGTATTTTCCATATTTCAAAGGTGGAAAGCCTTTGTGGAGAATGAAACAGGTACCAAGGTTAAATGCCTCAGATCCGACAATGGAGGCGAATATTGCAACCAAGCTTTTGAAAGCTTTTGTGCTAGCAATGGCATTCGAAGGCAAAGGACAACCCCAAGGACACCTCAACAAAATGGGATTTTGGAAAGGATGAACAGGACAATCATGGAACGAGCACGAAGCATCGGCTACATGCAGGCCTACCGCTTGAGCTTTGGGCGGAAGCTGTAAGTACGTCTGTGTACTTAATCAATCGGTCACCCTCAACGGCATTGGATGGGGGAGTTCCAGAAGAGGCATGGACAAGTAAACCGGTGAATTATGCATTTCTCAAAGTGTTTGGGTGTGAGGCTTTCATGCACATAGATAGAAGCCTAAGATCAAAGTTAGATGCAAAGTCCAAAAAGTGTTTCTTCATTGGCTATGGAGAAGGAGACTTTGGGTATCGCCTATGGAATCCTGAAGATGGTAAAATCTTAAGGAGTAGGGATGTAATTTTTAACGAACAAAATATGTACAAAGATTACTTGGAAAGAAAACAAACAAAAGAAACAGGTGATGAGTACATGGAGCTTGAGGACGATGAAGACTCAAGGAATGCAAACGGTGACAATGTGCAACAACGTCAACCAAATGAGGAGCCTCAACCTATTCCCCGAAGATCTACAAGAGCAAGTAGACCTCCAAAAAGGTTTGTTCCTTTCTTCAACCATCTCTTGGTCTCAGATTCTGGAGAACCGGAATCATATGAAGAAGCTATGCAACATGAATCCAAAGAAGAATGGATAAATAGCATGCAAGTGGAGATGGACTCACTACATTGCAACCAAACATGGGAGTTGGTTGAGTTGCCTAAAGGTAAGCGGGCACTTCAAAACAAATGGGTGTACAAGCTAAAGGAAGAAGAAGGTGGGAAGAAAAGGTACAAGTCTAGGCTTGTGGTAAAAGGTTTTTCTCAAAAGAAAGGTATTGACTTCAATGAAATATTTTCTCCTGTTGTAAAAATGAACTCAATTAGGCTTGTCTTAAGCCTTGTGGCTGCTCATGATCTAAATATCGAGCAAATGGATGTAATTACGGCATTCCCTCACGGTGACTTAGAGGAGGAAATCTACATGCTTCAACCAAAGGGGTATGAAGTAAAAGGTAAGGAGAAAATGGTTTGCAGATTAAAGAAGAGCCCTTATTCGATGCACCATGCATGTGTATGTACATATGCGCAATCCCTTGCTCCAAAAAACTTCTGACATAATTTGCCCATCCCCTAGGTTGCTAGATCATTCATAATCAGCAACAGCAAAGAGAGATATGAGACTCGCCGCATCACAGGTCTCCTCATCCTTCACAGACATCACTCGCTCTTCAGAAAACTCATTTTGCTCCACCATCATCAACCTGGAATGATACAACTTAAGACGCAATCCATTTACCCTTGACGTATGTAAAATCCCATCCAGGTTAGCCAACTGATATGTACCATTCGGGAAACACTCCACTACCTTGAAAGGGCCTTCCCACTTAATTTGAAACATCTTTTGGAAGGTGTTATCCAGCTTACTGTTGTAGCGCAAAACCAAGTCATGTTTCTTGATACCCTTACTTTTGACCTTTTCATTTATCTTTGTCAAAGCCTTATCCTGCATCTGCCCATAATGCTCCAATGCGCTCATCCTATCCAACTGGACCTCTTGTAACTGCAAGAGCCTCTCTTTGAATGCATCACTAGGCGACCCAAGCAACTTCTCTAACATCTTGACCGCAGGCAACTCTACCTCCACAGGCAATAGTGCTTCCTTTCCATACACCAAATGAAATGGAGTAAACCTTGTACCTGTCTTCACCGAAGTATGGTAAGCCCATAATGCACTAGGCAATTCCAAATCCCAATTCTTTCCTTGGTGCTCTGTCACTTTAGAAAGAATTTGTACCAACTCACCATTGAATCTTTCATTTAAGCCATTACACTGCGGGTAATAAGGAGTGGTATGCTGGTGCCTAATCTTCATCTTTGTGCATAAGAAATCTAGAAGTTTAGCTCTAAATCCTGGCCCCTTATCTGAAAGTAGCTCTAATGGCACCCCAAACTTGCAACATATTTCATCATACACAAATTTTGCCACATCCTTTGCAGTGATTTGTTTTACTGCTATAGCCTCTGTCCATCTAGAGAGATAGTCCACTGCCGTTAAGATATAGCTTTTGCCCCTGCTTGTGATAGGTAACGGGCCTATTGCATCAATCCCCCACTTTTCAAACACATCAAACGCCATAATGGTTTTTCGTAGCTCTGGCTTCAACGCTCTCTTCCCAAATGCTTGACACCTATTGCAAGACCTACACCAATGGTGAACATCCTTGTGCAAACTAGGCCATACATACCCCTCTTGCAAAATCTTATGCAAGGTGATCTTTAGAGCAAAATGGCCACCACATGCGCCTTCATGATTCTCTTCCAACACTCTGTAAAGCTCCTCCCGCCAAGGTACACGTCTCAACACGAGATCAGCCCCTTTCATGTATAAGAAATCACCAATCAATTTGTACCTGTATGCTCTACGCACAAATCCATACTTCTTAGACTTCTGAATCTCCTTTGGAATGATTCCTGTTAGCAAAAAATCCTCTTCTTGAGCCAAAATTTCCCGGCCATGATAAAGAGGTAAAGTGTTCCTCAACACAAATAGCTCCCCAATCATGCCTTGAGCTGCTTCATGTGCCTCTCCATTTAGAGCACGTTCAATGTGTTTGATGATCCATGCTTCGAACTTTTTTAACAGGCCTTTAATTCTGAAGCACATTTCCTTCAATGAGGTGTTCTTGCTCTTCCACACACCCAACACTTGCTTCACCACTAACAAGGCATCACCTTTTATGCTCAACCTTCGAACCCCATTCTTCAAACAAATGTGTAATCCGGCTTCCAATGTAGCATATTCAGCCTCATTGTTACTATGCGCATCCAATTTGAACCCTCTCTTGCATACTAGCTTCCCCTCTGGATCATAAAGTGCTATACCCCCTGAAGCTGCATCGTGGCTCTTTCTGTATGAACCATCAAAGAACAACACATGTGCATTGCTGATCTGTGGCACTTCTTCAACTACCTTTCTCACCACCTCTTCCTTAACAATAAGGGGATTCTCCTTGTAGGTCAACAAATCAGCTAGGGTAGCCCTTGTACTATCTTCCACTAGAAAAGAGAACTCAAACTCTTGCAGCTCAATTACCCATTTCTTCACCATATTTGACATGTTAATACCATTAATTAACTGTGGCAAAAAGTCATAACTCGTCAAGAAAACAAAAGGCCGTGGTAGCAAGTAATGACGAAATCGTCGACAAGCAAATATTACACTGGCCATCACTAGCTCTACTTCCGATAAGTTTCTCTCCGCTACCAACTTCACTCGGCTTGCACAATACACTGGTCTCATATAATGGCTGCCCTTCCCCTTTTGCAATAGCATGGCTCCAATGGCATTATCCCCTACTGATGGATTTACATAAAAAACTTTCTCCCAATCAGGAGCCTGCATGGCTGACAACCCCCCTAACACCTCTTTCACCTCTTGAAACACTTCTTCACACTTGTCATCCCATTGCAATGGATCATGCTTTGCCACTTGCTGTAATGGATAAAGAAGCTGCGAAGACAATGGAATAAACCGTGCCATGTACTTCACTTTGTGTATAAAGGTTGCCAATTGCTTCGTACTCATAGGTGATGGAAGAAGAATAATAGACTTAACCTTGTCTGGATCAGCCTCAATGCCATTTTCTGACACCATGTGGCCCAATAACTTCACCCTGGGCTGTGCTAGATGACATTTCTTTGGATTTAGTTGTCCTCCACATTCATCATATCGAGCCAATACCATCTGCAGCTTCTCATGGTGATCAGCCCTACTACTATAGACACAGAAGTCATCCATAAAAGCTTTAACACAACTACCAATGAATGGTTCCAACACCCAATTTGCTCTCTCTTGATAGAAGGAAGGTCCATTTGACAACCCAAATGGCAATACTGTGTAGCAATAGCAGCCCCATGGCGTAATAAAAGTTGTCTTCGTGCGGTCTTTAAGAGAAATCTTCAATTGAAAATAGCTTGAAAAACCATCACACACACTGTACCTCTCATACCCTGCCACTGAATCCAAGATCTGATCGATGAATGGAAGAGAATATGGGTTCTTCTTAGTGGCTGCGTTTAAGGGTTTAAAATCCACACAAATTCTCCACTTCCCATCCTTCTTTGGACTGACTACAACTGGACTCACCCATTCTGTGGTCTCCACTGGAACTATGAACCCTGCCTTCAATAACTTGTCCACCTCTACCCGCAAGGCTTCCATTTGCTCTTGACCCATCCTTCTTAGCCTTTGCCGCATTGGCTTAGCACCTTCTTTCAGCTCTATATGCATCTCTTCACCCTTGAACCCTCTGATCTCTTCATATGAAGTAATGAACAAATCAGGAAAACTAGCCAGCATATGCAAATATATATCCTTCTCCATAGCTGAGAGGTCTCCACTAATCGTTTGCGTCATTAATTCCTGCTTCTTTGACAACTCAACCTTGGTTTGCATCAACCCTTCAATCACTTCATAAGGCCCTTCACTTTCATCTTCAACCCCATTCGCAAATGCAACTAAACCAATCTCCTGGATTTCTTTGTCCATCAAAAGAAATGCAACATCAGCATCCTCATCACTGCTGGTAGTGCTATCACTGTCCTCATCTGTCACCGTGGAAGAGTCTTCATCACTAGACTCATCCTCATCTTCATAAATCTCCTCTAATCATTTCCTTGTGTCCATATTATAAAGCTTCTTGGTACCTGTCTTTCCATAGAGGCTAATCGTACCATGTCGCCAATCTTGAACGGCTCCCCACTGCACGTAACCATGGTCTGCCCAGTATAATAGGATATGCTCCCAACCCTACTGGCATCACATGAAAATCAACCACTGCCTTTGCATCATATGCCTCCACTTCTAAGCTCTTTACAACACCCAAGCATTTTACTTTTTGATGGTTTGCCAATCTGATCCGAAAACCTGACACTCCAGCCACTGTGAGACCCATCTTCTCAACGCATGAGTGTGTTATGACGCATATTTGGGCTCCGCCATCCACATAACCTTGTCCCAAATTTTTCCTTTTATGCCACACATCTACTATTGGACAAATGTCTGGTAGCTCGTCCATTGCCAACACCTTCACTGAACCTCTCTCTGGCTCTTTCTCCATTTGGTTAACCATCCTCTTCCATTGTTGCTTTAGCTTAGGCACCATCTCTTTAAGCTGCCAAAAGTAACATCTGCCTTCCTGCTCGTCAGATCCTCCTTCAAGTCATAGCTTAATTGCCCATCCCCTAGTGGAAAATCTGAAACATGAAACTTTCGACGAGCTCTCCTTTTCCTCTTGGCCTTGACATCCTCGCCTTCATGGCTCTTTCCTTTCTTCTTACTAGGACCTGGGGAACTTCTTCCTTCCTTATCCTCTGTGGTCTTCTTCCCAATAGGCATCACTAATGTATCCTCTAGCTTTGATGCCTTCTCAAAGGTGACTACACTTAGCACTTTTGTCTTTCCCTTTTCTTCCTGGGTCAGTCCACTGGTTCCTTCGTCTCCCTTAATTTCGATGCCATAATCATTTGACCTAGTTAGCACCTGTCTTGGCAATGGATACATGTCTCCCCCCATCCTTGGTGGCTTATCACATTGCGGGCTGATGTGACCCAACTCTCCACAATTATAACATGTGGGCGTCTGCCTCCAAAACCTACCATTTCTTTGTCCAACACCATTCCTAGGCCTTTCTTCACCTCCTGGCTGATTTGCAAACCTCCCTCGACCTCGATTATTTCCCACTTGACCTAGCATGTTTAGGCTGAGATTCTTCATCAAATCTACCATTTGCCTCATGTCTTGCCTTAGCCCATCATCTTGCACTGTTGTAGTGACCACTGCTGGCATAACCTGAGTAGTAACAGGAACCATTGGTTCATGATGAACCCCTGACATGCACCCTTGTAAAGACTCTATAGGCTGAAATTCAGACCTCATTGGCAAAGACTCCACCCCTAAGTGACTCATTTTCCTCAGCTTTCACTCTTTGTTCCTTGCTACCTCTAGTGCATCCTCATATGTCCTAGGCTTCTTTAGCTCCACTCTCCAACGTATATTCTCCCAAAGACCAGCCAAGAACCTGTCCTTATTCATCATGTCAGGCGGGGGTACCTGTGGTGCTAAAGCCTTGCACATTCGCTCCCATGCCAATGAAAACTTACGTATGTACGCATCTACTGGCTCACCTTCCTTCTGCACCAAACCTTGTACTTCTTGCCACACTTTGTCAGGATCTTGTATCTTCACAAACTCCACTTCCAATCCATGCCTCAGATTGTCCCAACTCAATCTTATAGGTGGATCTGCTGCACGCAGCTCCTCTTCAAATGCCTTGGACCAAACTCGTGCATCACTCTTCAAACAAATTTGGAGAAGGCGTAACATTTGCGTAGGGTCATGCATCTGGTTGCTAATGCAGGCAACCTCCATCTTTTCCAAAATTTCTTCCACATCTTCATCATTTCTTCCATGAAAGTCCGGATAAGAGAAAGCCATGGCTACCCAAGTTACAATGCTTTGAGAATCCCTTTGAACACACGTGCAAGAACCCAAAACTTTTGACTACCCAATCCCCAGAAACTTCAATGGAGATCAACTTTAGATAAGGACAACACATGCACATCAAATGAGTTTTCATAGTTGATCATCGGAATGACAACAGGCAAAGGACATTCAAGGATCTCTCTCAATCTTCTTGGCCCAAACATAAAGACTATGCGCTACTGGAAAAAGATCTTCCTGGACACATGAACATTAATCTGAATTCTTTGAGTTAAATGAAAAGGAGTGAACTGAGGGCCATTTTGATCATCCATTAAAGCCAACCATGAAGCTCCCAAGAAGGCACACCTGACTTAACCTCTGATTTTGCCAAAATTTCAGCAGCATAACAGCATAAATGGCTCAAAAGACCAAGAAACCAGCCATCATAACTTGGAAAAATTTTGACAGAGTTTCCCCAGAAGTAGAGCAGTAGAAACCCAAAATATAGACTGTATATGTATGCATAAACTGCCAACAATAGAACTCGAGCGTCAAGTAGGACTCACTAGTACATAGCCTATGGCGAGGTCACAAAAAGGGTGCTCCAGCTACCTGTATCACCGAAAGGATCTCTACATTTGAGAATCCCCCAGCTCAATAAAAACCTCACGTTATCGACCCTCACACGAAGGCTAATGCAAATCGTGTATAGTCAAGTCTCAAAAATGACTATCTTCCAGACCAAGTCTCAGAAATAGCTGGGACTGCCAAATACAACCAAGTATGGCTCCACAAATGCGTACAATGGCAGTTTCCACAAGTAACGTACAATCCAGCAGACAATGCGCTCAAATAGGCGCCAAGTGATGCATTCCCACAACAACTGCAAGTGACATCACTGCTAGTATATCATTGTACTCCAGCTACCTGTACCTGTGTGAATCACCTGTACCTGTAACCTGTAATCTGTAATCCCGAAGCTCGAAGCAGAAGGTACTCGAAGAAGATCCTCCCTTGGGGCGCCAAAAGAATGTGAGCGGGATGAAAACACACACAGCGCCTCTATAATGACCCGACACACACTCTTGGGAAGATACACACACACACTATGGGGCACCACTCGGCGTAGACAACACACCTGGCCGAGACAGGGAACACACCTCTGGAGTGAGAGGAGAGAGACTATCCACTTGCCCACTCCACACAGAGACACACACACACACACACACCCAAAAAACTCAGCTCAAAAGAGGAGAATTTCTGATTTTTAGATACAATTGAGCTTGGGCCAACACCAATGGGGCAAATAGCTCACACAATATGGGTAAAATAAGCCAGATACAATCACAAACTAGAGCAGAAACTTCGCTCATGGGAGAAACTTACACAGAAAAACAGCAGGAAAAGAGTGAGGAATTTGGCAAAATGGACAGCGCCATCGCGTCCGGAACGGCCCAAAACCCCAGTCTACAATGTCAAAGTGCTCAAATCCGACCTCGGATGAGCAGTTTACGGCCAAAACAGGCTCCAAAATGAGCAAAAACACACCTGCGGCTGTTCCTCCTCTCTTCTCCACGTTTTTTCTGGTGTTCTCTCTGTTGTTTCAGTTCCCACACTTAGATTTATTATTTGGGCACCCTTGGCCTTTTAGATGACCTCAAACGGACCCCGAACAAGCCAAAAACTGACCTCGTAGTGCATAGTTGTCACCTTTTTGCATCATTCGCACACCTGGCACTCAACTTTTTTCCAATAATGCATCTCTCCACCACGTGAAGTGGCCCCAAAAAGTGGTCCTAATGATGACATTTCTGCATAACTCTCACAAGAAAACACCCACGTTGTGTCCGTCCTCATCCGCGTGCAAATATTGACCTCGTTCGCCCTCCTGACGCCACTAGATGCCATCTGACGCACTTGCTGACCTCATGTCGTCGGCCCGCAGATAGCTTCCTCGAGAAGTTTTACGCGCTACCAACTCCTCCTTATTGTAGAAAAAACACAATGGTACTGGTAATAGTGAAAATCGATGCACTATGTACACCCTTTCCTACCTGTACACATGTGGGCCCCACGTAACCACCTGGCTATGGAAATTGGGCAATCCTTTATTCGATGCACCATGCATGTGTATGTACATATGCGCAATCCCTTGCTCCAGAAAACTCCTGACAACGTATATCGTGTGTACTCTCTCTCTCTCTCTCTACTCTATAATCTCGTGTATATAAATATGTCTCTCTCCATTAAGTAATCTACTCAATTATCTATTTAGCTACGTCTTATTTCCTAACACAAGACACATTGGATTGATCCTCTTGGGACAGAGATACCTCCTACCATGGAGATGAGTTATATGGATTTCTTTGACATGCTCATGCTAGAGGCTGATATAGTGATGCGAGGACATTAGGATGCAGTCCTTATGGATGATGAGGGAGTAAAAACTACCCTAGTGTCAAGATTGACACATCCATACGTGACTAGTTCTGGTGGTGATGTAGTGAGTGTTGAGATACCTACTGTAGATAGATTTGCAGAGGTCACTGCAAATGGCGTTGATGCTATCGGCATGTATATGCTAACAGGGATTATGCGTTTGTCATCAGTCTTTGGGACTCTCATGTACAACCTCTTAGTGTTGAGACCCAACATAGCAGCTACAATGGGAGCGTTTGCAGTTGGGGTTATTAGTTGTGTGATGACTGACAGTAGCATGACGCATCATGGAGTAGTACAGGTCTCTACAAGATACCTGCAGGGTATGCATTGTTGGAGCTATATATGGCTCACTCTACTCAACTTGGTCTCACCTATATATTTGTATCTTGTCCTCAATACGAATCAGTCTTTGGGAGCGTATATGGTGTGTCTCTTGTCTCGTTTCTCTCTCTTTCTCTTTACATCTCAACATGGTATCAGAGCGGTAACGATCATGCGCCGATTTAATTCATGGTGACAAAACAGTATGTGTATGCAATCCGCATGTAAGATTCAAAATTGCTACAAATTTTATATTTGAGCATTGATTCTTGTTAACTGTGGTTGTTTTGTGTTAAGAAGAATATGATTAGTGTTTTGTGTGGTGTTTATTGCTAATCAATCTAACCGTTGATTACATTTTCTTGTTGATGACACCCTGAAATTCATCTCAATTTTTGGGGGTCTTCTGCTCAAAATTTAGAGAAACGGGAAAAGCGCGATGGAGCATAGCGCAATGGCACTTTCCTTCCAAACTTGTTCGTCTCCTCGAGCTCTTCGATTTTAGTTCTAGGTTTGCGTCAATCGGAGTTTGCAGCAGAAAGTTATGCTGTTTTTACTGCGATTGAGCTTGACGCAGCTTTCTTCGTCCTACTTCTCCGTGAAGCGTCTGCAATCGTTTTTTTTATTTTGGCATTAACTTTTTCGAGAAGATTTAGCTTTTTGCTATTCGTATTGTGGCCGTCAATCTTGCATCTCACACCACTCTCTTTTGAGGACTCTTTTATTATTAACGTCTCCCGTACCCTGCCTTTTTTGGGTGACGTCTCTCACATCTTTGGACGCACCTTGAGCATCCTTCTTGCATTTATCGTTGACAGAATGCAGTCCTCATATTTCTTTCATTCTCAATTGCGGCCTTCACCATATATGGTGTGTAGATTCGACGATTTTATCTTATACGTCTTCTCACAACAAGATATGGCTATGAATATTCTCGTCAACGGCTTTCCTGTTGGGATATAAAGCCCAATGTGGTCGCCCAGGTAAGTGGGCGGGCCGCCAGGTATGTACAAATATTCTTTTGTAAAAACCTAATAAGAACTCACTATGCTCTACACATTACAGTAGAGTTAGTTCACCATATCGTCGTGCTCTTCTTCTCGCACTCTCTCTCGCGTCACACTTTCGCTCGTACTCCTTCAACTGGTATCAGAGCTCAGATCGAGGCTCGGGGCAGCACTGCAGGAGGCTAGAGTCACCAGCTCAGATTAGAGTGAAATTCGACAGGCAAAGACACGGCCCCAAATCCTGTTGGCTCGGCCACCATTCGGCTTCGACAAAGGTCTGCGCAGGCCATTTTCGACTACGTGGTCTCGACGGGTGCAGATTCGACTCTGCAAATTTGGGGTTTTTGGCCTACAACTGCAGGTGCTGAGGATATCGACACTCCCAGAGTGTTGATTTGTGGCTGTCTACACATCGAAGGATGGCTCACAGTTCTTGGAGGCGTGTCACATACGACACGGGCGCATCTACACCACAGCTTTGAGTAATTCTGCACCTCCAGATGGTTTGAACATAGCAGGTGTAGAAGAAAGTCTGCTTACTGAAGAAACCAATAGAAAGACAATGGACAAAGGCAAGGAACAGCCCTAGTTGTCAGGGGAAGGACCAAAGAAAAGTACAAAGGTGGAAAGAGGAATCAGTCTCGTAGCAAGTCCCGCAGTGCTAAAGGCAAGAGTGACATAGAATGCTACCATTGTGGCAAGAAGGGTCACATGAAAAGAGACTGCAGAGAATGGAAACCAGAAAAAGGCAAAGACCATGGTGAGAAGAACAAGTCCTCAGTGAAGATTCAAGAAATAAATGTGACAAACACTGTTGCAAAGGATGACAATCTAGTGTCAGGAGACATCTACTTCTTGAAGAATACAATGGACTCAGCTCTTCTTACAGCATCTGATGGAAATGCACTGAGTGACTGGATTATAGACTCAGGGGCATCACTTCATGTGTCTCCAAACAAGGAGTGGTTTACCTCTTATGTGACCACTAAAGATCATGTTCGACTAGGCAATGGACAGACATGTGAGATCTTAGGTGTTGGAGATGTTCAATTGAAGTTTCAGAATGGCTCTTCTTTCACGCTGAAGAATGTGAGACATGTTCCCACAATTACAAAGAGCTTGATCAGCACAGGTTTACTTGATGATGCTGGCTACGTCACCACTTTTGGATAGAACATGTGGAAGATATCCAAGGGTTCTATGACAGTAGCACATGGAGTAAAGTCTGGAGGACTTTACATGATTTATGTATCAAATGTCTCTAAAAATGTAATCAATGTAACCGAGCAGCAGAACGTTTCTTTGTGGCATAGCAATGATTGCTACTCGCCCAGACATTGCATTTGCAGTGGGAGTAGTAAGTCGATACATGTCAAACCCATGCAAGAAACATTGGGAGGCAGTGAAAGGAATATTGAGATACCTGAAAGCTACAAAGAGTATGCGTATATGCTATGGGAGTCAGGAGCTAAGTGTAAAGGGTTTTACAGACTCAGATTATGCAGGTGACTTACACAACCGAAGGTCTACGTCAGGGTATGTCTTTACATTGGCTGGTGGAGCAGTATCATGGCATTCTAGATTACAAGATTGTGTTACTCAGTCTACTACAAAGGCTGAATATGTTGCAACATCAAAGGCATGCAAAGAATCAATTTGGCTTAATCGACTAGTAACATATTTGGGAATCAAAGAAGAGATGCCTGTGTTATATTGTGATAGTCAAAGTGCTATACAATTGGCTCTCAATCCAGTTTATCACTCAAAGACAAGGCATGTGGATGTGAAGTATCATTTCATCAGGGAAATGCTCGAGGATAAGCAACTTCATCTTGTCAAAGTTCACACCACAAAAAATCCTGTTGATCTACTTACAAAAGGACTTCCCTCAGAGAGCTTTGCGCATTTTCGCAAGCAGTTAGGTGTAGGGTAGTACATCACTTCTCTACATCTCTTGTATATTAGCTTGTATAGTAGCTTCTCTCACACTTAAAGTACCACATTGGACTTTAAGTGGGAGGTTGTTGGGGTATAAAGCCCAATGTGGTCGCCCAGGTAAGTGGGCGGGCCGCCAGGTATGTACACATATTCTTTTGTAAAAACCTAATAAGAACTCACTATGCTCTACACATTACAGTAGAGTGAGTTCACCATATCGTCGTGCTCTTCTTCTCGCACTCTCTCTCGCGTCGCACTTCCGCTCGTACTCCTTTATTTCCTTATGGCCAGCGTTCTCTTTCTCCTTTCCAAGGCCAAGGATTTCCAAGCTGGAAAGCAAAGATGTTGTTAATTCTTGAAGGCGATGAACTCTCCGATGTTGTTCTTGGAAATCGTGTTTTTTCGCCTCAGCCTGTTGATACGGATAATGATAACGTGCTTATCACTAAAGGACCTATATTTGAAGATTGGAATGTTGCCTATACGGATTGGCAACGACGTGATAAAGTAGCTCGTCGGTATATTCTTTGTGCTCTTACTGATTGCCTTTTGCTTGATATGTATGAACTGCCTACTTCTCACGACGTATGGAAGTACCTTGTTGCAAAATTTCAGAAGAAATCTATTACAGAAATACTTTATTTGAGAGGGTTGCTTAACAAGTTACAATATGAAGTTGGTACTGCCATGACGGGACATATTGAATCTTTCAAATCTATTATTAATCAACTTGCTACTGCCGGTGATCCTGTTCCACAAAAGCAAATGATTACACTTCTCCTTGATACGATGAAGGACTCTTCTTATGATAACATTGTTACTATTCTCTCTAATAAAGATGGTCTTGATTTCAACCAAGCCTGCATGTCTTTAATTGAATACTCTCAACGTCAAGAACGTCGTAATGCTGGTCACGATACAACTATGCTTTCACAAGAGGATATTGAGTCACAACAGATGGAACGTGCTTTTTATGCTCGGAGACGTCCATTTCAACGAGGAAACCGCAGAGGTGGCGGTCGCGGTAATATTTTCTCTCGTCTCAAATTTCCTAATAAGCAATGTTCTTACTGAAACAGAAATGGCCATATTGAAGATGATTGTTGGGCACGTCAATATGATGAAGAACACAATATTACCACTGATAGCCGATTTCGCTCTCTGTGATTGCCATAGTGAGTTATCCCCCCCTATCAAATCACTCAAACACTGTGGTTACCCTCACCCTTTCACTGTATATAGGTGCGTGTGAGTTAGCGGACTTTTCCCATATCTCATTACTGAAATAAAAAGCCCTCAATTAGCTAGGCATTGGGCTAGTTGAGCCAAAAAAATAAAAAATATAAGTATATTATGGTCCATGCGTATGTAAATATTTCTTTGTATATAGGGCCTAAATAAAAGATTTTTTCATAATTATTTTGGTATTTATTTAAATATTTTTACCTAGGTGTGTGTTATTTATGCTCTGTACATTGCCTCACCATTACCACAATTTTTCTTACCATTTTTCATATTCTTTATTCCATATAGAAATATTTTCATGTAAGCTTCTCTTATATGGGGTGTAACTCCACCCCAACAAAAATCCAAAAAAACTAGTTTTATTTATGTGTATATTTTTTCACTATTGTGATTTTTCCCTTCCTACATCTATTTTGTTTTTTTTCTAAAAAATTAGAACACCAAAAATATTTATCTTTTTATGGTAGCCTCATAATGAGAGAGATTTCTTTTGACCCCTTTATATTTTTTCCACTTATATTATTTATATTTGACATGTACATATTTTTTAGACCCCTCAATATTTGATTTTCTTAGTTGTACTATTCACTTATATCATGATCTCAACAATATCTTCAATTATAGACCTACCAAATAAGGTCAAGGGTAGGTGGCATGCATACATGCACTATGGAGGGCTCACTCTTGGAGGTATTCAAAAGAATCATCCAAAGAAGGACTCCACAAGGACCTTGTGCAGTGGAAAAAACGGTCGGTTTTGCTGAATTTTTAAAGTTTACTTGCTCTCCAAATTTGAAAAGGTGATACAAACAAAAGTTGTAGCTCGTGGGCTGAACTTTTGCCTCATATTTTTTTGAGCTACGAGCTTTGAGCTATGATTTTATTAGTGGAACCCAGTTTTCCCATGCTATGCAGCCACACTCTCTCTTCCACTTTATCATTTTCCTCTTTCACACACACTTCTCCACTCATCATCCCCACCTCTCTCACCACTCCTCTCTGCACCCTACTCACCTTCTCCTCAACCTTGAAGAATAAGAGAAACCATGGTGAACTCATACCTCCCACACACAATTCCATTCCAAAATTGACCACCTAGTCTCATTTTTCCTCCTCCAAATTACCCATATCTATCAAAAAAACCACAAAATTCAGCCTCTTCTCTTAAAAGACAGCATCATGGTGGTTGATCACTCAGCTTCAATTACCTTGTCTCTCAAGGAAGGTCAAGAGTGGAGAAAAAATGTACCGTCAAAGCTAGTGGACCGTCAACAAGCGTCAAAATTGGCCCTACTCAAGACACTTGGAGCATCAACCTTGTAAGAAATCCACCTTTTCTTATCTCTTAAGAGTTTTTCTTCCTTATTTGTATCCTACATGGATACTCCCATTGTAAATATCCAATTCCATTTGTAAATTAATACTAACTCTACTAACACTAACCCACTATGAAAAGTCCTATCACCTCCATTTCTCTCCTCTCTCTTTCCCCACCAACTTCTTGATAATTCCAAGCAAAAGAAATTAGATAAATTGCTGAAAATCTAACCCAACCATGGTTAGAGGAGTAACCCTAGCCTTCAAAATTGCTATAAAAGGAGGGTGTAGCTAACACAAAAAGGGGGAGAAGAAAGAGCACTATGCTATAGCTTGAGAAGCCAAGCTCAACCTCTTGAGAAGGAGCTCTTGAGTGGAATCTCATTGGCATTAGGCATATGTATGTGTTGTATTAGGGGTGATTAGCAAGGGAACTCTATGCCATTGTAAGAGAGAGCGGTCATTAAATTGAGAGTAGGAAATCTATCATTTCTCCTACTAGAGTAAGCCCAACATTTGCTAAATCAAGGAGGGTGAATTTGGACTAAGCATGGATACCTTGTCTCCCTTCCAACGTGAAGTCATGGACAATAATGATGTGTAAGTGTCTTGGTGTTTTATGTAAGTTCTTGATAGCTCGTCTCCGGGTATTGTTATCAATTTAGCCATAAATCCCACATGCTGTAAGAGGGCCACAGGGTGGAGAGGACTCCCTTGGCCTTAAGACAGTGATTGGGGTGGCTTTTTTCTTGTGATGTGTTGTGGTGTAATTTGCTCAGGCTATGTTGAACAAATACTAATCTCACTTTGATTGGTCATGACAGATTTGTAAGAAGGCATTAGTGCAACAAGCACCCCCTTCCCCCTTCTCTCTCTTTCTTACATATATATATTTATGTTTGCTTGATCATTAACGATACACTTCAAAGCAGCCCGAGCACCATCTCTCTCTCTCTCTCTCTCTCTCTCTCTCTCTCTCTCTCTCTCTCTCTCTCTCTCTCTCATGTTTTAGTGTGTGAGAGTGTTTCATTGGTGTTAGGGTTAGTGTAAATTCCTTGCTTGTTTGTGGGCTGCTCTAACGATTCTCCTCTTTTGCGTCCTAGTTTGCTCTTAAACTAGGTGGTGCCCCTTGTGTAGTTGGGATTTGGTTGGGGGTTTGTTGTTTTGGTTTGTGTTGTGTTGTGCCGCAGCCCCATTGAGTAGCACCGGAGCCTTGAAGGGTGTCTAGAGGTTGATCTTCTTGTTGCCCGCCCCGGACCGCTTCAAATTGGTGCCCCCACGGAGGACAGGCTTGTGTATGTTTTGTGAAGGCTCAACCTTTAGCATAATCAAGTAGCTTGCATGAATCACGAGAATTTGCATGATCCCTTCATTCCCATTGCAAGGCAAAAGGTACACATAATTATTAGTACTAAGTTGCAATTTCAGTGAGTAATTCGTAGAATTTTAGGTCCTCTTAGGTTGGTAGAGATAAGCGCATCAATAAATCCTTTTATTTTGCCTCTCATTAGGTACGACCTTAGTTTGGACGTCTATATTTTTGTTTTGTTTTAAGAATTAGGTCATGCATAGACCATGGATAATGGCCCAGGAATACAGGTTTTTCCCTTTCATTTCACTCCACACATTAGAGTAAACATTGCAATTAGTAGAAAAATCCATTTTCAACAACGTATGGTATTCATGTTTGGTGCCCAAAGAGTAGGAGAAATTCTCGCATCACCAAACCCTGTCATTCTACCTCTTATTGATTATCATAGGTCATTTGATGTGAATATTTTTATTTTGTTGTAGAATAGATTGCAATTTAGAAAATATTATTGTGTAAATCTTTTAAAGAAAGAAAAAACAAAAACGCGTCACTTTGAAATCAATTCGATGGAGAGCCAACGCCAAATGTCTGGATATCCTCTTTTCTTTGGAGAGCCTGGAGAAGATGCAGAATTATTTCTAGCGAATTTCAAGATGTCTTGCCGTATCAAGAGGATAGTAACTGATCAAGAACGTGTAGAAATGTTTGAGGTGGTCCTTAGGAAAGATGCTAGCACTTGGTTTGACTCTTTGCCTGAGGAAGTTAAAGGGAATTACACGGAAGTTTTGAATCGTTTCAAGAAATACTTCTTTGATCCCCAAAACACTCAGAAATTATGGCAAGACATTGTTCCTCATAAGAAAAAAGACTTAGATGACTACTACTTGTACAAGCAAGAGTTTCTACATCTTTGGGCTCTATGGATACGAAATGTTGCTAACCCTGGTGATGGTGCAGAATTTTTAAAGAAGGAGAGGTTCATAGCCGGACTCTTTCCAGACCTTAAGGTAAAAGTTGAGGCGGGTGCACCTGCTACTTTTGATGCAGCGGAAACTAGGGCTGCTGAGAAGTATAGGAAACTCAAGTGCTTAAGGGGAGAGGTTCCAATAGAAGGTCTTAGACCCAAAGGTAAGTCACAAGCATCAACATCTAGGGAGCTTCCTGAGGTAACGGCTAAAGTGATTGAGAAGTTAAATGAATCTTTAAGCAGTCTGTCAATTCACCTTGCACAAGCTGTAGGTCCAAAGGGACAAGCAAAGAAGTCAGAAGAGAGAGAGCCACGAACTAGGAGAGTCTTGCAATGTTGGAATTGCGGTGAGTCTGGACATGGGATGTATAATTGTCCTTGGCCCCGTGGGGAGCCAGGGAGACCTAACTTGAATTACCCAGTGATGAATGCAGGTGAAGAAACTAGTCAGCAACCACGGCTTATACAAAGGACAAATGGAGCAAGACCACCTCCACAAGGAGTGGAAGGAGTTCCACCTTTGCCAGACCCAAACGTGCATGTGGTAGAGGTGACAAATTCAAGAGAGGTTGACATGGAAGCAAATGGCATTAAGCGTGGCTGAGGGAAAGGTAAAGAGAAAGAAGGAGTTACATCACAAAGTGACCATGGAAGAGAAAAGAAGGCAAAGGAGACCAAGGAGGCTAAGAGGACTCGACGTCGTATCAACCTCCAAGACTTCCCTCTTGGACATGGAATGGCTCCATACAACCTGTTGGAAGACATGAGAGGTAAGGGTCCTGATATCTCATGGCCTCAATTTCTTGCATTATGTCCACAAGTTAGGAGGGATTTAACAAGGGCAATTAGCACTAGGAGAAAGGTGAAAGAGAGTGTGCCTGTTGTAAAAATTGCACGAGCTGAAATGAATGAGGACATTACACCTGTGCTAGATTGTTACATAAAAGGGAGATTGGTTAGGAAAGGTCTAGTGGATGGGGGTGCACAAATTTGCATCATGACAGAGGGACTCATGCAAAAACTAGGCATGCACATCCATGAGACACCTGAAATTAAGGTCAAGATGGCAAACAATAGCAAGGCTAGGTGTGTAGGCATTTGTAAAAATGTTTTTGTGGAGGCCTTTGGCATTACGAAGGCAGTGGATTTCTCTGTCATGTCTGCCAAAGGAAATGGTTACCCATTTATCCTAGGGAGACCATGGCTAATGAAAATGCGAGCTTTGCAGGATTGGGAGAGTGGAAAGCTAATTTGCACGTACGACAATCATAAGAAGGTTGTCTTTGACATGAAGGAGCAACGCCAAGAGGAGCTCCATGAAGAATCATCTCAAAGTGAGACGGAAGAAGGTTGGACCGATAGCACTTCAGAAGAAGAAAGTAGCGGCAGCATTACTGAAGAGGAGTCTTCCATCGAAGTCATGGGGGTAAGGTTTAAGCCAAGCAACCAAGAGACCTCTTGTCAAGGCTTGGAGGAGGTAGGTCCTCAAGAGAACGAAGGTGTTCAAGATGAAGGGATGCTGGAAGGTATGCTATCAACAACACTTACAAAGGATGAAAGAGAGGAGTTCAAATGTGTGCTAAGGAAGTTTCCTAGGCTTTTTGCTAAAGACTACAACGACGTGCGTGGGGTAGATGTTGTTCAACACAAGATTGAGTTAAAGCTTGAGGCCACACCTAAAGCTCAGAAGCTACAAAGGCTAGGAGTTATAAAGGAACAGGCTCTACTCAAGGAGGTAAGAAAGCTTCTAGCAGCAGGTTTCATTTATCCAGTGGAGAATTCAGAGTGGGTCTCTCCTATTGTTGTCACTCCTAAGAAAAATGGCAAGTGGAGGGTGTGTGTGGATTACCGTCCCCTCAATGAGGCAACAAAAAGAGATCACTTTCCCCTCCCATTCCAGGATGAGATACTAAATGAGGTAGCTAGTCATGAGAAGTACACTGTGTGCGATGGTTACTCAGGTTACTTTCAAATAGGGATTGCATTGGAGGATCAATTGAAAACAACCTTTATCACTCCTTGGGGTTGTTATGCTTTTAGAGTCATGCCATTTGGTCTGACAAATGCTCCCGCAACATTCCAACGTTTCATGAATATGGTGTTTCAAGCATTCTTTGGAAAGTCAATTAGGGTGTTCATTGATGATTTCTCTATTTATAGCTCAAAATCATTGCATCTACAAAGGGTAGAAGAAGGTTTAAGAATCTCTACGACATGGGAGGTCAACTCAACCCCGACAAGTGCCACATAGGTGAGGATGAAGTGATCTTGCTCGGTCACAAGGTTTCCTATAAAGGCATTGAGGTGGATCCTTCAAAGGCAAAGGCTCTTATTGAGCTCCCATCACCGCAGAGTCTTAAGGAGGTCATCTCTTTCATTGAGAAGGTGAAGTATATGTCACGCTTCATTCACTTAGCCTCGGAGTTGCTTCATCCTTTGCAAAAGTTGACACAACAAGTAGAATTTGCATGGTCTGATGAGCTTGAAGAGTATTTTTGTAACATTAAAGTCATTTTGTCAGAGCTACAAACACTCATGCCACCTTGTTGGGAGTACACATTCTTTGTTAGCTCTAGTGTTGGAAGGGAAACAATTGGTGTTGTGTTGCTACAACAAGATCCCCACAGTACAAGGATGCGACCCATCTACTTTGCTAGTAGGGTCATGAATGCTTTGGAGAGAGACTACACAGAAGCATAACTCATGATGATTTCTCTCATGTTTGCGGTGAGAAAGTTTAGATCCTACCTGCTACCAAAACCTTTTGTAATTCTCACTGCAGAAAATTTTTTCCCTTGGGTGTCATCTCAAATGAATCTTAGTACTAGGATCTCAAAGTGGATTATGGAGTTGCAAGAGTTTCAATACTCTTTCAAGGTAGAAGATAGTGTGCGTGCACAATTGGCAGGGATTCTCACTTATAGGGTGCATGAAAAGGAGATTAAGGTGCCTGAAGTGAAGACCCTACCATTGCCACCACCAAAAAGTATTCCTAATGCTTTTACCTTGTTCTTTGATGGAGCTTTTCGACGAGCCACAAGGAAAGCAGGGGGAGGGCTAGTGTTGCTCAACCCAAGTGGAGAGGTGGTCATGAAAGAGAAGGTCAATCTACCAGGTTCAACTAGCAACAATGAAGCAGAATACGACACACTACTTCATGGTTTGAAGATGTGCATTGGCCAAGGGATAAAACGTCTCATGGTAAAGGGAGATGCACTTCTCATTGTTAAACAGATTTTAGGCATTTGGGCATGCAAGAATGAAAGCTTAAGGACAAAAGTTCATGCCATTCGTAGGATGTTTAATCAGTTTGAAGAAGTGCAACTATATCATATTCCGAGGAAACAAAATGAAGATGCCGATTTACTTGCACAACAAGCAGT
The DNA here is from genome assembly GCF_014529385.1 of Adiantum capillus-veneris. Classification (NCBI taxonomy): domain Eukaryota; kingdom Viridiplantae; phylum Streptophyta; class Polypodiopsida; order Polypodiales; family Pteridaceae; genus Adiantum; species Adiantum capillus-veneris. The sequence continues at coordinate 29,769,567 of NC_140936.1, forward strand.
TACATGTGTTGAGAGAGAAGTGCAGGTCATCATGGTGGCAGCAGCTGTCAAGCAACCGAGATACCAGGGTTGGAGTCATTGACTCCCATTATTAACTACATTTTGGAGGGCGAGTTTCCACAAGACTTCACGAAGGCTCAGAAGAGGAGACTCATGAAGAAGGCAAGCGCATATCTCTTCCTAGAAGGCTCCCTCTATCAAAGAGGAAAGGATCGAGTGTGCAAACGAGTACCAACTATCGAGGAAATTCCAGCCATTCTAAAAGGTTTGCATGAAGAGGCATGTGGTGGTCATTTTGCCCAAGAATCAACTATGAAGAAGATTTTGCTTGCGGGGTATGTTTGGCCAAGCTTGCATGTGGATGTTCAACATTGGTGTAAAAGCTGTCACAATTGTCAGATAAATGGAAATAGAAGGTTGGTGCATGGTCCAAGGCAAATTGTGCTTGCAAATGGACCCTTTGAAAAGTGGGTCATTGATGCTATGGGTCCTCTGCGTAGGACAAAAAATGGTAAACTCTACATTCTAATGGATGTAGACTATATGACTAGGTGGGTGGAAGCACAAAGTGTGGCAAAGGTAAATGAGAGGACAGTGAGCAAATTTGTCTACACTCACATTTGTTGTAGATTTGGCACACCTTTGGAGATTGTTTCTGATAATGGTCCAAGGTTTAGAAAGGGATTGCTCACAGAAGTCTGTGAAGAACTTCGCATTCTACATCGTCACAGTACACCCTACTATCCCCAATCAAATGGTTTGGTAGAAAAAGCTAATGGTGTCATTGCAGGCATCATTAGAAAGATGGTGAAAAACAAGATAAATTTGTGGGATGACTTCTTGGATGGTGCCTTGTGGGCGTATCGAACCACATATAGGGAAGCCACGGAGTTCACACCATTTCACTTGGTCTATGGTCAAGAGGCTTTACAGCCAATTGAACTAAACATTCCAACAATGCAAATTCATGGCAAATCAGCACAAGATGATCAAGAAGCATGGATGGATCGACTTCTTACCTTAGCTGAGCTTGAGTGGAAAAGAGAAGCAGCATACGAGTACTATAAGAGGAAAGCCACACAGACAAAGGAGAAGCTTGACAAGAAACTGAAGGACAAAGGCATCAATGAAGGAGATCTTGTACTAAGGTATGACAATCGACTCGATAATCGTTTTGATGCCAAATTTGAAACAAGATGGCAGGGGCCATACATAGTCAAGAAGGCTTTCAATTCAAGTTACTATCAACTTATGGACTTGAATGGGAAAGAGCATTCCAGGAAGGTAAACGGCTATCACTTGAAGCCTTACTTGAGTCGCCTTCTACCAAAGGATCTACCAGAGCAAAAGGCAACTATCCCATGTAAGTATTGTTCCATGAAGCATGAGTGTAACACAAACCAAAGTTCCAAGGGGCCAAACAATGAAGATCTTGTCAAGGACTCTGAAGCACTCTCTTTGGAAAAGATTCTTTATGATGGTACATGAATATACCATCATCCTGGGGGAGGGCTAATGATAGCCGTTTTTCGGCTCTCTGTGATTGTCATAGTGAGTTATCCCCCCCTATCAAATCACTCAAACACTGTGGTTACCCTCACCCTTTCACTGTATATAGGTGCGTGTGAGTTAGGGGACTTTTCCCATATCTCCTTACTGAAAAAAAAAACCCTCAATTAGCTAGGCATTAGGCTAGTTGAGCCAAAAATATAAAAAATATAAAAAATATAAGTATATTATGGCCCATGCGTATCTAAATATTTCTTTGTATATAGGGCCTAAATAAAAGATTTTTTCATAATTATTTTGGTATTTATTTAAATATTTTTACCTAGGTGTGTGTTATTTATGCTCTGTACATTGCCTCACCATTACCACAATTTTTCTTACCATTTTTCATATTCTTTATTCCATATAGAAATATTTTCATGTAAGCTTCTCTTATATGGGGTGTAACTCCACCCCAACAAAAATCCAAAAAAACTAGTTTTATTTATGTGTATATTTTTTCACTATTGTGATTTTTCCCTTCCTACATCTATTTTGTTTTTTTTCTAAAAAATTAGAACACCAAAAATATTTATCTTTTTATGGTAGCCTCATAATGAGAGAGATTTCTTTTGACCCCTTTATATTTTTTCCACTTATATTATTTATATTTGACATGTACATATTTTTTAGACCCCTCAATATTTGATTTTCTTAGTTGTACTATTCACTTATATCATGATCTCAACAATATCTTCAATTATAGACCTACCAAATAAGGTCAAGGGTAGGTGGCATGCATACATGCACTATGGAGGGCTCACTCTTGGAGGTATTCAAAAGAATCATCCAAAGAAGGACTCCACAAGGACCTTGTGCAGTGAAAAAAACGGTCGGTTTTGCTGAATTTTTAAAGTTCACTTGCTCTCCAAATTTGAAAAGGTGATACAAACAAAAGTTGTAGCTCGTGGGCTGAACTTTTGCCTCATATTTTTTTGAGCTACGAGCTTTGAGCTATGATTTTATTAGTGGAACCCAATTTTCCCATGCTATGCAGCCACACTCTCTCTTCCACTTTAACATTTTCCTCTTTCACACACACTTCTCCACTCATCATCCCCACCTCTCTCACCACTCCTCTCTGCACCCTACTCACCTTCTCCTCAACCTTGAAGAATAAGAGAAACCATGGTGAACTCATACCTCCCACACACAATTCCATTCCAAAATTGACCACCTAGTCTCATTTTTCCTCCTCCAAATTACCCATATCTATCAAAAAAACCACAAAATTCATCCTCGTCTCTTAAAAGACAGCATCATGGTGGTTGATCACTCAGCTTCAATTACCTTGTCTCTCAAGGAAGGTCAAGAGTGGAGAAAAAATGTACCGTCAAAGCTAGTGGACCGTCAACAAGCGTCAAAATTGGCCCTACTCAAGACACTTGGAGCATCAACCTTGTAAGAAATCCACCTTTTCTTACCTCTTAAGAGTTTTTCTTCCTTATTTGTATCCTACATGGATACTCCCATTGTAAATATCCAATTCCATTTGTAAATTAATACTAACTCTACTAACACTAACCCACTATGAAAAGTCCTATCACCTCCATTTCTCTCCTCTCTCTTTCCCCACCAACTTCTTGATAATTCCAAGCAAAAGAAATTAGATAAATTGCTGAAAATCTAACCCAACCATGGTTAGAGGAGTAACCCTAGCCTTCAAAATTGCTATAAAAGGAGGGTGTAGCTAGCACAAAAAGGGGGAGAAGAAAGAGCACTATGCTATAGCTTGAGAAGCCAAGCTCAACCTCTTGAGAAGGAGCTCTTGAGTGGAATCTCGTTGGCATTAGGCATATGTATGTGTTGTATTAGGGGTGATTAGCAAGGGCACTCTATGCCATTGTAAGAGAGAGTGATCATTAAATTGAGAGTAGGAAATCTATCATTTCTCCTACTAGAGTAAGCCCAACATTTGCTGAATCAAGGAGGGTGAATTTGGACTAAGCATGGATACTTTGTCTCCCTTCCAACGTGAAGTCATGGACAATAATGATGTGTAAGTGTCTTGGTGTTTTATGTAAGTTCTTGATAGCTTGTCTCCGGGTATTGTTATCAATTTAGCCATAAATCCCACATGCTGTAAGAGGGCCACAGGGTGGAGAGGACTCCCCTAGCCTTAAGACAGTGATTGGGGTGGCTTTTTTCTTGTGATGTGTTGTGGTGTAATTTACTCAGGCTATGTTGAACAAATACTAATCTCACTTTGATTGGTCATGACAGATTTGTAAGAAGGCATTAGTGCAACAAGCACCCCCTTCCCCCTTCTCTCTCTTTCTTACATATATATATTTATGTTTGCTTGATCATTAACGATACACTTCAAAGCAGCCCGAGCACCATCTCTCTCTCTCTCTCTCTCTCTCTCTCTCTCTCTCTCTCTCTCTCTCTCTCTCTCTCTCGTGTTTTAGTGTGTGAGAGTGTTCCATTGGTGTTAGGGTTAGTGTAAATTCCTTGCTTGTTTGTGGGTTGCTCTAACGATTCTCCTCTTTTGCGTCCTAGTTCTCTCTTAAAGTAGGTGGTGTCCCCTTGTGTAGTTGGTATTTGGCTGGGGGTTTGTTCTTTTGGTTTGTGTTGTGTTGTGCCCCAGCCCCATTGAGCAGCACGGGAGCCTTGAAGGGTGTCTAGAGGTTTCTCTTCTTATTGCCCGCCCTGGACCGCTTCACCACGAAACAACCATGTTTATCTAGAGACACTTCTTCTTCTTCTTGTGAATATTGTGGGCGATCTGAACATCCCACTCATATATGCTATAAGCGTCGATTCGACACAGATCGTAATAGAGCATATGGTTCTGAACATCAAAACAAAATTGTACCAGAAACAAGCTGCGTCCTATGTTCAGTTGCTCCAGATAGAATACTTCATGTACGTGATGGGTCACTTTTTATTGTCGATTCTGGTGCTACATAAAATATGACATATCAGTCTAAGTGGCTTCATAACTATCATCCACTACCAGTTCAACGTGTTGTTTATCTTGTTGATGATACTACTTGTCAAGTAAAGGGTATTGGATACTTATATCTTGGTACCTTATCTTCTTCCACTCGAATTTTGCGAGGAGTATTACATGTACCAGATCTTCAACGTAATCTTCTTTCAGCTGCTAAACTTGTTGATCTTGGTCTGTTTGTTGGATTTGATCATACCAAATGCCGAATTGAGAAAGATGGACAGACTATCTCCACTACTCCTCGAAACGGTAATTTGTTTGAACTCTCTCTCAACGATGCTATAGCAAATGTTGTCACTGATCTAGGTGATAAGTACGGCATCACCGTTTTGTTCATGCTGATTTCTCAAAACTCCATGATCTTCAACGTCGTGATCTTGTTCATGGCATGGATCTTAAAGCCCATCCCCATATGGGAATTTGTAAATTTTGTGCTCTTGGGAAACACAATCGTAAACCCTTTCCTCTTTCAAATACAACTCATTCTCATGACATATTGGATCTTGTTCATACTGATATATGTGGATCTCTACCTTCTTCGAGATCACAATATCGCTACTTCATTACTTTCATTGATGATTTCTCAAGGCATATGACTGTATTTCTACTTAGACAAAAATCTGAAGCCTTATCTGTTTTCAAACATTTCCACAAGGCTGCGGAACTTCAAACTTATCGTCGCCTTGAGAAGCTTCGTAGTGACAATGGAGGTGAATATGTTTCTCGAGAGTTTGTGAGTTACTGTGTTGACAGTGGAATTCATCATGAACACACTATTCCATATTCGCCTCAACAGTACGGCATTGCTGAACGAAAGAATCGCACTATTCTCAATGTTGTAAGATGTATGCTGATTCATTCTGGCTTATCTCGTGTTTTCTGGACTGAAGCTAATTTGACAGAAGTATTTATTCAAAATCATCTTCCTACTACTGCGCCCTCTGGTAAGATACCCATCACAGCATGGACAGGTGACATTCCTTTTGTATCTCATTTTCGAACCTTCGGATGTATTGCTTATATTCATGTTCCCAAAGTAACACGAACAACGCTTGATGCTCCTGGTCTTAAAGTTATTTTTATTGGATATTTTGACACTTCCAAAGGCTACAAATTCTATTACCCTTCCTCCAAGAAAGTAATTGTGAATTGTGATGCTACTTTTAACGAACAGCTTATGGGAAGCTCATGGTCCATGGATGATTCTGATGATACTAAATCATTGCTTCAGGTTTTTTCATTTCTTTCAAAAGATGAAACTCTTCCTATAGAGAAACTTTCCTCTTCAAAACCATCCATTCTAAATGTTGCCAATGATGATATTGATATTTTTGTTGATCTGCCTATTGATTTTGAACATGGCTCATGTCATGTTTATGATGACGATATTACTGATAATGTTTTTTCTACTTCCTTCTGAAGATCCCGTTACTTATGATGAAGCTATCTCTTCACCACAAAAGGATCAATGGCAAGAGGCTATGAAAGCAGAGTACGATTCTCTTATCTCTAAAGGTACATGGATACTAACTCAATTACCTCCTGGTCATACAACTATTAAATGTAAGTGGGTGTATAAGACAAAAGTAAAAGCAGATGGATCTTTTGACAAGTTCACGGCGCGTTTAGTTGCAAAAGGTTACTCCCAAGTAGCTGGTGCTGATTATCAAGAGATTGTTTCACCAGTTGTTCGCATTACAAGTGTTTGAGTTTTATTGGCATTTGCTGTTCAATTTGATTTAGAAGCTCATCAAATGGATGTGCAAACTGCTTTCTTAATGGCGACTTGGAAGAGGAAATTTATGGAACAACCAGAAGGGTTTGTTATTCCAGGTAAAGAAGACCTTGTTTCTCAACTCCATAAGGCACTATATGGTCTCAAACAAGCTTCACGAGCCTGGTATACAAAATTTGATCTTTTTCTCACCTCTAAAGGATTCATATCTTGCTCTTCAGACCCCAACTTATACATAAAATGCCAAGGTAGCAGTTTTGTGATTCTTGCTCTTTATGTGGATGATACCATCCTTGTTTCCAATGATTTGGAAAATTTTCTTCAACAAGTGAAAAAGTTATTGTCTTCTGCATTTGATATGGTGGATCCTGGAGAGATTCACTCGTGTCTTGGCATTCAAATCCAATGGAACCGTACAAAAGGTATTTTATTCCTTCGACAGTCAAATTTTATTGTAGATACTATTCAAAAATTTGGTATGGAATTTGCACATTCAACCAACACACCTTGTCTTGCGAGCTCTACGAAGAACATTCTGACAATGGAGGTCAACTTGTCACAAATCAACCTTATGCCAACTTGATTGTATGTCTTCAGTTTATTGGCATGCACACTCGTCCTGATATTCTGTTTGATGCTTATTATCTTGGACAACATCTTGCATGTCCTTCTCTTAAGCATTGGTCTGCTGCAAAACGTGTATTGAAATACTTGAAAGGCACTACAGATTTTGGTTTAGTCTATTGACGACAACTCACATTGGATTCTATGCAATCTCTTTCTCTTTTGGGTTGCACAAATGTAGACTAGGCAAGCTCACATTTATCTATGCGATCTACTAGTGGAAATTGCTTCTTTATAAATGGTTGTCTTGTTTCTTCGACCAGCAAGAAACAACGTTGTGTTGTAGTTTCTACGACTGAGTCAGAATATGTTGCGGCATCACTTGCAGCTCGTGAGTTGATTTGGCTTCGACAAATGCTAGTTGATATTGGTCACTCTCCTCTTTCTAGCACACCCTTGTGATGTGACAACCAAAGTGCTATTAGTCTTGAAAAATACTATGTTCAACATAATAAGTCAAAGCACATTGCTGTCCATTATCATTATGTCAAGTATGAAGTACGCAAAGGAACCATTATGGTTGAACAATGTCCAAGTGATCAGATGATTGCAGAAATTTTGACCAAAGGCCTCAACGAGTCACGTTTCATCCTCTTGCGCTCGGAGCTTGGAGTTGCTTCGACCTCACTCTTTCTAGATTAGCTTCTTTGCTATTGTAATAGCTTTGTACATATGACATTGTAATCTTTTAGGTACCATGCACTATTCGCACTCCACATTTGCACATTGTGATCTCTGAATCACTTAAATATTTGTACATAGATGCACAATTCACTTTCACATCATCATTGCTGATTCATATTTTCACATTGTATAGGGGTTTGTGTTTTTCCCTTGAACTCCCCAAGCTAGGGTTTTTTCATCCAAAGCTAGAGACCTTTGTTTGAGTGGAGGTGTTGGAGCTATATATGGCTCACTGTACTCAACTTGGTCTCACCTGTATATTTGTATCTTGTCCTCAATATGAATCAGTCTTTGGGAGCGTATATGGTGTGTCTCTTATCTGTCTCTCTCTCTTTTTCTCTACATCTCAACATGCATGCTGATTCTAGTAGAGATATACGCTTTCATACCCGCTAGAGTCTACACAACGGCATGCATTGACTTCAAGAGGGTCACTGTGCATAGGTTGAGTCGAGAGTTTCCTCCCTTACCTATTGTACATTGTCGTGCTATGACATGTACATAGTAACAATGAATGCTACAAGGTCTATCTTGCAATTTTTTAGATACATAAGTATATTTTTCATAAATTACATATGCATATCTAAGTATAATAATAATCTTTCTATTTCATCCTATTATTTATCTCAAGGGTAACATATTCTTACTTTACCATTAGAAAGTACTATTGGAAAAAAGCGTCAATAGCTCCACCTCTTTAACTTGAGGCAAAAAGCATTGGTTCTTTCTTTCTACTATCTCATTATCATCTCACACCCTATATAGATCCTATATCTAGGATAGCTTCCAATATATATATATATATATATATATATATATATATATATATATATTCTATGTATTTTTCTTATATATTTTTTTTTAATAGCCACTAGGAAGGAATCAAATCCTAGTGGGATACTAGCTTGCATGATATTTAAAGATACACTTATTTTAATGTATTATTACAAAGACGCTTACAAAACATTCTCAAGAAGAAAGGTCATGCTTTCATATTGCATGAGATGTCCATTGGAATCAAATGAAAGTCAAGGCTAAGGGACCACAAGAAGACTTTTGCTGCCAAAAATGTACTCTATTTTGATGACTTTTTTAACACAAGGCTCCAATCCGAATTGGAAAAAGTATATAAAATGGGGATTGTAGCTTATGAGATGTATTTTTGGCCTTGATTTTTACTTTTTTATTTGGAGCCACGGTTGATGAGATATGATCAAAATGGTGGACCCTAATGTGTCCACATCATGCGAGGACAACCCATTTCAGACTTTGTCAATTCTAGTTCACACTGGCTCTTCTCTTTCTTGTGTAACGCTTGGGGGTTCCCTTCACCTATAATAAGGGACCTCTTCTTCCTTGTAAACCATTCAAGGGGGAGTGAGAGGATTCATGCCAAATTAACCTTTAGCCCTACACTTGCCTTTGAGAAAGGCTAGCTAAACTTGAAAGCGTCCTTGTAAACATCAACTCTAGTTAATCAAGGCCGAAGTCTTTTATCTCTTGCCATCTTCATCAAATTGGCTAGTACTCTCAAAGGGGTTGATAAGTAAGATGTTTTTTGCTTTGTTATTTTGTTGATTTTTTGTTTTTAATCTCTAAGACCAACCTATACCTCCATGTATTCTACTACTTCTACCTCTACTCCTATATCCATCTCTCTTGTGTCCTGATTGTTTCTTTTGAAGGAATTCAAGAAACAAGTCTCTATCAGTAACGTTCTTGTGAAGAAATACTAGTGCACAAGGTACATCTCTCCCCGAAGTAACCTTATTGTCTACGGGCAAGAATTCCCTTCACTTCTCTCATATCTACATTTTGCACATACTAGAGTTATCCTAGATGAATAATCCACATGATGTGAAGTTCTATCGCCTCCACTTTGTGCAATTTATTACAAATAACGTATAGATTAGTCATAAAATACGCTTTCAACAACGTATCGTGTTTCTCTTTGGCCTAGAAAGGCTCAGTGAAATACTTCTTTCATCGGATCCCATCATACTACCCCTTTTAGACTATAATTTTTCTTTTGACATAAGTGTAGTTATCTTGCTATGAACCAAGATGATTTGTACACACAATTAATCCTAGTCACTAGACAAAACATATATATATTATGGGAACCACAAAATTACAATTCCAAAGAACAATTCACAGTCTATTTGGTCGACAAAGATTGAATGCTGGATGGGGGGAAAGCGGAAACACACCCGACAGAAAATAGCACGCCTCTCTATAGCCTAGGATAACCACTACACCCAATGCACTAGAGTTCACCTTCAAAACTCGACAATTCGACTGCAAATCCTACACACGATCGTACACACACAACCTTTGCACTAACCTAGTCTGCTGTCAGCTCCCACACAACACAAACCTCTCTCTCTTTCTCTCACACTCACACCTCAGGCCTGGACGACAGTCACACACTTCTCAGACCGGCACCACACAATAGGGATAGAGCAAAGACAAGAAGGGGAAATTGGGGGGTAGGAATAACACCAAACTCGGCTATGGTTTTCTTTCTAATCACAACAAAAGCCAATTACACTTCCAAGGAATCCATACTAACCCATGGTGTAGTTGTCTCCAATACGAAGAGCAACAAGGGGTTGGGAAGGTCTTTGATGCCACCTCGGAATCATTACCCTCTTGAGAACACAGGCAAGAGAAACTTCGTCAAATTGGAAAGGCTTCGAGAGCTTCTCTACACAACCGTCAGTGGTTTTCTTCACAATCCCTTCACACAAAAAATCCGCCTTCAATCCTTCGCGAGGACCCTCCTTCTCCCTTCTTTTTCTCCAAGAACCCCCCCCCCCCGCCCCCCCCCCCCCCCGAATGCAAAAGGTTTTTTCTCCTCTTGGCATGTGTGAGTCCCGGCCTTATTTTTGGACTCCTTTCTATTTTTAGCCTCCCTTTACCACATGTGAAAGCACCCCTTTGTGGCGGCCCTGCCTTGAGCCCCAAGTTTACACAGTTGCGGCACCGCTACTGCGGGTATTGCTTCTTATCAAAAGGTTTTTGGCACCTTTACTGTACATGGGCATGGACCCCTCTAGCGAATTCCACTTCACCATCCACACCACGATCTACGCCTCTTGCCGCCGTCGGAAAATGCCCAATGCGTCACCGCGTAGAGCCTACAGCTCACTCGCCATAGCCACGCTCCATACGAGCTCTCTCATCCAACTTGATGCCTCCAATAGGCACCTCACATAGAGTATATACCCCCCCAGACTGGCATCCGCGTGCCCATGTGGGCTCATTAGCTTTCCATGCGGTGGCACCGCAAGGATCCTCCCTTCTTAGTCCTCCAAGGCCTAAGTTGGACACCTTGAAAACATCAAAAAACTCTTTTTTTGCCCCGATTTCCGTCACTTGCCATCTACTCGTCACAGCTCCCTTCCCTGAGAAACTGAATCCTTATGCAAGCCTACATGCTTGGCTTAAATAGGTGCAGATCTTTCCATCTTTTGACTTTCCCAGGCACTCCAATGAAGCACGCCAGAACTAAAAAAAGGCATCTGGCATCACTTCACCGCAATCGCAGTCCAATTTCAAACTACTGTCACTTTTCGCTTCGGGCTCCGTTTGGCATGCAGTCACCTCAAACGGTCTCCTTACAGTGCATACTTCACATCCAGACCCTGGCAAGGCTCCAAAATTATCAAATGGCACATTCATCGAGGCGGCCTACCCGGCTCAAACCTGGCCCCTCGCAAAACTTTGATCAACTATAACTGGCTATCCATAGCTTTGATTCACAATCCGAAAAGATGGGCATGCCCCATAATTCAGGCACACTACACATTCATAGCTGCAAACCGACTTGGACCACCTGGCATCATGTGGCCTATCCGTCTCAGATCCGCAACCACCTCTTTCTTCAAACTCAAATATCTTGCTGCGTATAGCTCCGTTTGACGAGCCGTCTGAACTTGTTCCTTCAGCACTTTAAGCTCTACATACTAAGGCCAAAAACAACACTTTGATCACCATTCATCTTCAACCCTGTCAAGCCCTATCTGGAGCCTAGAAAACCACATAAAGTATCTATCTCCGCTACCACTTGCTTGCACAAGATCTTCCCAACTGCTCTAGCTCTCTGCTATGCATCTGTAAGCATACACATCATTGCATGTGCCCTTTTTTAGGATTAACACACTTTGGCTGCACCATCATTGCCCTACCTCCTTGTTGAACATTCATGCTCAACGATAAAGCATCTTTATTCTTCTACCAACTACAAAAACTGGCAAACACTACCCAAAATTGTGAGCAAACCAAGAAAAACTATTGTATGTACAAAGTCTTAGTCACGGCTAGTGTAAATCCTATTTAGGTTGGTTGCCCAACCCCCTCTATCAAAACTTGATGCACTCCTAGCACCAACTCTCTCTCAAAAGATGGCTTGAGGCACCCCGTTCACCCTATTCTTGAGAAGACGACCATCCATCCGCATCAACAAATAAGTGCCATTAGGAAAGGCCTGATGGACTTTGTAAGGCCCTATCCACTTCTTCTTAAACTTCTTTTGGAAGGTAGAATCCAGATAGCTTTCATATTTCATCACCAAATCCCCCTTTGCTTCTTTGGCAAATGTTGATTGAACTTTGCTACTCTTTTCTTCCGCTACTTCATATAGAAATATGTTGCTGCTTCATGGTCCATCTTCAAAGATTCAAGATTGGTTATCTTATCCTTCACAACATCTTGGTGGGACTTGTTAATCCTCCACATACCTTTTAGTGCACCTAGCTGTACATGAACAAGCAACACTGCTTCCTTGCCATAGACCAACTCATAAGGAGTAAAGTTGGTAGCCACCTTGTAAGAGGTCATGTTTGCCCACAAACATTTATCAAGGTTAGCTTCCCACTCTTCAACATGTTTGTACATATACTTCGTGAGCATCTTGACGATTTGTCCATTTGCACTCTCAACCAAACCATTGCACTGAGGATGATATGGAGATGAAAATATATGCTTAATACCCAGCTTTTCCACTAGTGCAGGCACCAGTTTGCTTCTAAAACCCTGACCCCGATAAAAAATGAGCACCCAAGGCACTCCAAAGTGGCAACATATGTAATAAAAAACAAACTGAGCAACTGTATGGTCATTTACCTCCTTCACTGCTTTTGCTTCAACCCACCTGGTAAGATAATCAATGGCCACCACAATGTACTTCTTGCACACTTAGGAAATGGACCGATGGCATCCAATCCCCACTTCTCAAACGCATCATGAGCTATGATAGCCCCTTGCGGTTCAGCTACTAGCCTCCTTTCACCAATTGTTTGGCACGGATGGCATGTCTTGCACCAGTAGTGCACATCTCATATGATTGAAGGCCACCAAAAACCACGTCTTAAAGTGCGGAACAAAACTTGATCCTTACCCTAAGGACGGCTTTCCTCATGACATTGGTCCAATACCATTCTGATCTCCTCCTTGTAAATAACTCTTCTCAACACTCCGTCTCTTCCATAGGTCATCAAGTCTTCTCCCACTAGAGTGAACTTCCGTGCCTTTTGAACAACTCTTCTCTTTTGTAGATTTGACAACCCCTCCGAACATTGACCTGTAATAAAAAAATCACCAATCTCCTTGAGAGTTTCCCTACCTACATAAGTAGCCGGTGCCACACATAGACTTGATACTTGAGGCTACACACGACTGCTAGCTAACCGATCTGCTTCTTGATTCTGTTCTCTCCTAATATGCTTAAACTGCACTTATTCAAAGAACTTTAACAGATTCTTTATGGAAAAAAATCATTTTTTGAGAGAATCTCTTTTTACTTGCCACTGCCCCAAAAGCTGCTTAATAACTAAGAGGGCCTCCCCCTTAACTACCAATCTAGAGATGCCAAACTCGACACACTACTTGAGCCCCAAGTGAAGTGTCAAGTATTTTGCTTCATTATTTGTGTGGTTGCCCTCCAAATCCTAGGCCTTGGAAAAAATTTCCGCATTATGTGGATCCTGGATGACCACACCACCTCCTGCGTTCTGCATAACTCTTCTATAAGCACCATCAAACCACATGGTAAAATCTTCCTTCATATCTTGTTCGTCTGCAACATCCTCTTTCACCACCCTCGGGTAGATGGGTAGGCTCGCATCCTTGTTGACCAAGATATCCACCAAATGAGGCCTACTCGTATGGTCAATTTTAAACTCAAATTCAACCTTCTGTAATTCCAATACCCATTTCCTTATTCTTCTCCCTGGCTGTAGATGAAGCACCACTTCAAGCAAAAAATTGTTAGATGTGAGCACATAAAACTTCCGCATGATTAAATGCACTTTTGAATTTGGGGCAGGCAAAGACCAAGGTCATTACCCATTGTTCAATCTCTGTATATGACCTCTCCCTTGGGCTAATTACTCTGTTATCAAAATAGATTGGTTTGTAGCACTTACCTACCTTTTGCATCAATACCGCGCCTATAGCAACTGCTCCCACCGTCATGGCCACATAAAAAGCATCCTCATTGTTAGGAGGACACACCGTAGGCAGCTGACTCAATATTTCCTTCACCTTATCAAAGGCTACCTGTGCATCTTTAGGCCATCGAAAACCATGAACTTGTTGGCTCAAATTTTGCAGGGGGTACACATCCTCGGAGAGCATTCAAAGGAACCTAGACAAGTACTTGAGTTTGTGCACAAAAGAAGCCAAACCTATCGCATCAGCGGGAGGCTCCATCAAAACTAAAGCCTTCACTTTTTCAGGATCTGTGTCTATACCATTCTCTGAGACCACATGGCCCAGAAGATGAGCCCGAGGCTGTGCCAATTTGTACTTCTTGAGGTCCAATTGTCCTCCTTCTTCATCTAATCTTTGGAAACAAAACTTTAACTTGGACAAATTATCTAGATAGCAACCAATATCATCAATAAAAACTCTGATAAACTTACCCAAATATGGCCCAAATGCCCCATTCATCCAATCCTGAAATGTCACATATGCATTTACCAACCCAAAAGGCATCCGGCGATAAGTGAAGCACCCCCATGGTGAGATGAACGTAGTCTTTAATTGGTCCTCTAACACCATACCAATCTGAAAGTATCCTGGAAAACCATCCATAATAGAATACCACTCATGCTCTACAACTTGGTTCAAAATTTCATCCTAAAACAGCAAAGGGTAGTGGTTCCGCTTGGTTGCACATTTAATGGTTTATAGTCTACACAGACCCTCCACTTCCTATGCTTCTTCGGGGTAATGACAACAAGGGAAACCCACTCAGCTTCTTTTACGGTATAGATAATGTTGAGATGTTGAGCTCTACACCTTGAGCTGGCATCCACTACGGGTCTTGGCCGCTTATGGCATTTACTCACTGACGCGTTAGGTGACCGACACGGAGGATCTGTACCAGTGATTCTACAGCTGGACTACACTTATAGTGCCAGCCTAGTACGCTTCTAGTGAGTTCACACTTAGTCACTGCATGTACATATGTGCTACTTTTCAGCTTTAGCACTTAGTCATTATGTACTCTCTTTTCTGTGAAGAAGAAGAAGAAGCTTTCCATCTCTGTGTGCTTTGTGCTTGTCTTGTGTAGCTCTCTTGCATCCTCATTCTTTACAGATAATACCTGCCTCCAACAGCTTGTTGATCTCTTCTACAAAGCCTCCTTTTGAATGTCTCCTAGACTTCTCAGTTTATGTGCCTTTGGCTTGCATCCGGGCTTAAGAAGTATTCGATGCCCCACTCCTTTGGCTCCCTGCAAATCCTTGTACTCTGTGGCAAAAAAATTGGGATACGATGCACATAGCTCCACATAACTTTCCTTTTCCTGCTTGGTCAAATTCTTCCCCAACATATTCTCTGCCTCACCAGCTTCTAAACCACAAATTGGAGCCTACATGCCTTTAGAGGAGTTAGTAGAATCAATCGTGACTCCAAATAGGTCGTGTAGAGATTTAGCAAATCTTCATCACTCTCTTCCTCTTCCACACTACGTGAGCCTTCATCATAAGTTGATTCCATCTCATAATCGTACCTCATAGTGGAGCCATCTTGACCATCCCCAGCCCCTGGGTGAAAGCGGTTTTCTCTAGTCTTCAAGTCGAGCACTATTTGCCCGCCATTCTCCCGATCTGGCAATGTAAAAATCCCCTCTTCCCCAATCCTCTTTGGCCACGATTGTCAACAACCAGGACCTCCCCAGTATGATTGGATATGCATTTTCACCTGCTTTCATAACAAAAAAGTCAATGAGGCATTCAATACCCATAACTTTTACCATCACATCTTGGACCACTCCCAAACATCAAGCTTTGGCATGGCTAGCCATTCTCATCCAAACATTAGACCTGACCATAGACTTGATGCCTATATATTTCATAGCAGACTCCGTTATCACACAAACTTGGGCACCACCATCAATATAGGCTTGCACTTTCTTCTTCCTTTCCACCAAAACCTCCACCACTGGAAGCACATCCGTGGGATTCCCCACCCTTAAGGTGAGATTCTGCACTGCATGTGCATCACCTCTTGCACGGGATAACCTTGTACTAAAAATGGTCAACCACTGTCTCCTCAATTTGGGATTCAATGCAAGCAACTGCCCAAAAGTGATATTATCTTTTTGTTTTTGAACATCACTTACTAGATCATATTCAGGGTGACCTCGTTCGAGCTGAAAATCTGCCTACTTGATCTTGCTTGCCCGTCTCTGTCTGCTTGGCTCAGGTTGCTCTTTCCTCTCATCCACTTTCTCTTTCCCTTTCCTAGCTCTCGCTTCTCATTTTGTTTCGGTCTCCCTTCCTCCTCTTGCTCTCTTATTGGCCATAACATCAACCTCCTGCCAATCAACCCCTATAATATTCACTCTTTGCACTTTATCATTACTTGGCGGAACCGGTGGTGCCTGATTTTCAACAACTTGCTGCTCGCTTTGACCATTAAATTTGCTTGTCCTCTACCTCGACCAAACAAAGGGTACATGCCACCTCTTTCCCTTGGCGGATGAGGGCAAACTCGAGCATAATGGCCATGATCTTCGCAATTATAACACCTACCTTGCACTTGCCTGTCCCTGCCTCTTCCTGCTCTTGGCTATCCTCTGTCCATCACATTTTCTCACTTAAATCTTAGACAGTGCGTACCCATTGTTGAGGAATTACTGCCACCCCTCGGTTCCCTTGATTGTCCACTTTAGCTTCCTCACTTGGAGTTGGAGCAGGCTTCGGGACCATCAATTTGTAGCCCATTGTACCTTGCTCGATTTTCTTTTTGATTTTCCTGCTTTTGGCCCGTGCAATAGCTACATCCCCGTTTTAATTTTTTGGGCTTTCAAAATCCATTTTTTCTCGAACCTTGGGATGCAAACACGCCATGAACTTTTCCAACTTGAAGTACTCATCGCCATCTACCAACTCATGGCGATCACAAAATCCCTCCAATCATCTTCAAAATGGGCGAGAAAAACTCCAAATTCTTCTTTCACATCCTGATTCAAATTCTTCATGTTGCATCTAAATCAACAGGAGATACCTCTTTTTGAAAGTCCTGCTGAAATCGAGTCCGCAATGCTCGCCACATAAATCTCGATTTTCCCTCCAAATCATTGAACCAAGTCTTTGCCCTTCCTCGCATCAGCAGTGGAACCATCTGCATCTTGTTATCCTCCATAGGCATATGCAATGGCAACATATATAACTCAAAGTCGGCCATCCACTCCTCTGGATCTTCTTCTCCGGTGAAAATTGGACCATAATCTCTTGCTGCCATCTTTCCTTGACGAAAAAATATTCTTTGATTAAATCCGAAGAGCAATCAGATGCTCCTTAGGGGGGGCACCAGAAGATAGATGGGGGGAAAGGGGGAACACACCTAGCACAAAATAGCACGCCTCTCTATAGCCTAGGATGACCTACACAAGACCGTACACACAAAAACTTTGCACTAACCTAGTCTACCGTCAGCTCCCACACAACACAAACCGCTCTCTTTTTCTCTCCCACTCACACCTCACGCCCTAAGAGGCACACACTTCTAAGACTGGCACCACACATTAGGGATCGATCAAAGACAAGAGGGGGAAACAGGGGGTAGGAATAACACCAAACTCATCTATGGTTTTCTTTCTAGTCACAAAAAAAAGCTATTACAATTTCAAGGAATCCATACTATCACTTGGCATAGCCATCTCCAATACGATGAGCAAAAAGGGGTTGGGAAGGTCTCTGATGCTGCCTCAGAATCGTTCCTCTCTGGAGAACACAAGCAAGAGAACCTTAGTCAGATTGGAAAGTCCTCAAAAGATTCTCTACACAGCCGTTGGCGGCTTTTTCACAATCCCTTCACACAAAAATTCCGCCATCAATCCTCCACAAGCACCCTCCTTCTCCCTTCTTCTTCTCCAAGAACCCCCCCCCCCCCCCCCCCCCCCCCCCACAATGAAAAAGGTTTTGTCTCCTCTTGGCATGTGTGAGTCTCGGCCTTATTTTTTTGCCTTCTTTCTATTTTTAGCCTCCCTTTACTACACGTGAAATCACCCCTTTGTGGCGGCCCTACCTTGAGCCCCAAGTTTACACAGTTGTGGCACCTCTACTGCGGGCACAAGGTTTTTGGCGCCTTTATAGCATGCAGGCATGGCCCCCTAGTGAATTTCCATGTCACCGTCCACACCAAGAGCTACGCCGCCCATGGACACCCAACGCGCCACCCCGGAGAGCCCGCATCCCACCCGCCATAGCCACGCTCCATACGAGCTCTCTCATCCAACTTGATGCCTCCAATAGGCACCTCACATACAGTATATACCCCCCACACTGACGTCCGCATGCACATGTGGGCTCATTAGCCTTCCACGTGGCGGCACTGCAAGGATCCTCCCTTCTTAGTCCTCCAAGGCCTAAGTTGCACACCTTGACAACTTCAAAAAATTCATTTTCTACCCCGACTTCCGTCACTTGCCATCTACTGGTCCGAGCTCCCTTCCCCGAGCAGTTGAATCCTTATGCAAGCCGCCATGCTTGGCTCGAATAGGTGCAGATCTTTCCATAGTTTGACTATCCTGGGAACTCCAATAAAGCACGCCACAACTAAAAAAAGGAATCTGGCATCACTTCACCGCAATCGCACTCCAATTTTTAACTATTGTAGGTTTCTGCTCTGGGCTTCGTTTGGCGTGCAGTCACCTCAAGTGGTCTCCTTACACTGCATACTTGGCATCCAGACCCTGCCAAGGCTTTAAAATTATCAAATGGCACATTTATCGAGGTAGCCTACCTAGCTCAAACCTGACCCTCGATAAAACTTTGACCAGCCATAACTTGCTATCCATAGCTCTGATATGCAATCTGAAAAGATGGGCATGCCCTATAATTCAGGCACTACACACCCATATCCCCAAACCAGCTCCAACCACCTGGCATCATCTGGCCTATCAGTCTCAGATTTGCAACCACCTCTTTCTTCAAACTCAAATATCTTGCAACCTATAGCTCTGTTTGATGAGCCGTTTGGATCTGTTCCTCTACATACTAGGGCCAAAAATAGCACTTTGATCACCCTTCATCTTCCACTCTATCAGGCCCTATCTGAATCTTTTTCGGCCTAGAAAACCACATAAATCATACATCTCCACTGCCACTTGATTGCACAAGCTCTTCCCATCCGCTCTTGCTCTCTGCTGTGCATCTGTAATCATATCCATCATTGTATGTGCCCTCTGCTAGGGTCAACACACTTTGGCTGCACCAACACCATTAACTCATCTATCAACCCTTTCATATTACCCATGATACGATACGACCATAGCCTTGATGTCTTTGTGTTGTTTTGATATGCTCTTTTGTGTTCTTTTTTTGTGTGTGTGAGTGCAAGAGAGAAAGAGTGGGGATTTTTTTATTGCACTTCCTTCCAAATTCAAGACTTCATGGCATCTATGGTATAACTCCTTCATATAGATGTTTTGAGTTCTCTCGCAAAATCTCATAGCCAAAAGCCCGATGCTTTCCTGGCAAGACCGCAAACTTCTTGACATATTTTTGGTGAACACGATGTAAATATGCCAGGGTGAGAGTTTGTGGGAACCATGGGTGATCATGTGGAGCCACATGGTATGCATTTTGACCCAACAACAATGCAAATGTTTCAAGAATTTGCAATGCTCATGCAACAACAACATGCCACTGAAAGAAGGGAGATTTCAGTAACCAAATCCATACAAATGGTAGTCAAAAGAATGGATCAGTTCAATGGAAAATATGTAACCAAGTACTTACATGAATATGTGAAGGAGATGGAGCTACATTGCATATTAGGGTGAGAAGGTTCAAAGCTTTGAGCTAGCTGTTGCTCCAAAAATTAGGGAACATGTTAGGGTAATTAAAGATGGGCACGGGACAAAATGGGAAGAACTCAAAGTAGCTTTAAAGGAGGAATATTTCATGGAGGACTCTGAGAGAGTGACCAAAAGGACATTCTTAGAATCATTGGTCAAGCCAAAGCAAGGACTATCAATAAGAGAGCTACTTAGGGAATTTGAGCGGCGCTATGCACAACTCACCAAGACAGAAAAGGCCACACTAGATACAAAGAAGATAGATCCTTTCTTACAAGCTGCAGGTAAAGAGTTTCAAGAAAATTTAGAGCTTCTTCTATGCTAATCAAGGACTAAAGACCGATTGGAATGAGATTGAAGGTGTTGTCTCACTACTTGCAAAACGACAAAGAAGAAGGGACAAGATGGTAGTAAACACTACAAGTCTTTCCACCTCAACTTCTGACAAAATGATAAAGCCTACTTTTATAGCTCCTAAGTTTGATGAGTCCATGCTAGATGAGATATTGAAGGGAATGCGTGACTTGAAGGTGAAGCTTGCAAATCTTGAAGAAAAAGGCCAACCATCAGGGCCACTTCCTAAGGAAAGAGAAAAGCCTAAAGAAGGGTTTCTTAATAGATACATTTGGTGTGATAGTATAGACCATGTAAGAAGGGATTGTGATAGTTTTAGTGATGCTGTGACAAAAGATGTTGTCTTTTTTAAGGATGATAAAATCCACTTAAGAGAGACAAGTCTACCCATGAGAACTAACTTTGGGAAGAGGGGAATGCAAACCTTAGTTGAAGATATGGCAACTAACCATGCCACCTCTTCAGTTGGGGCAGCTACCTATGGAGTAAAAATTTAGCATCTTAGTGATGAAGAGGTGAGTGATCATCATGGTTGACTTTGACCAAATGTCATGGAATTAGCTAAAAAGGGAAAGCTTACAAAAGAGCTTATACATGAAGCATGTGATTTCATACGTCTAGAAATAGGGTGGAGTGATCCAATGGATTCAATGTCTGTCCATGCGTACATTACAAATTGTCAAAGCCATGAAGCCATTGTAGAAGAAAAGCATAGGGGTGAAAATGGTGATGAAGGGCCTTCAAAAAGACCTATAGGAAGTGGAGGGAGGAATGATGTAGCACCTTTGAGAGCACCACCACCACAAGAGACACCTTCACTAGAAGTGACCATGGAGAAATCTACAATAGGAAAGAAAAAGGAGCCAACAAAAGGTAAGCCAAAAGGACCAGCTTACAAACTACAATCTGACATTGAGCTTGCTACAAACTTGAAGAAAGTTCTAGAGGAAAGGATTTTGAATAGCAAGGTTGAGTTTACTTTGGGGAAGGTGCTTGGCATAGCCAAGTGTGAATTCCATGAAGAAATAATCAACATCATCAAGAGAAAGAAGCAAACACTTGGAGAGCCTATTCGCCCACAAGTTGAAGGCGATACTGTGAAAACTCAAGGAGTATAGGGGCATGCTAAAGAAGGCGATGAATTTATGGTGGGATGCTGCTAGTCTTCTTAGAATGTAAGGCAAGTGAAATTTGTTGATGAAGGGGAAGAATCTCAAAGTATTCCTAGGAGCCACTATTCTAAAAGCCATCGGGCATGGGCTACTACAGAGACATTGGTCAAGGTAGGTGATGTTGAAGAACCATTTGTTGCCTTAATTGACCATGAATCTGAAACAAATATAATGTCATAAAGTCTTTAAAACAAATTTAAATGGCCAATGGACACAAAACATGGTTGGATGGTTAGAGTGGCAAACAATTCATCAAGTGAATTCTATGCAGCATGTACAAGTATAAAAGTGACAATAGGTGATATAAAGGTTGAACAAAATTTCTTTATACAAGACACATTTTGATATCATCTTATCCTTGGACAACCCTACATTATGAAAGTTTGAATGGAAACAAAGGTAATGGATGATGGTCCAACTTATGCCAGGATACGAAGCAAAGATGGTAAATGTGTTGTTCAATTTCTCACAGTTTGTGTAAACCATGAAAGAAATTGTGACAACCTTATAGATCATCCTCTACCAAAGGTGAGAAAAACGTTTCATGACCATAGGGAAATGATGGGTTTTGGCCAAGTACCATTGTAAAGCGGGATTGCAGTGGCATATAAAGAAAAAGGGTCTAGCCGGATTCAAAAATAGGTGAAACTTTCTTAGCCGGTTCCTTGGTAACAAGGAATGGATCGGTGTGTTTTACAATGCTTGAAGATTTGAAGAGATGTGAGAGGCAATATGTAAATAATGTACAAATGGGCATGAAAGAGAGTGGATTGCTAGAGCCTACTGAAAATGTTTTGGGTTTTTGTGAACAAGTTTCTTTTGTAGATACTGTGGGTGAGATTGATGCTCTAATGGAGTCTATTTTGCATCTTGAAAATGAAGTAGTGGAAGTATTCTGTATGGAAATGTATCAAGTAATAGAAGCCTTTAAAGAAAACGAATGTTTTAAGAAAACAGTTGGCCTAGAAGTCCATGTTGAAACTAGATACGAGAGTGGAAACCAGTAGCTTCATCCTTACCACCCAACAACAAGTAAAATATTGAGTAGGAATCTTTACAACCAAGTTTGAGGAATCCTAAAAAGATTGGGTACACCTTCATAAAGGAGTCTTTTCAAGAGTTGCAGATTGGTTGCGAGGAGTTTCTACCACTGAAGAAGACAAGGTGCTTTAAAGAAATTCTTTCAAAGCATGGTAAGGCTTTTGCATTTGAGCCACATGAGATAGGATGTGTTGATCCTTCTATTGTAGCTCCTATGGTATTTTCACAATACCTCATGTGCCTTGGAATCTGTGGCCTATTCCAGTTCCAAAGGCTCATTTTCCCAAGTTAGTAGAGCTATTGAATGAAAAAGTCAAAAAGGTAATTTTGGAGTCTTCTTGTACTCCATACTCAAACATGTGGTTCATAGTTCCAAAGAAGAATGGTGCTCTATGCTTCATCCAAGATATGCAACCAGATATATTTTGTCAAAAAATTTACGCACTACTTGTTAGCCAACAAGCTTATGTTCTTTGTAGGTCACTAGGCCCTACTATATTTGGTCAACAAACCATGTAAAATTGGATGCGCTGTGAGATAATTCATCGTACTTTTAGAGTTTAACTTTACTATTCTAGTTAAGGAAGGTATCACTCATCATAGGGCATACCACTTTTCTAAACTAACCATGGGGAACCACTTCAAGGGTTGAAAATGAACTACTAGATGCATACCTATTCAACATCAAACTTGTGCTTATATAGTATGAGAAAATTGTGTCCATTCTATCCTTACGATGTTGGAGGCAAACACGACCAAAAGGAAAAACCTGAAAAACTTTGGAAAAATATATAGTCTACAATGTTGGTTGTAAAACTACATAGAAAGGGAAATTATGAGGTCATGAGGCTATGCATAGAACCAATGGAAGTGCAATACTACCTCGAGTGAGCACATGTTGGCATAGGGAACCTGCACATGTGGGAAAGACAAACTGCTTCAAATTTCAAAGAATGGGCATATATTGGCCAAAAATGAAACAAGATATACACCAACATGTCCTTCAATGTCAACCATGCCAATCAAAATGCCCAATAGACAATGCAACACTCTATTGAGTTGCAATTGCACCTAGATGGGCTAAATACATTGTAGACTTTCTAGCAAGCCAGACCTATGTAGAAGGTATAAGAAAAACACGTCGATGTGCCATGAGGCAATCACAAAGGAAGTGATAGAGTTCAGAACGCAACTCACAAAAGTTGAAAGAATCAAGAGTGTGAGGGTGTGTTATGGAATTGATATTCTACTATTCATTTTTACCTGACAAGTGGAAAAGGCTTGACCGATCTAAGCCTATGCGAGCAAATATACATTTTGTACATTTTATTATTCAAGTGCTCTTTTATGAGCTTTGGCCATTTATGACCGGCCGGCCAGTTTGTACTCACATTTGACCATTCAAGAAATCTATAAAACAAATACGTGCAAGATGGAAATGGTCACTCTTGCATGGGGGGAGATTGCACCCAATGTTTGTGTTGTTCTTCTCTCCTCTTCCCTCTTCTCTCTCGCCGTGCCGACGTAGCACTCCGCTCTAGGAGGTGCACATGCACGTGCTCTCCCAGGCTCTATCTTGCTCTCTATCACTCTATGTTCGTGTATATCATCAATGATGTCCTCGTTGAGGTGTCAGGTATGCCATTTTATCACTTTTATGGCTTGGAGCGTGTTATTTTGGTACTTTGCATTGGCCACCGCGTTCTCCATTTGTAGTAGTGGTACCAGAGCACAAGGCTATGCTCTGGGTAACAAACAAATCAAAGGAAATCACAACTGGACATCCGAGAAAAGTTTCATGATTTGCCTTCCAGGAACATAGATCCTTGCAAATTTTGCATTGCAAATAAGTTTTTTTAATTCTTTCTACTCCATTGAATTTTGTTGTTGATCTCTCTTCGATTCTAGCAAAATCTTTGAAGACCTTAACATTAATCTTTCATTAATTTGTGATTAATATAAGAGTTCTGATTAGAAAGTAGAAGTAACAATATTTTATATAGTACGCACATCAAATAAATATATCGATAAAACTATAGATAGCAGAAGTAACAATAGTTTATATGGTACGCACATCAAATAAATATATTGATAAAACTAGTTAACATCATAGTAGCATACATAAACTAAGTTAGAGCGAATATGTGAGTAGAAGTAGTAGAGAATTTTAAATTAGGGGCAAGTTGCAGA
This sequence comes from Adiantum capillus-veneris, assembly GCF_014529385.1. Taxonomy (NCBI): domain Eukaryota; kingdom Viridiplantae; phylum Streptophyta; class Polypodiopsida; order Polypodiales; family Pteridaceae; genus Adiantum; species Adiantum capillus-veneris. Next base: position 29,794,187 of record NC_140936.1, read on the forward strand.
CAATACCAAATCGACCGCAAAGGTTTAAGACGTAGATATAATAATAATTATATTAAAAAAACAATAGGGTATCATTAGCGCGGGTTCATAGAGGTGGTATCGATATCAAGACAACACTCCAAGAAGGACGAGGAAAGTTAATCCGTAGGAGTTGTGCACCTTGGCATAGGTGGTGAGGACGGCATACTAGAGTAGATAGAGCCTTGCCGGACACGAGAGGGTAGCTGAAGAGGAGCTCACTTTTGTGGCACTGTAGCACATGCATGGTAAGCTGGATGACCTGGGTGGGACGTTGCTTTGGTGAGGTGCATGACTTAGGTGGTGCAACCTATGGTGTTTATATGTGACAAACGGTGGGGTCGTACGATAGTCCTACAGACCACAATAGCAACAGGGTTTGCCATTCAACAACATCAACACCATGTAGCTATTTTGCATGCACGAGTGTCACCCACACTCACTTGCACAAACTAATGTAGCGCAAGAAATTCCCTTTGACATGCAGTAGTTGCCCAACGCCCATCACCATTCATCCGACCATCTCTCTCTCTCTCTCTCTCTCTCTCTCTCTCCTGCATGCAGTACTTGCGCTCCCAACCACTCGTCGTTTTTTTTTTCCCTTTTCTTTTCTCTCTGTGTGTCATCCAACAGCCAATTCAAAAAAAATAGCGGCAGTCCCTCACACATCCACCACGCCATGCAACTGAACGCCATGACAATTAGTTTTTTTTCTCTCTCTTCCTCGTCAGTAGCCACACACACGTATTCTCTCTCTTTCACCGTCACATGCCCACACAGTGTAGACTGTAGTGGCTAGCCTTATGCTGCCAACCACTAGAGTTTTGAGCCGCCATCTTTTCCTCTTTCTCACTCACACACCCGCTGCCGAAAAGAGGTCGTCGGCCATTCCCCTCTGCAGTCCACCAACTAACACTCTCTCTCTCTCTCTCTCTCTCTCTCTCTCTCTCTCTCTCTCTCTCTCTCTCTGTGTGTGTGTGTGTGTGTGTGTGTGTGCGCGCGCGTCTCCCACTGCGGGGCTGCCAATCCTAGAAGAAGTAGGGGAAAAGCTCGCAATAGGTCGCCACGAAACTGGTTTGTTGCCAGCTACAGGTTGAGCACAAGCTCGCAACCTAGCTCTCTTTTCTTGAGTGTTTAGTATTCTCAGGCTCCTAGCAATCAAAGAAAGTCTGCAATCTTACCCTCGAACAGCAATTGTACTACCTTCCAAGCCAAACTCCACCTTGGCCATCTGAAGATGATTCCAGGTATTTTTTTTCAAAAATGTGTAACACCTATTGGGATCGATCCTTCCACAGCAGGCGTACAGAAAACCCTTGGAGGGTGCCACGTGAAAAACACCTAATCTTGTCTCTACACGCTTGCAAATTCCCACGTATTATTTGCATCCAGAGTTGAAATTCCGGTGTAGAAACCTCAGAAGATGTACGGTTGAGATTAGCTGCCCTCTGACCCTCGACTGTCATAGTTTCTATCATATAGCTATGCAAAAATCCGGCATTTGTCGCAAGACATACGTGCAAGCTTGGAAAGTCTTTATGTGGTGGAGTGGGAGGAGACAAGGTGGCCGCCTTAAAATTTCTTGCACCTCTGGATGGTGTACAAATTCTATTCCGTGTGTCTTGGCTCCCCGCTCTCGAACCTCAATTTTTGAGGGATTCCCCATCTTACACCGACAACTATGGCTTTGTCTTCACCCAACGAACCACCCGGCGTCCTTGAAACCCTCCAGTCCTTGAAGGATGAGCTCACACAACTTCGACAAGACTACGACCGCCTGGAAAACCGCTTTCGAAAGCTTTTCCTTTGACTTTTGGATGTGCGGGCCTCCATCCATGCCTTAAACTCTATTTTTGATGAGCCTCACCGAACACCTCTTTGGACGCACACCCTTCACTGACACCAAGAGAACCTCGCCTCGAACCTCCTAGCACTACTTTCCCCAACCCTACACAATAGACATGTTTTTTTTTTATAAATATTTTGTAATAATCCTATCAAGGCTCCCTTCTGCCCCCCTTTCGTAGATCTCTAATGTAGCCCAATTTGTTTTTACGTATATTGCAACATCTCTGTCGACTCCCGTATGCAGGGATTCATAACTAGTCTTTTTGGTTTGCTTGTCAGCACTTCTCGTAGCACACGTAGTCTAGCATGGTTTTTATGATTTTTTCTTTCTTTCATACATACGCAACACATTATTTCTTGCAATTTTGTCCGCATTGTACTCAATGATTTTGATTAGCACCAGCTATAGTATAATATTTCATCTACTCATATCTACAAATATCCCCGCTAACAGCCTCCGCTGTAACCACTTTCTGCAATGTGTATCATGATATTACATCGTCTTTTGTGATTCATTCAAATTATAAAAGTCATGAAATCATTTGATGTACTTGTAACTTTATGAAAAAATTTCTTGCTAAACTAGTCTCTCATATTTTTCTACTCCTTTGTAAAACTTGCTCAACATGACTATCTTTATTACATTCACCACACCTTTAGGGCAATATAACTATCTGTCCCGCCAATATTCACCCACATGAGATTATTTTCACTACTTGTCTCAAGTCCAATCATTCACACAGAGCACGCAGACCAGATTGGGCCCTATTTCCTTTTGAGTTTATTATAAGCATATCATTAATGACAAATAGGCTTTATTCGACTATGTATACTAACCCTTTTACACAAGACAAGGCTACCGCATCTTCTTACACAATCTAAGCAGAATAATCCCACTTTCTCATCAATCAAAGGCTAATCATGATAGGCCTCGGTATGTAGTCAACATACTTTTATCCTTCAGATCGAGTTGTAATGATTCCACCAGAATTTCATTCTTACTTCTTTTATTTTGACCCATTGAAACAACTTTGAGTTTGGTTCTTGCACTTATTTTATGTTTGCTTGTAGCCCTAGTTGATCTATGCTATTTAATTAGAACTATAAAAATTTCCTTTCCGTTCAGTTGTCTCACATTTGTCTCAGCTGGATACTCGTCCCTTTTGTAGTTGTCATTGCAAGTTCATGACCAATTCTTAACCCCATGCTAACACATTTTGGATCTATTAGCTATACTTTGGTGTAAGTTTGCTAGTTGCAACACTTGTACCTCTCCCCATGTGCCAACAATGTTATATATATTTTCAAATACAATATACCCTCCTAGTATGTACGTCAAATATATCATTCCTCTTTTCATATTTCATTTCTTTGCATTGTGTTCTAAGCTAAAAACTCCAACGCTGCTAAGGTCATGGCTTCTAATTGTATTTTCATTGAGATGATTTGTCAATAGGCTATGCAGCATTGTCTTGTCAACTCAATACTCCAACACTGCTACGGTCAGGGCTTACTACTTGCACGGTATGAAACTTTTATTGACATGATTATTCATTAGCTATGCAGCTCCTCATCTGAGCTAGGGTGCTCTGGGATATCGAGCCACAGTTTGTAAGTGCTTTGCTACTAGAACATACTCTAATTTAATAGAAAATAGGTTTTCTTTTTATGCCTTGCTGGTCCATTGGTCACAAGCACACAGATTCCCTGATTCGGGCAGTGTGTAAACATTCATCATGTACCGATTCGCAGATTTAGGCAGCACACAACACGCAACAGATTCAGAAGTTTACATAATATCAGTGCAGATTTGCTGATTTAGGCAGTATAAGTATCAATTCATCGATTTAGGCAGCACCTCGGGTGTAGATTCGCCGATTTAGGCAACACCGATCACAAGATCATGCTGCAGTGGCTGGCCACCACTGCAACTGGTATGATTTTGCTACCCGGGTATACAAACTAATGAATATTTGGATTTAGATTTGAAATGGGTACATGTTGGTAGATGTTTGGATTTGGATTTGGAATGGATATATGAAGCTTTTCTACCGCCATAGTGTTGAATTTAAGATTTATGAGGATTGAGCCTTGAATGATGAGTATGACCATTGATCTTCTGATTCATCAGGGTATGACATGTACAGCTTATTCTAGTGGTATGGGACACTAGAATAGGCAGTATGTGGATGACAGCATGCATAAGCAATGTTGTTTAGTTTCATTATTTTTACTATATGATTTTTTTTTATACACATTTCTAATCACTGTATTTGACAAGTATCGTTTGCAGATTTCTTATCTTTGCAACTGAGGACAGTTGCTTTCCAACGGAGAGGTATGTTATGGAATTGATATTCTACTATTCAATTTCACCTGACAGGTGGAAAAGGCTTGACCGATCTAGGCTTATGCGAGAAAATATACATTTTGTACATTTATTATTCAAGTGCTCTTTTATGAGCTTTGGCCATTTATGACCGGCCGGCCAGTTTGTACTCACATTTGACCATTCAAGAAATCTATAAAACAAATATGTGCAAGAGGGAAATGGTCACTCTTTCATGGGGGGGGATTGCACCCAGTGTTTGCGTTGTTCTTCTCTCCTCTTCCCTCTTCTCTCTTGCCGTGTCGGCGTAGCACTCCGCTCTAGGAGGTGCGCGTGCACGTGCTCTCCCGCTCCATCTCGCTCTCTATCACTCTATGTTCATGTATATCATCAATGATGTGCTCGTGAAGGTGTCAGGTATGCCATTTTATCGGTTTTACGGGTTGTAGTGTGTTATTTTGGTATTTTGCAGGGCCACCGCATTCTCCATTTGTAGTAGGGTGAGAGCTTAGATTGCTCCACCACATGGGAAACACCTCTAGTCTACTAGGATGGATGATATGACGACATGGTCCAATAGGAAAAGGGTGTAACCTTTGTAGCCAATGCATGTAAAGCACTAAGCTTATTTAAGAGGTTTCTCTCTATGAATCAATTACACTTTGAGTCTCTATCATTGTGTCTATACTCTAGCTTAATGCTAATGCTCTTGCCCTAGCTCTAACCTGATCCTAACCCTAATTACTATAACCCTAACCCTAGCACCATGGTGAGCTTAAGGCTACACCCACCATAGCCGTGCTCACACCATGAGCACTTAGGTTCTTCTACTCTAATCCCATCAAGTGTATCAGAGATAAATGATGGGATTAGCCAGTTTCTAATCACCTACACAATCCTAATTAATATCCCTCTCTCTCTAATCACCTTATTGTTGGTTAAGCATTGAGCACGCTCTTGGCAATACCAATGAGCCACTACCCTTCTTGATTGGCCATTTTGTGATTAGTGGCGTTCAATTTTGTGTGTTTGTGTGTTTTTTTTGTGCATTTTTGCTTAATTTCGGTCTACTTCATTTTGCAATTCCTCTCATCATAGCCACCATTAGCTAGTGTGATTTGTGTGTGTGCGAAGAATTTTTCTATGCCTTTCAAAGAACTATCAATTGCATAATTTGCATTTCATTGAGCCCCTCAATTAAGCACTTAAAATCGACCATTTTCTCTGTTGGAGACCTGCTCACCTTCCCGGGGGACTCACTAGTAGTACTAGGAGATCGTCACCTGTGTGCACCAAAACTATCATTTTGCCCCCTATATACGGGACCCTCCTTTGTAAAATCTACCTTTTTGGCCTTATAAACCCCCGCTATTGTACACTCACGTGACATCATATAGTAATCCTTAATGAATACCCTGGACTCACCTTCTCGATTTTGAGCTTCATTATTTTTCCTAAACTTAGGTGTGCTTGCTTTTGGTTAAATACTAACGTGCATATTTTTTGTTAAAGCCCATTCCTTTTATTTTAGAAGGTCAAGCCAATCAGAGCTACCATGTCACCATTTTGATTCCCTTGCTCAGGCTCGGGTCTTGGCGTCTCGGCTCAATGCGACATCCACCCGCTCTGGCTTATCCCACGTGATGTATCCCTTCTTGCTTCGATTCTCGTGAGTGATTTTTTTATTGCTCCAAAGGAGCGCACAAGTGCTTCTCCCGACTCCTCACTAGAAAGGCCTCGCAACGTGGTCTCGTGCTCGGCCTCCCAGGCAAGCTTGTCACAATCGGTTCAACACTATTCACTTGCATAGCTGTACTTGCTGGCTCCTCATTGCCTACAAACCCCAAGAGGGCTTGCTCTTCACATCGGCATCTCCCTACTCTACATCTGCAACCCACGTGGCTCAAGCCAGTTGGCTTCTGCATACGCGGCTACTCCCACACGGTGGGTTTACCCTGCTCTCTCTCCCCCCCTCTCCCCCTCACTCATATAAACCGGCACTCACTAGATGTAGCAAACTTTGACACGTGGCACTGGAAAACCAGTCTCCTTAATATATAGTATAGATTTTGGCTCCACAAAGGTTTTGGCTACATTTGCACGAGCCCGCCTGGCTCCTACGAGTGCCTCGTGCCCTCACATGCTTTTCTCTGGCAGACGTACACATCCAGTGCCAAACGAGTCTTCCAATCATCACGTGGCTACTTTATTGGCTATTTCGTGCATGCGCACATTCCACCAGTTTTTCAAAAGATTTTAATTTTCTTCATTTCTTGCTTTGAAGAAAATAGCTTAAAATTTTAAGCCATTGTTCCCACAAAGCTCCAAGGCTCCAAAGCCGTAGAGTGTCTTCCCACTATGCACCACAAGATCATTGCGATCCCTTGCAAAGAGATCTACTATTGGAAATTTGGGTACCATTTCCATCATGTATAAGCATCTCTATACCTCTCTTGTATGCCATACTTTTTCACACCCTCAAGCAATGCATGTCACATTTGTACATCACGTGTACTTCACACCCGTGCACCAATTTGACCTCACACTTGGACTGAATAACTATATTTATGCTTCCCCATCTATGCCCACTTTTGTGAGAGAACTAGACACTCTCGTTTCTACGGTAAGACCTTCCTCATAGACCATGGACATGTACACCCATGAAATGTATGCTACGCCTACACAGGCATCCGTCACTTGTGACACAAAACCTATGAGCAAGCCAAGAACATCTATGCAAACATGCACACACACAAAACACGAAATTTATGTGTGTTTTGTACCATTGGAACTAGAGACTGCATCCTCAAATCGGACCAACGACATCAATGAAGATCAACATGAAGGGAAGACGAAGACAACAACACACGAAGATGACGAAGAAGCAATCAGGGCGGAGAACCTCGAACTATGAATCTGAAATATAAAAACCAAAATTTTGCCTCTCTCGCATTAGAGTAGGTGTGTCGCCTGGATTGGAGATGTGAGCTCTTGGATTAGAGCAATTTTGTCTCTTCGATTAGAGACGTGTAAAAATTTGGCTCCTAGACTGGAGTGAATCAGATCATAGTGTGAACCTCAAGGGGAGGAGAAAATGTAATCAAGGTCAAGGGGAGGCAATCAGAGCCTCTCAAGGGGAGGATTTTTAGGGTGAGAGCCTAGATTTCTCCACCACATGGGAAACACCTCTAGTCTACTAGGATGGATGAGATGATGACATGGTCCAATAGGAAAAGGGTGCAACCTTTGTAACCAATGGATGTGAAGCACAAAGCCTATTTAAGAGGCTTATCTCTATAAATTTATTGCACTTTACCTTAATACTAATGCTCTTGCCCTAGCTCTAACCTAATTCTAATCCTAATTACTCTAACCCTAACCCTAGCACCATGGTGAGCTTAAGGCTACACCCACCATATCCATGCACTACAAGAGGTTCTTCATATTAGCGACGCTCAAAAAAAAAATTCCCGGCGTCGCTATGAGCGTCGCAAATTTCTTTGTAAATTTGCGACGCTCATAGCAACGCCGGCTGGGGTAAAACAATAACCGAGCGTGCCCAAAAACTCAGATCTCAGATCTGAGTTTTTCGGCGCCCTCAAGCAAGGAGCAGGTAACGCTCTCCCTCACTCTCTCTCTCTCTCTTTTTCTTCTCCACATACACACACACACACACACACACACGAGGAGAGGAAGGAGAGCTAGGTATGCTCCTTCCCTCTCCTCATTCTCATGTTCCCTTCCCCTCTTTCTCTCTCCCTCTCTCTCTCTCTCACACACACACATACACACACACATAGTGTTTTTGAGAGAGAGAGAGAGAGAGAGAGAGAGAGAGAGAGTACAAACAAAAACAAAAACGCACACACACATACATAAACAAAGAATGCACACACACATTGAGAGAGAAAAAGAGAGAGAGAGCATGCATAAACAAAAAACGCACGCATTGAGAGAGGAAAAGAGAGAGAGAACATGCATAAACAAAAAACGCACACATTGAGAGAGGAAAAGAGAGAGAAAACATGCATACGATCCAAAAAAACGCACACACATTGAGAGAGAAAGAGAGAGAAACTAATTTAACGTCGTAGGAAACTAATTAAAATTAAAAGACCTAAAGATCTAGCCGACGAGGAGTTGAACTCAAGACCTATTATTCAAGAGGGAAATGGCATAATCAATCTATCATACTTGGCATGGGTGATAGAAAGGTTATACCATTTATCTCTTTTTATTGGCACACACATCCACACACGCGCACACACACAAGAAGAAGAGAGTTATGATGTCGTAGGAAACTATCTTAAAAGACGTTAAAGATTAGGTTATATGTAGACTTACATTAAATTAGATTTAGGTTTATTTTTAACTAGATTTACGTTTATTTAAGCTAGATTTAGATTTACGTTATATTAGATTAGATTTAGGTCTCCATAGACTGCGATGCCTGCATGAAGCGGGTGAAGAAAGCCCTCAATGGAATATAGGGTATTGCTGCCATTACTCATGGTGGGCTCCGTCGATCCAAAAGTACTGGTGAAATGTCTTCAGAAGATAGGGAAGAAGGTGGATCTTCAGGGCGGCAAGAGTCACTACATCCCCGACACAATGACCATCTAGACAACCTCTAGTCATTAGACTTACGTTAAATTAGATTTAGCTTTATTTTTAGTTAGATTTACGTTTATTTAGATTTACGCTTATTTACGTTAGATCGAGTCCACGCAAGAATTACTTACGGTTTAGGGTTTAGAGTTAGACGAACAGTGAAAAGATCTACTGTGAAAAGATGTTAAGATGAAGTGAAGTGCTACAGCTAGAGAAGAGGCAAAGGGGTTTTGTCCACTACATGCAGTATCATGTAGACGTGGGTGTGTAGATTTCTTGTACCCACAAATATAGGTATTGACCAATAAAGACGAGATTATAACCCGGTGGTTCTGATCTCCGTGCACCTCTAGACCGAGGTGTGCGGGGATTGGACATGACTAGAGAAGGTGAGGTAAAGAGAGAGAGAGAGAGAGAGAGAGAGAGAGAGAGAGAGAGAGAGAGAGAGAGATAAGACGAAGAATGCCAATAGAATATTAAATTTGTTTTCCAGGTTATAAGTTTTTTATCCTCATTATGAGTAGCGACGAGGATGTGGGACCGTCCAACCGAAACACCTATCTCTCAACGAGGGTCTTATGTCCTTGTAATCAATGCAAGCATGCTGTGCGACGGACAAGACGTGTTTCTTTGCAGCACGTTCGCGAATTTGGCGAGTTCGATCCATCTATTATAGATCGAGTTGTTGCCAATTATAACTCGTCGGACTCTGACACTGGCCAACAAGCAGCAATCTTGCAACCCAATAGACGTGTGCGCAGGCGCTTTGGTCAAGCAGCATATGTGAGGCCACAAGATGTAGCCTCTGACAGCTCGGGGGATGATCATGCAGAGCACATTCCCAACGAGGCAATGTTTGAGCCCGAGATTGATGAAATGATCGAGACGATCATGGATTCAGAAAGGCTTATCTATGATGATATGAAAAGTGAAGCCGATACGCCATTGTATAATGGAGCACGTATGTCTAGATTGAAAGCAGTCCTGGTTCTTCTCAACATGCAGGCAAAGTTTGGATGGAGTGACACTAGCGTCACAGCGCTTTTCAGGTGATCTATTACAATTAGTTTACTTTAATAGAACTCTAAATGTATAATGATCTGATAGATTTTTACACGACTGTATCATATTTTTATGTTGTGTAGACTGTTGAAAGAGCACATACTACCAGCTGACAATGTGATGCCAGATTCCCGAGATGAAGCAAGAAAGATTTTACGAAACTTGGGGATGGATTACAATTCTATACACGCTTGTCCTAATGACTGCATTCTTTTCAGAGGGGAATACATAGACATGGAGAAGTGTCCGAAATGTGATTCCGAAAGATATCGAGTAGATCTCCATGGGATAAAAATTCCACAAAAGGTTTTGCGACATTTCCCTCTGCTTCCTCGCATCAAGCATTTCTTCAAATGTAAGTCCATGGCCGCCCTAGCATCATGGCATGAGGAGAATAAATCTTCGGATGGTGTGCTACGAATTCCTGCAGATTGCGTAGCGTGGAAACATATAGATGGAACTTGGTCGGATTTTGCCAGGGAAGCTCGAAATTTGCGCTTAGGCCTGGCTATGGATGGCGTAAATCCATTTGGTCAAAGATCAACATCTTACAGTGTATGGCCCGTTGTCATCGTCAACTACAACATTCCCCCGTGGTTGACTACGAAGAAGGGGCACCTATGGCTAAGCTTGATTGTGCCAGGGCGATATAAAGTGGGGAATATGGATGTGTATCTTCGTCCACTATTGGAAGAGCTACAACAATTGTGGATTGGCATAGAGGTGGTGGATATGAGCCGACACACAGGACGACGGAATGCTTTGATCAGAGGCATTCTAATGTGGACCATGCATGACTATCCCGGGCTAACAGAATGCTCAGGTGATCTATTGACACTCCTCACTCAGACACTGTAAATCTTGTTTTTTCCCATAGTTGATCTATTATCATGTGTATACATGCAGGGCTTCAAACAAGCGGATACAGAGCATGTGTCACATGTGGACCTAGACTGAATGCACATAGGGCACCCTCACTGAAGAAGCAAATCTACGAAGGTCATCAAGCGTATCTTCCAGAGAATCATGTGTTACGCGACGGCTTTTTGGGAAGAGAGCCACCAAGGATGTCTGCACAAGCATGGTTAGAGCAAAAGGAGATGTGCGATGACGGATTGCCTCCAGGGATGAAGAGACTATCTCTATGGTACGAGTTACCATACTGGCCCCGACTCATGATCAATCACTTGCTCGATCCAATGCACATATTCAAGAATGTGGGTAATCTACTATGGGACCATTTGACCGGCAAGAAAGATACTTTGGGAGCCAGAGTTGACCTTAGAAATGTGGATTGTATGGAGAAATATTGGCCGCAAACAGCGTCTGATGGATCGATAAAACTCCCTAAAGCACCATGGATTTTCACAGGAGCCCAAGAACGCAAAGTAAAAGAGACCATTCGATCTTTGCGGACCCCCACTGGCGTAATGCACTCGCTCCGAACGTGTTTTACTAAAGAAGGAAAGCTTACCGTTTGAAGTCACACGATTGGCATAAAATGTGTCAGGTACGTTCATAGTGGACTTTAATATCATTGCATAAAATGTGGACTTTAATATCATTGCTGCACATACTTTACAGTTTATTTTACCGGTTGCCATTGAGGGATGTTTGTCTCTCGACATCCGTAACACAATCTACAAACTTGCAAAGCTGGTGCAATGGATCTCACAAAAGGAGATCAACGTAGACTCCATACCATTCGCCAAACTAAATGCTGCGGAGCTTGTGTGCATGTTTGAGAAACATTTTCCTACTACAATGCTAACCATTCAGGTGCATCTTCTTGTTCACATAGTTGATGAGGTGGAAATAGCTGGCACAGTTCATTCCAGATGGATGTTCTTCTTAGAGCGTTTCATGAAAACGCTTAAGGGATATGTGCGTCAAAAGGCACGTCCGGAGGGTAGCATGGCAGAAGGTTGGTTGGTATCAGAGTCCCTAGTGTACATTGAGAGTGGCTAGACGGATTTGATAAATCCCGGGACACGCTATGGCGAACCATAGATGATGAGCGCATATCTGGGATTGTCATGTGCAATCTCGGTGTTGAGAAGAAGATGACGGAAGATCTAGAGGCTAAAATCAACCGATTTTGCATGCTTCACAATCCAGTGATGCAAAAGTGGATTTCACAATATGAGGATGCAAAGCAAGAGCGACAAAGGGCACGAATCGAGTGGAGACGGGGAAGACGACCACCGATGCACTATCCAGCGGTTCTGGAGAGCCTACCAACCTTCATGAGCTTAAGATGGTTGCACAACCAATTGAAAAGCGCACAACAATGCGGTGACGAAGTGACTGAAGAAGAGTGGGAGTACTCTCGGGGTTGCGCGACCAAGGTAAGTTTGCAATGTACGACTAGCAAGTGACTTTATTTATAAACGTTTGAACGGCCACTCATAATCTTTGTTCGTTGTTTTATAAGTCATACACAGCAGCATGGTGTAAAGGTCGACATTTTAGGGTGGAACGAATTGACAAAAATCGTTTTACTCAAGATTGTGGAATCATGGCAAAATTTGAACAGTCTAGTCGACGACGTTCCTCTGATGCAGATCCTGTGGTGGCAGAACTCACTTACTTCGGCACGCTGCAAGAGATTTTGAGGATCGATTACAGAGGATTTTTTGTCGACTTGTTCGACGTGCAATGGTTCAAGATAATCATGGAGGGTCGCAACGCTACTGTGCGTAGAGGAGAGTCTGGTTTTCTTGAGGTGGATTCTACTAAGAAATGGACTGACCTAAGAGACACTTTCGTACTACCCGAGCATTGTGAACAAGTAAGTATGTAAATAGTTAACATCCCCCTTTTACAAGTTATGTGCTTGAAAGCTCTCATGTAAGTTATGTGGCTCTAGCAGGTAATATTTCATCCTACAAAGTCTACATCAAACTGGTGGTACGTCATAGAGGTAGCCCCTCGTAGTGCAAGGACATATGAAGGCTACCATGTGTCAATCACAACGACATCAATGGAGGAGATCAGAGAAGATGCTCAATCAGAAGCCGCTGCGGTGGTGCCAGACGAGCATCAAGATGCTACTACTCTATATGGGGTGCATGCAGAGGAGCTACAAAATGAAACAGAGGATATGTGTTTAAACGGAGAGCTCTATATAGATATAGGAAGTTATGCTGAGTTATGCGAGGATGAGAGAGAGATTTCTTAAAGCCACAAATATTGTATTTGAACAATTTTGCTCCGTGTTGTAAAAGCTCTGGCTCTCTAAGTACCTTCCATGGTGTATAACGCTCTTTTCTACTCGCGCTCACATCTTTTGATTGAAAATTCTGAGTTTTCGACTTGCCTCTTCTATCACTCGATTCATTGCGTCATTGTATTTATATGCGTCATTACGTCATTGTATTTAATGGTCTTTGCGTCATTGTCTACTCTATTCATTCAATATTAAGTTTAAATATTCGTGTGTTTAATGCAGGTATGGATGATGAGGAGTTTCTTTCTTCTTTGTCACCGCAGCAGAGACAGTGGTACGTGGAGCATCATTGCTCTGGCGCATCATCGCGCGTTCCTACTCCATCCGCATCTCCCTCTCTTTCGGAGCATTCGGCGCGCTCCGAAGCTTCGGCGTCGACGAGACGAGCTTCACACTCGTCTAGACACCAGCGCTCTAGTGGTGGCGGTGGTGGTTGTTGTGGGGATTCCGCCACCGATGCCTCCACACCGCCTCGTGTTCGACGAGGCTCTTTACCCTCCCCTTCTTTGCCCGCCCCCACACCAGCCACAGCATCGCCATCTACGCCAAGTTTTGCACGGCTGACTGTTCCTAGAAGCTACACACCTCTACCTACTCCGCCAGGAGCCACCCCACTCGACACTCCTCGCTTCGGGGCCCAGACGCCGGTGGAGACACCTGACGTCCGTACCCCCATCGACACGCCGCTAGAGACCCCTGCCGGGACACCCAGGTTCACGCGTCACCGGCCAGAGGGCTTGCCTTACTCCGTCGACATCAGCGGCGGCATCATCATGGATGATGACGGCAAGAAGGTGATCTCGCGCATGCGTGGTCTTTGCTCTCAGCTGTTTAGACACTACATACTAAACAAATGGAGTGAAGTACCAAGTGATTTAAAAAACAGAGTCATCAGCATACTTCATGATGAGTTTCCCGTTCCAACACGGGATCAACGCTTCAATGAAGACCTGATGAAGATTCAAATGCGCGAATACTGCAAACACAAGCGTTCCGAAGTGCAAAAAGCAATCAAGAATGGGTGGAACAGGCCAGATTGGCTGGCCAAAGAAGATTGGAAGAATGCGAAGAAAGCAGCGCGCGAGAATCCCGACAAGTGGAAGCAACAAAAGGATGCAGCCAGAGCGCGAGTAGAGGCAGGGAGCTCGCACCACTTGGGGAGCGGTGGATGGGCATCATTTGAGGCCTATTTTGTAAGTGTTTTCACATTGCTCTTTATGCATGTTCGATAGTTTAGGGTTTATGAGTTTTTTAGTTCTAACATAATGAAATCTTTGTATGTTTTGACAGTGGTCGATGACAGGACGTGATCCCACACCGTACGAGCGCGAGTACGCAGGCAGGAAGGGCTTAAACGCCCTGATGGACATTCTCAGTTCTCGCGGCGGCATGGTTAGTATTAGGGTTTACTCTTTTTTATTTTTTGTATTGTTTTATAAATGTCGTTATATGTTTATACTTACTGAAAGCTGTCTTATTGTCTTTTTTTGCAGAATCCGACAGATACGCCGCTTGGACGCGATGAGACGTCTGACTAGACGACGTCAGTTTAGCCGTAGCTAGATAGCATTAGTTTAGGGTTTCTCATAGCTTATGTATCATGAGACGGATTTTATACGTCTTTTTGAACCATGTATATTATTATATTTGTCACCGCACTTCCTTTTGCCAATCAATTCTTTATGCCTATGATGTTGTACAATTGTCATTATTACATTTGCCAATCAATTCATTTTGCCTATGATGTGTACAATTGTCAATTTTGCAAACAATGCGTCTTGTGAGTGACTATTTTGGGTCTATTATCTACCTTTGCACTTTTTTTAAAAAGTGAATCAAGTACAATATGGTTGATGGGTGGCAGGGCATTCAATGCCCTGCAACCAAAAAAAAATTCTCTCGGGCGTCGCTATAAGCGTCGTTATTTATGGCTCTGTAGCGTCGCTATGAGCGTCGCTATAGTCTTCTGTGTAAACGTCGCTATAGGCGTCTCTATAGGCGTCGCTATATGCGTCGCTATAGGCGTCGCTATATGTGTCGCTATATACGTCGCTATATAGCGACGCATATAGCGACGCTCTTAGCGACGGTTTTAGCGACGCCGGGGGTTATAAAAACCCAGTGTATTTCCGTCGCTAACAGCGTCACAAGAGCACACAACCTCTTGTAGTGATGCTCACACCATGAGCACTTAGGGTCTTCTACTCTAATCCCATCAAAGAGCTTACCTCCTCGCGGAAAGGGGACCGAAATGATTACAAAGGAGCAAGAAACTAAGACCACTAGCCAGGACAAAGAGACAGAAGAGCAGGCAGAGGCAGGCACGTCAACATCCACAAGATTGTGGGTACCAAAGGAATATGCACCTTTGATTGAAGCTCACTGGTAGGAAACAAAGAGGCATGTCGCAAAGACCTCTTCAAGCAACACCTCCTCTCCTCAGATCTCCTACAGTTTTTTACTCTAGAGAGGTTGCACAAAGTAGTCCAAGAGTCGTCACTGCCATATCCACTACTCAAATGGGAAACTCTAGAGGAATAGAAGAAATTGATTCCAATATCCACTACTCAAATGGGAAACTCTAGAGGAATATAAAAAATGGATGCCAATACTGCCAGACAAAGAAGGCTGATACGGAACATTGGATTTGATCAACTAGGACTCACAGAAAATCAAGGGCCTACGACCTGAATGGAAAGATCAATTCATGGCCAAGAACAAGAAAGCATCGACGATCAATTCCTTTGCTCCCCTCCACATTCAAATTGACCCCACTTATTGCCCAATCATTCGCAGAAGGAAGTGGGAGGACTTTGAGAAGTTGATAGGTGACCACCCCGCATGGCTGAACTACCTGGTGTTCGTCATCGAGCCAAAAGATAATCCATCCATCATCTACATGTGGAAGGCGGTACAACAAATGATCAACTTGGTCAAGGGCAAGATGGACATCACATGCAAAATGACATTGAAGATCTATCACATGCTTTCCGCTTGCATCAACACATTCAAAAACACTGAACATACACAACTCCTTCCTCGAGGGGAAGAAGGGGCTTTTATTCAACCTAAATGACACACAAAATGAAGATCATTTTTGGCCTCTTTGCCCGCCTCATGTTCCAGCCTTGGTCTTATATGCAGACCTTTGAAGAAACCTTGTACACCAGCTACTTCGAATATGACTCAACTATTTTCATTCCAATCTGCAAAGATGTGCGGGCACGGTTCATGGCATACACCCTTCATGAACGTGAGACTCCATCCTCATGTATCACAAGGCCACAAGAGGAAGACCAGCTAGAACAAATGATGTTGACATTTCAAGAGTATCTGAAACAGAAGAAGAAAAACCGTTCCCAGAATGACTAAAGAATATGTCTTGTCAGGGACTACAAGAAACCGAAAGGGGGGAGTGTTGATTGGGGTACAAAGAAAATGATGCAGACAAAGATGCAAAACACCCCTTCTAATCCCTACCCAATTGTGTGTACATCATTTTTGCACCTGGAACCGCCATTGTAACTATTTGACGGGATATTTTTAAATGATGGGACTCATTCAAGCCCGTAAAAGCCCTATAATTAATTTGGAAAGATATAGATGAGTCGAAGCCAATTCCAGAGAATAGAACTTATCCTACTTAGCTCTATTTATCAGTTTCACACATTTTTGCCTTAGGTATATAAGCCAAAAGCTCATTTTTTGGTCATAAAACTTGTAATTGGAACTTGGAGCTTGCGGTGAATCTCTCTCTCCCTCCCTCCCTCCCCCCCCCCCCCCCCCCCCCCCCCCCTCTCTCTCTCTCTCTCTATCTCTCCCCCCCCCCCCCATCCTCCCTCCCCTATCTCTTTATATCTCCCCTCCCCTGTCTCGTCTCTCCCTCCTCTCTCCTTCCCCTCCCTCCTTCCCTCCCACCACCCTCGTCCCCCCCACCCTGTGCCCCGCCAAGGTGGCCCGTGCCATGATAGAGGGGCCCGGGGTGGGCTCGATCCCATTAAGGATCGTTGACCCCCTTTATAGGGCAAGGGAACCACGTGGCAATGCCCCCACCCTATTAAGGGGGCAACCCACATTGGACCCCTCATTCCTTCCCTCACTGCTCGCCCCTCACCTCCTCTTGCTCTCCTGCCCCCCCCCCCCCCCCCCCCCTCCCATGCCACCTCGCCTCTCTTACCCTCTAGTTCTGTAAGACAAGGGAAACTAGGGTATGAGACTCCACCACCCAACCACCCTTTATATACGCAAGCCCCTGGAACTTTGCCCTAGTTGGACTCCCCATTCCCCAGTGCCTAGCCCGGCCTTGCCAGTGTCTTGACATTACTCCCCCCGTTCCACTGTCTTGTCCGGCCTTGCCGGTGTCCTGACATTACTCCCCCCTTAAGAAGAGTTTTTGTCCTCAAAAACATAAGTGTGAAGCTTCTTCTTAAGAACACTAATGTTTTCACAAGTGGAATCCTTCATGGATCCAGCTGTTTGGTTGATTGGAACACGGTTCCACCGAAGGTTCAATGAAACCAAGAGTAACATCTTGATTTTCCACATTGTTGTCCATTAGCAACCAGCTTGTGTTACCGATTCCTATCCGATCATTGTGTGTAGACTCCATTTAGAACACACATGAGTATTCAAAACGAGTTATCAAACCAAGATGTACCCTCATGAGTACCTCTTTTCACTTTCCATGAAAGTAACTTGCTAACATACTGTTCAGCCAAGTTTAAGTCCTTGACTTGTTTTCCAATTTTAGTAGTAAACAACCCCACCATCACTAGTGTTCAAAGTTGAGAACTTGATTTATACATGGAGAGACTATACCTAGTCGCAAACATGCTTTAACTTATGGTAAGAAAACTCCAAGTAGAGCAATAAATGCTTACTGATTGGATCGCTTGGTGCTAACGTATGCACTTTGCATATCCTTCAGCACAAGACACAAGATTACTCTTTGTAAGCTGCCTATCCCCTTGGATAACTGACAGTACTGAAGTGTGTTTTCCTCACGGTTTAGAGACAGTCGTCCCAGATGACTGGTAAATGGGAATCATAATATTGTGTAAAATTGTTGAGGAATCAACAATGTCCAAAATAACCATCGTGGTTAACGTGAAGAATCCACAAACACTCAAACCGAGCCATGACCTCTATTGGTGATTAGTAGACCCAAAAGTAATCTCCTAGAAAATACTTCATAAGCAACAAGTTGTGGAATATGCATGCCGTTCCAAACCAGCCTTTGCTAAACACTAGGGCCTGTAACACCTAGTGTGCATGCATTTAGCAAAAAAAAGATCTGAACCTGTATATACGTGGTAATTATTTGCAAGCTTTGCTGAAACGTCTGAACCATAATAGAAGGTGAAATAGTGATCACTTCTATGTACAAACAATGAAACCTTTTCATTTGCTATATGTATAACCAACCATCTGTAATGTTGTTTAGCAGCACTTGTACCTTAACAAGTTATTCTAAGTATTCGACAATTTCTGGCCACTGAAATTGCTCCTGATACGTCGTGCTAAAAATGGTCTAGAAGACTGATTGGACCAACACTTAGGGACTTTGTCGTGACACATATTTTAAATAGTGGGTGCCAGTGTCAGTCCCAGAGACTCATATCCTCCACATGTGGAATATGTCTCATGTAAGAATATCTGAGAAAAGAACATTCTTCAAGTACAAGATGTACTTGTGTGTGGACGTTAACGTAAGTACTCTACGACGCGAGTGAGAGGGACCCTCATTATCCTTGCTCCACACTGGCTAAACCGAAGTCCTTGAGTCCCTAGACCATGTTGTATCCCATGTGACAACATGTGCCAAATCGAATTCTACAAGTGGATTCATAGCAGCATATTGTGTGTACATTGGACACTACAACCCAAAATACTTGTTTTGACATGCGCTTGGCATGGTCCTGAAATATTCAAGCGTATTTAAACGACTTGCGAAAACCAAGCAATGCACTAAAAATTGGAATAACATGAAATCAATAGATGTGTACCTAGAGATTGAACTGAATGTTCACTTACCCGTATTCAAATACAGAGGAACATGTCGTCCACGCGTGAAAAAACAAGCAACATTGCACTAGAAACCCTGGGTGTTGCCTTCGCAATCCAAACTCGTTGGGCAGAAGCTACGTAGTCAAATGCCTTGGTAAGACCCTTTGTAGAGCTATGCAACTAGCAGGTAACGGTAGCCAACCTAGTTAACCATGTACACAATGATGAGAATCAACTTAAAAAGCTGAATTTTTCCGCTACCACGTGGTAGATTGCAGAATTCTTTCCTTGAAAGTATAATGGAAAAGATCAAACTGTGATCCTCCATGACCATGGTATGATTTAGTAAGCACCCGCGGGATTTACCCCAAAACTGGGATTCCATAGACACTCGTGGTGCTATAGAGAGAGCAAGAAATCCACACATGTGAGATGCCTAGCTCATATCAACAGCCATGCTGTCTCAACTGTTTGCTGACTCTAGACCCCATGGTATAGAGTGCAAGAGTATCAAGAACTCAACTTGAGCATCACACATATAGTTCAAAAATGACACCCTAGACCTCCTTACTGTCAAGAATCTTACTTGGCCAATAATGTCAATGTGTACTTCCTTGGGTAGAGTTGTTTTGATCTAGAAAAAAATTACCCAAAGAATGCCAGTAGTTAGGTCTTACCCTTGTCCTGACAATGGCTCTTAGCCAATGTAGCTCATAGCCATGATGCAAATTAGTGTTCAATGGAAAAATTGATGAATACTAATTTGAGTACCATCTTAGTCACGTGTTAGCTGAGAGGTAGAGCACCTTGGCTCAGGCTGACTCACCAGCAAAACATGTGTCAAAAGTTTCATAGATGGTTTGCATTATTCCTATAAAGAGAGAGAGAACACGAGCATACTGGGTTGAGGAACTTTCCTCAAGTTTTTTAGAGGGTTTACGCAAGTTGTGTGCTCTTACGCATCTTATGTCTAAATTGCAGTCTATCGTATAAGCAGTCTATAGTTTTTAGGTATGACGCTCTCATCGAGAGAGGTAACAAGAAAACAAAAAACGCATTTTGACCCACCTACCCTGCAGGGGTCGTGATTGTATGAGGAGGACTTAGCATCGGCACGTTGCCCGTAAAGTAAGTCCTATAGGTAGGTTCCTTTTAGTGTTCTTGTGTGTTGATAGTAACCAACAATCATATTAACACTAGAATGGTAACAGGACACTTTTATGTCCTTGGACACTTTTGTGTCCTGTTAAGTGACCATTTTGCTTGAATTATTTGAAGAGTATGAAAATGAATTTCTAGGTGCTATATATCCACAAAGTTGCCTTATGAGCTGAAAAAAACTTAGCATTTTTTTTTAGTATCGGTCTCACCATTAACCTTACTCTTGCACAACATTTTTGAACCTAAACTATGTGAAAAAATGAGTCCTGTTTTTGGCCTTTTTTCAATTTTTGGCAATTATACCACTCTAAACTTCATGTTTGTGAGATTTAGATTGCTAGAGGTTAGGCCTTCATAGTTTTCAACATGTTTTGATGCTTGTAGGGAGAGCTAAGTGTTAAAATTGAAAGTTATGACCAATTTACAAGAATTGCATAATCCTGTTTTTTTGGCCAAAATTAGCACTTTTATGATTTGTTTGGTGGCTTTCTTGATATCCAAATTCAATTTTGATTGTGTAAGTGTAATGTATAACATAAATCTAATATTCCTTGAGTTGTGGGGGACCTAATATGCTATATAGCATAGTATATGATGATGGTTGAGTTTTTTGATTGCTGAAGAATACGATACATTTTAGAGTAGCAAGTATAACTTTCTCAATATTGCTAGTTTCTTAGGCCAATTGTGTGTATTTTGTAGGTAGTAACCATATCTAATCATAGACTAAAAACTTGGCTAGATATTGAGTAGTTTCTATGGGTTTCTAGAAGTCATAATGCTAAACCTAGTTTTTTCATGTTTGTTGTATTTAGCACTTTATCATTGCCCCCAAGGTTCCAATTGTAAGAGATCCATTATCCTTTTGACATGCTCCATGGATCCTTTTGAATCCAAAGGCCCAAAGGGAACTAAGAAAACATGTATATAGTATCTGTATTGAGCGTGACTATAGAAACTTTGATGATAGGTCCGCAGAATGGCAAAAATGCAACTCTTTTGTACCTATTTTTTTTGCCCAAAAAACAATTAGTGAGGTAAAAGCAACCATATGTTTTGTTCACCAACCCATTGAAGTTAACGGGGCATTTTATCTCATGACCTACAAAAATCTCCACTCTTATTTGTATGCAATCAACCGTAAGAAATTGTTGTTTTGGGCAAAATGCACTGGTCCATCAACTTTGGAGGCTTGTAGTGAACAAGGGATGAGAAAAATTACAAGTTTCTCATTTTTTCCATATGTAGTAGTTATTGAACTATAAGATCATGAAAGGATTTTTCAAAATGAGTGGATCTACTATGGTTTTGGAATTTTTTCCCAAAACCCTGAAAGGACACTTTTATGTCCTGTTAGGTTACCATTCTAGTGTTAAACAATCCCTGTGTTAGTTCGTCCATGAAAGAGTTGCCAATGTGGTAGCGGAAGCGTAATTCATGAGGCGGTAGAATTGAATCCACCTAAGTACCATGCCTTGCATCCAGTATGGTAAGCCCTTGCCAAGAGTGATGGCCTCAACTGTGAGAACCAAAACCACGAGTACCTTGCACAGTTTAGACTTGTAGGGATTTTGTGAGCTGATATTCCCTATTTTGCCAGTTCCCTGAAGCCTTGCTTCTTATGAAATTGCCAAAGCACTTTGTTTTGTATAATGCGAGTAATTGCCAAGTAAAGTTTAAACAGGAAAAAACAAGAAAAACTTAAACTTGGCTAACCTGGTCGTTGCTGCTGCTACCAGTTGTCATGAAATTCGGAAGGAAAAACTCATTCCAAAACGGCTTATAGCCATATCTGCATAGACGCCATCGTATATCCTATGCATGTGTCTGGTACATAATGAAATAACGTACAATATGAATCCACCTGCAAACACCTTGCCTATTCCTTCCCCATTGTGTATGCTCATAGCATATGCCAAACGCGACTAGCTTCAATGGAAGATGTAGAAATGAAGCCTTGCTTCATAGAACTCTGTCTCGCCTCATTGCCAACAAATGCTATTGACGACAGATGTCATAGCAAAGAGAGTCGACCTTGTCGTTCATGCACAAAAAATCGACTATGTCGAATTGTAAATGAAAGTGAAAATTAGTAGAACACGCACAAGTTATGCATCTCAGACCTGCCTAGTTCTATGAATGATAGCCGTGATCATCCATTCCATTGCATACGAGAGTTTATCAAGTAGATGCTCATTGAGAATCATAACACTGCTCGATGCTCATCTACTGGTGAGCTATCAAATGTCAGCAATGATCAAATACTGCTTGATCAAAGCAACAAGTTAACATACCTATTGACTGCCCTTGGCAGTGAAAGGCATAACATCCAATATTATGGTTTTTGACTTGGGTTTTAGCTCATAGTTATGGAATTTTCTTGTCTTTTACAATCTGTAGATGCTTGTGCGGGATCATGCCCCCAATACATATAGAGATAGTGGCGGACGAAGCCTTGCTCCTTGGGTAAAACATGATTGATGTACCCCTTTTAGAATCGACCTTGTTGACATGGCCTATTTTACTTGTCCTCCTCGGCAACCTTGCCTTGTTGTAGCACCATAACATTCCTGGGATGGGGTAGTGTTGTTGGATACCTGCGCCTTAGTCCAAATTGTGGTAATGACCAACTAAATCGGACGGAATGAACTGACCATGGTAGTCGCTCAGGCACCATGGCCAAGATTAAAATAATTACAGGCTCCTGCAATACCATCATATGCACAAAGCTATGAAAAGACAAGAAGGTAAAACTCAAACCTCATAATCCATCCGTGTGCGGATGCACCATGAAGTATCTTCCAGATACAAACATCCTTCGACATGTACCGATTTTCGTCCAAAAATCCTTGAAGCCACGAACTTGTCGTGCAAGGTGCTCATTCAAATTTTTGATAACAAAACTCGTAATTTACCTCAATTCCCGCCTCTTTTATCCGCCATGGAAACCCATGGATGAGTGGAAATTGTGCTCCAGCAGCTTGTGTTTGGGCCCACCATGGCAAAACCCTGCAACTGGGATGTCTTGCAGAGCCTGTGACGGTGGCCTTTGGCGCATGATGACATGCAACAATATATAGCATCACATGCATAGCATGGGTTGTAGCCCTTAGCAAGAGTGGGTGCCCAAAATAGGGCGCCCAAAAATATATTTTTATAAGGAAAATTAAAAAAAACTTGAACTTCCCTGGCGATGGCGCTTTTGCAGCCGATTGCGCCACTCTCCTGAGCGAGATGACCGTGGCCTATGCTGCTCGGCTCATCGCGCTCATGAAGCAAATTTTTCTCCTCAGTCCGGTGTGCATCTACCGAGCCTGTCTCCTTGCCGAATTGCTAAAATCAAAAAATTTATCCCTCCCGACACAGGGGTCGTTTCCCCCGCGGCTTTCAAGACTCCTCCCGATCTTTGTGTATCGAAGAGGCCATGCCCACGGCCTTCATAATCTCCTCCCTTGCTAGGGGGCTTGTCCACTCGTAGTGCTCCAACTAAATAAGGGTTCATCCCTGCGCCCTGTTGACTGAGATCCCTTCTCCTCGAACCAAGAAGCCATGCCCGCCATGGGAAAGAGAGAGAGAGAGAGAGAGAGAGAGAGAGAGAGAGAGAGAGAGAGAGAGAGAGAGAGAGAGAGATACCAGGCATGCAATCTTGGCTCATGCAACCTTCCTCCCCCCTCCTCCATGGCTCCTCCTCCCCTAGCTCTGATACCAGTGTAAGACAAGGGAAACTAGGGTATGAGAGTCCACCACCCAACCACCCTTTATATAGGCAAGCCCCTGGGCCTTTGCCCTAGTTGGAATCCCCGTTCCACACCACCTAGCCCGTTGTCCGGACTTGCCGGTTTCCTAACAAGTTCCCTCTCCCCCATGCCACACACACCCTCACCCCTCTTACCCTCCCGCCCTCCTCTCCTCCCACTTGTTCTTGCCTCTCACATGCCACACACACCCTCATCTCTCTTGCTCTCTCACACATCCTCTCTCCCTTCATCTTCCCTTGTCTTTATTTTTCCTCATTAGAAAGACTTCAAAAGCATGCAATTGCAAGAGAGTAAGGTACCATCATCTATGATCATTGAAGCAAACGTCGTTGGTACAAGTATTGTCCAACAATCATCGAATATGATGGTTGTTGCCATTGAGGACCTAGTAAGTGAATTGTTTGGAAAAGTAGTGGATACACACATTTTGTCTCGCTGGATAGATGAGAACATGCATTATGGTGTGAGCTTCTTGCCATGAGTACCATTATGTCGTTTGTTGGCGAACCCTACCATTTGCACTGATGAAGATTATATTACCCTCTCTCTCTCTCTCTCTCTCTCTCTCTCTCTCTCTCCCCCCCTAACTTTCTTTCCTCCTCCCTCAACTCCCTATCTATCCACCTCGCTTCCCCTCTCTCTCCTCATTCTCTCTATACCCCCCTCCCTAACCTCCTCTCTCACTCTCTCTCTCTCTCTCTCTCTCTCTCAACAAGGTCAACAACCATTGTGGAAAATGATCCAAAATCTCCTAAGTGTGGAGATAGCAACACAACCACCCAACCAACGACATCGGAAACCATGATCATGGCATACTTGGTATCATTGCAAGAGACCGTAAACAAACAAGGAGAAGACTTACGAGCACTTGCAATGGAGAATGGCACACTAAGAGTACTTGTGGTTGAGAATGAGAATCTCAAGAGGACACTTGAGATGCAAACAACACGTTTGATGCAACTTGAAGAGGAAGTCAAGGAATGTAAACGCTCTCTTGTGGACTTGAATGCTTTGATGGAGCGGATGAGCAAAGTAGAGCATGACCATGTATTGAAAGAGGAGAAATTTGACACTATGAGCCAGGATGTATGCGACATGAAAAATGTATGCACAAACAAGTCTTGGGCTGATGTATGTGGTAGCAATGTGGTTTCTAATTCCTCACTCATGCAAGCTATGGTTCAAACAAAGAATGTTGAGAATGTGGATGTGGAGGAGTTATTCGGTGGAATTCCCGAAGAGAAGTTAGAGACACCTCCTTCTCTTGCCATTGTTATTGAAGATTTCTTCAAAACCCACTTTGGCATGTCCGGAGTTATGGTCTATGGAGCATATAGAGTGGGGAAGCAAGGAGCTCCTCGCTCGGGAGAACGGCCAATTGTATGCACCATGCCAGATGAGACCAAGCGAAAGATTATCCTTGATAATAGTTGGATCTATTTGAGGGATACAAAATGTTTTGTATGTTAAGATCGCACTATTAAGCAACAAAATATGTGTCGCAAGGCATATGAGGAAAAGAATAATAAAAACAAGAAGATCTCTCATGAAGAAAATGTGCCCAAGGAGGAGGCAAGTCTCTCAAGCAAATAGGGATACGTGACCTATAAGACCGAGTTACAATTTAAAATATGCTTTTGGAATTGTAATGGATACCCATGGAATGCGGGGGTTGGCATTGATGAACAAACAAGCAAAGCCGATGTTGTACTTCTTGTTGAAACTTGGGAGCATGATACACAAAGGATTAATGGCTTGGAGGATTACAATGTACATTCATTGATGTGGTCAAAGAATCTCAAGCAACGAAGAGGACAAGGAGGGTTAGCATGTATGGTTAAGAAAGGATTGGAAGATTTTGTATCAATTGTGAAAGATGACAAGTACAAACGTTATTTATGGCTGAAAATTATGACACCAAAAAGAGTACCCATTTTTGTAGCCGGTTGCTGCATTCCTCATCATGATTCTCCCTTTTATGCTTGCATGGATAGAGATCAACCATTTTCTGATTTGGAAGAGGACATTGCTTATTTCAAAGGTGAAGGTGATGTTATTGTATTTAGGGATATGAATGCTCGCACAAAAACATTGCAACATGATACTCAACAATTTGATATGCCATACATTTCAAGGGAGTTGGAGGAAGTTCACTTGTATGATCGTACTTCAATGGATGAGAAAGAGTTGGATCACTATGGAAAGTTACTTTTACACATGTGTAATAGCACGGGTATGCTCATTGCCAATGGTGTATCTTTGTGGAGTGGAACCAATGGATTTACATGTAGGAGACATAATGAGGATAGTGTGATTGACTATATGCTACTCTCTGAATCCATCATGTATCGCATAAAGAGTTTTATGTTTGGTCAATGGACCCCGGAATCCGACCATCGCACCAACATTAATCTGAATGATTTGAGTTAAATGAAAAGGAGTGAACTGAGGGCCATTTTGATCATCCATTAAAGCCAACCATGAAGCTCCCAAGAAGGCACACCTGACTTAACCTCTGATTTTGCCAAAATTTCAGCAGCATAACAACATAAATCGCTCAAAAGACCAAGAAACCAGCCATCATAACTTGGAAAAATTTTGACAGAGTTTCCCCAGAAGTAGAGCAGTAGGAACCCAAACTATAGACTGTATATGTATGCATAAACTGCCAACAATAGAACTCGAGCGTCAAGTAGGACTCACTAGTACATAGCCTATGGCGAGGTCACAAAAAGGGTGCTCCAGCTACCTGTATCACCGAAAGGATCTCTACATTTGAGAATCCCCCAGCTCAATAAAAACCTCACGCTATCGACCCTCACACGAAGGCTAATGCAAATTGTGTATAGTCAAGTCTCAGAAATGACTATCTTCCAGACCAAGTCTCAGAAATGGCTGGGACTGCCAAATACAACCAAGTATGGCTCCACAAATGCGTACAATGGCAGTTTCCACAAGTAACGTACAATCCAGCAGACAATGCGCTCAAATAGGCGCCAAGTGATGCATTCCCACAACAACTGCAAGTTACATCACTGCTAGTATATCGCTTCATATGGCCTAGCCTCAACCGTGATGTACACCACTGGTGCAAAACATGTAAGTTGTGTCAAAAGGCCGGCACTAGGTCACTTATGCCTGAACCACAGACACCTATTCTCTCGTATGGCCCATTTGAAAAATGGGGTATCGATGCCATTGGGCCATTACCTAGGGCCAACTCAGGAAAATTCTACATTATCATGGGGGTCGACTACATGACTAGATGGGCAGAGGCTATAGCCACCACTAGAATCACAACGGTAGAGGTAGCTAAATTTATCTACAAGCACATATGCTATAGGTTTGGCACACCTTTAGAGATCATCTCTGATAGAGGGCCAGGTTTCAGAGCAGACTTGGTAGGAGAATTAATGCAGAAACTGGGCATTACAAGGAGGCACTCTTCACCATATTACTCTCAATGTAATGGCCTAGT
This sequence comes from Adiantum capillus-veneris, assembly GCF_014529385.1. Taxonomy (NCBI): domain Eukaryota; kingdom Viridiplantae; phylum Streptophyta; class Polypodiopsida; order Polypodiales; family Pteridaceae; genus Adiantum; species Adiantum capillus-veneris. Next base: position 29,821,687 of record NC_140936.1, read on the forward strand.
TGAAAAGGTAAATGGAATGGTTTCTAAAATTATTACCAAGCAGGTAAAAAATCATCTTGGAGACTGGGATAAGTATCTACTACCAGCTTTATGGGCCTACAAAACTTCATTTCGTACATCCTTGGGATTCACACCGTATCATCTAGTATTTGGTAAGGAAGCAATCTTGCCCATTGAAGTGCAACTACAAAGTCTCAGAGTAATGGCAAGCCAGCTTCAACAGCCCAACATGCATTTGAGAGATCACATCATCAACTTGAAAAGACTGCAGCTGGACAGAGAAGAAGCAATAAATTATTATGCAGCACAAGCAGAGCATAGACGGCTTAGGTTTAACGAGCATCTCCGGAAAAAAGAATTGAAGAAAGGAATGTTGGTGCTCCGCTACGATAATCGCTTCGACACGTGCAAGGATAAGAAACTCCTACTCCGATGGGAAGGTCCTTTCATCATCAGGAAAAAGTATGCCAATGGAAGCTACCAGCTTATGGAGGCTGATGAAAAACTTCATAAAACCAGGGTAAATGGTTGGCGACTTAAACCTTATTTTCTTCGATTTGACCAGGCTCCACCTATTGACATTCCAGATGAGGACACACCATCAGCCGCCACCTCCGACGATAATGATCAAACAGATGAGCTAGAGACATGAATGCCTCTAGCCAAAAGGGGAGGGCTAATGATGGGGGCTTTTCACAAGCCAAGCTCCCATACCCCTCTTCTCTCGTCCCCACCCCATGAAAACCCCCTCTTAGGGAGGGAGTGATAAAAGACATTGGAAAAAGTAAGAAAAAAATAAAGTATGATTATGTATATATATGAGAAAGGTAAAATAGGCCACCTCATGCCTGCGGGGCAGCCCATCCCCACCTTGCCTCCTTTTTCTTCACTGTTGCCCCGCCGTGTGTTCCTTTTCCTCTCCTCCACTCAAAAGGTCAACCCCCTCTCTCTTCCCCTTGTCCTTTCTTCTTTCTCTCTCCCCTCAAGCTACCCCACCTCTCACCAATAATGCATTCTAACTCACCAATAATGCACCCTAACTCACATGCAACTTACCCTATCTTCCAAAATAGTATACCCCACCCCCCCTTTCTCTCTCCTATCATATCCCATGACCCAAATACCCCCCCCTCTCTCTAAAGGGCGCCATGTCTCTTGTCTTGTAGCTAAATAACCTCCCCCACACTCACACACACTCAGTTTCACTAAAAAAGGTGCCCACAGACCCATCCCCACCCGGTGGTTACCTGATTTTTTTTGTGTTCACACACATCTGCACACAGATTTACCTTTGAACACACTCCTCTCTCTCCCCTCTTGTAATTACTTTATTCTCCATGTCACCTCTCACTTTTTTTCATCAACCCATCTCTCTCTCTTAGTCTCTCTCTCATGAGACTGCTGTTCTGGCACATATACACACAGCAAGACAAATGGGGCCCACAATCACTTGGCCTATGTAGATAATGATTTCTTCGTTTCTATATTCTAGATTTTCTCCCCTCCCTCCTCCCCTATATAAAGAGGGGTCACCATCACACAAAAACACACACCATCACCAAAGAGTACACTATGCACTGTGTGTGCCTAGTGCACACACACACACCCACACCATCACCATCACCGCAATCACCATGCTCGTCTTGAGCATGACCTCTACACCCTTGGGCTATGGAAGATGAAGGGAAACTAAATGAAGGATGATGGCCATAACCCTCGTGCGAGTCTTCGCCATCAACTCTCACCTATCCGCCATGTGCTCTACCACGCTCTCCCTTCTCATTCCCCTACCCTATGCTCCCCATTTCATCGCCTTATTCTCTAAATAAAGCTTGAGGTTTTGTGAGTATGTTTTCTTGTAATGTTTTGCCCATGTGAGGTGTGCGGAATCGCCACCTAGTCTTGTGTTTGGAGTGAGCTTGTGTATGTGTGAAGGGTGTGCGGATTCGCCATCCTTTTGTGGTGCCTAAGTACTAAGCCGCTATACCCCCTCCCTCACCCTCTCTCTCTCTCACTTGATCTCATTCCCTTTCCTCTTCATCATTACTCCCAAGCATCCATCTCTCTTCGATGAAAACTTTGTTATGGTGGTGTGTTGTTTGCGTCCTAGCCGCTGAAGCTAGGTGGTGCCCCCTGTTTGCTTTACCATGACAGGCTCAAGGCGCGCCATTCGGTCCCTGGTGTTTTAGAGGTCGTCGGGGTTCGGGGTTTGCTTTGCTCCCGTCACCAACAACACCTAAATGACAGCCAAGTACCAAAATAGAGAGAGCGATCCAGAAACCCTTGAACCTCGGACCCAACTCCGGGTCTCAAAGCGTAAGCCAAACACATCCAGCAAATGTCTAGCTCGACACAGCTCCACAACCAAATTACATTGCAAAAGAAGGAGACAAGCCCTCAGTCAAAAAGGGCTGCTACCTATGTGCACAAAGTCAACGAGATTTAATCACCCTGGCCCTGCACAGTTCAGGCGATTGAGCAAAACAGCCCCTAACCTCGGCGCAATGGTACAGTACCAGAACTCACTGCAGGCATCTGGAGTAGATGTCCAGAATGCGTATGCGGGCGCTGAGGCACACAACTGAATAAAGCTCAGCTTGCTCTCAGCTCCTAGATGAGCAACTCCCTGATGGCTGCTCGCGGCTCCACGCAGGGCAGCTCATGGCCTGATGCCAATCCCACACTGGAGCGATGAGGGTGAAGCCCCTTGTAGTGTGACCTGCCAATAATGTCAGCAAGGGCCCATGCACCCGCAGCCCTACTGTTGCGCTTTTCTGGACCCAAACACGTGACCACCATCACAAGCGCATCACTTGTAAGCGCAACAAAAAGCAAGCAGCAGGATCAGGAGAACAAGACCAGCGCAACAAACTTTTTGAACTGCAATGCTCACAAGCACAGACAAACCAAGACCAACAACACAACACAAGAGCAGCGTACGAGTCAAAAAAGCAAACCTCCAGAGAAGTCCATGCTCTCACCATCGTTGGGCGAGGCATTGCTTGCACTCCCTTCACCGCCACCGACAACGCCATCATCAGATGCCATGGTAAAGATGATTTGCAAAGAAATGTTATTCCAAGTACTTTGAGACGCAAGAAAGAAACTCTCAAACCAATCTACAGCGCACTTTCAAATGCTCGACTGATTTAAATTTACGATCACAGCATATAAGCAGATACAAATTGAATAGTAACAGATAGGTAAAAGCTCAAACATGAACAGAGAATCTTGCACTGGATAATGTAGCTCAAAAGCTCACACATCAAAACAAATTCTCAGACTTGCTGCCATGACATAGTATAATGATAACACCCGAAGCAAGAACTGAGACTTGAGGACACATGTGCAAAAGCAAAACAGAGAGAGAATCTTCCACTAGGTAATGTAGCTCAAAAGCTTGTACAAAGCAGGACAAACAGAGAATCTTGCAGTGGATAATGTAGCTCAAAAGCTCACACATCAAAACAAATTCTCAGACTTGCTGCCATGACACAGTATAATGATAACACCCGAAGCAAGAACATATTACAAAGCATTTTTCTGCGCTTTCTGGCCTGTCATATAGGCTACAACAACCACATGCAAATTACATCTCCTCATTGTCATGTGCTCCATTCAGCACGTGCATTGAACCACAAAGACCAACACGAGCAGTCCTCGTGATCTCAGGCTGCACGATCACCTTCAAAGACCTTGAGAAGCCCGCCTGCGGCATTAAACAAGTAAAACAGCGCATGGAAAATCTTTCGCTGCCACGTCCTTGCCGCCTGAGCCTGCAAAGCAACCCCCTTCAATGCAATCACCTTCCAGAGCCTTGAAAACCCCCCGCCATTAAACAAAAAGCTACGCATGCAACAACTACGTCCTGTGGTAGGACAATACCTGCTGTGCAGCGGTCTTCTCGCAAGGACAACACCGGCTGCGTGTGCGCCACATCCTCTGGTAGGAGCAGAGCAGAAAGGACCGAGGCCCGCCAGGAGCAGCACGAAAAGAGATTCCACATGGGTCAAATGACCCTTGATAAAACAACCCTAAAGGCCTTGCTACACATGGCAGCCATCTAACAAACCATCGGACGGCCTACAGTTTGCAACAAACTTGCCACTAAAACCCTATGCCCTTCTGCAGGCCAAAAAGATTGCCCACCTTTCCACTTCGCATGCCGCCTTGCAGTTGACTTCAAGCGATAACGCCCTCGACAGGAAGCTGTTCAAGCCCTTTCTGTGTTCTCTCTCTCTCTCTCTCTCTCTCTCTCTCTCTCTCTCTCTCTCTCCACACGATTGCATGAGGAGAATCTGCCTTCATTCTCCTCTTCTTTTCTTTTTCGAAAATCATGACGCCTACTGTATCCATTGTTTATAGAGTACCAAGGTTGACGGTGGCGCAGTCTGCCACACACGACATTTACATGATGTAGAAGGTTGGCATGTCTGAAAGAAGGTCCTTATTGGACACGTTTTTGGGCCATGATCATGCATGGGCGGAGAAGACATTGCGATCGAGAGGACCCAATAGATCAAAGTGGTTGAAACTTTCAATGGCACTTCTCGCCCAACTAGTGTGAAAAGTAAGTACTCGTGCTCATGCAAGGATGAAAGTTTAGTATATGCATGTCTTTTTAGTTTAATAATACAACGATTTGATGAAAATGGTGAGTTCAATGAGGCCTATAAAGCCAAAATCAAGGATTTACCTCCAAAACATTATAGAGAGTTTAATGAGCACTATGAAAATTATGACAAGAATTACAAGGATGCCCTAAAGGAGAGAAAGCCCCAATTTATGCATAAAGGATACAACATCTCACAAATTGCCAACCCTGATAATGGTGCAAACTTCTTTAACACATTTGTGTGTGTGGGGGGGGGGGTGAGGGTGGGGGGGGGGGGTGTGGGGTTTTTGAAGAATTATGTGTTCAAGGCTGCGGAGATAGCACAAGCACACATTGACAATGAAGAGTAAGCGTTATGCCTTATGCCCGTTTTGTTGTTCCTTGTTTTCCACTTGCACTCACCCAACAACTCTTCTTGTTGACAGAAAATGTAGGCTATTGATATACTCATGGAAGGTGGACCAGTCAAAAAGGAAGCAGGTATCCCATCACCCAAGAAGATGTTCATAGTTTAGTTGCGGACTCATGTATATTGGCGACAGTTAGAGAGGTGAGATCACTTTTAGTACGTTCACTTTTTGAATTGTTCTATGTCTGTTGTTGTGCCGTTCTCACTACAACACAATTGATGCTTGAAATTAAAAAGAGACTAGAGTGGGAGAATAACACAATGCATGCGTTACACGTTGAGGCTAGTGAGAAGAGTGGCTACACTTTGGAAAAATGTATGGAGATGTGGCACCGCAACCACTTCTCAAAGGAAGTCACTTGATGGAAGGGGAGTATATTGCGGGGCACTCTTGACGTAGATGACCAACCTCATCTCCCATGCACAACTCGACGTCTTTTATATCAGTGAGTTTTTGACATCCATACCTTAAAGCTCATTGCATTCTTAAGTATGTCTTAGAAGTTATGGAAAATTATAAGAGTATTGCAGATGGTGGCGGATGGCATATGCCAATGCATTGGACATACCAGAACACCCTTGTGATGCTTGGGTTAGTTTAGTGCGGGAGGAAATGGGCCTATACCCGGATGAATGGATTGAACACATGCGGGCAAAGCCCACATGGGATGAATGTCCATGGTTTACTATCCAGAGGGATGAGGTGGAGATATATAAAGATAGAAGTGCATATGCCTTTGTAAGTTTTTGTTGAGTTTCGTTCTTTGTTCTCATTACACTCACTCAAATCATACATTGGATAGACTTGACGTGCAAGCGTAGCAAACAAACTCAATCAAGCAAGGCCACACGGGAATCCATCGCAACCAAGAAGAATACAAAATGCGGCAAGAAGAGGTCACCACCTCCATGTAGTAGCGATGATGAGTCAAAGGAGGCAGATGAGGAGCATACGGACAATGAGGAGTAGCCAGATGAGAAAATGAGTGACAAGGAAAGAGCTGATCATGAAGAGCGACAAGATGAGGAAAGATATTCCCCATTGCATGAACAGGGGGTTGCCATTTCTCGAGCTAAAACCCACGAGCTAACGAGATGGGGATCAATATATATACATAATTCATCCCATATTTAAATAAAATTTAAAGCTAACAAAGATTATTTATATGGGAAAATATAGATAGAAATGTTTTCTTTTTATTTTTAATATTTTAAGAGTTAAAATTTATACGACATAAATAATAAATCTAGTAGGTTTCGAGGACAAAAAGATATAAAAACTTGAATCTATTCAATTGAAACATAGTTTTATCTTAGTCAATAGGACATTTTATCTAGATAAGTGTTTATGCTAAGCTCCATGGAAAAATAAAGAAAGGCTATCTATTCTACCAAATCTCTTGTTTTAGGGCAGCTACACCCTTGCTCATGCTCACAAGCACAACCCTGAAAACATAATTGTTATCCAAGGACACAACTAACCCGTAGGTGCACGGAGGCAATCTCGTTAGCTTGTCATGCTGAGACCAACCTACCCATACACACTTAAATGATGCACTAATTACTTACGTACAACTAATCTCGACCAACCATAACCAATAACGCTCAGAATAAGGTTCAACACACCAAATCAACTCAGAATCGCACTAAACTTGCTAGGCACTATCCCTTCACTAGGACACACCTACCTAGAAGTCTAGCATCACTAGATTCTAACCCTAACTCTCTCAAATATAGTCGCGAAAGAGTAACATGTCATAACCTAAAAGTGCGCAAAACCTAAGTTCATGAATACCTATGCGTAGCTACTCTCGTCCTCATTCCAGAAAGTCCTTGAATGCTGAAAACTGATAACGTATGCATTACTTACAAGCAAAACAAGCTCGAGGGAGGAGTGCTCGCGAACATCATGATTGCGCGAATGTTGGGCGTGGGCACGGCTACTGCGATGGTGTAGTCGGTTTATGAACATGCTGAGGGAGATACGCATAGCGAAGAAGACCAGATCCATAGACTCTCTCTCTCTCACACACACAGTACTCTTACAACAGTTTCAGATAATAATAATTGATTGATCTTCAAAAATTAGCCCAAGTGACCTTTATACCTGGGTCACTTAAGTTCAAAAATGTACAAAGGTCAATTAAGATCCTAATCAATGTATTTACAAAGTGGAAATGCATATGCGTCCCTATCGATTATACATTTAAACTCATAATCTTGATGATTGATAAAAATAAACATTGCTATATTTTCATAGAAAATATGGGATTGATTACAGCTATTGGACTAGGCTCCAACACTCCCCCCACTACTCATGTGTACCATGACATGAACTTTGTCGATGTCACTGGCGTTGTCGTTGGCGTTGCTCCCTTTGTGCTTGATCCAAAAATGTGTCGTATCTCATTGATTCGCTAGCGATAAGGGGACCAAAAACATTTGATTTAAACATGAGAAAACCTGTGTAGAAGGCTTCCTCAAAAGTTTGGAGATGATAACTAGGCAAAAACATAAGTTGCCTGAAGTAAGCATGCAAAATTATCTCCGATGGAGACGCACTTTAGTCGTAAGATAGCTCGACCAATGTATGACGGGTATCTATATACTCCGATGTCCAGCTTTCTGTGAATCCTGATATACATGCCGAAAAGGTTTTGCATATTCGACAGAGCATCTTGTAGGACAAGTTAGGAGAGCCGCCGAAGTTAGGAATGGCGCCCTCGAGGGTTTTCACCATATACTGCCCGGATATTCTCTCTCCACTGGCACGTCCTCGCAAGAGCGGGTAATTCAACCATGTTGGATTTCTAATGTGGATGGCTCTATGTTGACTGTAACTGAATATCCTTTCTACAGGGCAAAAAGTGGGATGTTCATGTGGTGCATTTACTAAGTGGATTAGATTATGAGGAATCGGATCAGTGATAGGATTTGAACGGCTACCCCAAATGTCTAATGACAAGCATGTGCAGCTTATGCCCTTCTACAATGAAGGGCGAATTTTAAATTTGCCCTTCTAATGAACAAAAGGAAAAATTTGCACCCTTCTTCATCAAAATTCCAAGAAAACTAATATTTCACTTATTGTATACTCCCATACATTAATATTTCACTTATCTCACACTCTTCCATGCATTTTGACCATACTTTTAGTATAACTTTGACAAAGTTCATTATTTAAACAACGTATTCTCAAACCACAGTCCACGGACCACAACTTGGTAAATTTTTGAAATTATATACAAATAGAGAAAATGAAACCAATGACATAATGAATATGAATTTACTTTTATCGTTAAAGTACAAAATTGGAGAATAAAAACTACCTTGAAATAAGATTAAAAGTCCTTCGATTCCAATACAATGCAAAAGAGCCCTCGATACAAAATCATATCGCTTGGCTTAATATCTAAGCAAATAAAATTCCATAGTAACAATCAATTTGTTTCCAAGCTTGCTATCCTTCCCTTCCTCATAGATTTCCACATATCAAAGCATTCTTCCCACAATACATCTGGAGGACAGGAAGCCTTTCGGAGTATTGAGTCCAACAAACATTGCTAAGCCCAATGATGAAAGAGAATCTATTACGAGACTTGTTTTTTATCTTATTCATTTTTGAGAAGCCTCTTTCACAAGCAACTGATGAAAGTGGAAGTAAAAGCAGAGCTCTCCATAATTTCATGGTCCATGGAAAAGAAACCTCCCATTCTTCATGGTTGCAACAATCTTGCCAAGTTGAATGCATACTCTTACCTTTGAAGCAGTTACGAATCCGTGTGATAAAAGATCTGCATTCTCCTTTGCATTCTTCTTCATTAATGAAAGAGTTGGCTCCTTTTCCAAACTGTTTGCACAATACATCTAGCCACCTTATCGTAAAGAAATCTAGTTTCTGCAAGTCTTGATCATAATCCTTCGGGCTAAAGTACTTTGCCGCTTCAAAGAGATCAAAATAAACCTTAAAACGATTTGACAATGAATCCACCAGGCCTTTGATGTACATAATTGCCATGTAAGCCAGATTATTCACCACCCCGTGCAAAGTTTCATGTGGATCAAGAACATCCTCGTCACACATAGGGCCAAGATGTAGTTGATGAGAATGTGAATTTCCTGAGGAATCAATGTGATCAATGATGCCATGTTGATTTATCGCCTTTGTCAAAAAAAGTTGAGTGTACATAGCCTCACACCCAAATACATTCCCTAGAAAAGCCATTTGCAAAGACTCTATAAAAGCCTTCAAATGGTTACCAATAGCAAAAATATCAATGTGATCCTCTTGAAGTTTACAACTCAAGACATTAAGCTCTCCAAGGACATCTGCAAAGAAGTGTAAAAGAAACTGTATTTTGTAGTTTGTGAGGTATGCATACAAGTCCGCTTCCTCTGCCTTCAAGACAGTCAATAAAGCCGGCATTAAGCGCACTATCCTTATCATAACTTGCCCTTTTGAGAGCCATCGAACATCATGCATTTTTAACAACTTCAGTTTTCCATTGCGACCAAGATTGAAGTCCTTTACAACTTCTGCCAATGATAGATGTCGCTTTGCGGATCTGGAAGCCCATTCATATAACTTTCTGGCCACTTTGTCCACAAATTTGAATTCCTTGTATAGTTTGAATGCATCACCTGCAGCTAAAGACTCCCTATGTACAACACAATGAAAACTCAAAAGATGCGGCACAACCTTCTTCGATCTCGAAACCACACCATTATTAGCACCTACCATAACACTGGCACCATCAGTTGCAATGCCTATCATTTTATGCAATGGCAGCTTCATTTTGTCCAGAAATGCTATCAAGGTAGAATACAAGCTTTCAGCTTCAGTATTTTTGACATGCAACAAATCCACAAATGACCTGCATATACAGCCATTGCCATTTTCCCGCATATAAGTAACATAAAGAATCATGTATTGTTGAGTGCTTACATATGTACTCTCATCAATCTGCAAAGAATAAAAGGGACTAGCAACAATTTCCTCTTTTAGTCTCTCCCAATAGACCTGTTTGACGGCATTTGCAAACTCTTTTCCTGCACTTGTGCTCGTATAAGCTGAATATTCACTTGCAATTGGCATATTTGGTGTCCGCATGAAACGCTGGAAATTGCAAAGCTTTGAAAACTCATCAAAAGGCAAATTTCTACGAACCACAAACCACAAAGTTTGCAAGACTGAAATGATTCTTTCTCTCTCCTCATCTGTTAGCACTTCAATGTGTTTCTCTATGGGAATTGTGGTTTTTTTAGTGTGAGCATTCCATATTGCCTTCGCATCTGAATGCGGACTTGACGTCGCATGCTCATCTAATGCAGACCTTTGCAAGGTTGAAGATCCTTCTCTACTAAATTGAGTCTTTTTATGTGCAAAGATGCACCACCTACATTTGACTCTCTCTTTTCCATCATGATCAACTGTTGGAAAAGCCCAAGGATGAGGTATCCTCTAGCTTTCTATCCATCGTCGAGCATACTTCTTTTTGCTTGAGCTACCTTCAGCTTCAGTGTTATCTAAAGCTGTAGTAGCCGCCTCACCAGCCTCTTTGTCAAGAGAGAGTTGAGGATCATGCAAGCCAAGGACTTCTTGAATGGTCATCTGCTTTTTATTTTTGACGCCCTTCTGCCCTTCAAATGGCTGTTAACCCTGCGTACGAAGGGTTGAGTCGTGAAGAACCCTGCATTTGAAGGGATTGAATTAAAATTTCCCTTCAATTGCGAAGGAAGAAAATTGCTATGATATGTGATTAGAAGGGCCGTCCATCAAATTGCCCTTCAAAAATCGATTTCAATTTTTACAAGTTTTTTAGACCAGGTTTAGTGATGGGTTGCAATTTCATGATATTGTGACTCGTGAGTCGTGAGCAGTTGCCTTCAATTTGCCAGTTGGCAGTGAGCAATTGCCAATGACTCAATGAGTCGTGAATTTGCACTTAGTTTAAATTTTGGCCATGTGAACACTAAAGGTGTGAACACATGTACATTGTGATTGTACATTGTACAAAGCACAAATCCCTAAAAATTTCGTTATCACTCCCGTCGCCACTGCGCAGGTTTCGTTTTTGACCCCTGCGGGCCTGCCCTCGTCCAAGGCCTGAGCGAGCAGTCGAGCTGCTGCAGCCTGCCGCCGTCCAGACTCCCCACCCTGCTGCCGCCTGCGTCAACCTGCCCAGTGTTGTCCGAACTGTCACGGTGTCACCTGCTGCGTGCTGCGAGCTGCGAGCTGCAGACCTGCGGGGAATCGGGATAGAGACCTGCTACGTCTCCGACCTGCGGTGGCTGCGTGAGCTCACACATCCAGCGCCCAGTGCCTTCATCTCGTCGAAGAGTCGACCTGCACGCTTGACAGAGCGTAAGAATTGATTTTTTTTTTTTTTTGAGACTTACTCTTTAAATTGATTATTGGAATTTGGGGTAGACTAATGTGACAGACCCTAGTATAGCCTACTAGCCTAAAATTTAGCCTATGTACAGTCACCAGTGGGGTGTGTTGTGTGTGCATGGTCTAAGACTCTTAACTTCTTAAGTGGTGATTCGGTGAAGGCTCATGTAGGACACGTCAACTAGAGGTCAAGACTTCAAGCTTCCTCTCAACAAAGGTCTTGAAAAGTTTAATGCATGCACATTGCACATACGAGTCATGACCCATTTCTTTATTGCTTTGTGTAATTGTCTCAGATGGTCTTTAGAGTTTAAACAGTGCACTATAGTTAGTTTGAAGGGTGGTGCACAATGCACATTACACATTGAAGCTGTAGGGATTGCCAACATCGTTTTTAATTCTTAACTAAAGAAAATAGGGGCGAACAATCAACTTGAAACTATTCGGGTTTTTGCATCATAATTTGAAGCATTTGCTGGCGATAAATTTAAGTCTTGCTATATTTTGTTGTCTTTTTTCAAGGCAAGTTTCGACTCAAAAGTTAAAATGTGCATCCCACGTTTAAAGTGTTTTTATGCGTTAAGTCTTAAATTGTTTCAATCTTTTTTTTTCATACTCACAATTTTTAGTGATAGTGTGGCTTAGGGTCAATAAAGAATGTATATTAAGTCTCAAGCCGGGTGTGTGACGTCGTAGGTTTCTATCAAAAACTTTGCGATTTGTTTCTTTTTAAGTTTTTTTGAAGTAGCAAAAGTGGTCAGTCTGTGTGCAGACCAAAATGAAAGAAACTCTAAAGCGTTTCTTCTATGTAAAGATTTGCTTAAGCTTTTAGCAATAATTATTTATCGTAAACATATATGTAGGTATTGGGACAATCCAAAATTGAAATAGACTTATGTAGAAGAAATTAGAATAGTCTCAATTTGCCACATGGTCATATGGTTTGACCGGGTGTGTTTATCTTGAGCTATCCATTCTTACCAAATGATACTTTGTGCCTCTTTTTCCTATTGTTAATTACTTTTCTATGCAGTTACAAATTCTATAGTCTCAATTTTCCACATGGTCATATGGCTTGAACGGGTGTGTTATCTTGAACTTTAGTTTCTTACGAAAAGATAGATTATGTCTCTTCTTACAATAACAAGGGTAGCAGACACCTTGGAAGTGTGTGTTACACATACACAATTTCTTTATTTCGTATATAATTACAAATATAGTTTCAATTTGTCACATGGTCATATGGCTTGATCAGGTGTGCCATCTTGAGCTATCGAATTTTACCTTTAGTTCTTCTATGCAGTTACAAATTCTATAGTCTCAATTTTCCACATGGTCATATGGCTTGATCGTGTGTGTTATCTTGAGCTTTAGTTTCTTATGAAAACATAGATTATGTCTCTTCATAAGAAGGGTAGCAGATACCTTGGAAGTGTGTGTTACACATACACAATTTCTTTATTTCGTATATAATTACAAATATAGTCTCAATTTGTCACATGGTCATATGGCTTGATCGGGTGTGCCATCTTGAGCTATCGAATTTTGCCTTTAGTTCTTCTATGCAGTTACAAATTCTATAGTCTCAATTTTCCACATGGTCATATGGCTTGACCGGGTGTGTTATCTTGAGCTTTAGTTTCTTACGAAAACATAGATTATGTCTCTTTTTACAATAACAAGGGTAGCAGACACCTTGGGAGTGTGTATTACACATACACAATGTATTTATTTCGTATATAATTACAAATATAGTCTCAATTTGTCACATGGTCATATGGCTTGATCGGGTGTGCCATCTTGAGCTATCAAATTTTGCCTTTAGTTCTTCTATGCAGTTACAAATTCTATAGTCTCAATTTTCCACATGGTCATATGGCTTGACCGGTTGTGTTATCTTGAGCTTTAGTTTCTTACGAAAACATAGATTATGTCTCTTCTTACAATAACAAGGGTAGCAGACACCTTGGAAGTGTGTGTTACACATACACAAATTCTTTATTTCGTATATAATTACAAAGATAGTCTCAATTTGTCACATGGTCATATGGCTTGATCGGGTGTGCCATCTTGAGCTATCGAATTTTGCCTTTAGTTCTTGAGTCTATGTAGTTACAAATTCTATAGTCTCAATTTTCCACATGGTCATACGGCTTGACCGGGTGTGTTATCTTGAGCTTTAGTTTCTTATGAAAACATAGATTATGTCTCTTCTTACAATAACAAGGGTAGCAAACACCTTGGGAGTGTGTATCACACATACACAATGTCTTTATTTCGTATATACTTACAAATATAGTCTCAATTTGTCACATGGTCATATGGCTTGATCGGGTGTGCCATCTTGAGCTATCGAATTTTGCCTTTAGTTTTCTATGCAGTTACAAATTCTATAGTCTCAATTTTCCACATGGTCATGTGGCTTGACCGGTTGTGTTATCTTGAGCTTTAGTTTCTTACGAAAACATAGATTATGTCTCTTCTTATAATAACAAGGGTAGCAGACACCTTGGGAGTGTGTGTTACACATACATAATGTATTTATTTCGTATATAATTACAAATATAGTCTCAATTTGTTACATGGTCATATGGCTTGATTGGGTGTGTCATCTTGAGCTATCGAATTTTGTCTATTCAAAGTGATTTATGGTATATCATTGTGCCACATTAGATCAAGGTAGAAGCATTAATGCAATTGTTTAAGGTACACTCAAAAATACTTTCACATATGTGGATTGACTTCTCTTCTCTCTTTCTTTATAGGACATCTATTTATAGTCACTATGGCAGAAGGTAAGAAGAAGGCATTTCTTCAATCTCTAAGGTCAACTCTCTGCAAGACGATAAGTGACTTATCAGAGAAGCAAGTGCAGAGTATTGTGCAGAATGAGACGCTCATATAAAAAATGCTTGAAAAATCAATTGTAAGTGCGGTCTCCAAGGAAACCTTTGTTATAAGTAAAGACGAAGCTCACCAGTCTGCTTATAGCATCATTGGTAATATGAAAAAGTGTGTGTGATTTATATGAAGCTCTTCCCGAAGGCGTTCAATTGATAAAGCTCAAGGCTTGGGATTTGGCTTGGCGTGCTGAAAGAGAGAAGAGTAAGCGTGCCAAAGATATAGATAAACAATTTGTGTTATCTAAAAATCTACGAAGGGAGCAAGTCAACCATGCGGAAGAGAAGATGGAGTCAAAGATAGATTGCCATGGGCATCCAGCTGGGAACTCTCTGCAGAGATCTGCGAGGAACTCGGAGTGTACCATGACTCTTGGAATACCACATGATGCCATCAACTATTTACAGAACTTGGGTGTCGGCTCTTTTGGTACATGCTTCCAAGTAAGAATTGATGGCATTTCGTACCTTCCAGGTGAAAATACTTATGCGGCAAAGCTGTATCGAGGAATGCCAGGACATAAATTAAAATCCTTCAAGGACGAGGTCAGCTTTGATTTTCGACACAGGGGGATTGTGCGTAGTATTGCACATACTTGCTATCAGCCTTTGATAGCTATTTTTCCATACTTCAATGGAGGAAGCATTGGAAAAATGATGCATAGTCTATCTTTTGAGAAAGGTACCTTCAGCAAAATTATGAAAAA
Source organism: Adiantum capillus-veneris (assembly GCF_014529385.1). NCBI lineage: Eukaryota > Viridiplantae > Streptophyta > Polypodiopsida > Polypodiales > Pteridaceae > Adiantum > Adiantum capillus-veneris. Next base: position 29,836,712 of record NC_140936.1, read on the forward strand.
AGAAGAGAAAGATGGTGCAAGTTTAAGTAAAGGCAAGGCAGCTAAGCTGAATCAAGGAGAACTAACTCGAGTCGTGGCTTTTGCGAACAGTCTTCCAAATATTATAGCTGCTTTAATACACACAATGGCCTATACCCATCAAGTAGGTGTTGTTTATTGTGATCTGCATCCTTTCAATATTATGTTGGATTTTACAAGGGATTCAAATCCTCAAGTTGGCATCATTGATTGGGGATTAGCCATGAGGCCTGAATTAGAGAGACGTCAATCACTCAATTGTTGTCATAGCAAAGCCCATAAGCCTAAACCTTGGATTGCTCCAGAGCTATTGAAGGACACACATAATGACCATGTGTATACCAGAGAGGTTGATGTATATGCATTAGCCTGGCTTATTGATCAAATGGTCATCTTATGTAGGGAGTTTTCTATGTAATACAGAACCGATTGGCTAGCATCTCGTTCAGCAAGTGAAGCATACCATATTCAGGAGATTATAAAAGCTGGGTATCTTCTTCAAGACGAGAGTAGAAAGTCATTTGAAGAATTGTATGTAGACTTAAGCCACATGCAATTGGATGGGACCAAATGTCTACGGCCATTGGTAGAAATGATGCCAGCCTTTTATTGAGTTAAAGTGAAATTTCTTTGTAATAAGATATTGGCTATCGAAGATGTAACTTTCTTTTGGACACCAAATGTTGGTCCTCAAAGATGTATTTCTTTTTTTTTCAATCAATGTATCTCAAGTGTTTTTATTTTGTATATTTTAAATATATCTTTTATAGTCGCAAAGATAGTTTATGCTATGTTTTTGAAATTTATTGGTAGATGGCTCCTCTTGGACGACCTAAGAAAAATAAAAAGCAGAAGACCATTCAAGAAGTCCTTGGCTTGCATGATCCTCAACTCTCTCTTGACAAAGAGGCTGGTGAGGCAGCTACTACAGCTTTAGATAACACTGAAGCTGAAGGTAGCTCAAGCAAAAAGAAGTATGCTCGACGATGGATAGAAAGCTGGAGGATACCTCATCCTTGGGATTTTCCAACAGTTGATCATGATGGAAAAGAGAGTCAAATGTAGGTGGTGCATCTTTGCACATAAAAAGACTCAATTTAGTGGAGAAAGATCTTCAACCTTGCAAAGGTCTGCATTAGATGAGCATGCGACGTTAGGTCCGCATTCAGATGCGAAGGCAATATAGAATGCTTACACTAAAAAAACCACAATTCCCATAGAGAAACACATTGAAGTGCTAACAGATGAGGAGAGAGAAAGAATCATCTCAGTCATGCAAACTTTGTGGTTTGTGGTTCGTAGAAATTTGCCTTTTGATGAGTTTTCAAAGCTTTGCAATTTCCAACGTTTCATGCGGACACCAAATATGCCAATTGCAAGTGAATATTCAGCTTATACGAGCACAAGTGTAGGAAACGAGTTTGCAAATGCCATCAAACAGGTCTATTGGGAGAGACTAAAAGAGGAAATTGTTGCTAGTCTCTTTTATTCTTTGTAGATTGATGACAGTACAGATGTAAGCACTCAACAATACATGATTCTTTATGTTACTTATATGCGGGAAAATGGCAATGGCTGTATATGCAGGTCATTTGTGGATTTGTTGCATGTCAAAAATACTGAAGCTGAAAGCTTGTATTCTACCTTGATAGCATTTCTGGACAAAATGAAGCTGCCATTGCATAAAATGATAGGCATTGCAACTGATGGTGCCAGTGTTATGATAGGTGCTAATAATGGTGTGGTTTCGAGATCGAAGAAGGTTGTGCCGCATCTTTTGAGTTTTCATTGTGTCATACATAGGGAGTCTTTAGCTGCAGGTGATGCATTCAAACTATACAAGGAATTCAAATTTGTGGACATAGTGGCCAGAAAGTTATATGAATGGGCTTCCAGATCCGCAAAGCGACATCTATCATTGGCAGAAGTTGTAAAGGACTTCAATCTTGGTCGCAATGGAAAACTGAAGTTGTTAAAAATGCATGATGTTCGATGGCTCTCAAAAGGGCAAGTTATGATAAGGATAGTGCGCTTAATGCCGGCTTTATTGACTGTCTTGAAGGCAGAAGAAGCGGACTTGTATGCATATCTCACAAACTACAAAATACAGTTTCTTTTACACTTCTTTGCAGATGTCCTTGGAGAGCTTAATGTCTTGAGTTGTAAACTTCAAGAGGATCACATTGATATTTCTGCTATTGGTAACCATTTGAAGGCTTTTATAGAGTCTTTGCAAATGGCTTTTCTAGGGAATGTATTTGGGTGTGAGGCTATGTACACTCAACTTTTTTTGACAAAGGCGATAAATCAACATGGCATCATTGATCACATTGATTCCTCAGGAAATTCACATTCTCATCAACTACATCTTGGCCCTATGTGTGACGAGGATGTTCTTGATCCACATGAAACTTTGCACGGGGTGGTGAATAATCTGGCTTACATGGAAATTATGTACATCAAAGGCCTGGTGGATTCATTGTCAAATCGTTTTAAGGTTGATTTTGATCTCTTTGAAGCGGCAAAGTACTTTAGCCCGAAGGATTATGATCAAGACTTGCAGATACTAGATTACTTTACGATAAGGTGGCTAGATGTATTGTGAAAACAGTTTGGAAAAGGAGCCAACTCTTTCATTAATGAAGAAGAATGCAAAGGAGAAAGCAGATCTTTTATCACACGGATTCGTAACTGCTTCAAAGGTAAGAGTATGCATTCAGCTTGGCAAGATTGTTGCAACCATGAAGAATGGGAGGTTTCTTTTCCATGGACCATGAAATTATGGATAGCTCTGCTTTTACTTCCACTTTCATCAGTTGCCTGTGAAAGAGGCTTCTCAAAAATGAATAAGATAAAAAGCAAGTCTCGTAATAGATTGTCTCTTCCATCATTGGGCTTAGCAATGTTTGTTGGACTCAATACTCCGAAGGCTTCATGTCCCCAAGATGTATTGTGGGAAGAATGCTTTGATATGTGGAAATCTATGAGGAAGCGAAGGATAGAAAGCTTGGAAACAAATTGATTGTTACTATGGAATTTTATTTGCTTAGATATTCAGCGAAGCGATATGATTTTGTATCGAGGGCTCTTTTGCATTGTATTGGAATTGAAGGACTTTTAATCTTATTTCAAGGCAGTTTTTATTCTCCAATTTTGTACTTTAACGATAAAAGTGAATTCATATTCATTATGTCATTGGTTTCATTTGCTCTATTTCTATATAATTTCAAAAATTTACCAAGTTGTGGTCCGTGGACTGTGGTTTGAGAATACGTTGTTTAAATAATGAACTTTGTCAAAGTTATACTAAAAGGATGGTTAAAATGCATGGAAGAGTGTGAGATAAGTGAAATATTAATGTATGGGAGTATACAATAAGTGAAATATTAGTTTTCTTGGAATTTTGATGAAGAAGGGTGCAAATCTTTCCTTTTGTTCATTAGAAGGGCAAATTTAAAATTCGCCCTTCATTGTAGAAGGGCATAAGCTGCACATGCCTGTCATTAGACATTTGGGGTAGCCCTTCAAATCCTATCACTGTTGTTGACTATGTGATTGCAGTCTTTTGGTGATTGCAAATTCCCTTCAAAAACTGGCACATAATCTTCGTTTGCCAATTGCTTCTGATGCTCAGGATTTTCTTACTTTAAAAGCACATACGGGAGCATCGGGGCTGTCCACTTAGCTCGTAGTTCTGCATCCGTCTTTCCAGTTTTGGATAGAGCATTTAGTAGCTCTCTTTCTTGATCCATGACACCCTTCCAGCACAGATCTATCTCTTTTTGCACTTGAACTCTCAGTTTCTTCTCTTCATAACTGGTCAATGTGTCTTCGTCTTCAAAAATGTTACTGGGTCCTGGTAGATCAGCAGCCACATCATGTGTTTCTTGGACATCTTCATCGTCCCCATAAGTGGCTGCTAGATTTGTCAGGTTTGTTGGCATTGCTATTGTTTGTACTCTTGCTTCTCTTCGGGGATGTGATGCTGCTGCTTGCAACCTTGCCACTTGTGCTAACAGTCTCTGATTCTCATCTTTACATTCATGTAGCTCCTTTTCCCTCTTTGCATCAGCAGCTTTGATCAATTCTTGAGAAGGGCTTCATTCTCATCAATTATGGCAAAGACTGCCATGCCTTCTATCTTGGGCTCCTCCCGGGATTGACCTTGCGGTTGCCTTTGCAAATCAGCTAGTTGTTTCTTCAACTCTTCCTCCGCCATTATAGCACTCTCCGTTATCATCAGACTCTGCTTCTTCTCCAGTTCCAATTTTTTTCTAAGTGCCATTATGTCTTCTTGTGGTTGCACCGCTGACGTTGAGGCAACCATAGCTTTTTGTCCTTTAATCCTTTCCATCTCCCGTGTCTAAATCTCTGCTGTTGTTCTCAAATCCTTCACTTCTGATTGCAAATCATCTACCGAGCTTTGTAGATCCTGAGCTGTATCTATCACGATTTGTTTTTCAGCATGCAGTGTCTGAATGTGCTCGTCCTTGTCATGAATCTCTTCCTCAAAAACAAGAATGGTGTCTTCACAGATGGCATTATACGCTTCAGCCATTTGAGCGTTTTCCGTTAAGAGCTTGATGACATCTTCCATTCCTGAAATGTTGCTGGCTCTGCGATGCAGCAGTGTCTGATCCACGTCTCTTTGTTCCTGCAGCTTCAGTACCTCTTTTTGTGCCAACTCCATCTTTATCTTGTGGCCTTTGCTTTGGGTGGCCAGTTGCTGGCTATGTTTTCTGATATTACTCAATAATGACTGGGTTACATTCAAATCCTCAGTGATCCATAACTCTATGTGAGCAGCCTGAGAGGTTGATGGTCTCGTTTCCTCTCCCAGTAGATCTATGGTGACATATTTTCTCTTCTCAATAGGTCGAGGTGGCAGCGGCTGTGATGTCATCCTCCCTTAGTCTTCAGGTGGTGGTGGAGGGTCTTCATTCCTTTCTTCTTGATTAGTGTGTGGAGGTGTCGGTACTCTTTTGTCATGAGGAGTCGTCTCCTCATGATCTGAATGTGGTGGTGATGGTGGTGGTGGTGGTGCATCCTCATCCAGTGGCCTCAGTTGATCTCTTAATCTTTGAAAACCCTCTTCTTCTAGTTGCACCTTTGGCTGATCAGTTGCGTTTCTTTCTTGGATATACTTCTCAAACCAATCCAACTCAGAAGCCTCAATGTTAGGTTGCTTTGTTCTTAGTGTATAAGAAGTGCTTGAGGGCTTCCATTTGGTGCCTACATCGCCTCGTAAGGATCTCTCTAGGACAAAATCCTCTAGCATTCTTTCCATCTTTGCTATCTTCTAGAGCCTTGTATTCTTCTCTGCTTCAGATTTTCTCTTTCCAAGCTTGATCTTCTCCGTCTCAGCCTCTTCCTGCTCTTGAGAGCTGTTGTGTTTTTCTCTTGGTACTCTCTCTACTTTGCATCCTCCAATTGTGTTTGTAGATGGTGGTACCCTTCTTTCTTCCTCACCTCCTTGTTCTCTCTCAGTCTGACCCAGTCATTTTGATTTGGAGCTAGTTGTCAAGGTCATTACCTGTGGGTTCACTATGTCTCTGAAAGATGGTAGGGAGGTCTATCTGAGATATACCATCAGGTTTTTTCTTCTTTCTTTCATGCTGGCTCCATGAGATGACACTTTTAATGCATCTGCTATGATCTCTATTGTAATCTGCACTTCCATTATCTCATCATCCATGCCGGACACTCTGCAAGTGCCATTTTCTTGGATGGACTCAATTAATTGTTGCACTCTCTTGAAATCTATGGACACTGCTGGTAGGGAAACAAACTCCCATAGTCCAACCTTTTACAGTAAGGCTCTTGTAGGCCGTGACCTCTTCAAGTAGTTTTCTGCTTCTTTTGGTATCATCACTGTCTCCACCAAATTGCCTTTGGCATCCTGATAAGTTCCTTGATATATCTGGAAGGAACTTGCCTGTTGTATCTCTGCTATAACCATGTACATGCTGGCTCCAATGTTAAGATTGTGTAAGGATCAGCATCATCTATTATAATTTTTGTGCTTTCTTTTTATTCCATGGAACCTGTATCCACAAGCAGTCATAAGGGTGAAGTTACAAGTACTCTTGCATCAAATTTGACTAACACTTTAGCATGCATGCAGATGAGCTGATTAGTCCCTATGAAATCTGTGGCACTTCTTCAACTACCTTTCTCACCACCTCTTCCTTAACAATAAGGGGATTCTCCTTGTAGGTCAACAAATCAACTAGGGTAGCCCTTGTACTATCTTCCACTAGAAAAGAGAAGTCAAACTCCTGCAGCTCAATTACCCATTTCTTCACCACATTTGACATGTTAGTACCATTAATTAACTGTGGCAAAAAGGCATAACTCGTCAAGAAAACAAAAGGGGTAGCAAGTAATGATGAAATCGTCGACAAGCAAATATTACACTGGCCATCACTAGCTCTACTTCCGAGAACTTTCTCTCCGCTACCAACTTCACTTGGCTTGTACAATACACTGGCCTCATGTAATGGCTGCCCTTCCCCTTTTGCAATAGTATGGCTCCAATGGCATCATCCCCTACTGATGGATTTACATAAAACACTTTCTCCCAATCAAGAGCCTGCATGGCTGACAACCCCCCTAACACCTCTTTCAGCTCTTGAAACACTTCTTCACACTTGTCATCCCATTGCAATGGATCATGCTTTTCCACTTGCTGTAATGGATATAGAAGCTATGAAGACAATGGAATAAACCGCGCCATGTACTTCACTTTGTGTATAAAAGTTGCCAATTGCTTCGTACTCGTAGGTGATGGAAGAAGAATAATAGACTTAACCTTATCTGGATCAGCCTCAATGCCATTTTCTGACACCATGTGGCCCAATAACTTCACCCTTGGCTGTGCTAGATGACATTTCTTTGGATTTAGTTGTCCTCCACATTCTTCATATCGATCCAATACCATCTACAGCTTCTCATGGTGTTCAACCCTACTGCTATAAACACAGAAGTCATCCATAAAAGTTTTAACACAACTACCAATGAATGGTTCCAACACCCAATTTGCTCTCTCTTGATAGAAGGAAGGTCCATTTGACAAGCCAAATGGCAATACTGTGTAGCAATAGCAACCCCATGGCGTAATTAAAGTGGTCTTTGTGCGGTCTTTAAGAGCAATCTTCAATTGAAAATAGCCTGAAAAACCATCACACACACTGGACCTCTCATAACCTGCCATTGAATCCAAGATCTGATCGATGAATGGAAGAGGATATTGGTTCTTCTTAGTGGCTGCGTTTAAGGGTTTAAAATCTACATAAATTCTCCACTTCCCATCCTTCTTTGGACTGACTACAACTGGACTCACCCATTCTGTGGTCGCCACAGGGACTATGAACCCTGCCTTCAACAACTTGTCCACCTCTTCTCGCAAGGCTTCCGTTTGCTCTTGACCCATCCTTCTTAGCCTTTGCCGCACTGGCTTAGCACCTTCTTTCAGCTCTATATGCATCTCTTCACCCTTGAACCCTTTGATCTCTTCATATAAAGTAATGAACAAATCAGGAAAACTAGCCAGCATGTGCAAATATATATCCTTCTCCATAGCTGAGAGGTCTCCACTGATCATTTGTGTCTTCAATTCCTGCTTCTTTGACAACTTAACGTTGGTTTGCATCAGCCCTTCAATCACGTCATAAGGCCCTTCACTTTCATCTTCAACCTCATTCACAAATGCAACTAAACCAAACTCCTGGATTTCTTTGTCCATCAAAAGAAATGCAACATTAGCATCCTCATCACTGCTGGTAGTGCTATCACTGTCCTCATCTGTCACCGTGGAAGAGTCTTCATCACTAGACTCATCCTCATCTTCATAAAGCTCCTCTAATCATTTCCTTGTGTTCATATTATAAAGCTTCTTGGTACATGTCTCTCCATAGAGGCTAATCGTACCATGTCGCCAATCTTGAACAGCTCCCACTGCACGTAACCATGGTCTGCCCAGTATAATAGGATATGCTCCCAACCCTACTGGCATCACATGAAAATCAACCACTGCCTTCGCATCATATGCCTCCACTTCTAAGCTCTTTACAACACCCAAGCATTTTACTTTTTGATGGTTTACCAATCTAATCCGGAAACCTGACACCCCAGCCACTGTGAGACCCATCTTCTCAACGCATGAGTGTGTTATGATGCATATTTGGGCTCCGCCATCCACATAACCTTGTCCCAAAATTTTCCTTTTATGCCACACATCTACTATTGGAAAAATGTCTGGTAGCTCATCCATTGCCAACACCTTTATTGAACCTCTCTCTGGCTCTTTCTCCATTGGGTTAACCATCCTCTTCCACTATAGCTTTAGCTTAGGCACCATCTCTATAAGGTGCCCAAAAGTAACATCTGCCTTCCTGCTCGTCAGATCCTCCTTCAAGTCATAGCTTAATTGCCCATCCCCTAGTGGAAAATCTGAAACATGAAACTTTCGACGAGCTCTCCTTTTCCTCTTGGCCTTGACATCCTCGCCTTCATGGCTCTTTCCTTTCTTCTTACTAGGACCTGGGGCACTTCTTCCTTCCTTATCCTCTGTTGTCCTCTTCCCAATAGGCATCACTAATGTATCCTCTAGATTTGATGCTTTCTCCAAGGTGACTACACTTAGCACTTTTGTATTTCCCTTTTCCTCCTGGGTCAGTCCACTGGTTCCTTCGTCTCCCTTAATTTCGATGCCATAATCATTTGAACTAGTTAGCACCTATCTTGGCAATGGATACATGTCTCCCCCCATCCTTGGTGGCTTATCACATTGCGGGCTGATGTGACCCAACTCTCCACAATTATAACATGTGGGCGTCTGCCTCCAAAACCTACCATTGCTTTGTCCAACACCATTCCTAGGCCTTTCTTCACCTCCTGGCTGATTTGCAAACCTCCCTCGACCTCGATTATTTCCCACTTGACCTAGCATGTTTAGGCTGAGATTCTTCATCAAATCTACCACTTGCCTCATGTCTTGCCTTAGCCCATCATCTTGCACCGATGTAGTGACCACTGCTGGCATAACCTGAGTAGTAAGAGGAACCACTGGTTCATGATGAACCCCTGACATGCGACCTTGTAAAGACTCTATAGGTTGAAATTTAGACCTCATGGGCAAAGACTCCACCCCTAACTGGCTCATTTTTCTCAACTTCCACTCTTTGTTCCTTGCTACCTCTAGTGCATCTTCATATGTCCTAGGCTTCTTTAGCTCCACTCTCCAACGTATATTCTCCCAAAGACCAGCCAAGAACCTGTCCTTCTTCATCATGTCAGGCGGGGATACTTGTGGTGCTAAGGCCTTGCACATCCGCTCTCATGCCAATGAGAACATGCGTATGTACGCATCTACTGGCTCACCTTCCTTTTGCACCAAACCTTGTACTTCTTGCCACACTTTGTCAGGATCTTCTATCTTCACAAACTCCACTTCCAACCCATGCCTTAGATTGTCCCAACTCAATCTTACAGGTGGATCCACTGCACGCAACTCCTCTTCAAATGTTTTGGACCAGACTCGTGCATCACTCTTCAAACAAATTTGGAGAAGAAGTAACATCTGCGCAGGGTCATGAATCTGGTTGCTAATGCAGGCAACCTCCATCTTTTCCAAAAAATCTTCCACATCTTCATCACTTCTTCCATGAAACTCCGGATAAGAGAAAGCCATGGCTACCCAAGTTACAATGCTTTGAGAACCCCTTTGAACACACGTGCAAGAACCCAAAACTTTTGACTACCCAATCCCCAAAAACTTCAATGGAGCTCAACTTTAGATAAGGACAAACACATGCACATCAAATGAGTTTTCATAGTTGATCATCGGAATTACAACAGGCAAAGGACATTCCAATATCTCTCGTAATCTTCTCGGCCCGAACATAAAGACTATGCGCTGCTGGAAAAAAATCTTCCTGGATACATGAACATTTATCTGGATTCTTTGAGTTAAATGAAATGGAGTGAAATGAGGGCCATTTTGATCATCCATTAAAGCCAACCATGAAGCTCCCAAGAAGGCACACCTGACTTAACCTCTGATTTTGCCAAAATTTCAGCAGCATAAATGGCTCAAAAGACCAAAAAACCAGCCATCATAACTTGGAAAAATTTTGGCAGAGTTTCCCCAGAAATAGAGCGGTAGGAACCCAAAATAAAGACTGTATATGTATGCATAAACTGCCAACAATAGAACCTGAGCATCAAGTAGGACTCACTAGTACATAGCCTATGGCGAGTTCACAAAAAGGGTGCTCCAGCTACTTGTACCACCGAAAGGATCTCCACATTTGAGAATCCCCCAGCTCAATAAAAACCTCACGCTATCGACCCTCACACGAAGGCTAATGCAAATCGCGTATAGTCAAGTCTCAGAAATGACTATCTTCCAGACCAAGTCTTAGAAATGGCTGAGACTACCAAATACAACCAAGTATGGCTTCACAAATGCGTACAATGGCAGTTTCCACAAGTAACGTACAATCCAGCAGACAATGCGCTCAAATAGGCACCAAGTGATGCATACCCACAACAACTGCAAGTGACATCACTGCTAGTATATCACTGTACTCCAGCTACCTGTACCTGTGTGAATCACCTGTACCTGTATCTTTCCCTGTAACCTGTAACCTGTAGCCCCAAATCTCGAAGCTTGAAGCTCGAAGCAGAAGATACTCGAAGAAGATCCTCAGTGGGGGCGCCAAAAGAATGTGGGCGGGATGGAAACACACACAACGCCTCTATAATGACCCGACACACACTCTTGGGATGATACACACACACATTATGGGGCACCACTCGGCTTACACAACCAGCCTGGCCGAGACAGGAAACACACAAACGGAGTGAGAAGAGAGAGATTTTCCACTTGCCCACTCAACACTCACACACACACACTCACACACACACTCTCAATTCAGATCAAAGGAGGAAAATTGCTATTGTTTAGACTCAATGAAGCTCAGCCCAACACCAATGGGGCAAATAGTTTACACAGTATTGAGGAAATACACCAGATACAACCACAAAGTTTAGCAGAGGCTTCACTCACCGGAGAAGATTACACAGAAAAATAGCAAAAAATCTGTGAGGAATTTGGCAAAATGGACAGCGCCATTGCGTCCGGAACGCCCAAAAACCCCACCCTACAATGTCACAGTGCTCAAATCCGACCTCGAATGAGCAATTTAGGGCCAAAAAATGCTCCAAAAACAGCAAAAACACACTTGCGGCTGTTCCTCCTCTCTTCTCCATGTTTTTTCTGGTCTTCTCTCTGTTTTTTCAGTTCCCACACTTAGATTTATTAGTTGGGCACCCTTGGTCTTTTAAATGACTTCAAACGGACCCCGAAGAGGCCAAAAACTGACCTCGCAGTGCATAGTTGTCACCTTTTTGCATCATTCGCACACCTGGCACTCAGCTTTTTTCCAATAATGCATCTCGCCACCACGTGAAGTGGCCCCAAAAAGTGGTCCTCATGATGAACTTTTTGCATAATTATCACAAGGAAACACCCACGTTGTGTCCGTACTCATCCACGTGCAAGTATTGACCCCGTTCAGCCTCTTGATGCCACTAGATGCATCTGACGCACCTGCTTACCTCATGTGGTCGGCCTGCGGATAGCTTCCTTGAGAAGTTTTACGCGCTACCAACTCCTCATTATTGTAGAAAAAACACACTGGTACTGGTCATAGTGAAAAGCGATGCACTATGTACACCCTGTCCTACCTGTACACATGTGGGCCCCACATAACCACCTGGCTCTGGAAAATGGGCAATTCTTTATTTGATGCACCATGCATGTGTATGTACATATGCGCAATCCCTTGCTCCAAAAAACTCCTGACACTGCCATGAGAATCCGCAGCTCTGATATCAGTTGTTGGGACAGCGGGCTAGGGAGGATGCATGGTGGTGCAGATGGAGGTGTAGCAGAAGGCGAGAGAGAGAGAGATCTGGACACAGCTTGAAAATAAGACAATGCTACCATTTTTTTTAATGCTATTAGTGAAAGGGTTCTTACATAGCTTTGGAAAGATGCTAGCAACCACACCTTTTTCTTCATGCAAACTGAACTAATTTGATGGCCTATAGCTGTATGCTTTGAGTCATGTTCTCACGGGCTAACAAACACGGGCTTGACCCAATAGACCCATCCTTCTTAGCCTTTGCCACACTGGCTTAGCACCTTCTTTCAGCTCTATATGCATCTCTTTGCCCTTGAACCCTCTGATCTCTTCATATAAAGTAATGAACAAATCAAGAAAACTAGCCAACATGTGCAAATATATCTCCTTCTCCATAGTTGAGAGGTCTCCACTGATCATTTGTGTCATCAATTCTTGCTTCTTTGACAATTCAACCTTGGTTTGCATCAGCCCTTCAATCACTTCATAAGGCTCTTCACTTTCATCTTCAACCTCATTAGCAAATGCAACTAAACCAGTCTCTTGGATTTCTTTGTCCATCAAAAGAAATGCAACAGCAACATCTTCATCACTGATAGTAGTAGTTTCACTGTCCTCATCAGTCACTGTGGAGTAGTCTTCATCACTAGACTCATCCTCATCTTCATAAAGTTCCTCCAATCGTTTCCTTGTGTCCATATTATATAGCTTCTTGGCACTTGTCTTTCCATAGAGCCTAATCATACCATGTCTCCAATCTTAAACAACTCCCACTGCACGTAACCATGGTCTTCCCAGTATAGTAGGATATGCCCCCAAACCCACTGGCATCACATGAAAATCAACCACTGTCTTTGCATCATACGCCTCCACTTCTAAGCTCTTGAGAACACCCAAAAATTTTACTTTCTGATGGTTTGCCAATCTGATCCAAAAACCTGACACCCCAGTCACTGTAAGACCCATCTTCTCAACGCATGTGTGTGTTATGACACATATTTGGGCTCCACCATCCACATAACCTTGTCGCAGATTTTTTCTTTTGTGCCACACATCTACTATTGGGTAAATGTCTAGTAGCTCGTCCATTGCCAACACCTTTACTGAACCTCTCTGTGGCTCTTTCTCCATTGGGTTAACCATCCCCTTCCATTGTCGCTTTAGCTTAGGCACCATCTCTATAAGCTGCCCAAAAGTAACATCTTCCTTACTTCTTGTCAGATCCTCCTGCCAGTCATAACTTAATTGCCCATCCCCTAGTGGAAAATTTGAAACATGAAACTTTCAACGAGCCCTTCCTTTCCTCTTGGCCTTGACATCCTCGCGTTCATGGCTCTTTCCCTTCTTCTTACTAGGACTTGGGGTACTTCTTCCTTCCTTGTCCTCTCTGGTCCTCTTTTCAATAGGCATCACTAATGTATCCTCTAGCTTTGATGCCTTCTCCAAGGTGATTACAGTTATCACTTTTGTCTTTCCCTTTTCCTCCTAGGTTAATCCACTAGTTCCTTCTTCTCCCTTGATTTCAATGCCATAATCATTTGACCTAGTTAGCACCTGTCTTGGCAATGGATACATGTCACGCCCCATCCTTGGTGGCTTATCACATTGCAGGCTGATGTGACCGAACTCTCCACAATTATAACACATGGGCGTCTGTCTCCAAAACCTACCATTTCTTTGTCCACACCATTCCTAGGTATTTATTCACCTCCTGGCTGATTTGCAAACCTCCCTCGACCTCGATTATTTCCCACTTGACCTAGCATGTTTAAGTTGAGATTCTTTATTAAATCTACCACTTGCCTCATGTCTTCCCTTAGCCCATCATCTTGCACTGCTGTAGTGACCACTGCTGGCATAACTTGAGGAGTGACAAAAACCACTGGTTCATAATGAAACCCTGGCATGCGACCTTGCAAAGAGTCCATAGGCTGGAACTCAGACCTCATGGGCAAAGACTCTACTCTTAGCTGGCTCATTTTTCTCAGCTTCCACTCTTTGTTCCTTGCTACCTCTGGTGCATCTTCATATTTCCTAGGCTTCTTTAGCTCCACTCTCCAACGTATCTTCTCCAAAAGACCAGCCAAGAACCTGTCCTTCTTCATCATGTCAGGTGGGGGTACTTGTGGTGCTAAGAACTTTCACATCCGTTCCCATGCCAATGAAAACTTACGTATGTACGCATCTACTTGCTCATCTTCCTTCTGCACCAAACCTTGTACTTCTTGCCACACTTTTCCAGGATCTTCTATTTTCACAAACTCCACTTCCAATCCATGCCTTAGATTGTCCCAACTCAATCTTACAGGTGGATCAGCCACCCACAACTCCTCTTCAAATGCTTTGGACCAAACTCGTGCATCACTCTTCAAACAAATTTGGAGAAGACATAACATCTACGCCGGGTCATGAATCTGATTGCTAATGCAAGCAACCTCCATCTTTTCCAAAAATTCTTCCACATCTTCATCACTTCTTCCATGAAATTCCGGATCAGAGAAAGCCATGGCTACTCAAGTTTTAATGCGTCGAGAACCCCTTCAAACACACTTGCAAGAACCCAAAACTTTTGAATGACTCAATCCCCAGAAACTTCAATGGAGCTTGTCTTTAGATAAGGACAAACACGTGCACATCAAATGAGTTTTCATAGTTCATCATCGAAATTACAACTGGCAAAGGAAATTCCAGTATCTCTCGTAATCTTCTTGGCCCGAACATAAAGACTATGCACTGCTGGAAAAAAATCTTCCTAAACACATGAAATTTATCTGGATTCTTTGAGTTAAATGAAAAGGAGTGAATTGAGGTCCGTTAAGGCCAACCATGCAACTCCCAAGAAGGCACATCTGACTTATCCTCTGATTTTTCGATAATTTGAGTAGCATAACAGCATAAATGGCTCAAAAGACCAAAAAACCAGCCATCACAACTTGGAAAATTTTTGGCAGAGTTTCCCTAGAAGTAGAGAAGGAAGAACCCAAAACATAGACTGTATATGTATGCATAACCTGACAACAATAGACCCTAAGCATCAAGTAGGAATCACTAGTACATAGCCTATGACGAGGTCATGAAAATGGTGCTCGAGCCACCTGTATCACCGAAAGGATCTCACATTTGAGAATCCCCCAGCTCAGTAAAACCTCACGCTATCGACCCTCTCACAAAGGCTTATGCGAATCTCATATAGTCAAGTCTCATAAATGACTGGGACTGCCAAATAAAACCAAGTATGGCTCCACAAAGGCGTACAATTGCAATATCCACAAGTAGCTTACAATACAAGACAATGCACTCAAACAGGCGCTAATTGATGCATACCCACAACAACTTCAAGTGACTTCCATCGTCAGTGTATCACTCTACTACAGCTACCTGTACCTGTGTGAATCACTTGTACCTATACCTATCCCTGTAACATGTAACCTCTAACCTGTAATTCCAAATCTCGAAGCTCGAAGCAGAAGGTACTCGAAGAAGATCCTCCGTGGGGGCACCAGAAGAATGTGAGCGGGATGGAAACACACAGAACGCCTTTATAATGACCCAACACACATTCTTGGGATGATATGCACACACACTATGGGACACCACTCAGCTTACACAACCCACCTGGCCGAGACAAGGAACACACCTATGGAATAAGAGGAGAGAGACTACCCATTTACCCACTCCACACAGAGAGACACACACACACATACACACCCAAAAAGCTCAGCTCTGATGTTTAGATACAATTGAGCTTGGGCCAACACCAATGGTGCAAATAGCTCACACAATATGGGTAAAATATGCCACATACAATCACAAATTGGAGTAGAAGCTTCGCTCATAGGAGAAACTTACACAGCAAAAACAACAAAAAAAAAAGTGAGAAATTTGAAAAAAATGGATAGCACCTTCGCGTCCGCAATGGCCCAAAACCCCAGTCTACCATGTGAAAGTGCTCAAATCCGACCTCGGATGAGCTATTTATGGCCAAAACATGCTCCAAAAACAACAAAAACACAGTTGCGGTTGTTCCTCCTCTTCTCTCCATGTTTTTTATGGTCTTCTCTCAGGTTTTTCAGTTCCCACACTTAGATTTATTACTTGGGCACCTTTGGCCTTTTAGTTGACCTCAAACGGACCCCGAACAGGCCAAAAATTGACCTCGCAGTGCATAGTTGTCACCCTGCTGCATCCATCCGCATACCTGGCACTCAACTTTTGCCCATAATGCATCCCTCCACCATGTGAAGTGGAACCAAAAGCTGGTCCTCATGATGATCTTTTTTGCGTAATTATCAAAAGAAAACACCCACGTTGTGTCTGTACTTATCCACGTGCAAGTATTGACCCCATTCAACCTCCTGACCCAACTAGATGCCATCTTACGCACCTGCTTACGTCATCTCGTCGGCTCATAAATAGCTTCCTTGAGAGGTTTTACGCACTACCAACTCCTCATTATTATAGAAAAAGCACACTAATATTGGTGATAGTGAAAATCGATGCACTATGTACATGTTGTCCTACCTGTACACATGCGGGCCCCACGCAACCACCTGGCTCTGGAAATGGGCAATCCTTTATTGGATGCACCATGCATGTGTATGTACATATCCGCAATCCCTTGCTCCAAAAAAATCCTAACACCGATATGCCTTGGGAAAGCATAGCCATGGATTTTGTCTCTGGCTTGCCCAAGTCAATGCATGGGAATAATGGAATATGGACGATAGTTGACAGGTTTAGTAAGCAAGCTCACTTCATTCCTGTCAAGAAGACTATTAAGGCTCCACACATAGCCAATCTTTTTATGATTCACATATTCAAGTATCATGGATTTCGCAAAAGTATCGTGTCTGATAGAGATCCAAGGATGACTAGTCTATTTTGGCGAGGGCTAGCAGAGAATGTGGAAACAAAACTCAATTTCTCCTCTTCCTATCACCCTGAAATGGATGGACAAAGTGATATTGTGAATTCCACAATTTTAGATCTACTTAGAAGTTATATCAGTGAAGTAGGTCAAAGTGATCAATGAGAAAAGTATTTACCGTTATTAGAGCATGTGCACAATAACATTGTCCATACTTCTAAGGTAAAACCCCCTTTGAAATAGTTGAGGGATGTCCAAAAGTTCCACCTATTCTGCGGATCAAAGAAAGGATTTTTGTTGCCGATGATTATGTAAGGGATATGCGAGAAGCCTTTGCTAAGGTAAAGGAAGCACTCCAAAGGGAAAAAATGAAGAAAAAGCTAGCTCTGCTAATAAGCATCGTCGTCATCTTAATTTAAAAGAAGATAATTGGGTATTGCTTAAGTTTCCCAAATCAAGGTTAAAACATACTACAGGTAAGAATCGTCAGGGTACTCATACGGGCCACCAAAAGTACTATGCAAAGTTAGCCAAAACATACTATTGTCCCTTTCAAATCTTGCAAAAGTTCAATCCAACCTCTTATCGGTTGTGATTACGAGAGCATTGGCATATATGCAATGCCTTTCATGTTAGTTTACTTAAGCCATACAAAGGAACTCCACCTCAAGCTTCTATTGAGGAGGATCCGCCAGAATTTGATGAGATGGAAGAGATTCTAAGGCCTGAGAGAATCCTTAAGCTTGAAGACAAGGTCTTAAGGACACGCAAGATAGTAAGGCAATATTTGGTCAAGTTTGCCAATTATCCTGATGAAGATGCCCGCTGGATACAAGAGCGCCAACTTAAGGAGTTCTTAGCTCTTCTTCAAGAGTATAAGGCTATGTATGATTTGCATGACACACAGGAATAAAAGGTATGGTTCATTTATGTTTTATGATTCATGTTTGCATGCATATTAGGTTTTAGTGTACACTCTAAAATGGTCAGCTTATTGAAGATCATATCCTTTAAGCACTTATGGGCTTGTCACCTCATAAGAAAGGACACGCTATTAAAATATTTAAGAAGATAGCAATGGACAAATGGTCAGACTTAGCGGTGATGTTATCTCCTAAGCACTTATGGGTTTGTCACCCCATTAAAAATGACACACTTTTAAAATGTCTAAAAAATAGCAAATGGACAAATGTTCAAGGCAAGTTTACCAAGCCATTTCATAAGTATGGCTTCTTTATATGTAACACACTCCCATGCCTACAAAGAAACTATAGAAAGTATAAGTCATTAATTTAGTTATACCTTATGTGTTTATCTTGAAACATCATGCAAATAGCTAGTGCATATCACAAAAGGTAAACCTTTGTCTCTAAAGATGAGCTTCCGTCATAGACACTATTGTCTTTCTCTTCTCTTGAGAGTTCCTAAATGTCAAAACCCACATAATTATAACCCTAGTAACCAAACACATAATTTATATAGCTAAATTACCCAATCATTTTTTTCTCTTTCCTAGTGGAAACCTTTAAAATTTTGTCTTTTTTCCTTTGAAGCTCTTGAAGCTTACTCGTTGCCTAAAAACATGAAACTCAACTTACACAAAACGTATAAATAGAACAGAGATAATAGCACTATGGAAGATAATAATTTACACAAAATATTATAAAACAGAGATAATAGCACTTGACATAAATATATAGTTAGGGTATCTTTCTTTTTCGAGCACTTTTTCTAAAGATTAGATCACTATTTATATCACAATACTCGCGTGAATTGTTATCCTTTATTTCTTATATACGAAACAACCTCAACAATTAAATAATCCAAGAAATTGTTTCAAACATAAAACAATATATTTTCAAACTCAAACCTTATTCTTCACATAGTTATGCTCATCCCTATATGAAGTCACATAGGAGTCTTTTGCTTCCTAATCAACCCTACTGTACTAATCTCTTATGAACTTTTGATACTCCTAAAAAAAGTTAATGGTTAAGCCAAACAAATAAATTCCTTATATTCAATCATACAAAGTGAGTGAGTGTGTGTGTGTGTGTGTGTGTGAGAGAGAGAGAGAGAGAGAGAGAGAGATAGAACACTTGTAAATATACCTCATAAGCATAAATTTTTTCATCATTGTTCTGCCAAGTAATTTTTGGAATGCATACTTCTACATTTTCCTAAAGTTTTATAAGAAAACCATAAAGAGAGTTAGATTTGAGAACATACTTTAAGAAGAATAAGATAAATAGTTTTTGGGTTACAAAATAACTCACATGAGTTGATGCCTCTTGATTCTTCTCTTTTTCAATAAGATTTAACAAATCATTGTCATCTTGAGCATTCTCAATCTGATACATATGATATGTAAATGAAACACAAAATAAAAGAAGCCACTAATCATTCAAGCTATTGTGCATACTGTTTTATCAAGAGAATCATCTTCATCCAAGTTATTGGATTTTACATGTTGCATTCCAACACCTCCATCATCTAAATCTTTGTTTATGGCATGCATTTGCATCCAACATATCTTGTAAATAAACTTAATAAGAAAAAAGTCGTAATCACAAGTACATTCATGCATTATATTACCATATCGTAGCTACACTCGAGGAGGTCTTTCTTTTTCTATTTTTGCGCTTGGAAGCAAGAGACTTGATACACCATGAATCGATATCCTCCTCCTTCCAAGGGTAAGGAGCTCCATCTGTTACAATGTCTATGCGCTTGCTTATGTCCTCAAAACATGATTTTTCCTTTCTTCGTTGTTTCGAAGATCACCAATAGGGTCAACTTTTGCAAACCATTTTCCCACCTCCCCATAGTTGGAGTGCATTACCCTATATTGATCAGAATGATGTTTCAAAACAAACTTTCTACCGTAAAGCTTCACTATCTCCCTATGTGTTGGAGGTGGAGGTTTAAAGATTTTCTCATATACCTTTGGGTCATACTTAGGTGCACTAGGTGGATCACCACATACACTAGTGATAGTGGAATTTCCTATTACCCTCTTATTTCCAGCATGATTAGCCCTCCATGTACTCCAAACTTTGAGAGCTTCATCATGGGGTTGTGAAAGCAATTTCTCCAAAAGTGATTATGGACAACTCATATTTGCCCTAAAAATATTGGTCCAGAAGTCCACGTGGAAACCAAATACAAGAATGTAGCAAAGAAGTTAAAGCCAATTGCTTCATCCTTACCACAAAAAAATAGGGAAAAGATAGAGCAGGCTTCTTTGCAACCAAGCTTGAGGAACCCCTAAACAATTGGGCACAAATTCACAAAAGAATCTTTTCAAGAGTTGCAGATTGGCTACGAAGGGTTTTTAACACAAGAAGAGAAGAAATGCTTTCGAGGAAATGCTTGCAAAATATGGTAAGGCTTTTGCATTTGAGCCACATGAAATGGGATGTGGTGATCCTTCTATTGTTGCTCCTATGGTAATTTTTACAATACCTCATGTACCTTGGAACTTGCAACCTATTCCGGTTTCAAAGGCTCATTTGCCAAAGCTACACTACAAGACAAATGCCCTTTTTCAGTGTCTATACCGGTGTTTCTATGTGTATTTTTTTTTGAGTCAAAAAGTGACATCTGCCGGTATATACATTCGTAAAAGCGTCGCAACGAGACACGCCAATACTTTCGGCAGTATTGTGAAATTATGTACGCCGATAATTGCAGCGTTTACACAGCCAAAATTATCAGTGTTGCTTACGTGTATGCCGATAGTACCGACACTTAACTGCAGTTTAATGACCACCAATGTGGATCATCAAGGTAAAAAAATAATACACGTGTAGGTCATTTTTTTCTCCCAAAAAGATAGAAGAGTCTTGTAGGTCATTCCCTAAAGCTGGATACTCAAGCTAGACTTGAAATCTTTCCTCGAGCCATCAACTGCATGAAACAAAGCAAGAGAAAATCTCTCTCTCCCTCTCTCTCTCTCTCTCTCTCTCTCTCTCTCTCTCTCACACACACACACACACACACACACACACACACACACACACACCACTGCCACATAAACCTAGCGAGAGGGAGGGAGCTTTTAAATGCTACCAAGTTCTATTTGTAATTTTGTTAAAATCTCTTTCCCTCCTTCCCTCCCTCCCTCCCTCCCTCTCTCTCTCTCTCTCTCTCTCTCTCTCTCTCTCAAAACACGCAGCCGTTTTTTGACCTAGTAGACAGCAGTCCTCTCTTTTGATCATAACTTCTTCATCCGAACTCCGATTTGGGTGATCTATAGCCTCAATCGAAGAGCACAAAGTCCTCTACGCATTGATGTAAAGACAGAAATTTTCAGAGTTATGGAAGGCGTTTCTGTAGCAGCATTTCCGAAGTGAACAGGTTCAACAAAATTGATTGTCATCTCCTATTTTACATACAATGTCTTCCGGTACTCGCAAGGGTTCTTCTTCTACAACAAGGTCCACAACCATTGTGCAAAATGATCCAAAATCTCCTAAGTGTGGAGATAGCAACACAACCATCCAACCAACGACATCGAAAACCATGATCATGGCGTACTTGGTATCATTGCAAGAGACCGTAAACAAACAAGGCGAAGACTTACGAGCACTTGCAATGGAGAATGGCACACTAAGAGTACTTGTGGTTGAGAATGAGAATCTCAAGAGGACACTTGAGATGCAAACACCACGTTTGATGCAACTTGAAGAGGAAGTCAAGGAATGTAAACGCTCTCTTGTGGACTTGAATGCTTTGAAGGAGCGGATGAGCAAAGTAGAGCATGACCATGTATTGAAAGAGGAGAAATTTGACACTATGAGCCGGGATGTATGCGACATGAAAAATGTATGCAGAAACAAGTCTTGGGCTGATGTATGTGGTAGCAATGTGGTTTCTAATTCCTCACTCTTGCAAGCTATGGTTCAAACAAAGAATGTTGAGAATGTGGATGTGGAGGATTTGAAGGAACGGGAGCGACGTTCCAAGAACATTGTTATTCGTGGAATTCCCGAAGAGAAGTTAGAGACACCTCCTTCTCTTGCCATTGTTATTGAAGATTTCTTCAAAACCCACTTTGGCATGTCCGGAGTTATGGTCTATGAAGCACATAGAGTGGGG
Source organism: Adiantum capillus-veneris (assembly GCF_014529385.1). Lineage (NCBI taxonomy): Eukaryota > Viridiplantae > Streptophyta > Polypodiopsida > Polypodiales > Pteridaceae > Adiantum > Adiantum capillus-veneris. Next base: position 29,858,627 of record NC_140936.1, read on the forward strand.
AAGCAAGGAGCTCCTCGCTCGGGAGAACGACCAATTGTATGCACCATGCCGGATGAGACCAAGCGAAAGATTATCCTTGATAATAGTTGGATCTATTTGAGGGATACAAAATGTTTTGTATGTGAAGATCGCACTATTAAGCAACAAAATATGCGTCGCAAGGCATATGAGGAAAATAATAATAAAAACAAGGAGATCTCTCATGAAGAAAATGTGCCAAAGGAGGAGGCAAGTCTCTCAAGCAAATAGGGATGCGTGACCTATGAGACCGAGTTACAATTGAAAATATGCTTTTGGAATTGTAATGGATACCCATGGAATGCGGGGGTTGGCATTGATGAACTAACAAGCAAAGCCGATGTTGTACTTCTTGTCGAAACTTGGGAGCATGATACACAAAGGATTAACGGCTTGGAGGATTACAATGTACATTCATTGATGTGGTCAAAGAATCTCAAGCAACGAAGAGGACAAGGAGGGTTAGCATGTATGGTTAAGAAAGGATTGGAAGATTTTGTATCAATTGTGAAAGATGACAAATACAAACGTTATGTATGACTGAAAATTATGACATAAAAAAGAGCACCCATTTTTGTAGCCGGTTGCTACATTCCTCATCATGATTCTCCCTTTTATGCTTGCATGGATAGAGATCAACCATTTTCTGATTTGGAAGAGGACATTGCTTATTGTATTTGGGGATATGAATGCTCGCACAAAAACATTGCAACATGATACTCAACAATTTGATATGCCATACATTTCAAGGGAGTTGGAGGAAGTTCACTTGTATGATCGTACTTCAATGGATGAGAAAGAGCCGGATCACTATGGAAAGTTACTTTTACACATGTGTAATAGCACGGGTATGCTTATTGCCAATGGTGTATCTTTGTGGAGTGGAACCAATGGATTTACATGTAGGAGACATAATGGGGATAGTGTGATTGACTATATGCTACTCTCTGAAGCCATCATGTATCGCATAAAGAGTTTTATGTTTGGTCAATGGACCCCGGAATCCGACCATCGCACCTTATGTATTGACCTTTCATGTGGAGAAGCAACTAAGCATGATAATCTCAGTCAAAGGAAAGAGAAGTTATCACTATGTATGGATTTCAAACGGGCACCAATGTACATTGAAATGGTTGAGCAAAAATTATGGATGACAAAGCTTCAATGTGATGCACCATTGGAAACTAAATGGGAAGCTTTCAAGAAAGCTATTTGTTCTTGTGCGGAAGAATGCTTTTCCATAAAGCATCTCTATGGTATCAACAAAGATAGATCACGCAAAAGGTGGTTTGATAAAGAATGTCAAGATGCTCAAAAGTCCTTGATAAAGCTTGATGCAACTATGGACAAAGACAACTATCAAAGTCATTTGCATACATACAAGGCATTGATTCAAAAGAAGAGAAGAAGATGGGAAGTAAAGCAACAAGAATTTCAAGTCCAAGGAAAGGCACATGCATGTGGAAATTTTGGAGAAACTTGAGAGGCAAGCGGGTTGAGAATTTTGGTAACTTGAGTCTAGTGGATATGTACACACATTGTAGGCAATTATAGGAGCAAGCAAATACTGAAAAAATGCCATTTTATGGTTCACTCCCATGTATGCCGTCTTTTTTTACTATTGAGTATGTATGCGGTGGGCTTGAAAAGTTGGCCACTCGCAAAGCGGGAGATCTTCAAGGTATCAAGCTGGAGATGATCAAATGGACGGGAGATTTTACCCATGAGTGGATGTGTGATATGTTCAACCTTGCACTTCAACATGGTATGCCTTATGATTGGAGTACTAATTGGGTTAAGCCTTTGCATAAAGGAGGGGATGTAAAGAATGTAAGCAACTACCGGACTATAATGATTGGGTCTCTTATGGCAAAGTTGTTTGGGTGCATAATGGAGATGAAATTGAGTGATTGGGCTGAAGAGAATGACAAGCGTGCAAAGGGACAAGTGGGTTTTCGTCGATGCCATAGCACCATTGATCATCTTATCACTCTTCGTGTTCTAATGGAGGAAAGTCGGTTGAAAGGCAAGCGATTGTATTGTTGTTTTGTGGACTTTAAGAAAGCCTTTGATATGATTCCACGTAACAATTTGTGGAGAAGGATGGAAGAACTCCAAGTGCCAAGTGAGTTTATGCTTGCGGTTTCTCGAATCTATGAGAAGGTGATTTGTCAATTGCGCATGGGAAGAGAAATTTCAGAAATTTTTGTAAGCACTATTGGGGTTAAACAAGGATGTCCATTGTCACCAACTCTCTTTGGTCTATGCATCGATCAATTGGAACAAATGGTACTTGACTTTATGCAAGAAGAAGGCATTGAAGAGGTCACTATTTGCAATGGAGTAATCATGCTTTCGTTGTATGCGGATGATGTAGTGCTTTTAGCACACACTTTAGAAGATGCACAAAAGCTTATGGTTGTCCTTGAGAACTTTTGCTTGCATAGTGGGCTGATTGTAAATGAATCCAAAACAAAGGTTATGCTTGTGAAAACCAACCATAAGGAGAAGCCATGCATTGTGTACAACAACGAGACACTTGAAGTTGTTGAGAGCTTTAAGTACCTTGGTCTTGAGGTTCCATCCAATCACAAGTGGCATGAATGTGCTATGCGTGGTTTGGAAGCGGGAAAGAGAGCATATTATGCATTTGAGAACATGTGTAATGCGGGAAACATCAAGTGTTGGGTTCTCAAGAAGTATCTTTTTGATGCATTGGTGACACCGGTTCTTCTTTATGGAGTTGAAGTGTGGGGCGGGAGCATCTCAAAGTCTACTTGGAAAGAGTTTGAGAATGTCCAAAAGCGTTTTCTTACAAACTTTCTCCAAGTTAAGACACAAACACCATATATGCTCCTACTTCTTGAGTCGGGATCTCTTCCAATTGAGGTTATGGGCATGGAAAGGGTTGTGGAGTACATGATAAAGATGCGTCAAAACCCCTCACATCGACTTCCTACAATTGCATGGGAAGCAAGCAAAAAAGTTCAAAAGACGCATAAAAGCAAGATCTTGAGCACGGGATGGATGCAAGACATAAAGAAGTGGTTTGGGAGATGGGATGCATTACACTTGCTACATGATGCTTCAATTGACTCTCAAGTGAATGAAGCTTTTCTACAACGCCAATGTATTACGGCTTGGGAGAAATCCGGTGGGTCATGCTTCATACATTACACCACCTATATTGCCCCCAACTACAAAACCATGTTCTTCGCTAAGAGAGGAAACCGTACTCACACTTACATGCTTGAGCCTATTCCCTTGTCCGCGATACGCACTATCGCAGCAATTCGGCTTAGCTCCCATTTCCTTCGATGCGAGATAGGGCGTTGGGGCAATGGAGAAGAGTCAAATCGATTGTGCACATTATGCTCACTGCAAGTTTGAGAGTCTGAGTACCACACACTACTAGAGTGCTCAGCTTTTGATCACATCCGAACTTGCTTCTCTCACATTTTCAGCCATAACTTAGACCTACACACTTTCCTCTCCCAGCCAAAGTGTGGGCTCTCCATTGCGACTCTCATCACTACAATTTTGGAGCATCGAGAGTCACTCATCAGCCATACACATACTACATCACATGTAACTTTGGTCCCATAGGTCATATTTGACCTCCGAGGATGATAATAAATCTATCTATCTATCTCTCTCTCTCTCTCCCCATGTGTGTGTGTGTGTGTGTGTGTGTGTGTGTGAGAGAGAGAGAGAGAGAGAGAGAGAGAGAGAGAGAGAGAGAGAGAGAGAGAGAGAGGGAGGCAGGGAGAGAGAGAGATATTTTAAAAGCTACAAAGTTCTATTTGTAATTTTGTTAAAATCTCTCGTCCTCTCTCCCTCTCCCTCTCTCTTTCTCTCACACGTACACCTAGAGAGAGAATGTATTTATGCGGGTGTAATGTTCCACATTTAGAGGGTTTTCTTCATAGTGAAGTTATTTTCAATTAATATTTAATGTCTTCATTTATTATCTCTTAATAGCGTGTAACTTCTTGAGCAACGTTTTAAAAGATACTGAAAGTAAATAGACATGTTTTTATTGCAAAAGTAAAAAATTAATTTCACGAGGTAAAAATAGCTAACTTTACATTAAAGATCACGTTACTCACTCATAACTCTATCTAGTGTTAAAATGTTGCGTTCTTTTGTGTGTTAAAGTTTTTGTGTGTGTGTGTGTGTGTGTGTGAGAGAGAGAGAGAGAGAGAGGACCAATTTGTGCTTAGTGCCTAGCATAGCACACATTTTAGAGAGAGAGAGAGAGAGAGAGAGAGAGAGAGAGAGAGAGAGAGAGAGACCTAGAATGGAACTCTAGAGGAACTTTGAGATTGCTAGATCTGTCTAGCAATCTTACTTACTATAAAGGAACTCTAGAGGAACTTACTATTAACTCCATATACCTACTATAAAGAAACTCTAGAGGCACTTTGAGATTGCTAATTTTGTCTAGCAATTCGTCAACATTGGTAGTTGGGGAGCTAACAATCTCAGTCCCCATCCCTTGTACATTCTATTGCAGAATAGACTTACAGGCCCATCCGATGCTCAACAACTCAACATGCAGAATGTCGGAACCCACAGTACAGACTGAAGGCCAATGAATGCTACCGAGCTCAACACTGGTAATTTGTCAATCATGCAATTTATCGCACGTCAGGAGTCGGAATATTTGCAAGCGATAGAACCTTCAGACATCAATGCACATAAATCTATGATCTTCAGTGACCTACCTCCTCTACCGGCCTGCCCCCCTCCCCCGCCGTGTTGATGGCCAGGAATGGTCCCCCAAGGACCATTCCCCATAATCCCCCTCCCCCATGGCTCCCCAGTACCGCGGGTTGCCATGTGGTCGAGGGATAATGGGGAATGATCCCTGGAGGACCATTCCCTACACCTTAAATTACCATATAGGAAAGTTAGGATGTGTTATTTCTAAGTAGCTACTCCATATAGTTACTATATGGAAAATCTAGAGACACTTCTAAATTACTAGTGTCATCCCGCAATTACTAATTTACCATGTAGAAAAATCAAGATTTTCTACTTTGAACTAGCAACTCAACCTAGTGACCATATAGAAAATCTAGAGGCACTTTGACTTTCCTAGTGCTATCTAGAAAAAAACGACTCATTATATAGGAAAGTCTCAAAAATAATAAATCTGCTAGTTCCATCTAGCAAAAGGCTATAAAGTTACTATTTCTATCTAGGAAGTACATTAAGCATGATGTAGGTTGCTATATGGTAATGTGTCAAAAGCTCCTTGTGGTGGCAACGGAACACAGATGCAGCAACCATGGACGCACTAGGTGCAAGAAGGAAAATTGTTAAGGGTATGCTATCTAGAGCCTGGCGGCTCATCCCCACTACAACAACATAGGACGTCGTTGACTCTGAAACCACGAATCGCGCCGTCAGTTGGCAGCGGCACCATTTGTAGAGGAAGCCAAAGCTGGCATGTAGATTGCCCACGACAAAATGACTCTTAGGGCATGGCTGAGACTTGTGTGTTTTGGGTATGTTGGTGAGGCATCCAAGTGAGTGTGTAGGTGGGAATCACCATGCAACCATTCAAAGCCCTGCCCAGACTTGGGTTGGTATGGATACTTCAGCCTTGCAACAATGGCTTGCTACAACATTTCCGGAGTGCTTGGTACCTAGCTATTGATTCAAAAGTGGCTTCAAAGAAATAAGTGGCATTCTTCACCAGTAGGGGGTTCGTCGATGCATGTTCACCATGTGTTATGAGGATGCAGGGGTCCCAAACATATAAGGGGGTGAGTGTGAGGGTGTGTGTGGAGTTAACCCAAATATTTAGACAATGACTGGCATGTGTAGGTGCTTACATGTGATAGTGGTGCTCGATGCTCCTCTCTCGAGATAGATGAAAGACAAGAGAATTATTATGTATTGATAGGTATGAATGCCATGCCAAGCGCATAAAACAAAGGTAAAATATTGATAGAACCACACAGATACAAAGTCAAGATGACTGGCTTACCAATAAGACTCATTGGTTTGGCAGCCCCTTGCCTCATAACAGAGATGGGTTATAAAATCATTGGCAAGTGGCCGGGGAATATGGCTACTCGTAGGTTGCATTGAAGGGTTTGCTCATGGCCTTCCAAATGTAGCCCGATCAAATAGGGGCTTCAACTCGTTTTATTGGGCTTCACATGGGGACCTATCGGTTCCTTCTAAGAGGTGGGGCACACTCGGGAAAACAAGTCTACTCGGGGATTTTGAAAGTCTTATCTTTCAATGAATTACCTCGCATATGTTATGTTGTGGACATTTGGCATAAGAGGCAAAGCATTGGAGAAGGTTATATTGATGGAAGTGCTTAGGTATGTGTTATTACTCAAGCATGCATGTCAAAGCTAGGTCAACACTATGAAAAAACGAGGTCTCTGTATCAATCTTTCCAACCAATCAAGGGTGTAGTATTTCAATATCGTGAATAACTTTCTATGTCAAAATGTTGGTCAATTTCCATGTCATATCGCTAAGTAAAGGTGCTTTTCCTCTCATACTTGGAAGACCATGGTTGTAGGCACATGATTGGGAATGTGGTACCAGCATTCTCTATAATAAAAGGAGTGGTTAGAAAAAATTTAATATGACAAGAAAGAAACCTTTGGATGCTATGTTTGATGAAGAATATGATGATAAAGAGCATTGCAGTGAAGAGGAAGATGCAAGATATGAAAAAAGTGAACTAGATTCTAGTTGTGACACTGTACATGTCTCCTCCTTGTTTTTGAGGAAGAAGAGAATTGTAATGATAAGATTATCTACCTTATGGATAACGAAGGCACTTTTGGCTCTTATGAGAAAATTGAAGAGCTAATGCAACCCAAAGGTCAACCTAATGTGTAGAAGGGGCTTTTTCAAAACATTTTGTCTACAAACTTGACTCATGATGAGAGAGGTTAGTACTTACATATGCTAGAGCAGTCCCTTCTCATGAGGAGATTAGAGGTTTTAAGAGAGAGGATATTCACATTCACTTCAATGAAGGATCTCAAACCATATGTTAAATGCTAAGAGGAAGGGACATGTACAACTTGATGCTTCTAAGGAAGAGGTAGACAAGCTTCTCAAAGCCCACTTCATCTATCCTATGATTACGGTAGATTGATTAAGTCCTTTTGTTCTTATAGTATAGAAGGATGGTAAATGGAAGATTTGTGTGATTTAAAAGCCAATAAATGCAGCAATGAAGAGGGATTCATATCATCATCCTTTCATTGATGATATATTGTCTCTTGAAGATCAAAAGAAGATCACATTTATCACAACTTGGGGATGTTATTGCTATCAAAATTTCTTGTGTTTCATCACATGAATGTTGTTGTGCTTGGTACAAAAAGTGTGTTAAGCATGTGTTCTTTCCTTTCCTTGGCAAATTTGTGAAGGATGTTATCGATGATTTTTGTGTTTATAGTTCCAAAAAGGTTCATTGTTCAAAGCATGAATCAACATTTAGAATATATGATGCAAGTTGATGCAAGTGGAGATCTATTGAATCCAAAGAAGTGCCATATTGCACAACTAAGAGTGAATTTCTTGGTACGTATGATTTTAGAAAATAAAACTGAAGCACATCTTGATAAAGTCAAGCTTTGGTTCTCATATCATCATCCTAACATGAGTAACACTAGACTAATATTATACAAAAGGAGTAGTACATGTCAAAGTTTATTCCCTTATCCTGTCAACTTCATTTCTCTTTACAACAAGTGACAAAGTTGGATTCTCTAGAGTGGAAAAATGAATGTGAAGAGATCTTTCAAAGAGTCAAGGAAGTTCTTTGTTCTTTTTTATCCATGCATGCTCCTAATTTTGAGGAATAGTGTTATGTTAAGCCATCAGTGGGTGAAGATACTATTGGAGCTATGCTTATGTTAAGCCATCAGTGGGTGAAGATACTATTGGAGCTATGCTTCGACAACAAGGTAAAGATTCCCATTGCATGAAGACTATCTATTGTGCAAGCAGGGTGAAGATGGTAACAAAGAGGAGATATACATTGGTGAAGCTCATTATGGTGAGTGTGGTGCATACATGATAAATATTTTTGCACTATCTTCTTCCTAAAACATTCACTTTTCTCACTAGCTAAACTCTACTACCACAATTACTAAATAGCTCTAGCTTGTCAAAGAGACTCATGAAGTGGATTGTGAAACTACAGGATTTCCAGCTTTCTTTTCTTGTTGCAGAGAGAGTACACGAGCTACATTGGTTGATTTGATCATGTATAAAGAGTGCCCTCTTCTAATCAAGGAGAACATGGAACAAAAGTATCAAATAGAAGCTCCATACATAGATGATGCTTTCACAGTGCCTTTTGATGGTCCTTACATGAAAAGCCATTGTAAAGCTTCAAGGGAGAATCGTTATTGATAATCCAATAGGCAATTTGGTGACCAAGAGAGGCTTAAAGATTATTTCGTAAGGCAACAATGAAGCACAATACGTTGCTTTGAAGAAGGTTCTCCACCTTTGCCTACAACTTGTTATGCGTCATGCGAGATTAAACGATGATGCACTTTTGGTAGTAAAGTAAGTGTTTGGGGTGTGGCAGCGCAAACATCAAAGGCTGAAAATTAAGTGATTTCAAGAAAATAATTTGCTTAAGCATTTTGAAGAATAGAGTCTGAGACATATTGGGAGGGGTCATAGCCGGAACTTTAATTCAATTCGTACATAGCAAAAAAATAGACTTTCCTAGATAAAACTTGAACATATGTAGGAAAAGTCCAAACTAGTAAAAACGGAACCTTTTATTGTATATATATGGAGTAAACATGACCCACATAATAAAACTATGTAGCTTTTTGACCAACACGCACGAAAAGAAAACTATATAGATTTTTGACAAACATATGCACAAGAAAAAACTATATAGTAATTGGAACGGAAGAAAATCTATATAGTAATATTCACGCTAGTTTTATACACAAAAGCTAGACAAAAAGAGTCACATAAGTGAATAACCTAAATCTAAGTTTTTTATTATATATAGATTTATTGATTCTAAATTAAAATAATCATATTATAATAACAACTCTCACAAATATGTCATAGATCTTGCATCAAAGAAATTAAATCTTTGCATCGAACTCATTATGCATGGGTATTTGGAGCAAAGACTACCTCATAAGAAAAGAACAACATATAAGAGTAACTCATAGTAGCTTTTTGAAGAATTCAATCTAAGTCATACATTTAACAATTGAAAATAGTTGATGCAAGAATGTTTACCCTTTCTTTGGGTCTCAAGGTTACATTAAAATAATCAAATTAGCATAACATCACTCAACCACAATTACATCATCCACACTTAGTGGAGAAGAGTCACATTTGGAAATTCTAACTTTGTTTGTGGCCAAAAGGTACACTACAAATGATGAGCACATTCCATCCACACTTTGCTCTTGACGATCTCCTGTGAAATCCGTACTACGCTTTGCTAGATTGAAACTAGCCTTTAGAGTAATATACAATGCATCAACTGTTGGAACCTCTAAAAACTTGATTAAAATCATCTCTTGGTCGTCAAAGTTCATTTCCTAAATAAAAGTTCAATTGTAAAAAGTCACTACTTAATTGAAAAAGCTTAATCCATGCCAAAGATGAGTACAACTAAAGTCAATCTCCTTACATATTCATGAGACCCATTTGAGAGTTCATTGAAGGCCTTTGTGTTTTGAAGAGTAACACCCTCATTAAGAACATTCTTCAGTACACTCTGTATGCATAGAAAATTGAAAGTATAAAAGTTCAGTTAGAGCTCTAGACTATGAAATTTTGGGCAATAGATAACAACAACCTTTTTCTTGGTGCAATCTTTTTTTGCCTTTTTAGTCTGCATCATATCCATCATCTTTTGATTCCACTGCATCAAAAAAGTTAAGTTAAAGCTCAAAGCATACAAGGATATGAAGCATATAAAAGTTAAAATATGTGAGTAAACCTTAGGTGCACGCTTTCTCTTTCTAGAGCTCACATCCACTTGATTTTCCTCATGAGAGCTCTCAAAATCCATTTGTTCTTTAATGAGATCAACCTTTGCATGTTCTTAGAATAAAACACATTAAATACATAGCTAGTTTAATTATTGTAAAGGACAATAACATAGACATACCTTTGTGACATCTTCAATAAGAGCCAAGAAAGAACCATTTGAAGCTAAAGCCTCATCCTCTTCTTCTACATCCTAATAGTAAATAACTAGATTAAAGAAAGTGTACAAAATAATTTGACATAGTATAAGTTGAGAAAACATACATCTAAAAGGGCTTCAACTTGCACACCAAAGAAAATTGCCTCTGAATAATTTTGGTCTTTCTCAAAGTCAATATGAGGATGATACACTTCCTCATTGATAGGTTGTAAATGATTTTCCTCAATCTACAATTCATGTATAACATTTCTAAATAATTTCAATTAAAAATAAACAAAAAAAAATAAAGAATGTAGAAACTCCCACAAGCTGTTTTTCTTTGTCTTCCGCCTTTGCATTCACTAAGTCGGTTCCCTACAGTGCACAACTTCACATAATCAATCTTATTATGATAGCTAAAAACAATGAAAAAATAATGATAATGTGGGTTACAGATATTAAATTTGTGGTATTAACCAGTGTTGATTTTTTCTTTTCATTCTTTCGCTTTGCTTGCCTGTGACGCAAGCAAAATGTGTAGATTTCCTCCACTTTCCAATGGTACTCTACACCACGGAACGTCACCTCCTGAATTTCATCATGGTGCTCTTGAATGAAGCTCACAAGTTCATCCTTCCCCTCTAGATTGTGCCATAGGTCACAAAGCTTGGAATCAAATGCTTTCATCCAACCTCTAATAGTTCTCAGATTGGAGCAATGGACTGCATGTACACTGTCAGCATAATACTTTGGAAGGAACTCTTTTCCATACAAGAGTGCTGGATCTCTATCACTTTTCTTGAGTGGGAAGCAAAAGAGTTGCTCATATGTCGGAACTGGTTTTTCAACTGTGTCTTCCTTTGCAACTTGTATAGCCTTGCTATGTCGTTGAGACAATCTTCCAGCTGCCTTACTATTCTTATGATCAACCTTAGAGGACTCTCCACCACTTGATTCTAGCTCTTTTACCCTTTTCTCTAGCATTGCTATTGTCTCTTTGCAGAGAGACATTGTTTCAGATGGAGAAGCCATGTAATAGCTACAATGTCACAAGTTATACCTTAAATCATATGTAAACAAAACTTAAAAACCAAAACAAAATATTTTTTCCAATCAATTAAAGTATTTTAATGTTTGATACATCAAAGGCTAAGCACTTGTGCATCTCCAAACTACTGGAAAATTTAATTGTGCACCACTTCTTGAAGACATGCACCTCCTACTAACTACAATAAAGTCATGTATCACTACTTTGCATGAGTTCCAATCTCTCTCTTTGTACTGTTGTCTTTGTATCCTCCATGTACAATGATCAAAACTATCATGTACTAGCCAAGCTAATTTGCATTTTTCCCTGGTGGTCAATATCTCTAACAACTACGTGTACAAGATCATCTTCACCATCACTTTTGGTTGCTAGAACGATATCACCAACCTCTAACCAAGTGGGTGCATGTCCGACCTCTCCGAGAGTTGTAAGCCGCTTTCTTTGAATCAAATCCTTCACCTCATATGCTACTATCCTGTTACCTGTCAAAGGAAGAGGTATGAACTTATGCATCAAAGATGACATTGGTCTTACACAATCTTAAGTGTACGGCATAGTTTGTTGTTGTACAATGCTCATTCCAGTTGCATGATGAACTATTAGTTCGTCAACCCCATTGTGTGAGGATATACATTGTCTATAATACTCTGCCCCAAAATACAAATAATATTGACCATTGTGCTCGATAAAGAACAATGTTTTTATTTTGGCCTTCCAATTCCCTACAGGAAGAGCATCAATATCACCATTGACCCGCTTTATAGTCACATGATTACCAACTTTAAAAGCCTTACCTTGGTAAAGTATCTTTTGGTAGGTTGTGACAAGAGTATTTTCACCTTCACTAACTGTCATCGCCCACAGTTGCTGAAAGTACCTTTTCTCCTCATCTGAAAGGCATCTCTTTGTGCGTTTCTTCTTGGTTATACCGATCACTTTTGCTCTAATCATGTTGTGGAAATAAGCCGGTTCATAATATGCCAAAATCTTATGCCATAGCTCCCTGGCTCTTGTTAGAGATGAGAGTTCCAAGAGCCCTTTTTCATGGAAGATAGAGCATTGTGGACTCATAGGATGCAGTAGAGTGAAATCATCTGGGAGTATCAACCTTTGGTGTAAGAATGACAAATTCCTCTCGTGCGGCACGAATCCATCCTTCTCCTCTTGAAGCATGCGAGCAACCCATGTAAACAAAACGCGCTTGTAAAAGTGGACATAAGTTATCTCATTATTCCTTTTATTTGTCTTTACTCCCATGTATATGAAGACCATCCTTTCAAAAATGTAACACCAATATACATCATGAGATCCATGCCTGATAATGTCATCAAGCAATTCCCCATTCCCAGCAACATGCTCCAATGGTGAAGAGTTTGGACCAAAGAATTCCTCGCTCCTTACTCGCCAAGATGAGAACAATGATCGCATTATCTTGATGCTCTCCTTTGTCCAACCCTTCTCACGACTAAAATTGTCAAATGTGTGGGCAATGTCTATTAGGAGAAGACCAAGCTCATACATGGGTCTTGATACCTCATTGATGACAGTCAATATGTATGGCAGACACCACTGAACAAATTTTGATTTTCCTTTGCCTTAAAACCTTCAAAGTACTTGCTAGGAGTGTGTGGCCACCTGCCATTGCGAATTGATGGTGGTGCAAGCTTGTATACAAGCTTGCAACATTCATCCACCTTCTTTTCGATTCATTTTTCAATCCTTGCATGACATTTGATGTATACTTACTGAACAAATTGAATGGAAGAACATGCATTGTATCATACACCAAGTCACGTGACAAGTCAAAGGCATATAAGTCAAAGAACTTCCATAACACTGACTCTCTAGATAGTCCTACATGTGCAAGATTAGTCTCTTTTTGAGTTTGAGAGGTTGCTCTTCTGGCCTGAGTTACTGCATTGGACATTTCCAAAATGGAGCGTTTTGTTGGTGGATATCTTGCTTGTCGTCTATTGTCATCATAAACATATCACCCTCTATACATTGGATTACTAGCATCAAGAGTTGCCTTGGGCTTGTCTCTTCGACAACCCTCCTTGCCACCGTCCTTGAAGAGTCCTATTTTACACTGGGCAGGATGGTCTCCATTGACCATCATAAGCATCCCGCGTAATATGCATGTCTGTTGCCATTCAGTTCCCATGACAAATATTTTGTTGACATCATAGTTGTAGTGTACTTTTATTCGTGACATGAACAAGTCTTGCAATTCCTCCATAAGAGGACGTAGAAAAGCACCAAATAGACCGCTATTGTTTTGGGCTACTTTCTTGGAGCTAGATGGGAGGAACAATACTGGGAGTACACTAACATTGGAAGACTTGCCCAGGTTCAAATTTTTTATCTCTACAACCCGACTGTCTTTCTGTGTGGTGCGAGAGGGTTGGAACCCATCCCAATGCAATAGAAGTTCCAGATTACGGGGATCTCCCTGGAAAATTCCTATGCCATATGAAAATACTCAAAAAATAAAAAAAGTGAATAAAAATAGCATGCCAATATTTCTAAAACCATACCTCAATCAATCGCTTATTAGAGACTACACGTCTGCGACAATCTCTACATACGAAAATATATTCTTGAGTCTGCTCATTCTACCCTTGTTGAATCTCCTGCGGACGGGATGAAGGAGGAAATGTTGTGTACACCTTTTTATACCCTGGGTTGTACAGATAACTGGAAGCTCAAATGTGGCATGTGGGTCCCAAAAGTGCTAGACTATACGACATTTTGCACCATCCCAAAAAGCATGGATAAACTCCGGTTGTAGATCAGGTGGCTTTCCCAACCACAATCTGTCTTCCAATTGGGAGATAATCAACGGCTAGTGTCTCCTTGCGAGGCTTTTGACAACTTGGGCACCTTTCACAACATGCCAAGCAATCACGCTTCACTTTCCTTTTTCTACTATTAGTGATGCATGCACAAATTTCCACACTACATCCTTCATAGTTGTCCTCCTTGCTTGGGTGTAGGAGCTCTAGCTCATGGCGATTCCCTTGTTCACCCATGTAGACTCTATATCGAAGAGGTTGGACCATACCAAGACCTTGAAATAGAGATTGCAATTGCTCCCAACAAGCAGGCACCCTATAGTTATCAAACAAAAAACCATCCCAATCATGTTCAAGTCGAACCAAGATTTTGCTTAGGCTTGGATCCTCCCTACTGGAGTCATGCTTGCCTATTTCTGCCCCACCCATGTCACCGAATAGTAGACAAAGCATTTCGTCTTGACCGCTAATGGGAACCTGATATTCATCCCACAATGCTTTTAGTTTCTGGAAAAAAACCCATGGAGGTATCTTTAACATCTGCTAACTCCCTGACTTTGCATTTAAATCTTGTCTTAGAGACGTCATGTTAAGCTAGAGAGAAGAGATCAGTTCTGATGCCCTCAATATTCTTGCATGTTTGCAGTGTAGCATTACCATAATTTACCAATGACAACAAAGGTTTCAGTTTTGCAGTCAAATGTAGCAGTTTCTCTTTTCCTAGAAGCCTACAATTTTCCATTAGATCTAATACAATGCTGCATTTGAGAAGTAAAGAAACCCCAAGTGCTAACAACATCAATTTGAAAGTTTTTAGCCTTTTGAATACATTCCATTACATCAGAATGAAAATTCCTTATTATGAAGCAACAAAACCTCAACCATAAGGGGTCTAGCTCTACCCACTTTAGCAGAAGAAACATCAGCGTTCTTGAGCTCCATGCATACAGGATAATGATTAGATAGATAGAATTCAATGTGAACTTGCATTTTTCATTGTGCAGGAAACCAAACATCAGTTAAAAGATATAGTCTATCAAGTCTAGACCACGAAGATATATGAGATTTGGAGTGGAAGGTAAATCCTGTTCGGTTGTACCCATTGAGCTAGGCATCAAACATTTGATGAGCAGATTCCAGAGTGTCCCAGGAAATAGCCTCTTCTTTATTCATAATAGAGTTGATGGAAGTTGTGGCCATCCCCCTGGTGACCATGTTGAAGTCACCACCCACAATACCATTACCTAGATGCATGTCCTTAATCCATTCCCAAAGTATCACCCTCTCTTTCATATTGTTAGAAGCATACACATTGACTACATGAAGAGGACCCCATTATGAATTAACAGACAATATAGAGCATCTGCCTAAAGAGTGGTCAAGAATCCATTGAGGATTAAGAGAATTTATAATAAAAGTCAGAACAACAGAATACTCATTTTTCTTCCCCCCATAAAAGCATGAGAATATTCTAAAGTGAAAGGTTTAGCTCTGTCTCTTGTCTCTCTCTTGTGCCATTTATGCTCCTGCACGAGCACTATATGTAAATGTTGTTGCATGATCCAAGAGTGCAACATTGCCATCCTAGTGGGACAATTCAAGTCTTTAGCATTGAGACTAGCTATTTTCATTGTGGAGTGTTTAGAACCCTTTGTGTGGCCTATATCTTGAGACCCCTAATCACTGTCCTCCGTATTGACCTCAATGTTTATGGCAGGTGCATCTTTTTTATGTTTATTTTTTTCAGTAGTATGACCTGCATCTTTAATTGCAGCTAAAGTGTCAGGTGATGGCATATCATGCACTATATCAAAAACATTAGGGCTAGCATATCCTGAACAGTGTTGTCTAGGTCTGAATGTTTTCCTGGCAGATACAGAATGAAAGTCCTCAGCATCTATGGGTCTTTTCCCTTTATCAATAATCTTGACACCCCCATGAGGATTATTACATGAAGACCCTTGATTATTTTTGGCATTAGAACCCTTTGCCTGGCTCCTTACATTAAAGAGGGGTCTAGATATCCCCTTATTAGCAACCATGACTTGAGGATGTGCATAAGCAGGAGAGGCTGAGGGTGGTACTTGAGGAGAGGGATTTTCACTGATATTGTGGATAGTTGTAGGTGATTTGCCAAATATTTGCTCCCGGGTGGCCATATTTTTACTTCCAGGATAAGAGGGGATCAGATCAACAGTGTTTTGAGAGACAGATGGGCAATTCTGGAGAAGTTTCCTAATTTATTGCAATGATAACATTCTCCATTCAAGTACAACACTACCCGCCCTATTTTTGGTATAGTGATGTCCATTGTTTCAGGAAATGGATTTTGGGTGTTCCAGAGAAGATAGGGTTTGTTCCTCTTGGGTGAGTTGATGGTAGGAGCATACAGAACCTGGCCTAAAGTGGCAGTGGTCTCCTTGATACAAGGCCACAAAAATGAAGGGAGGTCAATATATTCAACCGATACAGGGCACTGAGAGAGGAGGGCATCTTTGAGAATTTTTATTGGCTTCCATTCAAACACGTGCACTACTTGCCCAAATAGAATAACAGTGGGATGGGTGAGAAAAGCAACTTGATCCTAGGGTTTTGGAAAAAGGATTTCAAAATTTCCTTGCCCCGCGTAGAAAATTTTGTCAATTACATGGTTACCAAACCCTTTGTCTATTCCTTGAGCAATGTCGTTTATCTGTGGGAGACGACCAGTAAAAAACAGAACAATAGCCCTAGATTTGAGACCGAAATTTTCTTCCAAACAGATTCAATGTCAAGGGAGATCTTATGGTCCCATTTGATTTGGGGATCATTAGTTACCGTCGCTTTCAAAATGTCAGACAACATAGCAGCGTCGAATGTTGGGGTGTTTTCAAGCTTATCATGAACAAGACTTTGGGCTTCCTCTCTAGGGTTAACCATGAAAGCTAATGTAAGAACAGGGGAAGACATAGCAAAGAGCAAATGGAGAACCTGAAGAGGTTTTCGAGCCAATGAAGTGTCTATGAGTTGCTGTTGTTACGCACCTTCAGGCCTTAGGTCTTCTTTGCATAGACATAGTGCGAGAAGAGACGGTGTTGTATCTGATCACAGCGGAAGGATCGAAACCCTAGCACACCATGGCAAGGGATCTCTCTCTCTCTCTCTCTCTCTCTCTCTCTCTCTCTCTCTCACACACACACACACACACACACACACACACCATGTAGCAGCAGATGAAAAACACGTCTCTCTCTCTCTCTCTCTCTCTCTCACACACACACACACACACACACACACACAAACAAAAAAACGACCATGACGAACACCTCTCTCTCTCACACACACACACTCGTGACACAAAGCGTTGCAACGGATATCAAAATCCTCTCTCCATAACCCACGATGTACCGCATCTCTCTCTCTCTCTCTCTCTCTCTCTCTCTCTAGGATGTGCACGCACATTTGTGACACGTGGCAACGGTCACAATTCGAGATTTTTTTAAAGCTATATAAAGTAGTAGTGAATGTTTTTTACGGATAATAGAAGTTTTGACATTAACTACATTGTAGTTAAATACGTGTTTACATTTTCTATATAGAGAGTATTGTCTAATAGAATTATGCTAGTTAACTATGATTTTCCTATATAGGAAATAGAAGTTACGATCACTTTCGTATATTGAATAGCATGTTACCCAGTAATCCACTTGTTTTTCTATATAGAATCGTCATGTTATGTAGACATTTCCTTTTCTTACATATATATAGGAAATCTAGCTTGTTATAACTAGTAGAATAGATACATTTTACAAGATACATGGTTTTTTCTATGTAGGAATTGATTTAAAGTTCCGTGTGAACAGGCCGGCAACACCTTCAGTCTTATCAACCACCCTGATCTGAATCGAAGGCAATAGCCTGCAACATCAGGGAACAAAAGAAGATCATTGATACTAAGGTGGATGAAATAAGAAGGATGATGGCAGACATGTGCGTAAGTCCATTAAACTGCACAAACGCCGAGGGTGCAGCCCGATATCTCCTCTTCCAGCTGCTGGACCACACGGCTGACCTGCATGCACTTGCTGAGAATACACTTGAAGTACACAAAGCAGTTAGAGACCAAGCAGGGGAAGACATCCAACTGGTTCAGATAAAAAAAGAAAAGGAAACGAAAGAGCTCAAGGATGAAGTGGCGAGCCTCACCCGACAGCCCAAAAACAATCGTTTGACAAGCTCAAAGCTGCATTCACAACTTGAGAAGCTCTAGGAGGCCAACAAGAAGAAGCAAAGGGAAACCGACTTAAAGGCAATTGACGCAGTCCAGGTTAGAGCTCTGGAAACGCAGATAGATATAAGCAAAAGAAGAAAGAAGGAAGCGAAAGATGCCCTGCAGTACACTGATCAGAGGACATAGGAACTGACAGACGCTCCAAATTGCAGCAACTTACCTTTAAGAAATGCGTCAAGGCATCATTCATTCACTACAACATTGGAATGTCCAAGCCACTGCATTTGGAACTGAATTTGACACTTTCTGGAGGCCAACACCTCTCTGGCCCTACCATGTTATAGTACGACTCTCACCACCGCCACCACTCCCACCCCGGGGCCACCTCCACCAGATCCTGACAAAGAAGGTGTGGTGGAAGATGATTGACGACAATTGAAGATGGAGGATTGCTACTACTGGCTGAGGACCCCTTCATCATATCTTTGTGTTTCTCCAACCCTTGTAAATATTATATATTGTAATTCTTTTGATGATTCAGATGATGTTGCACCTGTGCTACTGTATGTGGGTTTGGGTCGGCACACTTAGTTTGTAACTTTGTAGTCATTGGGCATGGCCATGTGTTACCCTCGAGTGTGCACCACCCCAAGGAACTGACAGTACTCCATGTGAAGTTTCATAATATAGCTGAAGCCCCTATTTAACCGGGCTACATTTGGAAGCCCATGAGAAAACTCTTCAATGCAGCCTACAGCTAGCCAGATTTCCCGGCCACTTGCCAACGATTATATAATCTATCTCTCTCATATGAGGCAAGGGGCTACCAAACCAAAGAGTCTTATTGATAAGCCAAAAAAAAATTTATGTGTTTCTATCAGTCTTTTACCCTTGTTTTATGCCCTTGGTGTGACATTCATATTTATCAATACAGAATAGTTCTCTTGTCTTTCATTTGTCTCAGAGAGGAGGACCGAGCACCATAGTCATCTACAGAGGCCGGGCACTGTCACACATAGTCGGCTATACAACTCGGGCACTGTCTAAATACCAGGGCTAACTCCACACACACCCTCACACTCACCCTCCTATCTATTCAGGGCCCCCGCACCCCAAACCAGGCTCTTTTTCATAGGATTGACTGTCTCCTTCTATTGCCTCCACTATGAAAATCTCCAAGTGTTTACCGCGTTGTTTTATCGCGTTTTGTAGAGAGAAGGTGCAAATTCAAGCAGAGAAACAAGAGAGAGGAAGGCGGAGGGATTTTTTTGTGTTTAATATATTACCGCGATTGTTTTCGCTAGTATTACCACGTATATTATCGTGTATATTACCGTTGTTATATCCGACAGCCAAATTTAGCACCTAAACTTTCAAATTCTGGCTTAACCCCTTCCCCCCCCTTCCTTCAAATTTTGGTGTTTCCCTCCTCTCAATAAAAATTAAAGAATATTGTATATAATTTTCAAATTTAAAAAAGAAGAGAAAGAAAGAGAGAGAGAGAGAGAGAGAGAGAGAGAGAGAGAGAGGGGCGGGGAGAAGGAGACAGTGGGTATAAGATTACACTTGGTTACAACTAAAATAATCATTGTCAATTGATTAACATAATTGAGCATATTCTCAAATCTAAAGAGAGGAAGAGGGGGGAGAGAGAGATGAATGGATTACACGACCAAAAAACTTCATAACTGTAAAATGTTTATGAATCATCTTCCAAAATATCTCTACATGAAGCATCATTCAATTCTAAACTCATGGCTCCTAAATCAATAATTAAAGAGGAAAACGAAATTTTCGTTTGTGGATGCATTGCCTTCATCATCTTCGAGTTCGTCATCCTCCATCTCATCATCTTCATCATCATGACAATCACCCTTGCTAAGACTTGCTGCCACCGGACTTGATTCATCGACCTCCCTCTCCTTTGTTTCCACCTCATCCAAAGTCGGAGGTGGAAGAGGGTCAAAGATAGTCTCCACTTCATTAGTGGAAAAAATGGTTCTCCCTTGAGGTGTTACGAGAATTACCAACCAAAGTTTTGGTTGGTGGAATTGCTGGGATATAGACGACCTATAAAATAGAAGCTCAAAGTGAGTAACATTGGTATAAATAACGCTACAAGCAAATAAGAATAAAAAAGGTACATATCACTCACCTGCTCACAATTGCGCGGTAAAACTAAATTGTCATACCTCCCTGTGTGATGCACACTAGAGTCCACCATGTGGAGGCCATTCTCATGTCGTTTAGACACATTTGCAAACCACTTGCACTCGAAGATGAAGATATTAAAGATTCTAAAATTAACATTTAGTATCCTTTCAATAGTTCCGTAGTAGCTGGCTTCATCACCGTCTGTGTCAAACTTGCCCATGATCACACAATCCATGGTGGTTTTACGCGCGTCAATGTGGTGGCGCGTACGAAAGTGACGACCCTTTGACCACATAGAGTTAAAGGAAAGGCACTACAAAAGAGAAAAATATATTAATTTATCAAATACATATTAAAGACAATTTCAAAAAATAGCGTTACAATATGGTTTAGGTATATGAGTACTCTAACTTTGGTACGCAGCCTCGTGCATACTCCCATTCTTTGCTGGTGATGTCTTCTCCGCTCGCTTTTGCCTCGGTCATTCTCTCATGAATCCACTCTGCACTAATGAGATCTGGGAAACATGCAAGGTGTTTAGGTACTTAAGGCGCCCTCCTTCCTCCATGTGCTTGTTTCCATGCTTCCCTCTTGCAAACGCCTTGCCTTTGCCACTGTCCACAAGTCCACCCACTTGGTCATAATCTTTGCATTGAGAATGCAAAATTTATCGACCACTCGGGATAGATTCATATCCATGTTAAGTAGTTTCCCCTTTTCACTTGGAAAGCGTGAAGTCATCCTTGCATCTTCCTCGTCTAACCACATGCGAGGCATTGAAGGATCAACTTGTGCCAAATACTCTGATATGTAAACAAATGCCTCTTGAATGATCCACCCTTCGGCTATACATGCCTCTGGTTGAGACCGTAGCCGCACAAAATCTTTGAGAGTCTTTAAAAACCTCTCTAAGAAGAACATCCATCGTGTGTGCACTACTCTACATATAGCGATCTCCTCCACCACGTGAACCAAGAGGTGAATTTGACTAAGAAGGACTGATCGAGAAAACGCATCTTCAATGGCACACACAGTTTCTGTTGCAAGTGTTTGAGCAGCACGGATAGCATCTATTTCAATTTCTTTGGAGCTCACAAATCTGCAAGAAAATACACAAGGATACACTAAGTGCTAGTTGAAATTATTGTGTACATAAAAAAGGTGTAGTTGAGTGGAGTCTTGTGGTGTACCTTACTAGCTCTCCTAGTTTGAAAATAGCGTCCCTGACTTTCTTGTCCCAACATATACACATACTCACCGGTAGAATGAACTACAATGTAAATCAGGGAAAGGGAAAGTGAGAGATAGTTATGAAGTCGCGGAGCGGAGCGTGGGTCGACTCTCTCTCTCTCTCACACACACAGTGAGCTTACACAGTACACAGTACGCAGAGATCTGTTAGAAGGGTTATCTCCCAAATCCTTAGTATTCACAAAGAATATGTTAGTATATACAAAGAGTTAGAGGTAAGTGAGTTAGGCGGGCGGCCGGCCATATCCGCATAAGAGGCCACTTGGGCTTTAATCCCAACAACCTCCCACTTAAAGTCCAATGTGGCACTTTAAGTAACTGTAAATCTATGAACATAAATGTACAAAGATTTACATGGCTGCCATCTATCCAATGCCCAATAACTCACGACAATGCACAAAGCCCTCTCCTGGAAGTCCCTTTGTGAGTAGATCAGCAGGATTGTCCTTGGTGTGGATCTTCAGCAGTTGTATCTGCTTGTCTTCAAGTACTTCCCTAATGAAGTGATACTTCACATCAATATGCTTAGTCTTCGAATGGAACACTGGATTCTTTGCCAATTGTATAGCACTTTGACTATCACAATATAACTCTGGCATATCTGCATTGATTCCCAAGTCTGCAACCAATCTACCAAGCCAAATAGCTTCTTTGCATGCCTCATTTGCTGCAACATACTCAGCTTCTGTAGTAGACTGCGTAACACAATCTTGTAATCGAGATCGCCATGATATGGCACCTCCAGCCAATGTAAAGACATAGCCTGATGTAGATCTCCTCTTATCCAAGTCTCCTGCATAATCTGAGTCAGTGTATCCTCTGACACTCAAATCCTGACTACCATAGCATATGCGCATACTCTTTGTATGTTTTAAGTATCTCATGATACCTTTCACTGCCTCCCAATGTTTCTTGCCGGGATTTGACATATATCTGCTAACCACTCCCACTGCAAATGCAATATCCGGACGTGTAGCAATCATTGCATACATCAAACTACCCACTGCAGACGCATATGGAATCTTATCCATTTCAGCCTTTTCTTCCTCAGACACAGGACAATCTTGTTTGCTAAGTTTCACATATGGTGGCAATGGAACACTCAATGCCTTTCCCTTCTCCATATTGAAACGTTGCAAAACCTGGTCAATATACTCTGTTTGAGATAACCAAATCAACTTCTTTGATCTGTCTCTCTCAATGCGCATACCAAGTATATGACTTGCCTCACCCATGTCTTTCATGTCAAACGATTTTGCCATCTTTGACTTCAAAGCTGAAATTTCTTCCAAGTGTTTGCCAGCAATCAACATGTCATCCACATACAAAATAAGGATCATCCAACTGCCATCCTTAGCCTTCTTTGTATATAGACAGTGATCGAACTCACTACGTTTGTAGCCTTGAGAAAGCATAAACTGGTGGAACTTATGGTACCATGCCCTCGGTGATTGTTTTAAGCCATAAAGACTCTTTAACAACTGGCATACCAAATGTTCCATGCCTTTCTCAACAAACCCTTCTGGCTGCTGCATGTAAATTTCCACATCTAAATCACCATGCAAGAACGCTGTCTTGACATCCATTTGGTGCAACACCAAATCCAATATAGCAACCAATGCAAGAAAGCATCTCAATGTAGTCATCTTGACCACTGGAGAGAAGACTTCATCAAAGTCAATGCCTTGTTCTTGCTTAAAGCCCTTGGCAACAAGCCTTGCTTTGTACTTTGGCTGACTATCATGAGCGGTGATCTTATACCTGTAAACCCATTTACAAGGTAGAGCCTTTTTGCCCTGTGGTAATTTAACCAACTTCCATGTCTGGTTTTTATGCAGAGCTGTCATCTCTGACTGCATGGCCAACTGCCATTTTTTCGAGTCAACCACTTGTAATGCTTCCTTGTAACAAGATGGTTCTCCGCAATCTGTGAGCATGACATAATTTAGAGATGGCACATAACGATCAGGTGGTTTGGAGACACGCTCAGAACGTCTCACCACAACTGATTCTGCCTCTCTAGCCACTATAGGCTGTTCCTGAGCCTGACCATGCTGTCTTGATGTGCTAGCACTAGGTCCATCTTCCCTGAAGACAACTCTTCTGATCTCCTCTGTCTTCTCTGGCTTAGCGTGAAACTTGGCTTCATTGAAATGCACATCATTGCTACGAATAAGCTTTCTGGACTCAGGATCCCAAAGCCGGTAACCCATCTCGCCCGATTCTCCGTAGCCAAGAAATATACACTTCTTGCTCTTTGGTTCTAACTTATTTCTGAACTCCTTAGGAATATGGCTATAAGCTTCACAACCAAAGACTCTGAGATGCTTATACGAAGGTGCCTTGCCTGTCCATAGCATCTCGGCCACTGCACTCTTATCCAGAACCCTACTAGGAGACCTGTTGATCAAATGGACTGCTGTAGCCACTGCTTCCGCCCAAAATCCATCAGGCAACTCAGCATTTGACAACATGCTTCTGACCTTCTCTTGTATGGTCCTATTCATACGTTCTGCAACCCCATTCTGTGAAGGATTATATGGTGCAGTAAGTTCCCGCTTAATCCCTTTTTCTTGACAAAAGTCTTGAAAAGCTTTGGAAACGTACTCTCCACCATTGTCAGTTCTCAAGCACTTCAGCTTCTGACCACTCTGATTCTCCACCAGCTGCAAGAATGTCTTAAAGACCTTGAGCACCTCATCCTTGTGCTTCAAGAAGTAAACCCATACTTTGCGAGAATAGTCATCTATGAATGTACAAAAGTACGCTGCTCCCCCTAGTGACAAACTAGGCATTGGTCCGCATAGATCACTGTGTACAAGAGCTAACCGTTCGTCCCTACGAATCCTCTTTGATCTGTGCGGTTCCTGTGTTTGCTTACCATAAACACAATGCTCACAAAACTCGAAATCTTGAAATGAAAAGCCAGGCAAATAACCATAATGAGAAAGTATTTCCATTCCTCTTTTTGACATATGTCCCAACCTACGATGCCACAGTGACACACTTGGCTGCTCAATCACATTAATTACATGGTTTTTAACCTCTGAAACATGTAAAGTGTACAGAGTTCCTGACTTGCTGCCATGTGCTACAGTCATCGAACCTTTGGAGATCTTCCAAGCGCTGTTCCCAAAAACTGTCACATAACCCGCATCATCCAACTTCCCTGTACTAATCAAGCTCTTTCGGATTGCTGGAACATGTCTGACATTCTTGAGCCATAAAGAAGAGCCATTCTGAAACTTCAACTGCACATCTCCCACTCCAAGTATGTCACAAACCTGCTCATTGCCAAGTCTGACATAGTCTTTAGTAGCCACATATGATGTAAACCACTCTTTGTGCGGAGAAACATGTAAAGATGCCCCTGAGTCGATAATCCAATCACTCATAGCATGTCCATCCTCTGCAGTCAAGAAAACAGAATCAAGATTGCTTGTAAGGAAGATGTCACCAGCTGCTATACCAGAATCACTGTCTGAACCAGATCCTGTGACATTCACCTCTTCAATCTTCACTGAACTCTTCTTTTCATCTTGCTCAAAACTCTTTGTTTTGCCTTTTTCTTGTTTCCACTTCGTACAGTCTTGCTTCATGTGACCCTTCTTGCCACAATGGTAGCATTCTATGTCATCCTTTGACTTCGAATCACGAGACTTACTTCGGTTTTGTGCCTTCTTACCCTTCTTCTCTTTAAACTGTTGTCTCCCTCGAACGACCAAAGCACTATTGCCTTTGCCTTTGTCAATGTTCTTCCTGTTCACTTCCTCTGTGAGCAAGCTGCCTTCTACATTGGCACTTGTAAGACCTTCTGGCAC
Source organism: Adiantum capillus-veneris (assembly GCF_014529385.1). Lineage (NCBI taxonomy): Eukaryota > Viridiplantae > Streptophyta > Polypodiopsida > Polypodiales > Pteridaceae > Adiantum > Adiantum capillus-veneris. The sequence continues at coordinate 29,884,092 of NC_140936.1, forward strand.
GACAGAATTACTTAACGCTGTACGAAAAGTATCCCAACTGTCTGGCAAAGTGATTAAGAGAAACATAGCCTTCACTGAATCTGGAAAGACTATCTCTTGTGCTGTTAACTGGCTGAAAATTGAGTGAAATTCATTCAGATGATTTGACATGGCTGTCCCTTCCTTCATCTTCAAATCCACCAATTTCTTGAGCCAGTAAATCTGAGAAGCAGCACTTTGTTTCTCGTACATATCACATAGCTTTTGCCATACGCCATACGCTGTAGTCTCTTCTGCTACGTTGAAGTAAACATTTTCTGCCAGTGTCAGCATGATTGTGGAACAAGCTAACTCGTCAAGCTCTTCCCACTCATCTTCAGCCATAAATTCTGGTCTCTCCCCTTTGAGCTTCAGTGGCTTCACTTGTTTTTTCTGCACCAAAACCTGCCAAATCTGCTTCTTCCAGAATGGAAAGTTTGTGCCATCCAGCTTCTTTATGTTGTAAAGAGTCTCACTGTGAGAAGATGCCATATCTGCCAAACTGTTTACTCCTGAGAAAAATCCGGCAGAGTTTCCCCTGTAAACTGGCCTCTGTACACAGTAAACAAGTTGTAATCAACAAGCTGAACACCTCTCCTCAGGAACTGTCAGTATTTTGAAAATTTTTGACAGAGTCTCCCCTATAAACTGAGCTCTGGGAACCAAAAGATAGCTCAAGAAACAATCATAAATAGCTTACCAATGACAAATCTAAAAAATCCCTGTAATATGCTGTCCTGTAAGCATACACTGTCTCCTCTCTGGGCGATGACAGAACCTGTATCTGTCTCAAGACTGAGCCCTGAACAATGCCTCAACGGCCTGACGCATAAGATGCAATCCAGTGTCTACACAAAGTCATACATCCTAAGGGATAAAAGTCGCCGAAGAGGATGCGTGTAGAGGGGAACTCCAGCAACCTAATCCACCTCACACTGGGTAACCCAGCCCCCAGTGCTTGGCTTCAAAAAACCTCACACACGACCCTCTCAGATGGCTCGGCAAACTGCCCAGAACTAGCATACATCCTATAATAGACCAATCACTGTCCTATGACCGCTGCGGCGGTCTGTCTGCTAGCGTGACTCACAACTAGCAGACCCACAATCACAGTACATCAATCTGCAATACATGCCAGTGGTGTCAAGCCGTCGTATGGCCACACCTCCCCTGGAACCTGGCAAGCACAAGAAGTAGCAATGCAGACTGCAATATATATATCTGATGATATATATGTGTACCTGGTCTATAGATGATGCTCTGAAGACGAATAAGTGATGTATGTCGATGTCGATATTGATGTCGACCACCTCCTGCTTGCCAATCTACACAAGACGGATTTCTTTGCGGCTGAAATCTATCTTCTGCTGTAGTGCTCAGAACGAAATTCTGAGGGCATAAACGGCTTCGAAAGGGGGGTAAAACCCCAGGTCGCCTGATGGAAACGCTCCCGGAACGCCGAGTGTGAATTTTCGAACTCCGGATCCAGAATCTGCCGGAAAAGTGCACGCGCGCGCGATTGCGCAAATCCGCACTGAACCAAGGCTCTGATACCAATTGAAGTCGCGGAGCGGAGCGTGGGTCGACTCTCTCTCTCACACACACACAGTGAGCTTACACAGTACACAGTACGCAGAGATCTGTTAGAAGGGTTATCTCCCAAATCCTTAGTATTCACAAAGAATATGTTAGTATATACAAAGAGTTAGAGGTAAGTGAGTTAGGCGGGCGGCCGGCCATATCCGCATAAGAGGCCACTTGGGCTTTAATCCCAACAAGTTATACACACAAACTATAGATAGAATAGGGAGTATGAAGATTACCTGAAGCATCTTGTGCCAATCATGGGACTTCAACCTACACAATTGAACGCTTCCACCCTTCTTCGCTTTTGTGGAAGCTCCCTTTAGCGACCTCATGTATCATGTTGGTGTGTGAATAGAGGCAATGGTACCCATGGTGCTTTAGGAAGCACAATCTTTCCATTGGGGCACGCCATGGAGTAGCAGAGACGGGGCGACGTTTTAAAAGCGTCAGGACAATGGCAAGGCCGGACTAGACAAGGGCAATGCCGGGCTAGGCAGTGTGGAAAGGGAGTCCAAATAGGGCAAAGGGCTACAAGCCATGCTATATAGTGGGTGGTTGGGAGGTGGACTCCTAGTTTCTAGTCCCCCTTGTCTAACATTGGTATCAAGAGCAAGGTTACTATTTTTCGGAAGGCACGGCCGTGGTGTTGGAGAGCCACACAAACTCTTGCATGCTTTTGCATGTCGAGGTCAAGAAGGTCGTGGAGCTCACCCCCTGTGAGGAGGACGACAAAGACGACGGCGTGGGCAACACCACTTGCGAGGGGAAGAGGCCGACAAGCGACCTGCACCGAACCTCGCCCTCTCGGGCTTGATGGCATTGTGCGGGTGAGCTGAGCGTTTCACGTGCCTGACACAAAGGCTCTCGACCACCACCCAAGGCGGGGGGAGCAAAAGCTCCCACCTCGCGCTGTCAGCGGGCCGCCATAGCCTGTGAAGAGCTTCTTTTTTCACACCCGGTGGGTGCCCAACCCATTTGGGGTTAGTGGCTACAAATTTTTTTTCCAACCAAGGGAGGGTACCCACAGCGGGGTACCCCCCCTCCCTCTTGTGAATCTTCGGGCGAAGCTAGGCATACCGAGAGGGCCGGCAAGTACATACACCCACACAAATTGTCTGCGTACTATTGGTAGAAAATCAGAGAATTAACAAAGTGTCTCAAGGGGAGTGAGAAGTGACATTATGTCTCAAAATTGATTGCGATCGAAAGCAATTCTACTCATACTCGATTCGGCTACAACGGGTTAGGCATTCCCTACACGGCTGACATTTCGGATCGATTTTGACTTGGACAATATCGATTTCGACGGGATTAGCAAGGCTAATTAACCTTTGTAGTGCTCTCAATATCAAGAGAAAGAGCAAGGCATATAATTTTTTCAAAACTTCATTCAAGTCATCTTCAAGTTATCCAAACTACAAAGATCAGTGTAATACGGGTGCTCAAGGCAAGCACACCTACACTATCGGATTGTTTTCTTGGAACTGGGTGCAAGATTACATCCTCAGTGACAATTGGAGCACCAATGAAATTAGCAAGGCTAATTACTCGTATCAACGGGATTCTTTATCAATTTTATCGGTTGCGGTGCATCCCTACATCTACGAGATTATTCTTCGACTCCAGGTATTTTTCTTTACGACCGTCGGCGGAGTTAGCACGACTAATCACTGGCCTGTGCTACGAGTTTCTGTGTTTGATATGGCTACGAGCCTTTCTGCAATCCAATGTACTATTTTCTCCTTTGTTCGCACAACACGTCTTTTCCATGAATGAAAAAATTGATTGACTTCGAATACTTGGAGTCTGCTTCACTTGTCGATGCCGCGGGGTCGGAGACTCTCATAGAGGGTACCCACGTGGCAACTGGGATGGATGATACATACCCAGGCAGTCTCTCTTTCTCTCTACGAGTATGTACACCTCCTCCTCAGAGCGTGTTTGATATTCTAGAGGATGATAGTGACTTGCCGGATGCTAGGGAGTTTGTCACTCGACAGGACTGGCAAACTTTTGATGCCCGATTTCGCAAGCTAGCTGTACGGGTCCAAATATTGGGTACGCAAGTGGAACTCTCACACGATTAATTTACAATATGCTACCAGGATCAACTTTTCACTTGCTGGAAACCCAAGGGGTTGTCTACCCACCAGTTATGACCAAAGAGGTCTAGCATGCACAAGATAATTCGGTGGTAGGAACAGATCCGGTCGTGACCAACGTGGTCAAGAAGCGACTATCACAATCCGACTTTCGACGTGCAAAAAGTAAAAAATTATTCTTTATTTGCTTAGGAACGCATCAAAAAAAGCAGTGTCCACATGTCCGACAACTTAAGCATGATGCATTAGTTCATGATTTGACATAAACTCCAGTTTTGGTGTAGGGCACAGTAGTTATATGTCTTCATACGTGAATGTGGCTTTTTAGAGTATTGTCCGTTTTTTAAATTGGGTAGCGTTATGCCCCGATTTCTTTTCTGATATCATAATTTTTGGTACGATCAGTCCATACTCTCGGCTTATACGCTCAGTCGAAAACAATATGAGGTGCATGAAGGATCACTGACTTAGGGTGTATATGATACACATGCCACACAATTTTACATTCCGCATTTAATTGGACAGTATTGTTTGTTGTGCAATGCCAAATGCTTGGTCAATTTCACATGACAAAACTTCTAATTCGTGCTACGATTGCTTTGGCGTTCTCAGGATTTTTTTGGAAGAAGTGATTGCGCATATGTACATACCCATGCATGGTGCATCGAATAAAGGATTTCCTATTTTTCAGAGCCAGGTGGTTTTCGTGGGGCCGACATGTGTACAGGTAGGGCAACATGTACATAGTGCATCGATTTTCACTATCACCAGTACCAATGTGTTTTTTCTTTAATAATGAGGAGTTGGTAGCATGTAAAAATTCTCGAGGAAGCTATCCGCGGACCGACAACATGAGGTAATCAGGTGCGTCAGATGGCATCTAGTGGCATCACGAGGTCGATTGGGGTCAATATTTGCACGTGGATGAGTACGGACAAAACGTGGGTGTTTTCTTATGATAATTATGCAAAAAGGTCATCATGAGAATTGTATTCGGGGGCCACTTCACGCGATGGCGGGATGCATTATTGGAAAATGTTGAGTGCCAGGTGTGCGGATGGATGCAGCAGGGTAACAACTATGCACTGCGAGGCCGTTTTTTGGCATGTTCGGGGTCCGTTTGAGGTCAACTAAACGGCCAAGGGTGCCCAAGTAATAAAGCTAAGTGTGGGAACCGAAAAAATAGAGAGAAGACAAGAAAAAACGTGGAGAGAAGAGAAGGAACAGCCGCAACTGTGTTTTTGCTATTTTTGGAGCCTGTTTTTGGCCATAAACTGCTCATCCGAGGTCGGATTTGAGCACTTTGACATTGTAGACTGTGGTTTTGGGCCGTTTCGGATGCATGGCGCTGTCCATTTTGCCAAATTCTTCACTATTTTTTAGCTATTTTGGTTGTGTAAGTTTCTCCTATGAGCAAAGCTTCTACTCCAATTTGTGATTGTATCTGGCATATTTTACCCATATTGTGTGCTATTTGCCCCATTGGTGTTGGCCCAAGCTGAATTGTATCTAAATATTAGAAATTCTCCTCTTTTGAGCTGAGTTTTTTGGGTGTGTGTGTGTGTCTCTCTCTCTGTGGAGTGGGCAAATGGATAGTTTCTCTCCTCTCACTCCATCAGTGTGTTCCCTATCTCGGCCAGGTGGGTTGTGTAAGCCGAGTGGTGCCCCATAGTGTGTGTGTGTCATCCCAAGAGTGTGTGTCGGGTCATTATAGAGGCATTGTGTGTGTTTCCATCCCGCTCACATTCTTTTGGTGCCCCCACGGAGGATCTTCTTCGAGTACCTTCTACTTCGAGCTTCGAGCTTTGAGACTCAGGATTACAGGTTACAGATTACAGGGACAGGTACAGGTGATTCACACAGGTACAAGTAGCTGGAGTAGAGTGATATACTCGCAGTGGAGTCACTTGCAGTTGCCATGGATATGCATCAATTGGTGCATGTTTGAGCGCATTGTCTATTGGTATTGTACGTTACTTGTGGAAACTACCATTGTGTGCCTTTGATGAGCCATACTTGGTTTTATTTGGCAGTTCCAGCCATTTCTGAGACTTGGTCTGGAAGATAGTCATTTCTGAGACTTGACTATACGAGATTTGCATAAGCCTTCATGAGAGGGTCAATAGCGTGAGGTTCTATTGAGCTGGGGGATTCTCAAATGTGAGATCATTTTGGTGATACAGGTTGCTAGAGCACCCTTTTCATGACCTCGCCATAGGCTATGTACTAGTGATCCTACTTGATGCTCGGGTTCTATTGTTGGCAGTTTATGCATACCTATACAATCTATATTTTGGGTGCTTACTGCTCTACTTCTGGGGAAACTCTGCCAAAAATTTTCCAAGTGCGGCAAAGGCTAAGAAAGATGGGTCAAGAGCAGATGGAAGCCTTGCCGGAAGAGGTGGACAAGTTATTGAAGGCAGGGTTCATAGTCCCAGCGGAGACCACAGAATGGGTGAGTCCAGTAGTAGTCAGCCCAAAGAAGGATGGGAAGTGGAGGATTTGTGTAGATTTTAAACCCTTAAATGCAGCCACTAAGAAGAACCCATATCCTCTTCCATTCATTGATTAGATCTTGGATTCAGTGGCAGGTTATGAGAGGTACAATGTGTGTGATGATTTTTCAGGCTATTTTCAATTGAAGATTGCTCTTACAGACCGAACAAAGACAACGTTCATTATTCCATGGGGTTGTTATTTTTACACAGTATTTCCATTTGGGTTGACAAATGGACCATCCTTTTATCAAGAGAGAGAAAATTGGGTATTGGCACCATTCATTGGTAGTTGTGTTAAAGCTTTTATGGACAACTTCTGTGTCTACAACAGTAGGGTTGAACACCATGAGAAGTTGCAGATGGTATTGGCTCGATATGATGAATGTGGAGGACAACTAAATCCAAAGAAATGTCATCTAGCACAGCCAAGGGTGAAGTTATTGGCCCACATGGTGTCAGAAAATGGCATTGAGGCTGATCCAGACAAGGTTAAGTCTATTATTCTTCTTCCATCATTTACGAGTACAAAGCAATTGGCAACCTTTATACACAAAGTGAAGTACATGGCGTGGTTTATTCCATTGTCTTCACAGCTCCTTTATCCATTACAACAAGTGGCAAAGCATGATCCATTGCAATGGGATGACAAGTGTGAAGAAGTGTTTCAAGAGGTGAAAGAGGTGTTAGGGGGGTTGTCAGCCATGCAGGCTCTTGATTGGGAGCAAGTGTTTTATGTAAATCCATTAGTAGGGGATGATGCCATTGGATCCATGCTATTGCAAAAGGGGAAGGGCAGCCATTATATGAGGCCAGTGTATTGTGCAAGCCGAGTGAAGCTGGTAGCAGAGAGAAAATTCTAGAAAGTAGAGCCAGTGATGGCTAGTGTAATATTTGCTTATCAATGATTTCTTCATTACTTGCTACCACGACCTTTTGTTTTCTTGACAAGTTATGCCTTTTTGCCACATTTAATTAATGGCACTAACATGTCAAATGTGGTCAAGAAATGGGTAATTGAGCTGCAAGAGTTTGAGTTCTCTTTCCTAGTGGAAGACAGTACAAGGGCTACCCTAGCTGATTTGTTGACCTACAAGGAGAATCCCCTCCTTGTTAAGGAAGAGGTGGTGAGAAAGGTAGTTGAAGAAGTGCCACAAATTAGCAATGCACATGTGTTGTTCTTTGATGGTTCATGCAGAAAGAGCCATGATGCGGCTTCAGGGGGTGTAGCACTTTATGATCCAGAGGGGAAGCTAGTATGCAAGAGAGGGTTCAAATTGGATGCACATAGTAACAATGAGGCTGAATATGCTACTTTGAAAGCCGGACTACACATTTTTTTGAAGCATGGGATTAGAAGGTTGAGCATAAAAGGTGATGCCTTGTTAGTTGTGAAGCAAGTGTTGGGTGTGTGGAAGAGTAAGAACACCTCATTGAAGGAAATGGGTTTCAGAATTAAAGGCCTATTAAAAAAGTTTGAAGCATGGAGCATCGAACACATTGATCATGCTTTAAATGGAGAGGTGCATGAAGCAACTCAAAGCATGATTGGGGAGCTATTTGTGTTGAGGACTGATTTACCTCTTTATCATGGCCGTGAAATTTTGGCTCAAGAAGAGGAGTTTTTGCTAACAGGAATCATTCCGAAGGACATTCAGAAGTCTAAGAAGTATGGTTTTGTGCGTAGAGCATCCAGGTACAAATTGATTGGTGATGTCTTGTACATGAAACGGGTTGATCTTGTGTTGAGACGTGTACCTTGGCGACAGGAGCTTTACAGAGTGTTGGAAGAGAATCATGAAGGCGCATGTGGTGGCCATTTTGCTCTAAAGATCACCTTACATAAGATCTTGCAAGAGGGGTATGTATGGCCTAGTTTGCACAAGGATGTTCACCATTGGTGTAGGTCTTGCAATAGGTGTCAAGAATTTGGGAAGAGAGTGTTGAAGCCAGAGCTATGAAAAAACATTATGGCATTTGATGTGTTTGAAAATTGGGGGATTGATGCAATAGGCCCGCTACCTATCACAAGCAAGGGCAAAAGCTATATTTTGACTGCAGTGGACTATCTCTCTAGATGGGCAGAGGCTACAGTAGTAAAACAGATCACTGCAAAGGATGTGGAAAAATTTGTGTACGATGAAATATGTTGCAATTTTGGGGTGCCACTAGAGCTACTTTCGGACAAGGGGCCAGGATTTAGAGCTAAACTGCTAGACTTTTTATGCGCGAAGATGAAGATTAGGCACCAACATACCACTCCTTATTACCCATAGTGTAATGGCTTAAATGAAAGATTCAATGGTGATTTGGTACAAATTCTTTCAAAAGTGACAGAGCACCAAGGAAAGAATTGGGATTTGGAATTGGCTAGTGCATTATGGGCTTACCATACTTCAGTAAAGACAGGCATAGGGTTTACTCCATTTCATTTGGTATATGGAAAGGAAGCACTATTGCTTGTGGAAGTAGAGTTGCTTGCGGTCAAGATGTTAGAGAAGTTGCTTGGGCAGCCTAGTGACACATTCAAAGAGAGACTCTGATAGTTACAAGAGGTTCAACTGGATAGGATGAGTGCATTGGAACATTATTGGCAAATGCAAGATAGGTCTTTGACAAAGATAAATTAAAAGGTCAAAAGTAAGGGTATCAAGAAGCATAACTTAGTTTTGCACTACAATATTAAGTTGGACAACACCTTTCAAAAGAAGTTTCAGATTAAGTGGAAAGGCCCTTTCAAGGTAGTGGAGTGTTTTCCGAATGGTACATATTAGCTAGCTAACCTAGATGGAATCCTACATAAGTCAAGGGTAAATGGATTGTGTCTTAAATTATATCATGCCAGGTTAATGATGCTGGAGCAAGATGAGCTGTCTCTAGAGCAATTAATGTTGGTGAGGGATGAGGAGACCTGTGACGCGGTGAGTCTCATATCTCTTTTTGTTGCTGCTGATCATGAATGCTCTAGTAGGCTAGGGGATGGGCAAATTATGTCAGAAGTTTTTTGGAAGAAGTGATTGCACATATGTACATACCCATGCATGGTGCATCGAATAAAGGATTGCCCATTTTCCAGAGCCAGGTGGTTACGTGGGGCCCACATGTGTACAAGTAGGGCAGCATGTACATAGTGCATCGATTTTCACTATCACTAGTACAAGTGTGTTTTTTCTATAATAATGAGGAGTTGGTAGCGCGTAAAAATTCTCGAGGAAGCTATCCGCGGGCCGACGACATGAGGTAATCAGGTGTATCAGATGGCATCTAGTGGCATTACGAGGTTGATTGGGGTCAATATTTGCACGTGGATGAGTACGGACACAACGTGGGTGTTTTCTTGTGATAATTATGCAAAAAGGTCATCATGATAATTGTATTCAGGGGAAACTTCACGTGGTGGAGGGATGCATTATTGGAAAAAGTTGAGTGCCAGGTGTGCGGATGGATGCAGCAGGGTGACAACTATGCACTGCGCGGCCATTTTTTGGCCTGTTCGTGGTCCGTTTGAGGTCAACTAAAAGACCAAGGTTTCCCAAGTAATAAAGCTAAGTGTGGGAACTGAAAAAATAGAGAGAAGACCAGAAAAAACGTGGAGAGAAGAGGAGGAACAACCGCAACTGTGTTTTTGCTGTTTTTGGAGCGTGTTTTGGCCATAAACTGCTCATCCGAGGTCGGATTTGAGCACTTTGACATTGTAGACTAGGATTTTGGGCCATTCCGGACGTGATGGCACTATCCATTTTGCCAAATTCCTCACTGGTTTTTTGCTATTTTGTCTGTGTAAGTTTCTCTTATGAGCAAAGCTTTTGCTCAAATTTGTGATTGTATCTGGCATATTTTACCCATACTATGTGAGCTATTTGCCCATTGGTGTTGGCCCAAGCTCAATTGTATCCAAAAATAAAAAATTCTCCTCTTTTGAGCTGAGTTTTTTGGGTGTGTGTGTGTGTGTCTCTCTGCTTGTGTGGAGTGGGCAAATGGATAGTTTCTCTCCTCTCACACCATCAGTGTGTTCCCTGTCTCGGCCAGGTGGGTTGTGTAAGCCGAGGGGTGCCCCATAGTGTGTGTGTGTGTGAGTCATCCCAAGAGTGTGTGTTGGGTCATTATAGAGGCATTGTGTGTGTTTCCATCCCGCTCACAGCATCAAGAGTAGTGGAAACCAAGTTGGGAGCACCTACATTAATCGGGATATCATCTCAACGAATCCCTACCACTCCAGTCGATGCAAGGCACTTTTGGTGTTAACTTTTACATTTATGACGGTCACGGTAGCCATGGGCTTCCACTTTTCTATGCACGGCATGCTAACCAGGTGCTATAAAGTACGCTTCCGTCCTTACATAGTCATCACAAACCACCACTAAAAGGAACCTAAATCTATGGCTTAATTCACCGGCACAGTGCCATATTTAAGTCATTTTTGTACAGTCAGGATACCCTACATGGTAGGTGAGGTCAGATGTGACTTTTGTTTTCTGTTACCTCTCTCGATGAGAGCGTTATACGGTCAGATTGTTGCATGCTTAAAGGATAAGCTGCACGCTACACATAAGATGCACACAAGCATGCACGCGGTATATACAAGGTATTAACTTAAGTAAATTTCCTCAACCCAGCATTCTCTCTCTCTCTCTCTCTTTCCTATCTCTCAAAAAGAATAATGAAAACTTTTTAAGAATCTTTTGGTACATGTTTTGTTTGGGGGTCAACATGAGCCAAGGTGCTCTAACTCTCAGCTAGAAATTGGGCAAGATGCCCTCTACATTAGTCTTCATCATTTTCACCATGATTGAACACTAATTGCCATATACGGGCTATGAGCCACACATGTTGACTAAGAGTCATTGTCAGACCTCAGGTACGACCCACCTATTGGAATTCCTGGGGTGATTGTTCTTAAGATCGAACAGATCTATCCAGTGTATTACACATCGATGTTAATTGACAAGCCAAAGTCTTGTCATTAAGGATGTTTAGGGTGTCATTTGTGCACAACATGTTTTCAGTCCGACACTCGAGTTGAGTTTTTATGAACTCATATCAGCTGATCTCTACCACGGATTTTAGATACAACAAACCATTGTGATAGCATGGTTGTCCATAAGAGCTAAGCCTTTCACTAGTGTGGATCTTCTGCTCTCTCTATAGCATTACGGGTGTCTATGGACGCATAGTTTTGGGGTAAGACCCAACAGGTGCTTACTCAACCACCCCATAGGCATTGAAGATCACAATTGATCTATCCCATTTGTACTTTCACAGAAAGAGGTCCTCAATCTACCAGGGGGTAGTGGATAAATTCAACTTTTCAAGTTGATTCCAATCATTTTTATACACGGTCGACTAGGTTGGTTACCGTTACCTACTAGTTGCGCAGATTCTATAAAGGGTCTTACCAAGGGGTTTGACTACGTAGACATGTTGGTATACCCGTTGGAATATTATTGTGTATATCGACGTGCATACCGAGCCTATTTAGACGCTCATACTCACAAAAAACCTGCAGTTCTTTTTGAACATCGAGGGATGCCATCTGGTGTTGCATGTACTACAACACCAAAAGCAACCCTCTCTACTTAAAGGAGAGAGTACAAAAGCAATCGCACTCCACCTCATATTGCCTAAAAACTCCACAGATGTGTGAGTACATATTGACCATGACGAGATTCACAAAGCATAACCATAACAATACTTGTAAACCATAACCATCGTGTAAAGCACAAAACATAACCATAATTGAATTTTGAAACCATAACCATAACCATAACCTTAAGTGGATACCAAAAGCATAACCATAACCAAGTTCTCAAAGCATAATCATAACTTGAGTAGATTCCAAAACCATAGCCATAAACAAATTCTCAAACCATAACCTTAAGCAGATTCCAAAACCATAGCCATAACCAAATTCTCAAACCATAACCATAACCATAACTTTAAGTGGACTCCAAAACCATGACCATAACCAAATTCTTAAACCATAACCATAACCTTAAGCGGATTTCAAAATCATAAACATAACCACATTCTCAAACCATAAGTATAAGCGGTTTTCAAAACCATAACCTTAACCAAACTTTCAAACCATAACCATAACCTTAAACGGATTCCAAAACCATAGCCAAAACCAAATTTTCAAACCATAACCATAACCTTAAGCAAACTACAAAACCATAACCATTTACTTAAGGAGATTACAAAACCATAACTTTAAGTAGATTACAAAACCATTACCTTAAATAGATTACAAACCCATAACTTTAACCATAAACTTAAGCAAAATACAAAACCATAATCGTAACAAAATTCTCTAACCATAACCATAAACTTAAGGAGATTACTAAACTATATCCATAACCAGATTCTGAAACCATAATCAAAATTGAACATACATGAACATATCTAGAACCATGGCTACTGTCTAAAAGTATATATGAATCAAAAACATAATCAGCTATACACCAACATGCACAAATGAAAATATATACATCGACCAGACTGATCAAGGTAGGGCCTCCTAGTCGACAGCTTCTCCCTTATCTTGAATCTGCAAAAGATGAGTTGATAGTCATGTTTGAATCCCTATTTCTCCTCTCCACCTGTCGGAGGATGCTTCATGGCAAGCTCCTGTAATATAAACACTTAACCATATGATAAAAATTTGAATAACATATGTGCATATTCTATTTACATAGTGTATGACGTACAAACTCATGTCGAAGAGTTTTGTAGTCTCCATTCCCAAGATGAGAAGAGTTTTGTAGTCTCCATTCCCAAGATGAGAAGATCCTACAAAATCCAAGTGTGCTTTGGTTGCATCTCGCTACTGCTGGAACCTGTCTAGATGCTTCTGCTACTCTTGAGAAATCCTTGCCCACTCCTCTACATCCAACCATACAAGTGTTGGCTCACCGGCTTTGTATTTGTCTCATGCTTTGGATCGATGATGTGACATTGTTGCAATAGCCACTCCCATGATCCAATCATTGGAGACTGTGTCGTATCCCTCTTCTGGCTTGTACTCTCTATGAATGGAATCAATGATGTAATTCTTTCTCTCCGCATCCTAATTTTCCCAATGCTCCATCATAGAGTGCCCAAATTGCACTGTACAAAGTTGGTGTGACCTCTAATGCATGGCCTTTTTGGCCCTATCCATAAATGGTGCCCCATCCATGGTCTTGTACACCTTGCTAGATTAACCTCATATGATTCCCAAGGTGTACGTGGTGTACTCGTTGGTGTACTATCTACTAAAGAGAGAGGTGGACTTGGGCATAATTCCAAATCGAGCTACCAATTTGGTTGAAGTTGGCCTTGGCTTATCCATCAAACAAGATAAGGTTTTCTTGGTCTTCTCGCACTTTATCGCATGATGTGCAAAGTGTGGTATTTTTTTCATCAGGTCAAGGTTGACGGTCCCCACAAAATTTGGTACCAATCTCGCTTTCATCTTTCCTTTTCTTTTGCAATCGGTTCTTGCTCTGTAACACTCTAGCTTATATATTGGTGGTCCTCTGGTTCATCTCAAGGCATGAATACATGGGTGGCCATCCAATAAAAGCTAAGACATGAATACATGGGTAGCCAGCCAATAAATGTTAAACTAAAAATGCATGAATGCACAAACATGTAGCATAGGCATGCTTGCTTCAATGCATGCTTGCATGCCTCTGTCCCCAGATTTCAATGTAAGCTTGAATTCATGCATATAAGCTTATGGAGCCTGAATGTATGCACAAATTTCTAGCCTCTAACCTAGGTTTTCTTCAAAGCAAGCTTCTAAGATTATCGACCTTGGAAACAACAGTATTATGTGCAAAGATAGCCAACAGTAAAATACATGAATGCATGTATGCACTAGTAATATATAAGGCTAAGAAACTTATTAAAACACATGAATTCTTGCAATAGTACCTCTATGTTGAGAATGAAAATATTTGCCATCTTTGAAGGAGTGGAGGCCTTGCATGAAGGAGTAGTGAACACCTTCTTTGTCCTCTTGTGACAGAGGATGTTGATGATGTGAAAAAGGAGATTTTGAGGGTGGAGGAGAGGGATATGGAGAACGGGTTTTCTTCATCCTCCTTAATGACTTGCTTTCCTTTGATTTAGCAAGAGGAGTCACCTAGCCACCATCATTGCCCACCTATGCAATTGTTGACAACTAGGCTTCATGATTGCGTAGTGAGGTGCTTGCCCCCACTACTTTCACGCATGTAGTGAAGTTCTACAATTTCAAAAGAGTGAAGCTTTTGCATCAATTTGCACCTAGCTACCAAACATCCCACCCCCTTGCTACCAACCCCAAAAATAGGTAGCTAGGTTACAACATATTCATGCATATACCCATAGAAATACCTAAAAAAGGGTTGTCATTGGCATCATACGCACGATCATAGTCCTTACCGTAGTTGTCTTCAAGTTCATTGTCATCAAAAGAAACATCTTTGATGAGGTGGATTGTTGCACCATTTGGGTGGTTGTTGTTGAAGAATCTTTGGTTGTGTTTACGTGTTACTCCATTGGGTTAGCCATTGTTCTTAGCATCATTAGTTGATGTTGCATACTACATTTAAAGCATTTCACCTTTTATTACCATTAGGAAGTTGAAGAGGATGTTGATTGGTTGGATGATTTTTGTTGCCATGTTGCTTCATGTCGCTATTGTTGTTGCCATAGGGCTTTGAAAAAACATGAATCTCTTAAAGAAAGCTTGGCTTTGATTTATGTTCTTATCAAAGTTAGTAGAGAATGGAACTTTCTTGTTACCGTTAATGTTAGTAGGCTGATCAGTGTGGGATTGTTCTCCACCTTACTTCTTCTCCACATTAAGAGCCAAGCTATAACTTTGTACAATGAATCTTGTTCAAACATACCTACCTCAGCACCAATCTAAAATTCTAACATTGATATGTATTTACGCTTGGATTTTATGTGGTTGACATGTTCAATGGCTTGCTACTGAATGAGACAATTCTAGAAACAATTAGTATAGGCTTTCACATCTGCAAGGTCTCCAACCCGCTGACACCAAAAGCGGGATGGTCCCATTGACAGGTCTCTAGGCCTACTAAAGTCAAAGTCTTTAAACAAAAACAAATTCCAGGGAATTCACCCTTACCATTGGTAATGGTTTAGGTTTATAGCCCTAGAAGAGACCTAGTCCTCTCGCAGTGGAAACGGGACCCTATAAAAAAAAACTCAGGCCCTAAATCTTCATCCTTTAGATTAAGGTTTCCTTAGCCAACGCTTTTTTCCCTCTAGCATGTGTGAGGGCACAGCCGCTGGTGGATTCCTTGTCCAAGTGACGAAGTTTCTAAACGTTTTAGTGCACGGGAATGGATAGTTACCTGACTAATCAGGTCCACCTGTCCATGATTGACAACCTTAGTCAATCCCCACTTACCACCCCGCACTCACACATGGTTCTATTGTTGTTTAATTACTACCACATTCTTTCCACAATTAAAATAATGATTCCTTTTTAACTTTTCAAACTGCATTTCCTTAAGACAACCTTTGAAAACAGTATTGAAGACATTCTTTCAGAAAACAAACATCTTTAAACTTAAGACAAGATACAGTCATTTTATAGTATCACTGACCAGTACTAACTTGTCTCAAGACCACCTATACAGGGGTGAAAAACGGCACCCATTCCTTATTTATATAACCGGGGTGGAAAAAGTAGTCACCCAAAGTCCGGGCGTCCATATGCCAAAACCAGTTGCCCATACAACCGGGCGGTTCCTCTAGGATAAACTTAAAAGTACTATCCATAAACATAAACAAGCACGGGGTAAGGACTCCACACGTGCCGAGGTAACCGACTCCTCCATGATGATATCTCCATCATTACTCATTACCTGGAGTAAAATATTTCCAAGGAATCAGAGGTGTCTTGAGACAAGCTGTCTTAAGGATGGTCAAACATTTCTTTCCTATTTCAACCAGTCATAACCCAATCATTCCTTTCCTAATTACAATCATTGATCGTGGGTTTCGTGGAAGTTACCCTCCATTTACAGCCAGTTTTTTTCCTTCCTAACCTTACTTATGCAATGCTTAACTTAAAATGAACTCTAAAAGTTATTAATGGCATAATAGAAATCCACTTGGGACTGCTCGTCCATCTGTTGTGGGGCAGGTGCCCGTAGACTCTCCTTTGTTGGCCTATGGCTAGGCCCTGCTTCATGGTCATTAGTTGCTTTGTTGCGTTTGTTACTAATATCTTCTTCTTCAGTCAAAGGATTCCCCCTGGTTCTCTTGGGAGCCATTTCGGCAGCCTTATAAAAATACTTAATCCATTAGAGGATTAATTGAATAACATTTACTTTCCTTGTTTACCCAAATATAAGGATTTTTGGAATAAATAGGGATCTTTAATAGTCGTTTTGATAGGTTGCCCATCCCATAATTTAATTATGCTATAAGTACTTTTTTCCCATCCTGTAATAAGGATTTTGGACCTCGGTTAATTCTTTGGTAATTAGATAAATTTATTTCTTAATTTTTCTTGTCCATTATATACAAAAGTCGATTACTTTTGACCAAAATACATATCTAAACTATTTATCTAAGGTTAGGATAGTTATCATAGATTTCCCAAGGTATATTCCTTCTCTGGTATTGATATCAAAGGTTTTCTATTTACTTTACTATATTTCCCCTTTTATTTTTCCCAAAAATTAGAGTAATTTAACTGGAATATATAGTTAAACTAATTTTCTAATGGTAGCATAATTACCCCAGGTTTCCTGAGGTCTAATAAACCTCTGATAAACATCTCATTTCAATTTAAATCCATTTACTAATTTCCCCTATTTAAATTACTCCAAAAATAGGGTATTTTAGCTAAAGTAATTATCTAGATTAATTTTATGAGCTTATCCTAATTATCACAGGTTTTTGAACACCTGATTAACCACTTATAATTATATAATACCATTTGAATTCTATTTACTAATTTCCGCTATTTAAATTACTCAAAAAATAAGGTATTTTAGCTAAAGTAATTAGCTAGATTACTTTTCTGAGCTTCTCCTAATTATCACGGGTTTCTGAACACCTAATTAACCACTGATAATTATATGAAAGCATTTAAATTCCATTTAATAATTTCCCATATTTAAACTACTCAAAAAACAAGGTATTTTAGCTAAAGTAATTAGCTAAATTAATTTTCTGAACTTCTCCTAATTATCACGGAACTTGAAACACTTAATCAACCATTGATGATTATATGTCATTATTTCAATTACATTTACTAATTTCCCCTATTTAAATTACTCAAAAAACAGTGTATTTCTACTAAAATAATTAGCTAGATTAACTTTATGATCTTTTTCTAATTATCATGGGTTTTTGAACACCTAATTAATCCCTTATAATTATATCACAGTAGTTGAATTCCATTTACTAATTTCCCCTTTTTAAATTACTCAAAAAATAAGGTATTTTAGCTAAAGTAATTAGCTAGATTACTTTTCTGAGCTTCTCCTAATTTTAACAATTTTTTGAACACTTAATTAACCACTGATAATTATATGAAAGCATTTGAATTTAATTTAATAATTTCCCCTATTTAAATTACGCAAAAAACAAGGTATTTTAGCTAAACTAATTAGAAAAATTAAGTTTATGGACTTTTCCTAATTATCACGGGTTTTTGATCTTCTAGTTAACCACTGATAATTATATGAAAGCATTTGAATTCCATTTACTAATTTCCCCTATTTAAATTGCTCACAAAATAGTGTATTTCTGCTAAAATAATTAGCTAGATTAAGTTTCTGAGATTTTCAAAATTATCACGGGTTCTTGAACATCTAATTAATCATTGATAAATATATCATATCATTTGAATCCCATTTACTAATTTCCCCTATTAAAATTGTTTAAAAAATAGAGTAATTATGACTAATTAATTAGGAAAACTTCTCAAAAAATTATAGAATAATTTCTCTAGATTAATAACTGTCTAATGTATCTCTGATAATTACTTGAACTTAATCTAATCCTAATTAATATTTTTACCATTAATTCATGATTAATTTGGCTAATTTCAACCCTATTATAATAGGATAATTAATTAGCTTAGTATTACTAAGTTTAATTCTAATAATCAGCAGAGATTAATTAATTAAGAGAGGTTTAAGGAGCATGCATAGGCTTGATCTTTGATTTATTAATAATTTATCTTAATCTAACCTTGCTAATTAAGAAGGATTAGGTTAATTACCGTTAGGGTTACTCAATTAGAGATTAAACTCTAATGTTTTTTGCGTAGTGTTTCTCCCTAGATGAGAGAGAAAATTCTCAAGGCTCCGAGTCTAAGAAAATATGAAGAGAAAGGTCCTTTTTATAGCTTTTTCTGGGCATCTGGCAGATTTTGGCAGTTTTCCCCTAGTCCAAGCATCCCCCTAGCTTGTATTTTGCGCCATTTTCAGCCATCACTGCTCCTGGCAAGTTTCCTCAGCTTCCACACTCACCCCATACCTTCCAGAATTTGCCTGGTTGATTTTTGCAGATCTTTAATGATGAAATTTTGAATTTTCTATCTAACTCTAGAACCTTAGTGTAAAGAAGTCTTTGCTAATGATTAATAATGGAACCATCCAATTTTTGTTATTAATTGAATTTCTATGGTAATTTTCCAGGACCCGTAACTGTTCTCGTTTTTATCGGAATCATATTCTGAAAATTTCTAAACATAGTAAAGCTCTGCTTATGATTCCAAAAATACCAACATTAATAGTGTTTGGAGTCCTGCAATAGTGTTTTCCATTAAGTTTTTCAAGCTTAGTACAATCTTTAAGGTTTCGGAAACTGGAAACCTTACAATCACCCCAACTTAAGGATTTTGGGAAAATCCTTGTGAAGGGATACTTCATCCTCCTAGGTGGCATCCTCGGTAGGGTAGTCCTTCCATTTGACCAAATATTCTCTGATAACCCTGTTTC
Source organism: Adiantum capillus-veneris (assembly GCF_014529385.1). NCBI lineage: Eukaryota > Viridiplantae > Streptophyta > Polypodiopsida > Polypodiales > Pteridaceae > Adiantum > Adiantum capillus-veneris. The sequence continues at coordinate 29,903,259 of NC_140936.1, forward strand.
TCAGACTCCTTTTCCTGGTGTCGAGAATACAATCTGGTTGGAGTTCAAGAATTCCTTGTTTCTGCATCACAATTTGTTCGTTATCTAGAGTATGATTTGGATTTGGGATGTAAGGTTTTAGAAGACTGATATGGAATACATTATGGACCTTAAGGTGCTCCGGCAATTTTAGTTTATAAGCTTGATCACTGATTACTTTAATCACTTCATATGGTCCACAATATCTGGGACTTAGTTTTTTGTATTTTCCCAAGGATAGAGTGCTTCTTTTTGGTCGAACCCTTTGGAATACTTTATCTCCTTGTTTGAAAACCCGATCAGACCGTTTTTTATCAGCATACTGTTTCTGGCGATCCTTGGCAGCCTGAATGTCTTGCCTTATGGATTTGGTTTGGGCATCCATCTCCTCCAACATTTGCTTTGAAGCTTCTACTCTTGTAGTAGGGTCAGAAAAATTTTGGGGTTATATACACTCATGCCCATAAAGAGCATTGAATGGTGACATCCCAATGCTTTGAAGAAAGGAAGAGTTATAGGCGAATTCCACCAGAGGAAGAAATTGGATCCATTTCCGAGGTTCCCTACCACAATAGGCTCTAAGGATGTCTTCAATACCTTGGTTCACTCTTTCTGTTTGTCCGTCTGTCTGGGGGTGATAGGATGTACTGAAACATAGCTGAGTACCTAAGGATTCAAACAAAGCTTTCTAGAATTTTGAAGTGAATTTTGCGTCTCTATCACTGACTATTCTCTTAGGAAGCCCGTGTAATCTGAAGATCTCTTTGATAAAGAGACGGCTTATGTCTGATGCAGTGTAAGTTGTTTTTACAGGCATCAAGTGGGAGACTTTAGTCAAAATATCTACTACCACCATAATGGAGTCGTAACCCCCTTGAACAGTGGGAAGACCTGTTACAAAGTCCATGCTAATAAGTTCCCACTTCATTTGAGGAATGTCCAGAGGTTGAAGTTTTCCTGGCATCATTATTCGTTCAGCCTTAATCCTTTGATAGGAAAGACATTGTTTGATGTAACGGAGTATATCTCCTTTCATTCCTGGCCAGAAATAGCTTTTTCTTATGGCATTAAGGGTCTTTGCATAGCCAGAATGGCCGGCAACTGGAGCGTTATGTCCTTCATAAAGGATTAACCCCTTTAATGTTGGATTTTTAGGAATGTAAAGCCGATACGTATAGTAGAGAAGCCCCTCCTCAAGTGAATAATCCTTGATTCTGTCTTTCTCTTTCTCTTTTAGGTCCTGTTGATTGATAACCTGTAGAAGTTTTTGATAATCCTTATCTTCCAGGGAAGTTTCCTTAACTTTGTTGAGGATTGGATTGTCAACTATGGAAATAGCTCCAAGAAAAACCTTATGACTAGGAGCGTCAGCAACCACATTCTCTTTCCCTGGTTTATATTTTATCTCAAATTCATATTCCTGTAAGAGTTCTATCCATCTTCTCTACCTCATGTTGAGTGTTGCTTGTGAGAAAATCCATTTTAAACTCTGATGATCGGTGATCAATTGGAACTTTCCTCCTAGAAGATAGTGCCTCCAGAGTTTTAAAGCATGGACGACAGCTAGAAGCTCCAGATCATGAGTTGGATAATTCAACTCGTGGATTCTTAATTTTCGTGAAGTAAAGGCGACTGGTCTTCCTTCTTGGTTTAAAACTCCTCCTATTGCAAGACCGCTGGCATCTGTTACTACTTCAAACTCTTGAGTGAAGTCAAGAAGTTTGAGTACACGAGCTAATGTGAGATTTTGTTTTAATTTGAAGAAACAATCCTCCTGTTCTTTTCCCCATGTAAGTTTGGCTGTCTTTTTAAGTAGCTACGTCAAGGGTGTGGCAATAACTGCATAATCTTTGACAAAGATTCTATACCATCCTGTAATGCCCAAAAATCCTCGAATCTCACTGATCGTTTTGGGTTGTGGCCAGTCTATTATATCTTTAATCTTTGAGGGGTCTACTAAGATTCCTTCAGGGTTTATTATAAAACCAAGATAACCGACTTCTGGTGTGGAGAACACACATTTACTCATCTTGGCATATAACTGATGTTGGCGTAGAAGATGGAGTACTTTCCGTACATGGTCTTCATGCTCTTTTTCATCCTTAGAATATACCAGGATATCATCGAAAAACACCAACACAAAATCATCCAGATATTCTCTGAATATATCCTGCATGAGACGGTTAAAAGTGGTTGGAGCATTCATAAGACCAAAGGGCATCACTATGAATTCATAATGCCCATACCGGGTGTTGAAAGAAGTTTTGTAAATATCTGCCTCCTTAATTCGGATTTAGTGGTAACCTGATCTGAGATCAATTTTTGTGAATACCTTGGCTCCATGTAACCTATCAAGCAATTCATCGATGCGAGGAATGGGGTACTTATTCTTTACTGATACCTGGTTAAGCCCCCTATAATCAATGCAGAGACGTTAGGATCCATCCTTCTTCTTTTGGAATAGAACAGGTGCTCCCCAAGGTGAAATGCTTGGTCTTATGAATCCCTGCTCAATCAGCTGACGAAGCTGTTCTTTTAATTCAATAGCTTCAGGGAGGGACATTCTGTAGGGTCTTTTTGAAATTGGCTCACTTCCTAGAAAGGTTTCAATTTCGTGATCTATATCTCTGGGAGGAGGTAAATTCGAAAGATCTTCCGGAAATATATCCGAAAATTCTTTAAGCCATTCTGGAGTTGGGTTGTCCCTTGAATCATCTGCCTTATTAAGTTTTACTACAAAGATCTGTTGCCCTTTACGTAACCCCTTCAGAAGTCGACTAGCCTTGACTAAATGAGCCTTAGGCTTCCCGTTTATTCCTTGTACTAATGTTTCTTCACCTAAGTGATTTTTGAAGGTTAAGTTCCCTTGAGCACAGTGAATTTGAGCTTGATTTTTGATTAGCCAATCCATTCCAAGGATACCATCATAGATTCCTACTGGAAGAGTTCGAAAGTAGGATGAAGTCAGGGTTCCCCCTAGTTCAAACTCAACTTTCCCAGCTGTAAATTGAGATAGAACCTCTTTCCCATTTGCTAGCTCTACTACTAATTTCTTAGTAGGATATTGATTCAATTTAAGTTTCCTTAAACATTTAGGAGAGAGAAAAGAGTGTGTGCTGCCACAATCTATAAGTAGTTCAAATTTTTCACCTTCTCTATTTGTAGTGGTTTGGATGACAGCACACTATTGCCGAGCTCTAGGGTTATCAATGGCGGCAAAAAGAGTAGCTCTTTCATCTTCCTCATCCTGCAAAGTAGGCTCTCCTAATGCAGCATAAGCTCTGGCTCCTCTACCTCTTCCTCTGCCTCGTTCTCTATTGCCTCTACCTCTTTGATTATTTCCTTGTCCTATTTGAGTCTGAGAAGGGGTTTCGGTAGCAATTTGAGGATTTTTCCCTTCAGGACATTGACTCTTGTAGTGTCCCATTCTATTGCATCCATAGCATTTGATGTTCGGAAAAGTCTGCTCTATAGTGGCTACAGCTGACATTGCCCTTCGTTGACCTCCTTGATTATAATTCCCCCTTGCTCTTCCTCTAAAGTTATTGTAGTTGTAATAGTTCCTGGCAGGAGGGTTTCCTTCCGCTGCAAGTGGTTTAGCTCTTAGAAGAGCATCTTGAATAGAGGTGGGTCTCATAGCTTCCAGCGGTTACTCAAGGGTTTGTTCAAACCCTGACAAAAGCAGCAAATCTGTTGTTCCATAGTCATTGGTGGTGCGTAACGTCGTAAAGACACATATTTAGTGTAATACTCTTCCAAAGTAAGACCTAACTCTTTGAGGGCGAATAACTCGTTCATCTTGATAGCTTGGTGAGCTGGAGGAAGATATCTTTCTTTCACTGCCTGCTTCATTCTTTTCCAAGATGTACTAATGGAGGGATTATCTCTACAGTATTGTTTCCACCAGAGTTTGGCATCTCCGATGAGTCGGAACATTCCTAACATTGCTTGATTCTCTGAAGCAGTCCCTACTGCCAAGAAATAATCATCCATGGCATCGAGCCATGCTTCGGCATCACGTTCTAAATTGGTTCCTTCTCCCTTGAAAGTTGGGAGTTGAACTTGTTTTAACAGTAGTTTCTTTTCCTGGGTGGGAGTATAGAGACTTTTGGCAATTCCCCGAGTTTGTAATTAATGAAAATGCTTTAGTGTTTATACTACTTTTGTTTTGTCATGCAGTTCTCTAATTTATATACTTTTTAACACACTAAAAACAAAAATCTGACAATCATTAACACCATTCCAATTTAACTACACAAGCATGTCATAAAACCATGGTATATACAAGGTTGATACAATACTGACTCATATTATGTACAAGATGGGCTCATGCTATATACAATGTGTGATTCCCTAAATCAACAACCTCTTTACCACTGGTGGGTCTGACAGGGGATCAAAAAAGATGACGTCTTTTGGTCCCCTAAACCTTGGGCCTACCCTCATGGGCCTGATCTTACCTGGGTATATTACTGTGGCTACCTGATCATAGACCCACTGATTCTATAACACTTCTACCCCATCTACAACAATGGTCTGATCTGGACCTTCAGTCCCACTAAAGAAGAAAACTTCGATGGTCCGAAGTGTTTCTGCCCACTTGAGTCTTTTTAGATTGAGTGTCAACCCTTCTAACTGTCCCGCATCAATTAGGAAAATTCCGCCAAACTGTGACTAGCTGATTCCCCATGTAGGAGGAGGGGAAAACATTAAATCTAGCAATTGCATGATGCTCTTGCGAAGTACAAAATTGTTGGAGCTGCAAGCAGCCTCGAACATGATGTTGAAAATCACAAACTTTTGGTAAGCTTGGCGGATATTTTCCTGTATTGATAGGGAAATTCTCATTTCACAATATATCATAATTAAAAATGCAATACAACTTATGCCTATTTCCCAACTTTTACCCTCCTAAGGTCAAGACCCTATTAAACCATGCTCTGATACCACTTGTACGGTCTCCAACCCGCTGACACCAAAAGCGGGATAGTCCCATTGACAGGTCTCTAGGCATTAGGAAAATTTTGAACTCATTTTTGGGCCTTTTAAGAGTGCCACATCATCAAAGTTGTACAAAAGAAAGCAACCCGGTAGACCCCTCTAAATATTGCTAAGAACCCCATGATATGACCTATCATTGGAAAGTTCTTGAAAAATGGATTTTAAAGAGCCAAGGTCCGAAAATTTTGGATGACTTCTATGAAAGTTATGCCATTTTTTTTCAATCAGCCAGGTTTTGTTACCGTTACGGTAATCTAAAATCACCTTTTTCTAGATCTACATGAAGGCAATGTCCGATACATGCATACTATATATCAATAGATAGCATTTGACGAGTAGATTCTAAATATCCAACCTCCGACAAGTTTGGATTTTATTTGCAAAAAATTTACCGATCCCCAATTTTTGAAAGCTATGCCACATCAACAATTCTTACAAGGCCCATTTTTTAGTCCAAACTTTTCCTAATGGCCTACTAAAGTCAAAGTCTTTAAACAAAAACAAATTCCAGGGAATTCACCCTTACCATTGGTAATGGTTTAGGTTTATAGCCCTAGAAGAGACCTAGTTCTCTCACAGTGGAAACGGGACCCTATAAAAAACAATTCCGGCCCTAAATCTTCATCCTTTAGATTAAGGTTTCCTTAGCCAACGCTTTTTTCCCTCTAGCATATCTGAGGGCACAGCCGCTGGTGGATTCCTCGTCCAAGTGAAGAAGTTTCTAAACGTTTTAGTGCACGGGAATGGATAGTTACCTGGCTAATTAGGTCCACCCGTCCATGATTGACAACCTTAGTCAATCCCCACTTACCACCCCGCACTCACACATGATTCTATTGTTGTTTAATTACTACCACATTCTTTCCACAATTAAAATAATGATTCCTTTTTAACTTTTCAAACTGCATTTCCTTAAGACAACCTTTGAAAATAGTATTAAAGACATTCTTTCAGAAAACAGACATCTTTAACCTTAAGACAAGGTACTGTCATTTTATAGTATCACTGACCAGTACTAACTTGTCTCAAGACCACCTATACATGGGTGAAAAACGGCACCCATTCCTTATTTATATAACCGGGGTGGAAAAAGTCTTCACCCAAAGTCCGGGCGCCCATACGCCAAAACCAGTTGCCCATACAACCGGGCGGTTCCTCTAGGATAAACTTAAAAGTACTATCCATAAACATAAACAAGCACAGGGTAAAGACTCCACACGTGCCGAGGTAACCGACTCCTCCATGATGGTATCTCCAGCATTACTCATTACCTAGAGTAAAATATTTCCAAGGAATCAGAGGTGTTTTGAGACAAGCTGTCTTATGGATGGTCAAACATTTCTTTCCTATTTCAACCAGTCATAACCCAATCATTCCTTTCCTAATTACAATCATTGATCGTGGGTTTCGTGGAAGTTATCTTCCATTTACAGCCAGTTTTTTTCCTTCCTAACCTTACATATGCAATGCTTAACTTAAAATGAACTCTAAAAGTTACTAACGGCATAATAGAAATCCACCTGGGACTCCTCGTCCATCTGCTGTGGGGAAGGTGCCCGTAGACTCTCCTTTGTTGGCCTATGGCTAGGCCCTGCTTCATGGTCATTAGTTGCTTTGTTGCATTTGTTACTAATATCTTCTTCTTCAGTCAAAGGATTCCCCCTGGTTCTATTGGGAGCCATTTTGGCAGCCTTATAAAACACTTAATCCATTAGAGGATTAATTGAATAACATTTATTTTCTTTGTTTACCCAAATATAACGATTTTTGGAATAAATAGGGATCTTTAATAGTCCTTTTGATAGGTTGCCCATCCCATAATTTAATTATGCTATAAGTACTTTTTCCCCGTCCCTTAATAAGGATTTTGGACCTCGGTTAATTCTTTGGTAATTAGATAAATTTATTTCTTAATTTTTCTTGTTCATTATATACAAAAGTCGGTTACTTTTGACCAAAATACATATCTAAACTATTTATCTAAGGTTAGGATAATTATCATAGATTTACCAAGGTATATTCCTTCTCTGGTATTGATATCAAAGGTTTTCTATTTACTTTACTATATTTCCCTTTTTAGGTTTTCCAAAAATTAGAGTAATTTAACAGGAATATATATTAAAATAATTTTCTAATAGTAGCATAATTACCCCGAGTTCCCTAAGGTCTAATAAACCTCTGATAAACATCTCAATTCAATTTAAATTCATTTACTAATTTTCCCTATTTAAATTACTCAAAAAAGGGTATTTTAGCTAAAGTAATAAGCTAGATTAATTTTCTGAGCTTATCCTAATTATCAAGAGTTCTTGAACTCCTAATTCACCACTGATAATTATATCACAGCATTTGAATTCCATTTACTAATTTCCCATATTTAAATTACTCAAAAAATAGAGTATTTTAGCTAAAGTAATTAGCTAGATTAATTTTCTGAGCTTCTCCTAATTATCACGGGTTTTAGAAAACCTAATTCACCACTGATAATTATATGGAAGCATTTGAATTCCATGTAATAATTTCCCCTATTTAAATTACTCAAACAACAGGGTATTTTAGCTTAAGTAATTAGCTAAATTAAATTTCTAAACTTATCCTAATTATCATGGGTTTTGGAACATGTAATTAACCACTGATTATTATATGTTAGCATTTCAATTCCATTTACTAATTTCCCCTATTTAAATTACTCAAAAAACAGTGTATTTCTGCTAAAATAATTAGCTAGATTAACTTTCTAAGATTTTCCTAATTATCACGAGTTTTTGAACACCTAATTAATCTCTAATAATTATATTATAGCATTTGAATTCCATTTACTAATTTCCCCTATTTAAATTACTGAAACAATAAGGTATTTTAGCTAAAGTAATTAGCTAGATTAATTTTCTGGGATTCTCCTAATTATCATGGTTTTTGGAACACCTAATTAACCACTGATAATTATATGAAAGCATTTGAATTCCATTTAATAATTTACCCTATTTAAATTACTCAAAAAATAGGGTATTTTAGCTAAAGTAATTAGCTAAATTAACTTTCTGGACTTCTCCTAATCATCACGCATTTTTGAACATTTAATTAACCACTGATAATTATATGAAAGCATTTTAATTCCAATTACTAATTTCGCCTATTTAAATTGCTCAAAAAATAGTGTATTTCTGCTAAAATAATTAGCTAGATTAACTTTCTGAGATTTTCTTTATTATCATGGGTTTTTGAATATCTAGTTAACCACTGATAAATATATCATATCATTTGAACCCCATTTACTAATTTCCCCTATTAAAAATGTTCAAAAGATCAGAGTAATTATGCCTAATTAATTAGGAAAACTTATCAAAAAATTATAGGATAATTTCCCTAGATTAATAACTATCTAATGTATCTCTGATAATTACTTGAGCTTAATCTAATCCTAATTAATATTTTTACCATTAATTCATGATTAATTTGGCTAATTTCAGCCTATTATAATATGATAATTAATTAGCTTAGTATTACTAAGCTTAATTCTAATAATCAAGCAGAGATTAATTAATTAAGAGAGGTTTAAGGAGCATGCATAGGCCTAATCTTTGATTTATTAACAATTTATCTTAATCTAACCTTGCTAATTAAGAAGGATTAGGTTAATTACCGTTAGGGTTACTCAATTAGAGATTAAACTCTAATGATTTCTACATAGTGTTTCTCCCTAGATGAGAGAGAAAATTCTCAAGGCTCCGAGTCTAAGAAAATATGAAGAGGAAGGTCCTTTTTATAGCTTTTTCTGGGCATATGGCAGATTTTGGCAGTTTTCCCCTAGTCCAAGCAGCCCCCTAGCTTGCATTTTGCTCCATTTTCATCCATCACTGCTCCTGGCAAGTTTCCTCAGCTTCCACACTCACCCCATACCTTCCAGAATTTTCCTGGTTGATTTTTGCAGATCTCTAATGATGAAATTTGGAATTTTCTATCTAACTCTAGAACCTTAGTGTAAAGAAGTCTTTGCTAATGATTAATAATGGAACCATCCAATTTTTGTTATTAATTGAATTTCTATGGTAATTTTCCAGGACCCGTAACTGTTCCCGTTTTTATCGGAATCATATTCTGAAAATTTCTAAACATAGTAAAGCTCTGCTTATGATTCCAAAAATACCAAAATTAATAGTGTTTGGAGTCTTGCAATAGTGTTTTCCATTAAGTTTTGCAAGCTTAGTACAATCTTTAAGGTTTCGGAAAAGTGTTTGGAGTCTTGCAATAGTGTTTTCCATTAAGTTTTGCAAGCTTAGTACAATCTTTAAGGTTTCGGAAACTGGAAACCTTACAACATATTCATTTCAATTCTTACGAACTACATCCCATTGATGTCATGTTTTATCTTTGTATTGTGTGGATAAAAGTTGGGGTAGATTTTTTTAAAAAAATGCATGCCAAGTACATGGTCATCTACCATGCTATTTGGTGGCATTCCACCATAGTGCAGCACTACTAGTGAGGTGATCTTATGCACGTTCAACCATTTTACATTCGAAAAAATATTCATCATGAAAATAATCATATAATTGACTAACCCATGCCAAAACAGTACTAGCATCTTTAGTGCCATCAAATCTTTGAAAGTCAAAGCCTTTTTGCTAATTTTGTTTTACTTTAAAATAAGTGCAAATTGAATATATGCAGTGTGAAACTATGGAAGTGATTCTTCCAATTCTTGTCTCCGCATGCACTCATGTGGAAGTGATTGTTGCAAATTTGTAAGCTACTCAATGTTGATTGGTGGTTGTGGAAGATGATCCATGATGGGTTGCTTTTTCTCTTCTTCTTTTTTAAAATTTCTTCTTTAAGTAGATATTTGTATAGATTAAGATGGTATGCAAGCAGTAGGAAGATTTTTTTTTTGAAATGTTACTAAGTTGTAAGTTTGTAGGTGATTGCCCAATTATGCAATACAAAAGTGAGGTTGAGATTGATGATTTGTAGAAAGATTGGTATGCAAAAAACAATTTTTTTGCATTTAAACTCCCCTTGCAAGTTTGCAGGTGGGAATTGATAGATGAATCCACAAAAGCAGCCACTTCCTTGAAACTTTTAGGATTTTAAGATGAACTTCAATTACAAGGTTGGGTTTCTTTTGCTTTAAGTCGGCAATATTTAGATCTATCTATGTGGGATTTGTCGATTAATGAGAGCCTTGGTTAATGAAAGTCTGCAGGTTTGAAGATTTTAGACATTCAAGATTTAAGGATTGTTTTTTTTTTATTGGTGACAATTGGGGAGCCACTAGTGAACAAGACAAAGCATATATGCACTCGGTATTAGTCCGGCAACGATGGGGAAAGAAAGATTATATGGAGCTTTCAAAGGGGGGGAGAATTCACCCTTAAAACAAATGTCCATGGTCTTAATGGGTGGCCAACCAAGGGATTTGATTAATAAGGACCACCCCTTTTTAATTAAAGTGTGCAAAAATGAAGGGTTTGAAAGATGACAATGTGAGAGATCTAATAGCCAACAGCGTGAAAGAGAGATGAGGTGTTGGTGGTTATTACAACCATTGACTAGTGTGGCAGTTTGAAGCGGCGTCGTGTAGCTTTGTTCCCATGATAAGAAATATAACAGGAAGATGCACATCAAGCTGAATTGAAGCTTACCTGATTAATGATCAGTGTTCAGGGATTGCTAGAAAGCTAGTTTTACGATTAATGTATGCCAGATGTGGCTTTAAAAGGACAACATGTGCCTTCATGATGCTTGAAAAGAGTATGCTTGAAGTGAGCACAGATGGGAGTTTATGATCTAGAATTGTAGTGCTTGAAGTGCTCCACCGGCCTGTCTTTATGGCTCATTGATTGGAGCTACGATGAAGAAGTTATGGCAGTTTAAAGTTTAAGTTGATGCAGATCCGTACCGGATTGGGCACCTGCAGCTGAGGGATCAGAGATGAAGTGAATGCATAGGCATGAAGTGCTCACTTTGTGGAGCGCGTCGGTCTTTTCAAATCAGTGATGATCAGAGTTACGATTACCAAATATTGCCAGATTAAATTTCACTGGAAGCCAGTTTTGTACCAGTTTGGTCGCCTCGATTGGTGTGCCATCTGGGAGTTTTGAGCTTCATCTAGGTTTTGGAATGAGGTATATTAAATAATCAAGTATAATCTTGTCTAGAATGCCATCTCTTGCAATACATTGATGGCAAGAAATACCCAATAGGGAAATAACAAGAAAGCTATGGTTGGCTTGGCACCAGATCCGGGCCAAATGTGGTGCTTGGATGATGATTTGGCCAATAAGTATTCTTAACATAATGCTTTAACAATGTTTTGGTCAATACATATGGTGCATGTGGTGTCCTGAAAAAATCACATAAAGTTTTTGATGAGTTTTAGATTCAAACTATCGTCCATGGAAAGCATTAATTGTAGGGTATGCCTATCATGCTTATGGAAAGGAAGCCATGGGAGATCTTAATCAAATATGAAGGATCTTGCTAGTGCCTTGGTCGTTGTTCATGATAAAATGGTGTCTTGGTCATTGTGTATAACAAAGGTGGTGCCCTTTGAAGGCCACCCTCCCAAGGGGATAGGCTCAATGGCCGCCCAAGGGGATAGGCTTTTGGCCACCCAAGGGGATAATCTCAATGGCCACCCTAAACTTATGAGGGGTGTGGAAAAAGGGAAAAAAAAGGGGAGATGGTGGCAAGTAGCAAAAACGAGTGCAGGGAGGGGAGATTTAGCTCACGCAGGCCAGGGTGGTGCTCTAACGGTGGCAGCCAGGAAGCAAAAAATGTAGAGCAGGCCATGGAGACCACATTTGGAACAAGTCCCGCCGAATTTCGTGTCGTCCATAGCTCCGACTGCCACATCACTAGGCGGATTTTCATACCACCGTGATAAGCAAATTGGGCGGGGCATTATTGAAAAAAAAAATTGGGCATAGCGGGGCATAAAAAATGAAGGGAAGCTCGCGCAAGCAAGGAGAATAGGGGAGTTGATGAAAAGAAGAGGGAGAAGGAAGGAGGACTTGCTCTTGTGCATGAGCGACGAGAAGCCACTCTCTCTCTCTCTCTCTCTCTCTCTCTCTCTCTTTCTCTCTCTCTCTCTCTCTCTCTCTCTCTCTCTCTCTCTCTCTCTCTCTCTCTCTCTCTCTCTCTCTCTCTCTCTCTCGTTCTCGGATAAGCAAGGAGAAGGGAGGATAGCTTGAGAAGTCGAAGGAGGAGAAGGCAGTCTCTCTCTCGTGCATGAGCAAGGAGAGGACGCTCTCTTTTTCTTTCTCTCGGAGACAAGCAAGGATGAAGGTTCTCTCAATCTCACTTTCGGATCTAAGCCAGGAAAGAATTAAAGAAGCAAATTGAAGGGAGCTCAGTAAGGTAGGGCTCAAAAAGATCGGACAAAGTTCAACGGGTTGAATCTGGAAGCCCAACACAAAATAAATCTTGATCATCGACGTCAACTTAAGTAATTTGTTTTGATGAATCACGGAGCCGTTAACAGCCCGAGGGAAGTTGTAAGGGGAGTTTGAACTCCTAAACCATCATTTGAATAAATTAATAGGTGTCGTTAACAGCACTGCTTCAATAATTGTGTGTCAGTTCATCAGTGTGATCAGTTTTCAAGTGGTTTTTGTGCGTCGTTAGCGTTACCAAGTAAGTTAAACTACCTTATTGTGCGGTGCTGCAACTCTTAGCTTTCAATTTTTCAACAGTCGCTGCAGCCCAACGCTGACCTAGCTCACGTTTCAAACCCATATCCCCGAACAACTTGGTTAACCCGACGTGAAACCGAGCCGGGGTGGGAGGTAAAGATGGAGATGCCATAACAACTAAAGCAGTTTATTGACGATTTCAATTCCAATGGATTTGATAAAAATCTAGCAGTTGTAGACTTGCCAAAAATGCTGGAATTTGTTCGGGGATGTCTGTAGGACGTGAAAGCCATGCAGATAAAAAAGCAGATTGATGATGTTGTAGAGATGGCACTTGATGATTTATGGGAGCAGTATCATGTTTTTCAAGGATATGATCCAGAAGGTTTTGTTGCAAGTTATGAAGAGACAAAATGTTCCAGAAAATCGGATGATTGCAGCTTTTCAAGAGGTCGTAAACTCAGATTTTTAAAAGGCAGGTTCAAGAACTGGCAGAAGCATATTCCACACGGTGGGAGTATTTTGTAGAGGAATTTATTTGAGAAAGCTCAAGGATTCTAGGTCTAGAAATAAAGGAGATTACTGAACAAAGCCAAGTTGTCTTCACTAAAGGTGAAGAGGATCAGATGCAGTTTCTTAATTACGATCAATTTTGGGAACATATTTTTTGAAAGAAGCAAAGCCAAAGCAAATGCTGAGTTGGAAGTAGTAGATTCAGTTTCGAAGGAGTATATTTTGAGCAACATAGAGAAGGTAAACGATGAATTTAATGCTGAAATAGAATTATATGAATTTTTTTCAAAGATTGCTTGCATGGACGCTAGTTCCAATAATGGTTCCAGTAAAGACATAGAATGTACAGCAAGTGGTTCTGTTGACCTTGACATAAATTATTCTAAAGGAGTCCATCAAGCAGATGAGCATCTATAGGATATTACTGAAACTATCAGCACTATAGCCGAGCAAGACAACATGTTTCCTCTGCTGATGATTGCATAAATCAAGCAATTATATACACAGTAGCTGATGAAGTGACCAAGATTGTGGAAGTAACACACGATGAGCTTGAGAATGCCAATGAACTTATGATTGATATTAACAATATGTTTGCAAATGTTGTTATCATGGAAGAAAATGCCACAAGTGGTAATTTCTTGACTAGATCTGAAGGAGATGATTATAACAATATAGATGAGCTTTCTAATGTGTATACCTCTTCAGAGGGGGTGCCAAATGAATCTTTGCAGTGCTATGATGGATTGCTAAGTAATATGGATGCATATGAGAAAGCAGAGAATGACATGGATGAGTATGAAGATTGCTCAGATCATGCTAATTGTGAGCAGATTATTGACAGGGATTCTACATCTATGCTTGTACATGGGCTCCATGAGGAGATGACTCCTACAATTTTGATGAATGTTGAGACTTCCAAGGGTGATTTTCTCGAGGATGCTATGGATGAAGATCTACAGGATAAAGCTATTTTTCATGATCAAGGTGAAATCCCAACATGTAAAAATTCCTTTGATGGTATAGGTCCAGAGAGTCCCAAGGTTTTTCGTATTGACTATGAAGCTAGAGGGGGTGATGATGCTAAATCATCCTTGATACTGCAAAAGGTGCACATGATTTTTCATTTCCTTGGACAATGTGCCTAATGTGGCTGGATTTGGATGCTATTCCTAATGATGCTTATGTCAGTGATGTCTTGGCTACTAGTTAAAGCGAATCAAAATTATTTAATGCTTTCTGGTAACAAGCTTAAGTTGCCAAAAGTTTTTGCCATGTGGGTGTTGCATTATGCTTCAAGAGAAGCTCTAGTATATTGCGGAGACCATCAATGCTATGTGATCTCAAATCGTGTTTGATTCATGAGATTTTAAGGATATTCATAATCCGATTCAATATGATGGATACTGTTACGAATGCATAGTAATTGTGTGCTATTTGAACCAGGGGTAGCATATTTGCACCATAAATGCTTGATATTGATTGATATAAGAAATGTATGCTCATGTGGGCAATTCCTTATTATTCCATTTGATCCTTACTAAAGTGCAAAGTTGTAGATTCAAAAGATACCAGATGGCTCTTGTAGCAGGTTACATGGTACAAGGTTTTGTTTTTTGGATTTATGCCAAGTCAGAAGAGTTTTTGGTTATGCGATCAATAAGCTTACATGGCTAGCTTCTAGTTGACTGCTTTGGACAATTCATGAAGTATCTTCACATATTTTGAGTTGGTTATGCTACCAAACTTGAAGTAAAGGACTTGATGGTCATTCCGTATGCAGATAGAGTAAGGCATACTTGGGCTTGACAGGGTTCCCTAAAACAAGCTTGATGGTCAAGTTGTGTGCATTATTAACTGGAGCACTTAAGTTTGACGGGGTTCACTAAACATGTTTCCCATAATTCAATGCTTTGGAGATATGGCGGATATGGTTCAAAGATTTTTGATGGACATCCACCTAATGATTAAGCTAGAACATTGATGATAGGGTAAAGTCCTTATATTATTTTCCATATGTTTACCAATTACGCGAGTCTGATGATGGCAAAGAGCTTAAGGTTCCTATAGCAGATGCAGATTGAAGTGCAGTTGGCACAGACCGGAGGTTATGCAGGTTTAGAGAAGGTGGATGTCATGCATCTCCGCTCCCATGCTAAGAAATATACTAGGAAAGATGCACATCGAGCTTAATTGAAGCTTACCTGATTAATGATCAGTGTTCAGGGCTTGCTAACAAGCTAGTTTTACGATTAATGTATGCTAGATGCGGCTTTAAGAGGCCAACAGATGCCTTAATGATTCTAAAAAAGAGTATACTTGAAGTGACCACAGATGGGACTTTATGATCTAGAACTGTAGTGCTTGAAGTGCTCCACTGGCCTGTCTTTACAGCCTGTCGATTGGAGCTACAATGAAGAAGTTATGGCAGTTTGAAGTTTAAGTTGATGTAGATCCGTACCGTATTGGGCATCTACAGCCGAGGGATCAGAGATGAAATGAATGCATGGGCATGAAGTTCTCACTTTGTTGAGCACATCGGTGCTTTCAGATCAGTGAATCAGAGTTACGGTTACAAAGATATCGCTAGATTAAATTTCACCGGGGACCAGTTTTGTACCAGTTTGGTCGCCTCGATCGGTGTGCCATATTTTGGGAATTTTGAGCTTCATCTAGGTTTTGGAATGTGGTACATTAAATGCACAAGGAGAATCTTGTCCAGAATGCCATCTCTTGCAGTACATTGATGGCAAGAAATACCAAATAGGGAAATAACAAGAAAGCTATGGATGGCTTGGTACCGGATCCATGCCAAATGTGGTGCTTGCATTATGATTTGGCAATAAGTATGCTTTAACAATGGTTTGGTCGATACATATGGCGCGTGTGGTGTCCTGACAAAATCACATATAGTTTTTGATGAGCTTTAGATTTAAATTGTCGTCCATGGAAAGCATTATGTGTAGGGTATTCCTATCATGCTTATGAAAAAGAAGCCACGGGCGATCTTAATCAAACACAAAGGATCTTGCCAGTGCCTTGGTCAATGTTCATGCTACAGGTGGTGCCCTTTGAGGGCCGGCCGCCCAAGGGGATATGCTCAATGGCCGCCCAAGGGGATAAGGCTCAATGGCCACCCAAGGGGATAGGCTTAATGGCTGCTCGAAAACGAGCGCAGGGAGGGGAGATTTGGCTAGCGTAGGCCGGGGTGGTGCTCCAACTGTGGTGACCAGTAAGTCAACAATGCAGAGCATGCCATGCAATCACATTCTGAACAAGTCCTACCAAATTTCATGTCGTCCACAGCTCCGACTGCCACGTTACTAGGCGGCTTCTTACGCTGTCATGACAAGCAAATTGGGCGGGGCATTAAAAACAATTAATGCTATTTTGGGCATAGCGAGGCATAAAAAACAAAGGGAAGCTCGCACAAGCAGGGAGAATAGGGGAGTTCATGAAAAGAACAGAGAGAAGGAAGGAGGACTCACTCTCGTGCATGAGCGAGGAGAAGCCACGCTCTCTCTCTCTCTCTCTCTCTCTCTCTCTCTCTCTCTCTCTCTCTCTCTCTCTCTCTCTCTCTCGGATAAGCAAGGAGAAGGGAGGATAGCTTGAGAAGTCGGAGGAGGAGAAAGCAGTCTCTCTCTCGTGCATGAGCAAGGAGAGGACACTCTCTTTTTCTTGTTCTCGGAGACAAGCAAGGATGAATTTTCTCTCGATCTTGCTTTTGGATCTAAGCAAGAAAGAGTCGAAGAAGCAAATTGAAGGGAGCTCGGTAATCCAGGGCTCAACAAAAAGATTGGACGGAATTAAGCGGACTGAATCTAGAAGCCCAACCCAGAAGAAATCTTGATCTCTAGATACAATCAAATCACAATTTCACCAGAGGACTAAGACAAAACGGCTTTTATAACCAAATTTAGAGTGTTCACATTTCATGTTATGGATTTTGGCTTAACCAATGCCCCTGCTACCTTCCAAAGATTAATAAACACTGCTTTTAGAGAATATTTGAGGGAGTTTTGGGAAGCTTTCTTAGATGAAATCTGTGTTTATTCCTCTTGAAATATTTATCATGTTTACAAAAAGTGTGAGAAGTGCAGATTGTATCACATCTCCTTAAACCCTTTCAAATGCCAATTTTGGGTTAAACATGGAGTCATTTTAGGACATATAGTGTCCAAAAATGGGATTTCCACAGATGAGAGCAAAATTAAAGCCATTTCCAATTTTCCATCACCTAAAAACTATAAAGAAGTTCAAAGGTTCATGGGCCATGTTGGTTATTACCGGTGGTTTATTTTAAACTCTGTCGAGATAGCTCGCCCTTTGTACAAGCTTCTTATTGACTTCCACTGGACCGCGAAGTGTGACCATGATTATGAGTCATTGAAAAAGACCTAACCAGTGCTCCCATTTTTTGAGTGCTCGATTGGAATGTAATTTTCCATGTGCATATTGATGCATCAAACTTTGCTATTGGGTGTGTTCTAGCTCAACCAGGAGAACATAAATTGGACTACCCCATTAGCTTTGCAAGTCGTCAATTTAATGATGCTGAGAGGAACTACACCACTACAAAACAGTAAGGTTTAGCTATGATTTGTGCAGTAAAGAAATTTTGCTACTACCTTCTTGCCAGTAAGTTTGTTTTCTATGTTGATCATCAAGCATTGTTGTATCTAGTAAATAAACCTTGTTCCATGGGAAGAATTACAAGATGGTCGTTAATTTTTCTTGAGTTGATTTTATCGTTGTGGTGAGACCTGGTAAAAGACATGTCATGGCGGATCATTTGTCTCACATACCCAATGGGGTCTCTACTGGAGTCGATGATGAATTTCCCGATACTTCCCTGTTCCTACTCGAGACCATGCCTACACGGAGTGAGAAGATTGTGAAATTTTTAGTTAAAGGTTTTCCACCCAAAGAGCTTTGTAAGGATATAGCTCGAAAACTGTTAAAAGAATGTGAACCTTATTCTCTAATTGCAGGAACTCTCTACAAGCTAGGGAAGGATGATATTCTTAGACATTGTTGTCGTGAGGATGAGTATTTATACATATTGCAAGAAACCCACATGGGTATAGCCGGAGGACATTTCTCAGGGAAATTAACTACTAGAAAGGTGTTGCAATTAGGCTATTGGTGGTCTACCTTGTTCAAAGATGCATCACTTTTTTCAAAAGGGTGTGGTGAACGCCAACGTTACAAGATCACACACAACAAAAGGATAAGATGCCCTTACATTTACTTAAAGTGACTCAACCATTTGAAAATGGGGTTTAGACTTTGTAGGCCCAATTAGTTTGGCATCTCGTAACACTCAATCTCGATACATTATTGTTCCACTGACTATGTGGCAAAGTGGGCGGAAGTCAGGGAAACACACAAGGCTGATGCAAGGTCAACTGCCAAATTTCTCTTTGAGAACATTATTATGCGATTTGGTTGTCCCTTTGAGATTTTGAGTGACAATGGTACTCATTTTATAAATGGAGTGATAAAGGAACTCACAAAAAACTTCATGATAGCTCACCATAGGTCGACACCTTATTATCCACAAGCAAATGGCCAAGCTAAGAGCACTAACAAGGCCTTAATTTCTATCTTGACCAAAATAGTGGACGCTCATCGCACAGATTGGGATTTGAACTTGATATCAGCTCTATGAGCTTATCGTACTTCTTACAAAGTGGCTATTAATTGTGCCCCATTCAAAATGGTATATGGCCAAGAAGTAGTTATGCCTGGGGATAATTCCTAGTCTACGGGTAGCTTCACAAGAAATTTGGGATGGTAACCCTTTAGTTGAGTGCTTATATATCCTTGAAAGGTTAGATGAAAAAAGAATTGGCTATGCAAAATTCACTTGTGGAGAAATATAGGAGAAATAAATGGTTCGATCGTCATCTAAAGAACAAAGGTATCAATGTTGCGGATAAAGTCCTTATGTATAGAGTGCATAACGAGAAGAAAAAGTTGAAATATACTGGAAAAGGACCAAATAGACTATGCAAAATCACCCCACAACATACCATTCATGTAGAAACTCTCGATGGAGTTCAAACCATTGGATTCCTCAATGGAAGTAAATTTAAAAGATACTATGATCCTTTAAGCCAAGAGGAGCTACGTGCCATCCATTAAAAAAAAAGGCAGCCAAGGCACAAGTAGAATTGAAAAGGAGACAAGCTCAAACTGAGGCTAAGGAGCGACAACAACATATAAGACTCCAACGAGAGGCCAACCTTGGAGTAACACTGAGTGGCATAAAATGGTAACCATCTTTTTGCAACATTTTTCAGCCTACTCAACGTCCTCTTCCTCATATGTGTATATATATTTCTACGCTATTAAGTTATCTAGAGTAAATTTCCCCTCTTCGTTTAACCTTTGTGGCGACACATACATTGTACTCTTCCCAAAAATGTCACCTTAGTCATATATTTATATTACCACCCTTTTCTTTTTTGCTTTGTAAATAAAATTAAGCATACAATAACTAACTATCTACCCCCAAACTTTCTTACCTCATGTAAATTAGTAGTAGAAAAATAATATATCCATCTTCCATCCCATATAGATAAATTACCATGGAAAATCAACTCTCCACTTGTCTTTACCAAAGATTATGGACCATCTCTACAAGTCTTCTATGCCCCCTACATAGGTGGGCCAATATCTCTTAAGAATATACATATAGTTTTTCTCCTTTCAAAAAGACCCAAATTGTATATTCTTTTCACAAGAAAATAATATTGGGTCCTCCTCTATTTGTTTAAGCATCATACCCTTTTGAAAAAGCATGATTCCCCTTGGATGCATACAAGCAAAGGGCCCATACAAGAAGACTTGGAAGCAGAAGGTTCCCTAGCCTAGTGTGGACCTTCCAAACCGAATTCCTTGGTGCATGGGTATGAAGAATAGTCCAAATTCATATCAAACATGTTGAGAAGGTCAAATTTTCCTTTTGAAGCATGTCATTCCGAGTTACAGGTAAAAAGTTATGGTCAAAATAGTGTAAATCTGTCAGATTCGTAGCAAAAGGGAACTGTAAATCAAGTAAATCAAGAGGGTGAGATCTTATTTTGCCCCTACTCATCTTCTAGAAGAGCAATGAGTGTTCAAGGTCACTTGCATGTGATGGGACCAACCTAAAGATGCTTTCTAAATGCCAAGACAGACAAGTTGAGATACCCCGCAGGAGCCACCCGTAGGGCCTCATGGTGGGGCCCACCTACATTATGCACCCCTATGGAGCCTTCACGGTCTAAAATGATATTTTTGGTGAATAAATAGTCCATTTTATGTACAATATTCAATGAGTAGTAAAAGGACACTTAATTAGGGCTAATCACTCACCCTAATTAAGTGTAGCATAATCCCACTCCTACACAACTATAAATAGCCCCCCTTGGAGAGACTCAAGGACACACCTATATTTTCAAATTCATGTTGTTTCTTGATCAATAGTAGAGAAAACCCCAACTCTCCCTCTTTCACATCCTCCCTCCTAACCCTCCTCTTTGGAGGAAGTGCAACTCTATCCTCCACTCTTTCTATTCTACAATCTCTTACTCCAACCCAATAAACCATTTGTAGCACCTCAATAACTTGTAAATACATCATGATCTCTCTCATGGTTATGTTAATGATCATTAAATCATCTTCAAAACATTCAAGTGTCACAATTCGTGATGGTTAGCCAGCGTCTGTCCTCCCCTTAAAAGGTGTGCGAGAAATCAAGTAAGTGTTCTATTCTCAATTTACCATTGGTTTGTTTCTCCACACTTATTCAATTGGTCTAAAGAAATTTCTCACTCCAACTCTCTTTTGTTTCATTACATATGCATGTGGCTACCTCTCATGGTGATTTTATTTGTGTCACGACATTGCATAGATGGAGATGAGCTCTCTATGAAAAGTGTGTTAGTTCGATGTAGGTGATTCTCTTGTGTGTTTGAGAGGCAAGTCTTGTGCGCATGATTTTTTGATGAGTGCTTGAGAGAGGAGGAGTTTGGATGTATTATGGGTATTCTTATGGAGAGAAGGTGAATGCTATTCCACAAATTGCATATTTCATTTGATGCATGGAATTGGGTTGCATAATCGTTGATGGTGTCAAGTGTCCAAAGTGTATATAGAGTAAGGGGGTTTTCAAAGTGTGTTTCTTGAGTGGGTGAGTGCAAGAGTTATTTTGATTGGTTTCCTTCTCCACTCCCAAAAGAAGGTGATGCCCCAAGTAGTGTGCGTACCTCTTTACGAACATTTTGTGAGGGTAGGCCCATTGGTTTGGGTTTAGAGGCCCCATTTCAAAAAGCTCGCCCTCAACACATGTAGCCTATACTTCAAAATCAATCTTCTCTTCTATAGTGGAGACGCGCGCATTCTCTGGGTACAGACCAGTAGATAGAAAATGAAAGACATCAATGTATCTTTTTTGAAGTGGTATCCACCTTAAAGAGACTGCTATCTGGAAAGTCATATGAAACCCCTGTTGCTTCTTCACTTGTGTGAATGCGAGAGAGTTGGTCAGCAAGGACATGATGTTTGCCAGGTCTAAGTACCACCTCCAAATCAAACTCTTGAGATAAGAGTAGCCACCTCCATACTCAACCTACAACTTGCATCTTATTAAAGAGATAGCGTAGGGGATGGTGATCAGTAATAATTGTGAAGTGGGAGGTCCGGTGCTCTGCTAGTTGTTTTGTCACATAAACTCTTTGATGTTATGGTATACCCAGATTTTGTCATTGCATTAATACATGGTTGCCTGTTCCATTTAGATGGGCATTTAAAGATTCTCTGTTGTCATTTTCTCATGTCTCTGTGCACTCTATTTCACCCTCCACTATATTCTCTCTCTCTCTCTTCTTGCAACGCGGTGTACACATACATTCACCCTCCACAATGCTATATTTTTCGTACACTTTTGTTCATATCACCCATTCAGGGGTAGCACTAGTCGCTAGGTACCTCTGGATGCAGTCCGGCTCATGGCCTAAACTCCATGCTTGGTCAAGCACTGAGAACTCCTCCCCTATGGAAATGCTTCCGCAACTCTGATGAATATTGAAAATTGTATATTTTGTGCAGACCCCTGGAGAGGGGTATCTCTCACTCACCATCCCCTTTTCTACCAATTCATGAACTTGCCTCATGATCTCCTCTTGTTGAGCTTGTGAAACTCGATAAGGAGGCTTATTAGGCGGTGAGCTTCCTGGCAGAAGCTCTATTGCATGATCGTCATCAATAAAAAAAATATTGGAATTTACTTAGGAAATTAGACAACTCTAATTCTCTTGATTGCAACCATTTTTATAAATAGTAAAACATTAGGATCATTTAGAGATTCCTTAATAAAAATCATGTACGCAAAAATTGAGCTTTCATTGACTCATCAAAAGCAGGCATATTTACAAGGGGTATGGTGTTACCCAACTCATTAGCATCTATGTACATGTTCTTTTTTTTTTTTGTACTTGAAATATATTCTCCTTTCAAGGAACTTCATATTGGCAGCCATGCGATGGAACCATGGTGCCCCTAGGATAACATTTTCATGCTGAAGAGGGGAGATGTAAAAGTCCTCTTTTTTGGTGTAGCTTTGGACATGAAGTCTCAATTTTTGAATCAAGGGAGTAACGGAGGTGTGTTGTCCCTTGAAATCCCCATTGACAGTCACAGTGTCTCCCATCTCAAAAGCTTGTATGCCTAACTTGGTAGCCAACAATGTTGATAAAAGTTGTGAGTTGAGCCAGGGCCAAAAACGATAAAGGAATCATGATCTCTCTCCTTTCCCCAAGCATAGGAGAGGGAAGAACATTTGCAATAAGCGGCCCCTTTTGAAGCTTCAATAATAGAAGCTCTAGGTGGCTCATTGCATACATTTCTTTGGGGGAAAGTGTGATAGACATGTCCCTACTCCCCACAGTGAACACTTGTTGTCTTTGCAAAAACGTTCTAGCTCTTCATGAGAGAGTCTATTCTTACCTTTATAGACTCCTTCCCCCTTATCTTTTTTGTTGTTGTTGCTAGAGTTGCCTGTAGAAGAATTTTGATCATTGTTCTTCTCTTTAGGCTCATTTCGGTCTTTAGTTTCCATGGGCTTAGAATTCCTCTAAACCCCTTGTCATGAAATCTAATATCTACCTATCCCAAATGATTTTCTCATATTTAACTGGTCAATTAATGTAAAAAATAGATGGTAACAACAGTTAAAATATAGATATTTGCTTTTAGTCCTATCTCACCATGGGGCCGAAGGGAAAGAAGGATACATCTCATTGAGGGTCCAAAAACGAGATGGTCTACCAAAGAGCATTGAGCAGATAATGGAGCTTAAAAGACCTTAGGGTTACATTCATTAAATACCTCCAAAGGTTAGTGCTAAAAGTCCTTAGACCTAGGACCTTTTGGTATTTTAGACCTCAGGCAAGCTAGGCATGTGCTTGAGCTGACTAAGGTGTTTGAAGTGCTTGATGTGCTTAATGACTAAGGTGATTGAGGTTCTTGAAAGGTGCCCACAAAGGACGAGGCAAGTCCTAAGAGTAGGGGATAAGAAAGAATACACTCCCACACATTTAAGAGTTACCCTTTCCACAAGAGGCATAAAGGACACAAGTCAAGCCCTTAGCTAAGTTACCCTCATAGTTTGTCTAAATCCTATTGGATGGCCTTTAGGGAGGCCCAATGAGAATTTAGATTAATTAAATAATTAATCAATCTCTCTCTCTCTCTCTCTCTCTCTCTCTCTCTCTCTCTCTCTCAAAAGGGAAAAGGAGGACATTTGTCCAAATGCTACCTCTATTCCTAGTTATGATCAAAGCCTTTGATTGGCCAGGCCCTGGCATGGACCAATGAGGAGCAAGCTAGAGTAAGGAGAGAGAGAGGTCAATCAAGTCAAGAAGGAGCTCTCCTTTTTTCGCATTCTTACACACACTCACACATTCTCTCATGTTTTGAGTAAGAACTCCATCTCCTTCTCCAAGCTTGAAAGGTAGAGAGCCTACGGCAACACCTCTTGGCTATCGAATGCAAATCCAATTAAGAGTCAAGCTTCAAATCAATGCTTATCATCTTCTTTCATCTCCATTACTATTCTATGCTATGCTATGCTCTAAGAGTAATGGCATGTGAGGAGACTACTTATTTCTCATAAGAATACATCTTTTACTCTTCCCTTCCCTCACTCCCTGCTAGCTCTCTCCACCTTTGAAAATGTTTGAGTTCTTGGGATTGAGTCCGGGGACAAGTTCATGTTATTGCAAGTTCACTATGGGCATAATATTGGTGCATGAATCTTACCATCTTCATAGCATCAACAAGGTCTCAAGGAACACAAAAAAAGTATCGTACCAAGTCTCTCTTTATGGGAGAATCTATAATACAAAAGCCTTTTGGAAGGCGGACTGGCTCCAAGTAAATTTGGTCCTCAATTATTGTCAATTTCTCCAATTCTCTCTCTCTCTCTTGCAAGCATTGTTTATGCCAAGCTATCTAGGTATAATGTTTATTTTGCTACCTTCAATCAAGTACTCTCTCTATGTTCATTAAGAATTTTTCTTATGGAAATTCTCACTACTATCACTCTAATTCCGATACAATCAATGTTATTAGCCATATTCCATTACATTGGTATCAGAACTATTGGTTTCTCTTTTCTTGCTTAAGAAGAGAGGTCCTTAAGTTGTCCATGGAAGGTTGGAGTTCTTCAATTCAAGACGGTATGTGGGACATGGATGTATCATCTCGGTTGGAATGAACAAAGTTCGAGGTACATTGTTGGGAACTATAAACTTAATAATGGAGTCTTTCGGGGCTTGCCTTTGGCTTAACCATTATTGAGCTACTAGCAAGATCAACAAGAACTATACAATCGAGCACTGATAAACCCTCTCTAGCGCCTATTAATGAGACTCCCAAAAGAAGACTCTCTCCGGTGAGAGAAGAGGAGTAATTATAAAAAAGTGAAAGAAGTGAATCTCCAAACCCTTCAGAAGATGTGGCTTCGTGAAGATGACGGTCCTAATGATCTTAAATTCCTCCCAAGAGGAAAAGGTCATCATATAGTCGTTCCCCTTGTAATGTCAGGAGGGAAGGGAGGAATCAAAAGAATAAAAGGGAGAGAAAGAGATCACCCTCTACTCCATCGTTATCATCTTCCTCTTCTTCTGCAATAATGCGATACTCATTGACGGGGAAGGCACCATTTGAGATTATTGAAGGTGCTACGAAGGTTCTACCCTTCCTAATCACAAAAGAGAAGATTTTTGAAGCCCGCTTTCTTTTTCTTTTTTTCTCTTTCTGAGATGTTGAGAATGGCTTAGGGTAAGCTCCGAGCGCTTGCGAACATACTGTCTTTGGAGGTCTCTCCTCCCTAGCTATGCAATGCTACTCAATGCGGGGGCCCTACTATGCTTGCTAGGTTGATGTTGGGACTGGTTTGAGACATAGCCATGTCCACTCGTAGCTCCTGGCTGATCGCCTTGCTCTTGGCAGTGAGATGAGGTTCGACCCTCACTTAATCTCTCTCAGTTTTGCAGGCGGCGGGCGCCTATCTTCGGTGCACGGATTATTTTCCTTAGGACTCTCCGCCGACTGTCAAGGGATCCCCCCCCCCCCCCCCCCCAAAGCATCCTTCAGTGCGATTATTTTCATCCAAATAATCGCTTTTGTGTTTGGCTTGAAGATCTCACACGTGCGATTATTATCTCACTGAGAATAATCGCAGTTTTAACCCGGCGTGTCAGTGCCCATAGTTTTTCAATTATTATTATGTAGGCCCACGTGGTATCTCCACCTCCACCCTCCCCTCCTCCCACCCTTTTGTCTCTAGATAATAATCGCTATTTGAAACAGCAATTATTTTCCCTATTGGCTTGCCTCCCTTTTTTTCCCTCTTAAGATTTTAACTCCAAGAGCAGCCTGTGTTAATTATCGCCCTTGCTCTTAGAGACCTCCCTTTTGCATTGTACCCCTCTCACACCATAGACTTAGAGCCTGTAGATTGCAGTTGGCCCAATTGTGGTATTGATCCATTGATAAGGTGCTAAAGGTTCTGTGCTAATGGAATTAGACGGTCCGGCCGTAAGTGAGGACATTTGCAAATTCTCACAGATGTTAATGACAAGGAAAAGGTCCGAAACGGAGCTAGCGGTGCCAATGGATATAGGTGACAGCTCGGTCTTGAGACCAATGAATGACACGGAAATGTCAGGCCCCAGCTCGTCAAAGGTATCAACCATGCAAGAGGTCAAAATTGCTCCGACCGAAAAAGTCCCCTCTGAGGAAATAGGAGTGGAAATGGGCTCAGCACAAGGGTTCAAATTTGAAGTGAAAACCATCAAAGACGGGGTTCCTCAGGGACCAATCTGTGCAAATGTAAATAAAGTGTCAAGTTCATCGGCTACTTGCAGGCCAGGTATATCGTTTGCTAGCATACTCAAGGGGCCTAACTCTAGGAATAATGGGAAAAGCTCCGTAGAAGGGATGTCAAGTGCAGCGGATATCAAAAACCTACAGGATACAAAAGCTAGACTGCAACAAGAGCTCTTGGAAGTCAACAAAATGCTTGAGGCCGGCCGCACTTACTTTGGGGCATGTTTTAAATGCAACAACTTTGGTCACTTCGCCAAGGATTACCCAATGAGTTCTAATGGCACTACAGCTTCAGCAGTACAGGGACCCAATAAAATGGAATTCCCTATTGGAGGGCTGGAGATGCAAGGAGACAATAATGAAGGGACAAATATAGGGAAGGATGAAGGAGGGATGGTGTGTGAGAAAACGGATACGAAGATGGTGGAAGAATCGATTCCCATACAACGAGCTTCTGAAGGTAAAAGAAATATTATAATATCATTACTCCCGCTGCTACCCCCAAATTTATGACAATAACAACGGCGACGGCTGTCCAAGTCCCTGGTCTGAAAAGAGCCAAAAGAGTGAAGGTTGTGGCAAGAGACTCCAAGGTGCTACAAGTTGTCAGAACACTGGAGGTGAAAGGATCTAATTCATCCTCTACCCCTTCGAAAGGAGGGTGGTTCATATTCCCTGTGCACAATCCATTTGCAACACTGCACGAAAAGAAATCCTCTCACTTGGAACCCCCGGATTCTCCTAAGACCAAGGAGAAAGGGGGGGGGGGGGGGGGGGGGGGGGGGGGGGGGGGGGGGGGGGGGGGGGGATTCAGATGCTGAAGAATTCGTTCCTCTATCCCAATGAACCCCGTATTAATGATGGAGTCTCTCACTATCCAATCTTGGAACGTAAAGGGGTTGAAAACCCGGAAGAATAGTACCCTTTTCTGGGAGGAAATAAAAAAGGAGAAGACAGTCAACTTTTGGGCCGTTCAGGAACACCATGTAGACATCCATAGCAAGAGAAAGTAGATGCTAGGAAAGAAACTGGTATTCTATGGAGAAGGAAATAACGACTTCAGTGGCGTCCTCAACATTGTGGATAGAGAATTGGAGCCGAAGTTGGTTCTTAACCACCCATCCGGCAGGATCCTGGGGATTAGAATCAGATGGGAAGGGCGTCCCCTCACCATTGTGAATGTGTACGGCCCTTGCAATGCAAAAGATAGAGCCAAACTATGGATGCATCTCAGAGATACCCCTATTGAAGGGGAGTGGTTGTTGGTTGGTGACTTTAACATGGTAGAAAAGAGTAGGGATAGAACAGGATCCTCCAGTGTGCTAGCTCGCTCAGAAAGGTATAAATGGAAAATTTTGTGCAAAAAGTGGGCAATGATCGACTTATGAGATGTTGTCCCATGGAACAGCACGCTTGGGTTCACCTACACAAGCCTTCAGTACGCCCGCACTGCCTCCAGACTGGACAGATGCTATTGCTCGCACCAAGCTGACTGGATACCGATGCTGATGGAAATGAAGGTAGTCCCAACAACAATCCTCTCGGGATCACATTCCTCTACACATTCAATTTCAGAAGAATAAAGAGGAGGAGCAGACCCCAAGAGGTAACAAAAAAATTTTGGTAACAGGGGCACACCTATTCAAAGACCCTCTTTTTAGGAATCTAGCCAAGAAAGCACTGGGTAAGCTAAAAAATGATGTCGACCTCAACAAGCACAATGCATGGGACCTCTTTGCTCGGAGCATCCAGAAAGCAATCAAAACCTTGGGCCCCCAAATCAAGAAAGCTAGGGAGGATCACTTGTTGCATCTTTCAGTGGAGGTACAATTGCTTACCACTATAAAAGCCAATGGGCATGCTACTGAGGGCGAACACAAACGATGGCTTGAAGCCAAATCAAACCTCGCTAATATCAAAAAGGCTAGACTTCTCTCTAGGGAGATTTATTTGCAACCGAAAGCCTCCAATCAAGCTCATTTTTTAGGGCTCTAAAAATCAAGAAGAGTTGAGCCACATCCGCTCGCTCGATGATGAGAAAGGAACAGCAGTTCATAACCAGGATGAAATGGCTGGTATGATGTTGAGCTATCTCAGTAAAATCATTGGACGACCAGAGACCCAGTCCCAAGAAGTGGAGGAAGCCAGAGGGACCTTACTACAGAGTGTTAAAAAGGAAATTCCCCACTCAGAATCTAATAACTTGGAACAGGCATTTTTCGAAGACAAATGTTCACTAGCATTGCAAGCCCTTGGCAAGGAAAAGTCCCCTGGTTGGGATGGGATGACGGTGGAATTCTATGCAGAATTTTGGGAAGACCTCAAGGCCCCAATCACAAGTTTCGCCAATAAAGCCATGGTCGAAGGGTCATTGGAGACAAGTGTGAAGAGAGGGCTTATCAAGCCCATCCCAAAACAGATTTTCTACTCTAAACTACAACATTGGCACCCTCATACTAGCCCCCTTACTAACCAAGATCATCCCCCCCATCAACATGGTTTCATTAAAGGAAGGTCCATATACGATAACATCTTGGCAGCAATGGTGGGCATAGAATATGCAACTGTCACAAAGCAGGAGTTCATTTTGCTGCAGCTGGACCTAGACAAGGCCTATGACAGAATAACATGGACATATATAGAAGCCATCATGGAAGCTCTAGGCTTTGGGACGCAACTCTGTGGGATGGTTCGTGTGATGGGGGATGAAAGACAGTCAGAGCTCCTATTTAACGGTAGAATTGTGGGATCTTTTGAGGTTAAAAGGTCTATTAACCAGGGATGTCCTCTTGCTACCCTACTTTTCTCCATAGGATCACATCCTCTAATCACGACCCTCGAAGCTAGTGCTGAATGCGGGGAGGTGCAGGGCCTTGTTTTACCAAGAAATAGACAACTTCTGGAAAAACTTTTTGCAGATGATTCTCTCCTCTTCTTGAAGGCGTGCCTCCAGGTCATCAGGAAAGCTCGGAGATTGTACAAATGTTCTCGGTAGCTTCGGGGTCCCAGTGTAATATAGAGAAGTCAAGGATGATTTCCCTATCAGAAAATGACTCATTGATCCTTCTGTTTGGTCAGGGGAGATTGTCACAAAAGGAAAGATCTTTAGACATCTGGGAGTCCCCCTTGGGGGTGGATATAACTCACAATCAAAGATTCGAGGGTGCTTGAAAAAGTCAAAACAAAAATGAGTAGGTGGGAGTATGCTCTTCTCCCATTCCCAAGTCGGATAAAAGTGATGAATGCCTTCATGATTCCTTATATTGCCTTAACTAGCCCGCTTCTCAAGATGGCAAAGTGTCACTGGAAAGAGTTCTTAAAACCAGTAAAAGAATTTTTATGGAAAAATAACATGAAATATTCCAGGCCATGGCAATGGGCCAGTTGGGAATCGGTTGCTCGGCCAGGGAATCAAGGAGGCCTCAGGATTCTTAACCCTGTGACCCATGCAGAAGCTTGTTGCACCAAATTTGTTGTTTCCTTGGCTAGACAGGATCAAGTTTGGACAGTTATGATCAGAGATATGATAGAAGTAGATAAACTTGGCTCGAAGGGAGGAAAGCGGAAAGGGTTGGAGGTTCATGACAAGCTGCTTTCCCCGGCGTGGTCTACCTTAAGACTGGGGGGAAGCCCAAGAGAATTGGTAAGAAAATTCAATAGAGTAGCAAGAGTCTTATAGTGGGGGGAAGAAGCCAGATACTTCAAGAACTCCATCCTACATTGGTCCCCCTGGCTCTCCAAAGTTGTAGATCCGCTACAAACTCCCTATTGGATTGAGACAGCAAGGAAGCTGAATAATAAGGGTCTGATCTGACTTGAGCACTTCTGGGACAGTGTCAACAAGAGTTGTAAAACCATTGACCTTATGATTTCCCAGTACCAACTCAATAGCTTGGAGGTCTTGCTTGTCCACAAAGTGATGAAAGAACTTGACAATATAGTGATGTCAAAATCTGTGACTTGGAGTTGGACAAGAAAGCCTGGAAATGGCCCGGAAGCAGTCTCTTGTGGAAACCCCATACTAAAAGCATTTATTAGACAATGATGCAAAAGAAGAATTAGTCTAGCCCCCTTAATAAGCTATGTAAAAAGCAATGGCCAGAGGAAAGGTTGGAGCATGTAATGGAGAACGTATGGAAGCCAAAGGTTCCATAGTACATGAAGGTTTTCTTATGGAAGGTTATTTGGGGTGCTCTACTGACGGGGGTGAAGATTGAGGAGAGACGGGTGGGTCAGATCGATGCTCGGGGTGCAGGTTGACTAGTGAAGATCTGGCCCACCTTTTCATGGACTGCCCAGCTATAAAAGGCCTTGCAGGGAAAGTATGCAAGTGGGTCCAGAGAACATGAAAAATTAGTTTTTTCAAGACTGACCTATGCTTTGGAGGTAAAAACTCAGGTAGTCCTGCACTCCTCGTCAGCACTCAGATTGTCAGATACTTCTTCTTTCATAACGTATGGAAAACAAGGAACTGCCGTGTTTTTGAAGGAGGATTTGAGGTGGCAAGCTTCGCAAAAATTATACAGGAAAGCAAAGTTCTAATTTGGGCACTCTGGCGCAAGCATCACTCGGAGGATTGGTCTAGGACTACTTGTGCCTTGTTGTCAGCAGACGGAATATTAGGGACGGGGGCAAACCTTGGCCATCGGTAGGAGTGGCTACCCTAATAGCCATTGTAATTATGATTCCTGGATGTTGTCATGGCTTAACATGAGCATGACAAAACCTTGTAATTTTTTTGGCTGCTCAATATAATTCACTCACAATTGTGAGTTTTGCAAAAAGAAAAAAAAAAGATTTTTGAAGCCCATGAGTACACGGGCGACTTGGACACGGCTTTTGCCAAGGTCCACGAGGCTCTGCAAAAATCTCAAGAAAGACAGAAAAAGGTAGCAGATCGCCATCGTCGTAATTTGAAATTGAAGGAGAATGATTGGGTGCTCTTACGTTTTGAGAAGGCATGTTTGAGAAAGAAAAAGGGAAAGGAGAGGCTTTTTCCAAAGCTTAGTATGCGATACTACAAACCTTTCCAGATCTCCGAAAACATAAATGATGTCTCCGGTTTATCTCCTAATGAGTCCAAGAGGAGAGGACATCAAAAATCCTATATTGCTTGGAAAAGGTCCTACAAGCTCAAGAAGTTCAAAGAGGGAGGAAAGAGAATCTCGTTTCTCACATATTATGGCACTTTTGGTGCCACATACAAAGTCTTGGCCTTTATCCAAAAATTCAATGCATCCTTTGGAGATGAGGGCCTCATGGAGTCCTCTAAGCTACGACATGTAGTTATGCATTTTCAAAAATCTACCCAACAATGGTGGGCTAGTCTACAAGGTAATGGTGAATCTCCAAAGACATAGAAAACTCAAAGAGTTTCCATAATGAAGCGATTTATTGCAAGCGAGGCCAAAGACAAAGTTCTTACCAAATGGCAAAGCTTGAAGTTATCTCCCAACGAGTCTATGCACAAGTTTTAGTATTTACATCTCAAAGCTACGGTCTACCAAAAGATATATTCTGGAGAACAAAAACAACAGTTTTCTGATGGGCTACGTGAAGAAATGGCCGAGTATGTCAACTCTCAATGGCCTAGGATCATCACTGAAGTCATCCACCATACTATGGTCACTTCAAGAATCAATTTCCAACAAGGGGCTATCAGGAATTCTAAGCCCGTGGAAACTAGAAACAATATGAGCCTAGAGGAAAGAACAATGTTTAAAAATCTTCCCAAGGAAATTGTGCGTGTCTGTCGTATGTGTCAATGCAAGAAACTTGCCCATACATTGTGTGCGAACCACAAATGGCTCCAAGCACACAACAAGCCTAAACTAGTAAGCTCAAAGATGGTGATGGTGTGTCACTCACTGCTCTACGCTTGCTGTCGTGGAGGATTCCTCACTGCGAAGAAGAGGGAAATGCTGCTACGCTGCACTCAACCACCTCGCCGCCGTCGTGCCGCCACAATGCTCTCTCTCTCTCTCTCTCTCTCTCTCTCTCTCTCTCTCTCTCTCTCTCTCTCTCTCTCTCTCTCTCTCTCTCTCTCTCTCTCTCGCATACACACACACACAAGGAGATGAAGAAGAAGAAGATGGAGATGGATCAAGAGTAATCTTCAATTGCACAAATGAGAGAATGAGGTTTTTTAGGTTTAGATTGACTTTTATATGGATTCGCCCGTTCACATTTGGGCACCCACACTTAGCCAATCTTACCCAAACGTTATACGTTCCAGTTTTAGAGTGCACCTCTCATGGGCAATCACTCTTAACCATTCCTATTGGAACGATAAGCCCGGTACCTGACTCTACCAAGTAAATAGTACAATGTCTGTCATAGGTAACAGTTACAAAATTAAAATGCTAAAAACGAACAAACAAAAAAACAAAAAATCAAAGTGCCACAATGTAAAATCTTAAGCTGGAAGAAAAATTTCAACTTGATTTGGTACTTCACTCACATGTATCGCCTATGGTACTAGAGCCCTAGAGGTTCCCTTGCAACTCGAGGAGGCACCTAACGTAATATAAAACTACTGGCAAAAATCCTCACCTATTACCAACTGGAACAATTGGTTTCAAAGGGTGACGAGCACATTTCAAACGGTATGATCTACCCAAGGAATGGGGGAGTGTTTGCTGACATCCATCATTCACTTGTTTTCCACTCAACCTTCCTCCCTGACCTCTCCCAATCTTAGGGAATGTATATATAAAAACTTATACTCACAAAAAACAAAAATAATAAAGAGCAAGAGCGGTTAGCAAACGAGTATGCACAATAAAAGTCAAAACATTGACTCGGACCTACACATTCACATCCGTTACACTAAAACAAAAACCTATGTCATAAAACACCTTTGATCCTCATCACTCGAGTGATGGAGGGTAGGTAAGATTAGTACGATAGGAGTGTTTTTATTTTAGAGTTTAGTGATTAGCAAAGTACCTTTTCCCACTGATGTTGCTCCTAGAGGTATTCTTTGTGTTTCCTAGTGTGTACATGAACGTGTTGTTGTTGTTAGGATTTGGACCTTCATGGAATCTTTCTCGTGTTCACACTTCAAATCAAGCACGACCATCAACACAAACAGGTATTTCTTGTCCATTATCATTTCCCCTTATCTTTTTTGCATCCATGTTTGTCTACTTAAATTGTGATTGATAGCACAATATCCAGCACATTTGCTTAGTATCAAACATTAAATTCAATGTAATTTTTTGTCATAATCACTTGTATATGTTTAAAAATCAAGCAGTACGACTAAGCTAGTTTGAACAAGCTAGGTGTTAGAGATCTTCTCTTAATACCATGGGGAATTCCTTCCTAATAATCAATGGTTACTTAGGTTCTTAATCCAATTTAGGCAGCATTGTGTGAAATGTATTAGGGCTTTCTAGTGGGCTTAGTCCCTATTGACCTTTAGCTTAAGTATTATAAAGGGAGTTTACTAATGTGATGAGAGTGGGGAGGGTAACAGTGTTATATGACCTACAAGATTCCATGAAGGTCCAAATCCTAACAACAACAACACGTTCATGTACACACTAGGAAACACAAAGAATACCTCTAGGAGGAACATCAATGGGAAAAGGTACTTTGCTAATCACTAAACTCTAAAACAAAAACACTCCTATCGTACTAATCTTACCTACCCTCCATCACTCGAGTGATGAGGATCAAAGGTGCTTTATGACATAGGTTTTTGTTTTAGTGTACCGGATGCGAATGTGTAGGTCTGAGTCAATGTTTTGACTTTTATTGTGCATACTCGTTTGCTAATTGCTCTTGCTCTTTATTATTTTTGTTTTTTGTGAGTATAAGTTTTTATATATACATTCCCTAAGATTGGAGATTGAGAGGTCAAGGAGGAAGGTTGAGAGGAAAGCAAGTGAATGATGGATGTCAGCAAACACTCCCCCCTTCCTTGGGTAGATCATACCATTTGAAATGTGCTCGTCACCCTTTGAAACCAATTGTTCCAGTTGGTAATAGGTGAGGATTTTTGCCAGTAGTTTTCTATTACGTTAGGAGCCTCATCGAGTTGCAAGGGTGGTAAGGCACTCTCCCAGGATCGAACTTGAAGTGGTTCATTAGGTGATTCTTGAACATTGGGAGGTGTGGATTCCTTTGTTGCTTCATGGAGGTCCACTATTGTAGGTGGAGGCTTTGTAGAAGCTTTTACCTCTATGGATGCATTACATGAGGAGCTAGAAACTTCACGGGACTCCCCCCTTCCTGAGCTAGGTGGAACAAATTGTTCTTTCTTCGATACCCAAACTAGCTCTGGAGCGGGTGTGTAGCATTTTGTGATTTTTTTCTTTCCGTGATCGTTGATTCATTTTGGAGCTACAGGATTGGTCTCACATGGGTCAGGTGATAGTAATAACACAATCTACGTTTTAGCACCCAGATTTGATCATTTCCTTGATAGTAGCCTTGGGCTTCCAATAGTCGTTTAGAAATCCATCGCCATGTTTCCTTACATTTCTTGGAGCGAGTGGGACGTCTCTTACCAGGCTGCTATTTTTTAGCACTAGTTATGCTCGCTAAAGAAGCTTTAGGGACCCACTTGTCAAAAGCAATATGCATTGCTTGTAGCATATTTAAGGGTACGGGCATTTCATCCCCCTCAGGTGTTACCCAGGTTGTCTCCCTATTTCCCCAAGTATCTATGGTTGCTGCTAGGTGGACCCAATCCACATTGTCTGACTCAATCATCCCAGGTAGTACATCCATATAAGGAGAATCTTCCCCTACATCAATATCCGCTTTACATGTGTAACAATACTGCAATGGGGCCGAGTGAACTGTGGTGTCAGATCTATGATCAATTATAAACCTGTTTCCTAGAGGATGTGCTCGACCAGTTACAATATCCACTCAAATGACAGAATCTTGGAACTGCAGGTAGACATGGTTTTTAGACCAGTCATGCATCATTCCTGCTTCCCTCATGAAAGGACGTCCTAAGATCATCTCTGATGCCATAGTGTGTTTGGAAAAATCCATAACAATAAAGGTAACTCTTATCTTATGTCCAAAGACCTTGATCTTGAGGTCTTCTAGCATCCCAATAGGTTTAACAATAGACCCATTGGCCATCTTCACTACTATGGTTGTGGTCACAAGGTGAGGTCTTCCCATAGTTTCCCATCAATTTTTAGTCACAATGCTAACCCCAACTCCACCATCAAGGATTCCCTTCACAATTAATCCCTTAGTAGTGATTGGTATGGTCGCATTGGATTCATCACCCTCAAAGTATTGTCCCAACTTGTAACAGGTTTTTCTATAACAAGGTTCTCATCTAGGTTGGGTTGTGATCCAATGTTGCCAAGTCACCTAAGTGAGCAGGCACCGTGGGTGAAGGTGCTCTAGAGACTACATGTGGAGTAGGTATTGGCATTGGGCTTGGCGCATAGGAAGCCCTTGGGTTCCACATTTGGTACGGTGTTGTGCCATTTGGCGGTCCAAAGTTCATATGTGTGGCCCTAGGCATAGCAGACGTCGGATGTGACATGCTAATGCTAGCCGGTATGGTCCCATGGAAATAAGAACTTGGGTGTTGTGGTTGTGGAGCATAGGTTGTTGAAACAATGGGAGCTGTAGGGACTACATGAGTGCGATGACCCATAGGTGCATACGATTGGTACACACTTGTAGGTATTGATGCAGGCATTGAGCTACCATGTAGTGGTGCTTTACTAACAAATAAGGTCCATGGTGTGTTTCTCAGCATGCCCATCATTGGGGTAGGCATGGTATTCATGGTGTCATCATGGGAAAGATGATCTAGAATTGGAAAGGTAAAGCTATCACTTGTGGGCTCAGATTGCACAGAGACCCCTGGCAAAACAACATATGGAGGATCCATCGGACTTACAGAAAGAGTCTCCATTTGCGAGAAGGTCGGTTGTTTAGCCTTTCCTGTATCCAAGAATCTCATGAGACCCGTTGAAGGCATGTTGATCCCTTATTCTGTCTCTCTAACTCAATGACTCTATGGATGACCTGACAAACTCTTTGTTGTTGGTCCTCCATACTAGTAGCACCCATTGTGAATTGTAGGACATCTAGCCAAAAAATGTGATAGGTGTGACCTGTGTATAGGTCAGTTAGATTTTTCGTTTGTAGTTCGTACTACCATCTCATTTAAGAACACTCCATCTATAATTGAGGTGCTAGGGGTGTCCTTTGAGCTAGATTCAATGTTGCTTTCTAGGGGTTGGCCCTTAGCGGTTGCTAAGTTAGGAGCACTCGATTGCTCTCTTAGCAAGGATATTGACATAGGGGCTTCGCTTTTAACTCTCTTCCTTGCTCCACCTTGCGTAAGCTATCGACTTTCTTTTCCCTAGCCACAATAATATATCGCTCAACCTCTTGCACTTTGGCAAGGCTTCTACCATCCGGTAATATGACCTCGGAGGGGAATAGCTTTGAAGATTCAGGAGATGCAGTGAATGGAGTATTCACATGCACATTCTCTAAGGGCATAGGGTCTACGTTGGTCATGAATGGAGAACTTACTTCCCCACCCCCCTCATTTACATCATTAACTCCATGTTCGGAGCGAGTGGCTCTACTAAAGGTTTCCTTCAAGCAGCGAAGCACGCTCAGCCCAGACCATGGGCCCATGGCATGCATGTCTTGGCTTGAGCTTTCAGGATTACGCATTGGGAAACCCTCCATGACGTCGTAGTCAGAGGAAGAGTCACTAGCCGCTATGTTCGGGTCTTGGTTTGTACTACCTTACGTCCCCGTCGAGGGCCCGGAACCTAAAGTAGGTGGATATTGAGTACTCGCGTAAGTCAAAATTCTCTCTAGTTGCTGCACCTGTAGCACATGACCAGAGCGCAGATGCATGTGCCTTTGGCACCCTACCAGCGTCGGCGAATAACCTCAAAGGTTAACCGCTAACTTTTTTAGGCATTCGTTTTCACTCCTTTTTTTATGTTTTTTAGATTGTTTTTTTGATTAAAGTGTGTGATAGCTCAAAATGAGCGTTCACTCAGAGGGTCGTAGTGTGCTTTACAGCACGGTCACCTGAAGCTCCGTTGGTCCTCAAAAAAGTCAATTTTTAGCTACGTGTGAACTCGTAATTTTAAAGGGCGACTGAGGCCTGAGCCTGAGCGTGAGCTTGGGCTTGGGTTTGGGTCAGGGAGATATTCCCGATCCCGGTCCTACCTTTTTTTTAAAAAAATTAAAAAAATAGTTTTTATTTTATTTTATTTTAAGGATAAGGTCGCCGCGGCTTGCGCGAGAGCGCGCACACACTCTACCTACCTACTTACAACTAATACACCTATTGTTACACACTAACACACTTCATTAGCTCTCACAAATCTACTTCCTACTTATTGTACTTTGCATTACACAGAACTAACAACCTTAATACTAACACCTTACATAGAGAAAATATAGTAACCTTTCAAAACTTCATTAACAAAGAAATACACAGTAGCAACACAAAATCCTTCTTCTCAACACACACACCTTCCTTCCCTACCCTTTCTACAATTGAAATTGCACCACAAAAGAAGCACAGAGCGCCATTCAAGCTTAGTATATGGCATTCCCCGGCAACGGCGCCAAAAATGTGTGTAATGTCGCACGTGTCAATGCAAGGAACTTGCCGATACACTATGTGCGAGCCACAAACGCTCCAAGCACACAACAAGCCTAAACTAGTAAGCTCAAAGATGGCGACGGTGTGTCACTCACCGCTCTACGCTTGCTATCGTGGAGGATTCCTCTCCATGAAGAGGAGTGAGATGCCGCTACGCTGCGCTCAACCGCCTCGCCGTCGTCGTGCCACCGCAATGCTCAATCGCTCTCTCTCTCTCTCTCTCTCTCTCTCTCTCTCTCTCTCTCTCTCTCTCTCTCTCTCTCTCTCTCTCTCTCTCACGCATACACACACACACACAAGGAGATGAAGAAGAAGAAGATGGAGATGGAGCAAGAGTACTCTTCAATTGCACAAATGAGAGAATGAGGTTTTTTAGGTTTAGATTGACTTTTATACGGGTTCGCTCGTTCACATTTGGGCGCCCACACTTAGCCAATCTTACCCAAACGATATACATTCCAGTTTTAGAGTGCGCCTCTCATCGGCGATCACTCTTAACCATTCCTATTGGACCGACAAGCCCGGTACCTGACTCTACCAAGTAAATAGTACAATGTCTGTCGTAGGTGTAGGGTGTCCTTGAGCCGTGAGGGTTAACAGAAATTCTAGCAACAACAACAACAAAACCAAGGAGAAAGGAGTCTACACATGTAAGAATAAACTGTCTCCTGAAGAGCTGGAGCATTTTTGCAAAGACAACAAATGTTTCAAGAGCAGGGACATGGTTATCATGCCTGCC
This sequence comes from Adiantum capillus-veneris, assembly GCF_014529385.1. NCBI lineage: Eukaryota > Viridiplantae > Streptophyta > Polypodiopsida > Polypodiales > Pteridaceae > Adiantum > Adiantum capillus-veneris. Next base: position 29,942,173 of record NC_140936.1, read on the forward strand.
CCAAAAGAAATGCATGCAATGAGCCACCTAGGATTCTACGATTGAAGCTCCAAAAGAGGATACTCATAGAAAAGTATCATCCCTTGACTATGATTGGAGAAAGGTAAGGGAACATGGTTCCTTTATCCTTTTTGACCTTGGCTCTACTCACAACTTCATATCAATGGAGTCGGCCACTAAGTTAGGCATACAAGCTTTTGAGATGGGAGATAATATGACTGTCGATGGGGCTTTCAAGGGACAACACGCCTTTGTTACTCCCTTGATTGATAAATTGAGGCTTCATGTCCAAAGCTACATCGACAAAGAGGACTTTTTTGTCTCCCCTCTCCAACACGAGGATGTTATCTTAGGGGCACCATGGTTCAACAACCTGGATGCCAATATGAAGTTCCCTGAAAGAATTTAGTTCAACTACAGGGAAAAGAACATTTACATAGATTCTAATGAGTCGGGTTATACTATACCCCTTGTAAATAATGAGTCGGGTCGTACTATACCCCTTGTAAATACGCTTGCTTTTGATAAGTCAATGAAAAGCTCAGTTTTTGCGTACATGATTTCTGTTAAAGAGTCCATAAATGATCCTAATGTTTACTAGATCAAAGTGGTAGGAATCAAGAGGAATTAGAGTTTTCTAGATTCCTAAATAGATTCCAAGATGTTTTTATCAATGACATCCCTAGAGAGTTACCTCAAAACAAGGGGATGATGACCATACAATAGAGCTTCTACCTAGGAGCTCACTGCCCAATAAGCCTTCCTATCAAGCTTCACAAGCTCAACAAGAAGAGATCATGAGGCAGGTACATGAACTGGTTGAGAAAGGGATCATGAGGCCTAGCTCCTCTCCTTTCTATTCACCATTTCTTTTAGTGAAAAAGAAAGATGGCACATATTGCATGTGTGTTGACTATAGGATACTAAATAGGATCACTATCAAAAACAGATTTCCCATGCCGCGGGTAGAAGATATGTTTGACAAGTTGCAAGGATCTACCTACTTCAGTAGGATTGACCTTAAAAGTGGCTATCATTAAATAAGGATAGTCAATGAAGATATTTTAAAGATCGCTTTTCACACAACGGTTGGCCTTTATAAATATCTTGTTATGCCTTTTGGCTTGAGAAATGCTCCAGCCACATTCAACCGTTTAATGGACAAATTTTTTTAGGCCCTATCGCAAGCTCATTGGAGTATTCTTTGATGATATCATCATATACTCCAATTTTCTTGAGGAGCATAAGCAATACCCCCAGGTAATCTTTCAAGTTTTGAGAGAGAGAAAAAATTTCATTAATCAAATGAAGAGATTTTTTCTTGCAAGAGATTCAATACCTAGGCCATATTATCTCTCAAAATGGCATCCGTATGGATCCCACCAAGATAGAGATAATAAAAGGTTGGCCCTAATCCAAGGAATCTACATGAGCTACGAAGCTTTATTGGTATGAGTGCATATTACATACCCTTCATAGAAAAATTCTGGCAAATAGCAAGACCATTACATGACTTAACAAAAAAGAATGCTAAGTATACAAGGATTGCAAAAGAAAAAAACGCTTTTGAGAAGCTCAAAGAGAAGCTTACCTCTCATTCTCTGTTTACACTACCATACCTCTCAAAACCATTCGAGGCCCAATGTGATGCTTGTGGAGATTGCCTTGGAGCAGTCTTGTTTCAAGAAGGGCATGCCATAGCATATGAGAGTCAAAGACTCAATTCCAATGACCGAGTATTAGGCACATGCAAAAAAGGAGCTACTAGCTATTCTACATGCCCTTGACAGATGGAAGCATTATCTTTTGGGGACTACATTCATCCTATGAATGGAGCATCAAAGTCTTAAATACATCATGATGCAAACCAAGCTCTCGGACAAACAAATGAGGTGGAAAACTTTTCTTTCGCAATTTAACTTTCATATTGCTCACATTGCTGGCAGTTGATGCATTATCATGAAGACCAAGGGCAAATGTAGTGTCCATAACAACTCATAATGCTCTATATTTCATGATAGATGAGTATGCTACTGACCCTAATTTCAAGGATGTCATTTAAGCCCTTGCCCTAGGGAAAAAGAGGAACCATTCACCTTGCAGGATGGTTATCTCCTCTATGGAAATAGGCTATGTGTTACTACCTCACTTCGTGTAAAAGTAATGTACGAATCCCATGCTCCTCTTTACGCATGGCATAGAGGAATTCAACCTACTCTTTGGGGAGTAGAGACCTACTTCTATTGGCCCATTATGAAGGTAGACATACAAGAGTATGTTTCAAAATGTGTAGTGTGTCAAAAGATGAAGTATGATAGAGGGAAGAATCTTGGATTTCTTCAGCCATTACCAATCCCTAATTCACCATGGGAGAGAATATCCATGGATTTTATCTTTGGATTGCCCAAGTCTATCCATGGGAATATAGGAATATGGAAAACAGTCGACATATTTAGCGAACAAGCACATTTTATACCTATCAAAAAGACTATTAAGGCATTGTTGGGGTGTAGGCCAGATGGCCGTGGGAAACCGCCCATGTTTACACTTTCTACCTAAATGAATATAGGGAGAGAAAGTGAGAGAGTTGACCACTCTCTCACTTTCCTCTCCACTACCCCAAACCTGCTGTGTATTGTGCTTCATCCCCTTCCCCCTTCTCCTACCCTCTCTTGCACACTCACGCACTACGCCCACAATAATTGGTATCAAAACTTAGGGATCTCGCCGGCATCCCTGGCTACGCCCCACGTGTGCAGCAAGCCCAAACAAGTAGGGACTATTGAGAGATTGGCAAGCTCTGTAGGAAATCGACAAGGAAGAAATTGAGCTTGAAGCTCAGCAATCGGATTTGCAAGGAGTTTACGGATTGCAACCGTCGAGCAGGTATTCAAGCTTTTGCAAGGAGCAGTAGGTTTGCAGGCTTGGTTGAGAGAGCGGGCATAGTGAGTAGAGCTACGAAGCTCAACAAATCAGTGAGATCAAGTGATAGGTCAATAAGAAGACAATCAAAAGCAGGCATGTCCAGTAGCTCAAGCAAGTGAATTAAGAGAGCATAAAAAAACTTGAAAGGGAATCAAGGACTCGAGGCAGTTGCTCAAATTTGAGCAAATTCTGCAGTGCAAGAGCTTGGAGATGGTGAGCACTTGAATGCAGCCGAGTACAATCGAGCAAAAATTGGGAGCTTGGCTTAAAGTTTGAAGGCTTGCAAGAGGAAATTGGCAGGAGAGCAGGTCAACGAGCAGGTGATGAACAAGCGAAGATAAGGTTGGCAAGAATCAAGGGCAGTCGAGCACAATCGAGGCATCTGTAGCAGTCGAGCATAGGAGGGCAAGGTGGACAGCGTTGGCAAAATCAACACACACTCCCCAATTTGTCAACAGGTTGCAATCAAATCGGGAGGTCGAGCAATTGGAAAAGTCGAGCTCGTAGTGATGCAGCCACAGAACCAGGTGATGCAGCCAGAGAACTGAGAGAGAGTGCGAGCTTGTGGTGGTGTTTCTCACACACACAGTGCCGCAAGGCAGCGAGCTTGTCAAGCTAAAAGAGATCGACACACACACACACCTCAATAACTCTCTGCAGCCTTCGACAGAGAAGCTAAATAAGTTAATTTTTAAAAAAACTTTGCCTTACAGATTTCTCTTTGTGTGCAAGGATAGGTTCACAACACCCCCCCCCCCCCCCCCTCCCTCGATTTTCCAACTTTGTATGCTCCCACCACCAAAGCCCTGACTCACCGCCCCGGGTCCCTGAGCTTGGAGATAGAGAGAGAGGGATAGATTCTCTCACTGCGGTTCTCTCATTGCGGGAAAAGCGTGAGAGAGAGAGAGAGAGCTTGAGTGAGACAGACACATTGTGTTCAGCTATAGGTGCGGGCGAGTAAGCCCTACATTATTCGGCATCGGCCTGATCTCGGCGTCCTTCTCTGCTTCAAGCATAGACGTCTGTAGCTACTCGGCTAGCCACTCCCGTGCAGCAGTGGGAGACGACATCGACATCTACGATTTGCTGCTCCGCATCGGCACATCATTTTACGACACCATTTCTAGCGCACTATCTCGGTATTACTTTCCACACGCACCGGTGAGGTGCCTCTACCATAGAGGAGTGACCCCTGGCATCGGCACCAAGCACACTGATTGCACTTTACAACATGATTTTTGGCTACGACATTTTTGATGGCTATTCGACTAGCGCATTTCTGCCCGGTGGCAGAAATCGGCACATAGTGACACCGACATGCAGATTACAGGTTACAGGGGGTTTTTCAGCCATTTCACACACAAATTCTCTAGATTACTAGACACAACACTTTCATAGGAGATTTGGCAGTCATTCCAAGAACAGATTCTCTACAGACAGATGCATTGACAGATGCATTTTCCTCTGAGCACACCTAGTGCTACTGAGCTTTTTTTAAGACCAGATATCCCCGCAGGGATCAGTTTTACTACATGCAGCAGTTCTTGGCGTCTATTTGAGCACGTTTTACTGATGTACGTTGAGTTGCGGACACTGTCCTCTGTACTATGTGTGGAGCCATTTTTGACTATTTTGGTAGTATTTCCCGGCCGTTTCTGAGACTCGGACCGGAAGAGCCCTTTCTGAGATTGTGGCTAGTCTATTTGTGTCTGCATTAGCCTTTAGAGGGTCGATAGTGTGAGGTTTTCTTTGAGATGGGGTGTGCTCGAATGTTGTGACACCTTCAATGATACATGTAGCTAGCGTTCCCCTTTACAGTACCCTCACCATAGGATATGTATCTGGACGGATTTTTATGCTTTTGACACCGAGTTGGCGGTCATCAAGTAGTGGTTTTGTGTAGTAGATGCCTAGTTTGTGCTATTGGCACATTTATGCATATTTTGAGTTGACTTTTGACTCCTCACACAAAGGAGACTCTACCGGATTTACTTCCTGCGAGTCATGACTTTCATTGTTGGCATTTTTTAGTCTATTTCGGTTGAGATTTTACTCCCGACACAAAGATGTTACCACCAAATAACCACCTATTATGTAGCCATGGGCCGGCCTTGTCGGACCCGCTAGTAGTGTATTATGTTATTGGCCGGTCTTGTCGGTCAGATAGGAATGGTTAAGAGTGATCACCGATGAGAGGCATACTCTAAAACTAGAACCTATAATGTTTGGGTAAGATTGGCTAAGTGTGGGCGCCCAAATGTGAACGGAAAAGCCCATATAAAAGTCAATCTAAACCTAAAATACATCATTCTCTCATTTGTGCAATTGGAGAGTGCTCTTGCTCCATCTCCATCTTCTTCTTCTCTCCTTGTGTATGTGTGTGTGTGTGTGTGTGTGTGTGTGTGTGTGTGTGTGTGTGTGTGTGTGTGTGAGAGAGAGAGAGAGAGACAGAGTGCAATCAAGCATTGCGATGGCACAACGGCGGCAAGGCGGTTGACCGCGACCGTCGTGCCGTGGTTGAGCGCGGCATGACGGCGGTAGCTCCCTCTTCTTCACGACGAGGAATCCTCCACGAAGGCAAGCGTAGGGTGGTGAGTGACACACCCTTGCTCTCTTGAGCTTTCTAGATTAGTGTGGTTGTGTGCTTGCAGCCATTTGTGGCTCGCACACAGTGTACGGTAATTCCCTTGCATTGACACGTGCAACAGACGCACACATTTTTGGCACCACTGCCGGGGAATGCCGTGCATTAAGCTCGAATAGCACTCTATGCTGCTTTGTGGTGCATTATGAAATGTAGGAAAGGTAGAGAAAGAAGGTGTGTGGCTTGTTGAGAAGGATTTGTGACCTTTGTTCTTGCTGCAATGTATTGTTTTTGTTAATAAGGTGTTGAAAGGTATTGTGTTTTTTGTTCATAAGGTGTTAGAATCAAGGTAGTAGATCTATAATGTTAGCTATGTAAGGTACCATCAGTAGATCTATTAGTTAATCAGTTGTTGTAGTACTATGTTAGTGTGTAACAGTAGCTCTGTTAGTTGCAAGTAGATAGGTTAGGTGTGTGTGTGCTCGCATGCGCCGCGCGGCCGCGGTGACCTTCTTCCCAAAAACAAAAAGGGTAAGACCTGGATCGGAAACATTCCCCAGGCCCAAGCCCAAGCCCAAGCCCACGCTCAGCTCAGGCCTTAGTCACCTTTAGAATTACTTATTTTAGTCCAAGCCTAAGTAAAAATCTACCCTTTTGAGGACCAACGGAGCTTTGGGTAACCGAACGCTGTGCTGTAAAGCACACCACAACCCCCTTAGAGATATGCTCGTTTTGAACTATCACACGCTCTAATCCAAAAACCGATCGTAAAAAGACATTAAAAAACATCAAAAAACAATTGAAAACGGGGTGCAAAACACCTAAAGGGTATTCGTTGATGCTTGTAGGGTGCCAAAGTCACATGCATCTACGCTCTGGTTGTGTGCTAGAGGCCGAGCAACTAGCAAGCACATTGACTTATGCGGGTTCTCAATATCCACCTACCTTAGGTTCCGGGCCCTTGGTGGGGACCTAAGGTAGTTCCACTCAGGACCCGCATATTGTGTCCAGTGACTCTTCCTCTAACTACCACGTCATGGAGGGTTACCCAATGCCTAATCCTGACAGCTCAAGCCAACACATGCATGCCATGGGCCCATGGTCCGGGCCAAGCGTGCTTAGCCGCTTGAACGAAACCTTTAGTAGAGCCACTCACTCCGAACATGGAGCTAACGATGTAAATGAGGGGAATGGGTAAGTAAATTCACCATTCATAGCCAACATAGACCCCATGCTCTTAGACAATGTGCATGTGAATACTCCATTCACTGCACCCTCTGACTCTTTAGAGCTATTTCCCTCCGAGGTTATATTACCTGATGGTAGAAGCCTTGCCAAAGTGTAAGAGGTTGAGCGATATATCATTGCGGCTAGGAAAAAGGAATCGAGAGCTTACGGAAGGCGAAGCAACGAAGAGAGTTAAAAGCAAAAGCCCCTATGTCAATATCCTTGCTAGGAGAGCAATCAAGTGCTCCTGAATTAGCGACAACTAAGGATCAACCCATAGAGAGCCACATTGTATCTAGTTCAAAGGACACCCCTAGCACCTCAATCTTAGATGGAGCATTCTTAAATGAGAACTAGGAGTACGAACTACAAACAAGAACTCTAACCGACCTATCACACCTATCACATGGCTTGATTAAATGTCCTACAATCCACAATAGGTGCTACCAATGTGGAGGATCAACAACAAAGAGTTTGTGAGGTCATCCATAGGGTCATTGAGTTAGAGAGACAAAACAAGGGGATCCACATGCCTTCAATGGGTCTCATGAGATTCTTGGATATAGGGAAGGTTAAAAAACCAACCTTATCGCAAATGGAGACTCCCTTAGTAAGTCTGATGGATCCTTCATATGTTGTTTCGCCAGGGGTCTCAGTGCAATCTGAGCCCACAAGTGATAGCTTTACCTTTCCAAGTCTAGCTCATCTTTCCCTTGATGACACCTTGGCTACCATGCCTACCCCAATGATGAGCATGCCAAGAAACACACCATGCACCTCAATTGTCAGTAAAGCATCGCTACATGGTAGCTCAATGGCTGCAATAGTAGCTACAAGTGTGTATCAATTGTATACACCTATAGGTCCTTGTACTCATGTAGCCCCTATCCCTCCCATCGTTTCAACAACCTATGCTCCACAACCACAACACCCAAGATCTTATTTCAATGGGACCATACCAGCTAGCATTAGCATGTCACATCCGATGTCTGCTATGCCTAGGGCCACACATATGAACTTTGGGCCACCACATGGCACAACACCGGACCAAACGTGGAACCCAAGGGCTTCCTATGCACCGAGCCCAATGCCATTACCTACTCCACATGTAGTCTCTGGAGCGCCTTCACCCATGGTGCGTGCTCACGTAGGGGGCTTGGCAACATTAGCTCAAGCTATCGGTCAAACTGAGAATATGCGTAACAAGCTTGATAGAGAGCCTAGAAGTAAGGCAGTACAAATAGCCAGGCTCACATAAAAATTTAGTGGAGACAGGGATGTGAGAAACCATATCGAAGTGTCTAAACAAATATGCGATTCTCTAGGAGAACACAATGACCTGCATAAGAGTAATTCTTTAAGCCTAACCTTAAGTGGAAAGGTTGGGGATTGGTATAGAACCCTAAGGGTGGAACAAAGAAATAATTTACCCTACAGAATAGATACGAGAGGGAGTGCTTTGGGGTGTAGCCTTTCAGGTCCAGAAAGCCCAACGAGAGGAAGGAGAGTTCGTGAGAGACTTTATTAGTTGCTTGAAGTATTTGAATTCTCGTTGTAATCCAAATGAGTGGTTCAATAATATGATAGATTCATTAGGGGATTACGACATGAGGATATCTACAATGGCCTAGTCATTAGAGGTATCACCACTTGGGAAGCAGTCACCACGAATGCGATCCAATTGGAGGATAATTTAATGATTCAAGGAGAAAGAGTGTCTGTTGAGCCTAAATCTGTTAGCTCGTAATCATCGGGACATCAGCCAATAACTCTAAAGCATATTGCTAAGGAGCCAAAGATATCTGATATGACTTTACCAGATCTCACCAAGGCCATTCAAGAGAGTCTTAGAGACAATCATGCTCCACAAAACAATCATATGTATTCAAGAAGGGAGCAACAATGGTGCTCAGTATGCTATGGTCCGCATAGTACCAGTGAATGCCCTACTTTTAGAGTAAAATTCAATTTGAATTGCAATTCCTATGGGAGGTATGGTCATCAAGCTAAAGATTTCATAGTATTTAAGCGTACAATGGTCAATAGACCAACCTTAGCATGGACAGACACACCTCGAGTGCCTGCATTGATGCCGGCCCCACCTCTTGAACAAACGTCAAAACACATGGTCCCTAGGGCCCAAAATGTTGTTCAAACAACACGCTTACGACCTCCAGTGCTAGGACCGCAACCACAACATTTGAGAATCACTTTTGTGAATCCAGTGGGTTGTGAGTCATCTATTGCTTGTTTGGAAGGCTGTGAGGAAGATATAGACCCTAATATTGCCTATGGAATTGATGCGCTTGAAAAAGTCCACAATACTACATGGAGGACTATTGGGGACAAGTCAAACCTGTCTATTAAGTAGCTGCTCTTGCTACAAGAGGCCAAAATATCAACTACATTGCCAAGAGACCACCTCTTCAATGCTATGAGTGTGGAGGTCCACATTGTGTGGCTGAGTGTCCTATTAGGCTACAAAATAGCACCACACTAATGCAAACCAATCAAGCGAGCATGTCTACAATGCCGATACTCATGTGTAATCCATGTGGGATAGATCATTTGATTGCCCAATGTCCGGACAATCCAAATGCGCTGAAGACCGCGCCATTAAACTTGATTGAGGTTACTGAGGAGCCATCATAAAGTACACCTGTGGTACCAGTGAATGTACTCACACAATCGATGCTTCAGAAACAAAATTATATTATTGAGGAAAGAGACACGGCATCAATTTCCCAATCTCAAAAGAAGAGGAAAACACGAAGGAAGATATCGCAAAAAGCAACAAAGTTAGAACCCAGTTCAAAGACCAACATAGGACCGGTGACAACCGCGTATATATGAACGACGCTGAAGAGGATTGTGATTCAGATGAAACCATGGAGATCAAAACGACCACTAAGAAAGAAAACCAACAAGGAAGATTGTCATGAGCCACAAAGGCCAGGATCTAAATATAAGATGGGAACTTATCCCAACCCTACAGAGGATATCGAGAGAGTCAAGCAATCAAGGAGTTTGGTAGAAGATACCCAAAGGGATCTAGAACCAGCACTTAGGCAGATCCAGATTACATACATATTGTTTCCTACACAACAACAACCTCACGAAGTCCATAGACCCCTAGCCATACCTAGTGTCATGGGAAAGTGGACGTACTCACTTGTTGGAAAGAATGTTTACAGAGGGACTACCTGACCCTATTGAAGAAATGGAGATCCCATCTTCCGCACGTCAAGGGACTGAAGCTCAAAAGGTATTGTCAAATATTGCCAAATTGATGGATTTCATGGCTTCAGAAGTTAGAACCACCATCATGTTCAAACTATATGGAGACCCTAAGCTATTCTTAGCCCTTTGAGATTTCCTCAATGGAGAACTGAAGGTCGGGCTACAATAATTTGCATAGATGGATGGAGCTCGGGAGATGCCAATAGAGGAGGAACACTTAGATCCACAACCCAACCTAGATGAGAACCTTGTTGTAGAAATACATGTTAACAAGTTGGGACAATACTTTGAGGGTGATAAATCCAATGCAACCATACCACTCACTACCAAGGGATTAACTGTGCAGGGAATCCTTGATGGTGGCACTAGGGTTAGCATTGTGACTAAAAATTGCTGGGAAACTATGGGAAGACATCAGCTTGGGACCACAACCATAGTAGTAGAGATGGCCAATGGGTCTATTGTTAAACCTACTGGGATGCTAGAAGATCTCAAGATCAAGGTCTTTGGACATAAAATAAGATTTACCTTCATTGTTATGAATTCCTCCAAGCACACTATGGCATCTGAGATGATCTTAGGATGTCCATTCATGAGGGAAGCAAAAATGGTGCATGACCGGTCTAAAAACCACATCTACTTGCAGTTCCAAGATTTTGTCATTCGAGTGCATCTTGTAACTGGTCGAGCACATCCTCTAGGAAACAAGTTTATAATTGATCATAGATCTGACACCACAATTCACTCAGCCCCATTGCAGTATTGTTACACGTGTAAAGAGGACATTGATGTTGGAGAAGATTCTCCTTATATGGATGTACTACCTGGGATGACTGAGTCGGACAATGTGGATTGGGTCCACCTAGCAACAACCATAGACACTTGGGGAAACAGGGGGAGGACCTGGGTAATACCTGAGGGGGATAAAATTCCACCACTCGTACACTTAAATATGCTAGAAGCAAAGCATATAGCTTCTGATGACCTACAAGATGAAGGTCTGCCTAGCATTGGACAGTAGCATCTCTCAAGACTATAGCCCACACGATTTGGGGTCAAAATCATCAATTGAAATTGACTCTGAGGACAAAGAATCTGAGTTCAATCTTAGTGCAAATGTGGGGCCAAACCATCCAGGGCCCAGTGGTACCCTAGATGACAATCTATCCAAGGGAGCCGAAGACACAAGTAGCGATTCATCTAGTGACTCTTCACTAGAGATCAGCCGCAATAAAAAATTAGACAAGAAGATTAAGAGATATAAGAGGCAACAATACTGAGAAAATCTGCATGCTAGAATAAATGAAAATAAATCTACCACAAAATGGCTTAATTATATAGGGGCATGTGATGCTCATCAGAAGTTGGTAGATAATTGGGGTGAATACCTTCAAAGCGTTATGTGGTGCAGTCCACAACCCATTGACATTTCACAACTAGAGGCTACAGAGAAGCCAAAGTTGAGCCATACCATAAGGAGACAACAAAATCGAGAGTTAGCTCAATAAGAAAAGAAATAAGAAGTGAAATTACAGTCCACAGAACAACAGGACCCCATAGACTTATATCCTGCACACCTGAACATTTCAAATCCTAAACCACAGAGGAACGTAAGGTTGTGTATATAGAGGCTCAAAGAAAACCTATCAATGGAAGCAATGGAGTCTATGATGGTCCAGCAATAGTTAAGGAAATAGAGCTAGCAGACCCAGGAGAAGAGTCCAAACTTGTTTTCATTGCCCAAGATTTGACAAAGACTGAAGAGTGTGTACTTAAAGAACTTCTCAAGGAATCCAGGGATATATTTTCTTGGACATATCATGATATCAAAGGTGTTCCACCTTCCGTGGTGCAACACATAATCCCCATGAATAAAATGGCTAAACCAGTTCAGCAACGACCCTACCCAATGAATCCTAAATATGCAAAGATCGTTCAAGAAGAGATTGAAAATCTTGTGAAATGCGGATTCATATACCCTATTGAGCACTTAGAATGGGTGTCTCCAATAGTGATTGTGCCAAAAAAGAATGGGAAACTTAGAGTGTGCGTGGTCTCAAGAAGGTCAATGCCGCCACTAAGAGGGACCATTACACCTTGCCATATTCAAAACATGTGCTTGAAAGGGTTGCAAGGAAGAAAGATTAAATCTTTTTAGATGGGTACTCTGGCTACAAACAAATGACAATTGCGCTAGAGGACCAAGCTAAAGCAACCTTTTAACGGAATTTGGAGTGTTTGCATTTCTGTTGTGGCTCTTGGCTTAACCAATGCCCCCGCTACCTTTCAAAGATTAATAAACACTGCTTTTAGAGAATATTTGAGGGAGTTTTGCGAAGCTTTCTTAGATAACCTTTGTGTTTATTCCTCTTGGAAAGAACATTTATCATGCTTACAAAAAGTGTTTGAGAAGTGCAGATTGTATTGCATCTCCTTAAACCCTTTCAAATGCCAATTTTGGGTTAAACATGGAGTCATTTTAAGGCATATAGTGTCCAAAAATGGGATTTCCGCATATGAGAGAAAAATTAAAGCCATTGCCAAATTGCCACCACCTACAAACTATAAAGGAGTTCAAAGGTTCATGGGCCATGTTGCTTATTACCGGTGGTTTATTTTAAACTTTGCCGAGATAGCTCGTCCATTGAACAAACTTCTTATTGACTTTCACTGGACCGTGGATTGTGGCCATGGTTATGAGTTATTTAAAACGACCTTGACTAGCGCTCCTATTCTACTAGTACCCGATTGGAATGTAATTTTCCATGTGCATATTGATGCATCAAACTTTGTTGTTGGGTGTGTTCTAGCTCAACCAGGAGAACATAAATTGGACTACCCCATTAGCTTTGCAAGTTGTCAATTTAATGATGCCGAGAGAAACTACACCACTACAAAGCGAGAAGGTTTAGGTATGATTTATGCAATGAATAAATTTTTCTACTACCTTCTAGCCAACAAGTTTGTTTTCTATGTTGATCATCATTCCTTGTTGTATCTAGTAAATAAACCTTGTTCCATGGGAAGAATTACACGATGGTTGTTAATTCTCCTTGAATTTGATTTTACCCTTGTGGTGAGACCTAGTAAAAGACATGTCATGGCGGATCATTTGTCTCGCATACTAAATGGTGAAGCCCCTACTGGAGTCGATGATGAATTGCCCGATACTTCTCTATTCCTAGTCGAAACCATACCTGAATGGAGTGAGAAGAGCTTCGTAAGGACATAGCTCAAAAAACTGTTAAAAGAATGTGAACCTTATTCTCTCATTGCAGAAACTGTCTACAGGCTAGGGAAGGATGATATTCTTAGACGTTATGCCCGTGAGGATGAGTATTTATACTACATACTGCAAGAAGCCCACATGGGTATAGCCGGAGGACATTTCTCAGGGGAAGTAACAGCTAGAAAGGTGTTGCAATCAGGCTATTGGTGGTCTACCTTATTCAAGGATGCATCACTTTTTGCAAAAGGATGTGATGAATACCAACGTTACAAGATCACACAATAAAAGGATAGGATGCCCTTACATCCTATTAAAGTGACTAAACCATTTGAAAAATGGGGTTTGGACTTTGTAGGCCCAGTTAGTCCGAAATCTCGTAACACTCAATCTCGATATATTATCGTTGCCACTGACTATGTGACAAAGTGGACGGAAGCCAGGGTGACACGTAAGGTTGATGCAAGGTCAACTGCCAAGTTTCTCTTTGAGAACATTATTACAAGATTTGGTTGTCCCTTTTGAGATTTTGAGTGAAAATGGCACTCATTTTATAAATGGAGTGATAAAAAAACTCACTACCAACTTCATGATAGCTCACCATAAGTCTACACCTTATTATTCACAAGCAAATGGCCAAGCTGAGAGTACCAACAAAACTCTTATCTCCATTTTGACAAAAACAATTGAGGTTCATCGTACAGATTGGGATTTAAAGCTTACATCATCTCTATGGGCTTATCGGACTTGTTACAAAGTGGCTATTAATTGTACACCATTCAAAATGGTATATGGCCAAGAAGAAGTTATGCCATGGGAGTTTGTAATTCCTAGTCTGCGTGTAGCTTCATAAGAAGGTTGGGATGGTAACCCTTTAATTGAGCGCTTATATATCCTTGAAAGGTTAGATGAAGAAAGGCAATTGGCTGTGCAAAATGCACTTGTGGAGAAAGATAGGAGGAAGAAATTGTTTGACCATCATCTAAAGAACAAGGATATCAATGTTGGTGATAAAGTCCTTATGTATGGAGTGCGTAACAAAAAGAAAAAGTTGAAATATGCGAGAAAAGGACCATATAGAGTATGTGGAATCACCCCACAAGGAACCACTCGTGTGGAGACTCTTTATGGAGTTAAAACCATCGGACTCCTCAATGGTAGCAACTTTAAAAGATATTATGATTAAAAAAAAGGCAGCCAAGGCACAAACAGGATTGAAGAAGATACAAGCTCAAGCTGAGGCAAAAAAGTGACAACAACGCATAAGACGCCAACGAGAGGCCAACCTTGGAGTTACACATGCATTCCATGTTGAAACAGAGGATGATTGGTCGAACTCTGACACACCTCTATGATACCCTATTGAGCTAAATAGTGCGTATTGAAAAGTGCTATATAACGCCTTATTAGATAGGGGTGCTAAGTATCATATGTTGTCATATGGAGTATGGTGTCAATTGGAAAATCTACCTCTATCTGAGAGTATTATCCAAGTCAAGGGTGTCAACAAGAAAACAAATGTGGTTTTTGGAATCTAGCACACTTTGGCTAGTTATGAAAATGGGGTTGTAGCTCAAGACTTTTTGGTCATGCCTGTTGAAACTATGGAGGGCAATATAAACCTAGGACGCATGTGGATGATAGCCACCAAATGCACTATTGATTGGGGGATTGGGGGTGTCACAATGCAGAAACGAACTCTTAGCCCTGCCACTCAAGCCATAATCCCTGAGATATTGTCTCTTAAGGAAATAAAACACAAAACATTGCATGTTCAGGAGGTTGATCTATATGTCCCCATAGCCCAACTCTCTAGAGCTTCAACTGTTGTAGTTGAAATAAAGCTTTAGACACACAAGACCCATCCTAATATAACAAAGAAAACATACAAGTGGGTCCCTAAAGCTTCTTTAGCAACCATAGCTAGTGCTCCAAGACAGGAGCCTAGTAAGAGACGTCCAACTCGCCCCAAGAACTGTAAATAAATGTTGAGTTGGATTCCTAAAAAACTATTGGAAGCCCAAGGCTACTATGAAGAAAATGATCAAATCTGGGTGCCAAAACGTAAATTGTGCTCTTACTTGCTACTTGGCCCATGTGAGCCCAATCCCGTAGCTTCAAAATAGATTGAAAATTGTGAAAAGTAAAAAATCACGGAATGCTACATACCCGCTCTAGAGCTAGTTTGGGTACCGAAGAAAGAACAATTTGTTCCACCTAGCTTAGGGACAGGGAAGTCAAATGAAGCTTCTTGCTCTTCATGTAGTTCCTATACGGAAATAGAAGCTTCAACACAACCTCCACCTACCATTGTACATATCCATACAAACAAGAAAGATTTTTCACCTCCCATTGTAAGTTCACCACCTACAACAACATTGCAAATAAAATCATGGGAGAGTACCTTACCACCCTTGCAACTAGATGAAACACATAGGGAAGTTGAAAACTATTGGTTAAAGCCTTCACCCATAACAACTTGGAGCAATTGGTTTCAAAAGGTGACGACATCATTCCAAAAGGTATGATCTAGCCAAGGAAGGGGGGAGTGTTTGCTGACATCCATCATTCACTTGCTTCCCTCTCAACCTTCCTCCCTAACCTCTCAATCACCAATCTTAGGGAATGTATATACATAGCCTTATACTAGTTCTAGCAAACAAAAAAAATAAAATTATATATATATATATATATATATAGTAAAAGAGCAAGAGCGACTAGCAACGAGAGAGCACCCTATCAGATCCTACGCATAAGTCCAAATTCACCATGTCACATCAAGCAGCACACAAAAACAACTCTTATGCTATAAAGACCTAACCAAATCTATCTGTATTCTCAGAGATGGCTAGTTCACTAGAGACATGCGCTTTTATTTTTTATGAAAGGTACCCTTTTTATTTTTCTCAAGTGTTTCACATCTGCTACCCTGTACTTTCTTGCGAATGAAATTTGGTAGAGAGACTTGCGTGTGAGAGAAATTTTGAGGACTAGTGATCCCTACCTAGTAGAGAATGTTTCTCTAGTGTCACATGCTTATTCTTTTGCACAAGATGAGAATCCATGCACAGCGAGGCTCTTGATTAACACGCTCTCGTGCTGTGACACGTACATAGTGGGAACGCATGCTACAAGATCTATCTTGTAACTTTTTAGATACATAATTATCTTTCCTATAATGTAAATATGCATATTTAAGTATAATAATAAGCCTTCTATCTCATCCTATTATTTTTCTCAAGGGTAACCTATCCTTACTTTACCATCAGAAAATACTATGGGAAAAGCTCAATAGTTCCGCCTCTTTAACTTGTGGCAAAAAGCATTGATTCTTTATTTCTACTATCTCATTATCATCTCACACCCTAGATAGATCCTATATCTAGGGTAAACTCCAATATATATATATTCTATGTATTTTTTATACTTTTCCTATATTTCTTTTTAAATAGCTACTAGGAGGGAATCAAATCCTAGTGGGACACTAGGTGGCATGATTTCAAAGATACACTTATTTTAATTCAATATTGCAAGCATGATTACAAAACTTTGTCAAGGAGCAATGTCATGCTTTCATATGGCATGAGGTGTCCTTCGGAATTAAATGAAAGTTTAGGCTAAGGGGACCACAGGAAGACTTTTGCTGCCAGAAATGGACCCTATTTTGATGAATTTTTTACACAAGGTTCCATTCCGAATTGGAAAATGATTTTAAAATGAAAATCGTAGCTAATGAGCTGAAGTTTCTGCCCATATTTTTCCTTTTTTATTTGGAGCCACGGTTGAGGAGATATGATCAAAATACTGGACCCCAGTCTGCCCACATCATGCACGGACAACTCATTTCCAACTTTTCCAATTCCTATTCACATTGGCTCCTCTCTTCTTGTGTAAACCCTTGGGGGTTCCCTTCACCTATAAAAGGGAACCTCTTCTTCCTTCAAAAGGAACTGAAGCATTCAAGCCATTGATGAGAGGAATTCTTGAGGGAGTGAGTAGTAATGCCTAATTGTACTTAGCCCCATTAACATAAGCCCAAGCCTACACTTTCTCCTAGAGGAAGACTAGCCATTCTTGTACGCTATCCTTGGAAGATCAACTCTAATCAAAGAAGGTGTTGTACATGGCGTATCAATCAACGTTGAATTCTCCCCTCTTCTTCTCTCTCCCATCAATAATGGTGCCGAAGGGTTTCAAGTAAGATGTGTTCTACATTGATGTTTTCTTGATTTCTTGTTGTTTTCATTTTCATCTCTAATCCAACATATATATATGTATCTAATCTCATCTCCTTAGTCATCAAGCATGACAAAGCACTTGAAGTAGGGGGTGTTCCCACAAGCATTTCAGGCAAGCTTCTCAAGGCACCTCAAGCACCTTAATCATGCACCAAGTCAAGCACCTCAAGCATGGAGCCAGTCAAGCACCTCAAGCATCTTAATCAAGCACCTCAAGCATGACAAGCACCTCAAGCACGACAAGCACCTTGAGCTTGGGCCGGGTTCCCACCTCAAGCTCCAGCCCTAGCTTACCTAAGGTCAAAGGACTTTTACACACATTATTGGAGGTCTTCAATGAAGCTAACCCTAAGGTCTTATGCTCCCTTGGTTAGCCTTGCTCTTGATAGACCATCTCCCATTTGGGCCCCTTTACTATTGGCCCCGTGTTGAGATAGATCTATAAGCACATATCTATATCTTAACACTTGTTCCCGTTTATTCTCCCACATTAAGTGATCAATTTAATATGAGAAAATCATTTGGGTTGGTTAGATATTAGATTTTATGACATTACCTCTCTCTTGAAATCATAGTCGTCCTCGACTATGAGGTAGAAGAGATAAAGCCTTAGTTATTAGTCAATCGTACTTAGCGGGTAGAGGATCCCTTTTTTACCCTACGACATCTTTCCAAGATGGATGACTAATCCATTTGGTGCTTGGGAGACATAGCTGCCGCAAGCATGTCTGCTCTTTAGTCCATTTCATTCTCCCAAAGTAGAGTGACAAATTCTACTTGGTGTTTGAGAGACGTCGTCATCACAAACATGATTCTAAGCATGCATACTAGTTAAATTTGTGCACAATTAAAAAGAGGACTAGTCATATAAGACAAAAACATGAGTCATTTAAAAGAAATTTGTACATTTTCTTACTCTAATGTAGCATTGTAAGCATTGACAAGGTTCATACTATCCTTAAATTGTACTCCTTGCATCCATCTAGCATCTTCAAAAGGATAATTTTTGAACTTAATAAGATACCGTCGGATTATCTTACCATGTCGTAGTACCTTGTCTTCATGCCGAAGGACAGCTTCGGGTTGTAGCACCTCTTCTTGGTCTTCAACTTCGGGAGGGTCTTCAATAATTGGTTCAGATGGTGGCTCTCCTTTGTAGGGCTTAAGTAGGCTTACATGAAAGGCATTGTGTATAAGACAATGGTTGGGCAACTTGAGTTGATAAGCCGTCTCATTAATGGTCTTCAAGATTTGGAAAGGACCATAGTATCTTTTTGCTAGTTTAGCATAATACTTTTGATGGCCCGTAGGATTTTTGCCCGTCGTTTGCCTTAATCAAGCCTTAGGAAACTTGAGTAAGACCCAATCATTTTCTTTGAACATTAAGGCTCTTCTGTGCTTATCAGCAGCAACGTTTTGCCTTTGTTGAGAGATGGCTATAGCCTCCCTAATCTTTTGAAAAGATTCTTGTAGGTCACGGCTATACTCATCGGCGGCGAAGATCTTCCCATGTACTTTGAGTAGCAAGGGACTTTTAGGTCTTCCCTCTATGATCTCGAAAGGTTCTTTCCCCGTAGAAGTATGTACAGTATTATTGTAGGCATACTCTACTAGAGGTAAATACTTTTCCCATTGTGAGCGTTGATCTACTTCGGTAACATAAGTCTTGAGTAGATCAAGTATCGTAAGATTGGCTATCTCACTTTGGCCATCCGTTTGTGGGTGATAGGCCGAAGAGAAATTCAATCTTGTTCCTAGATTTTCAAAGAGACCTTTCCAGAAATTACTGGTCATTCTAGGATCTCTATCTGACACGATGGATGTGGGTAATCCATGGTGTTTGAAAATCTGAGATATGAAGAGAGTTGCCATTTGATGTGCCTTAATAGTCTTTTTGACAGGAATAAAATGTGCTTGCTTGCTAAACCTGTCAACTATTGTCCATATTCCTGTATTCCCATGGATAGACTTGGGTAATCCAAAGATGAAATCCATGGATATACTCTCCCATGGTCAATTTGGAATAGGCAATGGCTGGAGTAATCCAGGTTGCTTCCCTCTATCATACTTGTTCTTTTGGCATACTACACATTTTGAAACATACTCTTGTATGCCCACTTTCATGGTAGGCCAATAGAAATACGTCTCTACTCCTCGAAGAGTAGGTTGAATACCTCTATGCCCTGCATATGGAGGAGCATGGGATTCATACATAAACTTCTCACGAAGGGAATGGGTAACACATAGCCTATTGCCGTGGAGAAGATAACCATCCTGCAAGGTGAATGGTTCCTCTTTCTTCCCCAAAGCAAGGGCTGACATTATTTCTCTAAAGTCAGGGTCAGTAGCATACTCATCTATCATAGAGGATAGATCATTGTGAGTAGCTATAGACACCGCATTAACTTTTGGTCATCGTGAAAGTGCATCGACAACTTGATTGTGCTTACCAGCTATGTGAGCAATATGGAAATTAAATTGCGAAAGAAAATTTGCCCACCTCATTTGTTTGTCGGAAAGTTTGGTTTGCGTCATGAAATACTTGAGACTTTGGTGGTCAGTTCGTAGGATAAATGGAGTCCCCAATAGGTAGTGCTTCCATGTATCTAGGGCATGTAGAACAGCTAAAAGCTCTTTCTCATAAATTCCCAAGACTCGTTCATCACTATTGAGCCTTCGGCTCTCATATGCTATGGCATGCCCTTCTTGAAGCAAAACCGCTCCAAGGCAATCACCACACACATCACATTGGACCTCAAATGGCTTTGAGAGATCCGGAAGCACGAGGAATGGTTGGGAAGTAAGCTTCTCTTTGAGTTTTTCAAAAGCATTTTGCTCCTTAGCAGTCCATACAAACTTAAAGTTCTTCTTTGTTAAGTCGTGAAGTGGTCCTGCTACTTGAGAGAATTTTGCTATGAAGCGTCTATAGTATGCACACATACCAATAAAGCTTCTTAGCTCATGTAGATTCCTTGGGTTAGGCCATGATTTTATTACCTCTAACTTTGATGGATCCATATGAATACCATCGTGAGAGATAATATGACCTAGATATTGAATCTCTTGAAGGAAGAATTCACTTTTCTTTTGGTTGAGAAAAAGTTTTTTTTCCCTCAAGGCTTGAAAAATCACTTGGAGATGTTGCTTATGTTCCTCCAAAGATTTGGAGTAGATGATGATATCATCAAAGAACACTCCATTGAATTTACGATATGGTCTAAAAATTTTCTCCATGAGACGATTGAAATTAGCTGGTGCATTAGTCAAGCCAAAAGGCATGACTAGATATTCATAAAGACCAAATGTTGTGCGAAACGCGGTCTTTAGGATATCTTCATCCACTATCCTTATTTGATGATAGCCACTCTTAAGTTCAATCCCACTGAAGTAGGTAGAGCCTTGTAGCTTATCAAATAGATCTTCTACCCGAGGCACGGGAAATCTGTTTTTGATAGTGATATGGTTTAGTGCTCGATAGTCCACACACATACGGTATGTACCATCTTTCTTTTGCACTAAAAGGACTGGAGAACAAAAGGGAGAGGAACTAGGCCTCACCATCCGTTTATCTACCAATTCCTGTACTTGCCTCATAATCTCCTCTTGTTGAGCTTGTGAGACTCAATAAGGAGGTTTGTTAGGTGGTGAGCTTCCTGGAAGGAGCTCAATACGATGGTCATCATCCCCTCGTTTTGGAGGTAGGTCCATAGGGATATCATCGATGAACACATCTTGGAATCCTTTTAGAAAAGTAGACAAGTCTAACTCTTCTTGATTCCTATCATTTTCATTTGATGAAACATTATTAGCTTTTAGAGACTCTTTGACATAAATCATGTACGCAGAAACTGAGCTCTTCATTGATTTATCAAAAGAAAGAGGATTTACAAGTGGAATAGTGCGACCACGCTCACTAGCATCTATATACATGTTCTTTCCCCTGTAGGTGAAGTAAATTCTCCTTTCAGGGAACTTCATGTTGGCAGCCATGCGATCAAACCATGGTGCCCCTAGGATAACATCCTGATGTTGGAGAGGAGAGATGAAGAAATCTTCTTTGTCAACATAGCTTTGGACATGAAGCCTCAACTTCCCAATCAAGGGAGTAACGGAGGCTTGTTGTCCCTTGAAAGCTACATCAGCTGTTACTATATCTCCCATCTCAAAAGCTTGAATGCCCAACTTGGTGGCCAACTCTATTGATATGAAGTTGAGAGTAGAGCCAGGGTCAAACAAGATGAAGGCATCATGCTCTCTTACCTTTCCCCAAGCATAGGAGAGTGATGATCCTTTGCAATGAGCATCCTCTTTTGGAGCTTCGATGGTGGAAGCCCTAGGAGTCTCATTGCGAGTATTCTTCTTGGGTCAAGAACGATAGCCATGTCCTTGCTCCCCACACTTGAAACATTTATGGTCCTTAAGAAAAGCTTCAAGCTCTTCAGGAGAGAGTTTGTTTTTACCTTTGTAAACTCCCTTCTCCTTGGACCGATTGTTGTTGTTGTTGTTGTTGTTGTTGTTGTTGTTGTTGTTGTTGTTGTTGGAAGTGCCTTGGGAATTATTTTGAGCATTGGATTTCCCCTTTGCATCATTTTTATCTTTGTTTTCCATGGGCTTGACATTACGTCTAGCCCCTTGATGGAAATTGATGCGTGAAGCAACCATGGTGTGATGGATTACTTCGGTAATAGTACCGGGCCGTTGAGAGTTGATGTATTTGGCCATCTCTTCAGGTAGTCCCGCACAGAATTGCTGTCTTTGCTCGGCAAAGTCTATCTTTTGAAAGACAGTAGCTTTGAGATGTAAATCCCAAAACTTTTCTACATACTTGTTGATAGACTCATGAGAGAGAAGCTTCAAGCCGCGCCATTC
The DNA here is from genome assembly GCF_014529385.1 of Adiantum capillus-veneris. Classification (NCBI taxonomy): domain Eukaryota; kingdom Viridiplantae; phylum Streptophyta; class Polypodiopsida; order Polypodiales; family Pteridaceae; genus Adiantum; species Adiantum capillus-veneris. The sequence continues at coordinate 29,964,482 of NC_140936.1, forward strand.
GGTAAGAACTTTATCTTTAGTATCACTTGGAAGAAATTGCTTCATGATGGAAACTCGTAGAGTTTTCCATGTCTTTGGGGCATCTCCATTGCCACGAAGGCTAGCCCACCATTGACGAGCTGATTTTTGGAAGTGCATAGCTACATGGCGTAGCTTGGAGGACTCTGTGAAGCCCTCGTCCCCAAAGGCCGCATCAAATTGCTATATGAAGGCCAACACTTTGTCAGTAGTACCAAAGGTGCCATCGTAGGTGAGAAAAGAGATACTCTTTCCTCCCTCCTTGAACTTCTTTAGCTTTTGTGACCTTCGCCATGCACGAAATGATTTGCGATGTCCTCCCCTCTTGTATTCTCTAGGAGAATAGCCATAACTTTCATCGGAAGAGGAGGAAGGTGAAGAAGAAGGAGAAGAGGGTGACCTCTTCCTAACCCTTTTCTTCCTTTGTTTCCTCTCTTGCCTTTCAGAGTGATGAGGAGAAGGACTATAGGTTGCTCTTTTCCTCTTGGGAGGAGTAGGCGATCGTCTAAACCGCTGTCTTCGTGGAGCCACATCTTCAGAAGAACTTAGACTGTCATTGCTTTCTTTCTCTTTGGATTCCTCCTCTCGAATGGGAGAGAGTCTTCTTTTGGGGGTCTCTTCAAGAGGCCTCCTAAGCTCTCTCTCCTCTGGGAGAGGAAGGGAAATTCCATAAGCACGAAGTTGTTGAGTAACTTCGGCTTGCAAAACAGGGTTGCCCATAGCTTGTTGCAACCTAGTGACGAGATAATTCACAAACATGGGAGCATCATCATTAGCACCTTCATGTGTAAAATCAAAGCTATCAATGTTCATTCTACTCTCTTGATTATTGTCAGCCATGTTAACAAAATTTATGTTTATACTTAGTGTATGCTTTGGCAATACAAAACCTTAGTTGCCACTCCTCTTAGCCTTTGAAAATCGGCTCTTAAGTATCTACACCCACGGCTCAAAGTGGTTAATTATAGAGAGTAGAGGAGTAGGTCTAACATAGCAGAATTGCCAAGGGCTAGCTCCTTTCGGACTTCTTATGGATCAATAATGGTAAAGCCGTAGGCAAGTCTAAAAAGACTCCATTATTAAGTCCAAAGCTCCCGAGGTGTGCAGCATCCCCCACATAGTGGACTTAACAAAACCGATATTAGATCCCAGTTCCACTTACTCTATTATAATTAACAAAATCAACCATTTATAGGCTACTTAAGGACCTCTCTTCTTAAGCAAGAAAAGAGAAACCAAATGCTCTGATACCAATGTAATGGAATTTGCCTTAATATGTGAGAGTAGCGGAATTTAATGAGAGTACTTTCAAGAAATGATTTTGTGAGCATAGCGGGTTGACATAATTGAAGATAGCAACATAATCATAGCAATTAGTTAACTTGGCATAGACAATACTTTTGCAAGAGAGAGAGTTTAGAGAACATGACAACAGTTGAGGACCGGATTTATGTGGAGCCGGTCCCCCCTCCAATAGGCATTTGTATTATGATTTCTTCCTTAAAGAGAGACTTGTTACAATACAGTCTTTGTGTTCCTTGTGACCTAGGTGATGCCATGAAGATGGAAGGCTTCATGCATCACAAACATAACATAAACTTGAAGAAATCTTTAACTATCCCAAGCCTCAGTCCCAAGACCTCAAACACCTTCGAAGGTGGAGAGAGCTAGCAGGGAATGAGGGTAGGGAAGAGGAAGAAGAAACATTTCATAGGAGAAAGAATTAGTTCCTCACTTATCATACTCTTGTTGCTAGCATACATAATAGCATAGTAATGAAGAAGAATGAGATGGCAAGCTTAAGCATTGAAGCATGGCTCTTGGTTGGATTTGCACTCCATAGCCAAGAGTGTTGGTGTAGGCTCTCAACCTCTACTTGCTTGGAGAAGGAGAGGGAGCTCTTGCACTTTGCATAGTACACAATGAGAGTGCTTGTGAGTGTGTGTGGGTGAGTATACCCCCTAAGCACCCCCCCAGCTTCCTTGGGTCGACCCCCCCTTGCAGCTCATGCTTGAAGCTCATTGGACCCCTCCAGGCCTAGCCAATCACAAGCAGGAGCCATTACAAGCAACATGGGTAGCCTTGGGACAAGTGTCCCCCTTTCCCCTTTGAGAGAGAGGACTTGATAAATGAAAAATCAATTAGATAATTCAAGTAATTTATCATTGGACCCCTTTGAAGCCTAGCCAATAGGCTTCAAGCAACACATGAAGGTAACATGGGTAGGGACCTGACATGTGTCCTTGCTACCTCTTCAAGTTGGGGCTTCCCTTGTGAGTGTGAGTGTGAGTGTGTGTTCTCTCTCTCTAATACCTAGGAAAAGGGCTCTCCCCCCCTCTTGTAGGGATGCTTTTGACTTTAGGAGCTCAAGCACCTTAGTCATCAAGCATGACAAAGCACTTGAAGTAGGGGGTGTTCCCACAAGCATTTCAGGCAAGCTTCTCAAGGCACCTCAAGCACCTTAATCATGCACCAAGTCAAGCACCTCAAGCATGACAAGCACCTCAAGTAGGACAAGCACCTCAAGCACGACAAGCACCTTGAGCTTGGGCTGGGTTCCCACCTCAAGCTCAGCCCTAGCTTACCTAAGGTCAAAGGACTTTTACACACATTATTGGAGGTCTTAAATGAAGCTAACCCTAAGGTCTTATGCTCCCTTGGTTAGCCTTGCTCTTGATAGACCATCTCCCATTTGGGCCCCTTTACTATTGGCCCCGTGTTGAAATAGATCTATAAGCACATATCTATATCTTAACACTTGTTCCCGTTTATTCTCCCACATTAAGTGATCAATTTAATATGAGAAAATCATTTGGGTTGGTTAGATATTAGATTTTATGACATACCCTTCTAGAAAAATATCAGTTCCTCCAAAATACAAAGCATTTGTTGTTGTCCCTTTTAGATACCTAAGTATCCACTTCACAGCTTGCCAATGCTCTTTACCTGGGTTGTCCATGAACCTACTCACAACTCCCACTTCATGTGCAATGTCTGGCCTTGTCCAGACCATAGCATACATTAGAGAACCTACCGTTGCAGCATATGGAACTTTAGACATATAGGCTATGTCCTCTTGTGTCTTTGGACACATATCCTTCGTTAGTTTAAAATGACCAGCCAAAGGTGTAGAAACTGGTTTTGCATTTTGCATTGCAAACCTTTCTAGTACATTCTTGATGTAATCTTCTTGAGATAGCTTTATTTTCTTCTTCGTCCTGTCCCTTGATATTTTCATACCAAGTATCCTCTTTGCAGCAGCTAAATCTTTCATTGAAAAAGATTTGGACAGCTCCTCTTTTAGGTCTTTGATGTCCTGCATGTTAGCACTTGCAATCAACATGTCATCAACATACAACATTAGGATGATGAATTTCCCATCTCCCAAATTCTCCGTGTAGACGCAGTGATACGAGTTGCATCTTGTGAATCCATGATCCAACATCCATCGATCAAACTTCAAGTAGCATTGTCTTGATGCTTGCTTTAAACCATACAAGCTCTTCTTTAATCTGCAAACCATTTTCTCCTTACCTTTTACTTCATACCCCTTTGGTTGAAGCATGTAGATTTTGTAAAGAATGAGGATGCAAGAGAGCTACACAAGACAAGCACAAAGCACACAGAGATGGAAAGCTTCTTCTTCTTCTATACAGAAAAGAGAGTACAAAATGACTAAGTGCTAAAGCTGAAAAGTAGCACATATGTACATGCGGTCACTAAGTGTGAACTCGCTAGAAGCGTACTAGGCTGGCACTATAAGTGTAGTCCAGCTGTAGAATCACTGGCATAGATCCTCCGTGTCGGTCACCTAACGCGTCGGTGAGTAAATGCCGTAAGCGGCCAAGACCCGTAGTGGATGCCAGGTCAAGGTGTAGAGCTCGACATCTCAACACTCCCCCTCGAGCTCTGCATGTCGCAGAGTCCAAGCATAGTCCGGAAACGTCGAAGCTTCTCAGCTCCGAGGGCCTTGGTAAAGATATCCGCTATCTGCTCCTCTGTGCTGACGTAGACCAAGTCGATGTCTCCCACCAACACTCGCTCTTGAACGTAGTGGTAATGGACCTCTATGTGTTTGGTCCTGGCATGGAACACTGGGTTCCTAGCCAACTGCATGCTGCTGAGGTTGTCACAATGGATGAAAATCTGCTGGTCCACCTGCACTCCCAAGTCCTCAAGTAATGTGCGTAGCCAAGCTACCTCGCACGCCGCAACTACTGCACCTCTGTACTCGGCCTCTGTGCTCGATAAAGCAACCGTAGGCTGCTTTTTGCTGCTCCAAGTAACAGCAGCACTCCCAAAAGAGAACATGAAGCCACTCGTAGATCTCCTATCAACAATGCTACCTGCCCAATCTGCATATGTATACACATACAATGCTAATGGTGCATCTGCTGCATAGAACAATGCGTAGTCAAGAGTACCTTGCACATACCTAAGTGTGCGTCGTACTCCATCCAAATGTGGCTTCCTCGGAAGTTGCATGAACTGACTCTCCAAGCCTACTGTGTAGCTCAAGTCTGGCCTCGTGATAGTCAAGTAGATTAGACTACCCACAATCTTCCTGTACATGTTGACATCCTCAACAACATCACCCTTCTCTGCACTCAGCTTTGCATTCACATCCAAGGGAATAGAAATTGGCTTACAATCAGCCATACCATACTTTGACAACATGTCCAAAGCATACTGTCTCTGTGATAGCCATACACCCTCTGGAGTCCTGATCACTTCAATGCCAAGAAAGTAGCGCAACTCGCCTAAATCTTTCATTTCAAACTCCTGTTTGAGAAGACCCTTCACATGGTCAATCTCCATAGCATTGTCACCAACAATAATAAGGTCATCTACATATATGGTAATGACCACAATCCCCACATCACTCTCACGTACATAGAGTGAATGATCAGCATGAGCTCTCCTAAAACCAATACTGACAAGATACTTGGCAATCCTGTCATACCATGCTCTAGAGCCCTGCTTCAAACCATACAAAGCTTTGAGAAGTCTGCATACATAATCTGGGTAACCTGGATCGACATAACCACGTGGCTGATCCATATACACTTCCTCTTGCAACTCACCATTCAAGAAGGCATTCTTTACATCCATTTGATGCATAATCCATCCTCTAGATGCAGCCACTGCTATGACAGCTCTCACTGTCGTCATCTTTGCCACTGGAGCAAAGGTCTCCTCATAGTCTATGCCATACGTCTGTGCATAACCCTTTGCGACCAGCCTTGCCTTGTGACGCTCAATGTTACCATCAGCCTTATGCTTGGTTTTATACACCTATTTACAGCCAATAGCTTTCTTGCCACTTGGCAATGGCACCAACTCCCATGTGTCATTTGCTTCCAATGCAGCCATCTCTTCATTCATTGCATCATCCCAATGCACATTTCCAACTGCATCCTCAAAACATGTGGGCTCCACATCCTGTATCACCTTAGCCATGTAGGCTTGGTGATGCGCTAGATACCCATCATAAGTCAATTTCTGAACTGGATTTCTGAATCTATTAGATCTGCGCGGTCCTGGGTCACTCCTTTGCCCTCTAGCATCTTCTTGTACTTTCCTTACACCAGGTGTCCTGACAGCCGGAATTCCAAATTCCTCATCAAGACTTTGTTCAGAACCATCTGAATCCATGTCTACATGTGAAAAACCTGATGATGCATCAACCATAAAGGGAGGTTCATCAACCTTTTCCTTTCCTTTTCGTGATACATTCCCTGTACCTGTTGGTGGAGTAACCTGCGTACGTAGTCTACCATTCCATGGTTTCTCAACAGAGCCACGAGAAGAGGACTCTTGTGGTCCACTCAAAACCTGTGACTGTGGCCTCACATTTTGTACAACCACATCATCTTTTACATCATCCCCAATAGTGCCATGTGCATTACTGTACCAGCTGCTCATCTCATCAAAGACTACATCTCTGCTCACTCGTAATTCTCGTGTAGTAGGATTGTAGCACCTGTACCCCTTTTGTTCAAGGGAATATCCCACAAGAATACATTTCTCTGCTTTAGGATCCAATTTCCTACGCAACTCATCTGGTACATGCACGTAAGCTATGCAGCCAAACACTTTCAAGTGTGCCAAATCAGGCTTTGTACCTGTAAACTTTTCCTCAGGTGTTACATCATGCACCGCAGCTGTAGGTGTCCTGTTCATAATGTACACAGCTGTATTTACAGCTTCAGCCCAGAAATGATGAGGCATGTTCTTCTCATTCATCAATGCACGTGCAACCTCTGCAATGTGCCTGTTTTTCCTTTCTGCGACCCCATTCTGCTGTGGAGTATATTTGCATGTAAACTGCCTGTGTATACCATGCATTCGCAGAAAATCTGAAAAATCATTGGAGAAGTACTCTCCCCCTCCATCTGACCTCAATGTCTTGATTTGCGTATCTGTCTCCTTCTCAATCATGACTTTGAAGTCTTGAAAGTGACCAAACACTTCACTTTTGTTACGCATGAAGTAGACCCATACTTTCCTTGTATGGTCATCAATGAAAGAGACATAATACCTGCAACCATGTATACTTGCAGTATCGGTTGGACCCCAAACATCTGTGTGCACCACCTCATGTGGCTTTTTACATACATTGCGCTCATGTGGAAATGAGCCCTTTGACTGTTTTCCAAACTGGCATGCTGCACATACTTTATGCATACCATCCACCTTGAATTTGGGCAAACCTTTTACAATCTGTTTTGATTGCATGCTACGCAATCTCTGCTCATTGACATGGACAATGCGTTTGTGCCAAATGTCAACATCAGCCACAACACCTGTGCCCTGTGCAAATAATGCAGCTTTTACCTCAGGCATGTCTACATTCAGCGTAAACATTCTGCCCACACATTTGCCCTCTGTGATCAGCTTACAGCCATTCTGGAAATCTTCTACATAACAGCCATTTGGATTGAAGCGAACCTGCAAACCCTGCTCAACCATTTGTCCAACAGAAACAAGATTCTTTGTAATGTTTGGGACATGAAGTACATCTGCTAAGTACTTTGATTTCCCACTCTTCATATTTAGAGGTATGTCCCCTACATGAGCAATGGGGTGAGCTGTGTCATCTCCTATCTGCACATAGCCTGACACATCTGGTTTGCGCATATCTCTAAACCACTCTCCACGAGACGTCATGTGATTAGAGGCACCTGAATCCACATACCAAACATCATCTTGGGTGGAATTCTCTGCAGTCATTGTATTCATTACATGTTGCATAACAAACATGCGCTCGTTTTTGCTGTCATCTGCATCTCTGCTAGTAGATGCATAGTTGCCCTGTTCTCTCTTTCTACTTGCTTTTCCCTTTGGACAGTCACGTGACATGTGACCTCTTTCACCACAAGTCCAACATTCTCTACTATCTGGAGTATGTTGCTGCCTGCTTGATCCTGCACCACGACCTCTTTGACTCCCCCTGCCTTGAGACTAGTTTCCCCTGCCACCTGTATTGTTTTGATTTGATTGACCTTCCAGAAATTGGCCCCTGCAACCCCTTGGGCCTCGACCACGACCTCTACCTCTACCTCTGTTGGAGTTAGAATAGAAGGCCTGTTCAGAATTATTTCTGCCATGAGAAGAAGATGTGTCAAGGTTCTTCTCCTCAAGAATAAGCATAGAAATCAAATCTTGGAACACGGGGATGTCGTCTCTTGTATTCATGGAAGACCTAAAATGTACATACTCATCTCCTAGACCATCCAAGCATGCACGGACAATGTCATCGTCTTCCACTGAGACTTTAATAGATCCAAGAGCCTCAATGATACTCTTGATCTTCAAAGCATAATCATTGATGGAGAGGTTGTTCCTCTTAACCTGATTTAGCTCCGACTTTAGTTGAAGCTTCCTGGCCTTGGTGTTCACCTCGAACACTCTGCCTAAGTTTTTCCATGCAATGGCGGGGGTTTCAGCATCCTGTAGATAGCCCATCATGCCATCTGTGATGCTCGTAGAAAGCCAATACATCACTTTGCTCTGGCCTTGTTGCCAGTCCCTCAAAGCTTTCCTTTGTTCTGCTGTAGCATTTGCCTCGGGAATCTCTGGTTCCTTTTCATTGTCTTCTTCTACATAGTCCCAATAACCTTTTCCTTTTAGGAAATTTGTTATTCTGAACTTCCATGCAGGGTAGTTATTTTTCTCAAACTTCTCAGTAACAATCTGACTGAAACCGTCAGACATCTTGAAGCACTAAGACAAAATAGCTGCAATCTGCAAAAACCTGCAAATCTGCTGAACCTGCTATCATGGTTCTTGTAACGCTTTCTACACTCAACGAGTGTCCACAATCAAGCGTACATACAACCACTGTACTTGTATAGTAAATCTCTGTATACTGCGAACGAAGGGATTGTGATGCTCTTGCTCTCTTAGCCTCTCTTGCCTGCACCAGGCTCTGATACCATGTAAAGAATGAGGATGCAAGAGAGCTACACAAGACAAGCACAAAGCACACAGAGATGGAAAGCTTCTTCTTCTTCTTCTTCTTCACAGAAAAGAGAGTACAAAATGACTAAGTGCTAAAACTGAAAAGTAGCACATATGTACATGCGGTCACTAAGTGTGAACTCGCTAGAAGCGTACTAGGCTGGCACTATAAGTGTAGTCCAGCTGTAGAATCACTGGCAGAGATCCTCCGTGTCGGTCACCTAACGCGCCAGTGAGTAAATGCCGTAAGCGGCCAAGACCCGTAGTGGATGCCAGCTCAAGATGTAGAGCTCGACATCTCAACAGATTTCCTCCTCTAAGTCACCGTGAGGGAATGCCGTATTTACATCCATTTGCTCGAGATTTAGATCATGAGCAGCCACAAGGCTTAAGACAAGCCTAATTGAGTTCATTTTTACAACAGGAGAAAATATTTTATTGAAGTCAATACCTTTCTTTTGAGAAAAACCTTTTACCACAAGCCTAGACTTGTACCTTTTCTTCCCACCTTCTTCTTCCTTTAGCTTGTACACCCATTTGTTTTGAAGTGCCCGCTTACCTTTAGGCAACTCAACCAACTCCAATGTTTGGTTGCGATGTAGTGAGTCCATCTCCACTTGCATGCTCTTCGTCCATTCTTCTTTGGATTCATGTTGCATAGCTTCTTCATATGATTCCGGCTCTCCAGAATCTGAGATCAAGAGATGGTTGAAGGAAGGAACAAACCTTTCTGGAGGTCTACTTGCTCTTGTAGATCTTCGGGGAATAGGTTGAGGCTCCTCATTTGGTTGACGTTGTTGCACATTATCACCGTTTGCAGTCCTTGAGTCTTCACCATCCTCAAGCTCCATGTACTCATCACCTGTTTCTTTTGTTTGTTTTCTTTCCAAGTAATCTTTGTACATATTTTGTTCGTTAAAAATTACATCCCTACTCCTTAAGATTTTACCATCTTCAGGATTCCATAGGCAATACCCAAAGTCTCCTTCTCCATAGCCAATGAAGAAACACTTTTTGGACTTTGCATCTAACTTTGATCTTAAGCTTCTATCTATGTGCATGAAAGCCTCACACCCAAACACTTTAAGAAATGCATAATTCACCGGTTTACCTGTCCATGGCTCTTCTGCAACTCCCCCATCCAATGCCATTGAGGGTGACCGATTGATTAAGTACACAGACGTACTTACAGCTTCCGCCCAAAGCTCAAGCGGTAGGCCTGCATGTAGCCGCATGCTTCATGCTCGTTCCATGATTGTCCTGTTCATCCTTTCTGAAATCCCATTTTGTTGAGGTGTCCTTGGGGTTGTCCTTTGCCTCCGAATGCCATTGCTAGCACAGAAGCTTTCAAAATCTTGGCTGCAATATTCGCCTCCATTGTCGGATCTGAGGCACTTAACCTTGGTACCTGTTTCATTCTCCACAAAGGCTTTCCACCTTTGAAATATGGAAAATACATCGGATTTATTCTTCATGACATAAACCCATGTTTTTCTAGTCGCATCGTCTATGAATGTTACATAGTACAATGAGCCACCAAGTGATGGTGTACTTGCAGGACCCCAAACATCAGAATGAACCAACTCAAGTTTTTTATTTTTTCTTTCATTTCTTGATTTTTGAAATTTCACCCTCTTTTGTTTACCATAAACACAATCTTCATAGAACTCTAAGTCCACTTCTTTCAAACCTGGTAGAAGCTTCTTTGTTTGAAGGATTTGCATTCCTTTGGCACTCATATGCCCAAGTCGGTAGTGCCACACCGCACTGTCAACTTCTGTAGTTGCTGCACAAGCTGAAGGTTGCGTGCTAACAGTACACAAGTAAAGTGTACCGACTTTTCACCCTTGGCAACCACCAAAGATCCCTTTGAGATCTTCCACCGTTTGTTTCCGAATGCAATGTTGTGACCTTCATCGTCCAATTGTCCTGTAGAGATCAAATTTTTGCGAAGAGAAGGAACATGCCTAACATCTTTAAGCTTCCATTCATTTCCGTTAGCAGTTTTGACAGAAACTGTACCTTTGCCGACAATCTCACAAGCTTCATCATCTCCCAAGTATACATACCCAAAATTACCTTTGGTGTAGTCTTGGAAATGTTGCTTGTGTGGTGTCGCATGGAATGAAGCCCCGGAATCTACTATCCAGGAATTAGACACATTGTCTAATGAGAGAATTAGAGCATCTTGCTCTACTTTACCTACCACATTGGCCTCCGATGTTGGCTTGTTGTCTTGAGACTCTATCTCCTTCTTCTTCTTGGACCAGCAATCCTTCTTGACGTGGCCCTTCTTGCCGCAGTTCCAACATTCAAGAACTGACTTTGTGCGTGACTTGCTCCGCCTTGAGCGATCACGACCCTTTTGGTTTTTGAACCTCTCCTTAAGCCTTCCTTTTGTTTCCACTGATAGTGCAGCAATTGATGATTCTCCTGTGCTTCTCCTTCGCATTTCCTCGCTTAGGAGAACACCCACAACATCATCAAACTTAAGAGTATTTGTGCCAGAGATAGAATTACCTACAGCCATCACAAGGCTGTCCCAACTATCCAGTAGAGATGATAGTATAAGGAGAGCTCGCACTTCGTCATCGAAATTGATTTTCACTGATCAAATTTGACTTATGTTTGTGTTAAAGTCATTTAGGTGTTCTGCAATTGAACCATTCTCTGCCATCTTTAGATTGAACAAGCGCTTCATAAGAAATACCTTAAGGGATGCCGATGGTTTCTCGTAGAAGTCGTCAAGTGACTTCATCAAGTCCTCCGTGGTCTTCATCTCCAAAACATTGAAGGCCACCGTTGACGCCAAGCTTAACCGGATTGTTCCCAGTGCCTTTCGATCAAGGACAATCCATGCTTCATCTGCCATTGTTGCGGGCTTCTTCGCAAGACTGCCTAGTGGAAAATATAGGTCCTTCTGGTAGAGATAGTCTTCAATCTGCATCTTCCAATGTTGGTAGTTTTTGCCGTTGAACTTCTCAATCTTGAGCTTCCCTTCCTCCGCCATAACTCCCACTCAATTCAAGGAATCCTTTCCTTGAGATAGATTAGCTACGAGCAAACCTTGCTCTGATACCAGTTGTTAGGAAATAAGACGTAGCTAAATAGATAATTGAGTAGATTACTTAATGGAGAGAGACAGATTTATATACACGAGATTATAGAGTAGACAGAGAGAGAGAGAGTACACACGATATATGTGGTTCACCCAAAGTGGGCTACGTCCACGGGAAAGCAGCCACTGAATGGCTTTAGTACTTCAAAACAAGAAGTAGTTTACAAAGGGATTATACCCTTAATGGAGCTCCCGCCTTGCTTCACTCTCACCACCTCACACTCACCTTGTTGCATCAACTTCACACTATGAAATGTGTGTAGAAATGGCCTCCTTTTATAGGCCAAAAGGGCTGCCCTCTTTTATGAGAGACAGCCATGTGTAGCCGCCCTTGTGCGAATAAGTCCAAAATTGGACCCTCCAATCCGCCCATGTGTGGCTGCCCTTGAGAAGACAAGTCCGCTTTTGAATTCGGCCACCGGCCACCGGCCATTGACTTTCGACCACCGGCCATCGGCCATTGACAACCGGCCACCGGCCAACCGACCGGTTGTTTTCCGACCACTTTCCGGCCGCCGTCCAACCATAATATTCTGGCGAAAAAGAATATTCCGACGAGAAAAAAAGTCTCGGGGGCCTCCGCCCCCGAGGCCTTTAAAGTTGTCCCTGATTCTTGTCAGTGAAAATTTTGGTTTCCGGTGAGTGATTTTCCTTCACGCAGGATGGCTTCTCCTCATAATGGGAGCTTTACAAATATGCACTTTTACCATAGAAAATTACAAGGGTAAATCAGGCTCCTAGGGATACCTAAAGGGATCTAGAACCAGCACCTAGGCAGATCCAGATTACAGACACCGTGTTCCCTGACAACCACAACCTCACCAAGTCCATAGACCCTTAGTAATACCTACTGTCATCCAAGAAGAAAGTGACTTAAAGTCATGGGAAAGTGTGCGTACGTACTTCTTGATGGAAAGAATGTTTACACAGGGACTACCTAATCCTATCGAAGAAATGGAGATCCCATCATCCTCACGTCAAGGGACTGAAGCCCAAAAGGTGTCATTAATTATTTCCAAGTTGATGGATTTCATGTCTTTAGAAGTTAGAACCACCATCATGTCCAAACTATATAAAGACCCTGAGCTAGTCTTAGCTCTTCGAGCCTTCCTCAATGGAGAATTGAAGTTTGGGCTACCACAATTTGCACAGATGGATGGAGCTGGGGAGATGCCAATAAAGGAGGAACACTTAGATCCACAACCCAACCTAGATGAGAACCTTGTTATAGAAATACCTGTTAACAAGGTGGGACAATACTTTGAGGGTGACGAATCCACTACGACCATACCAATCACTACTAAGGGATTAACGGTGAAGGGAATCCTTGATGGTGGCACTGGGGTTAGCATTGTGACTAAAAATTTTTGGGAAACTATGGGAAGACCTCACCCTGCGACCACAAACATAGTAGTGAAGATGGCCAATGGGTCTATTGTTAAACCTATTGGGATGCTAGAAGCTCACAAGATCAAGGTATTTTGACATAAAATAAGATTTACCTTCATTGTTATGGATTTCTCCAGGCACACTATGGCATCTCAGATGATCTTAGGACGTCCTTTCATGAGGGAAGCAAAAATGGTGCATGACTCGTCTAAAAACCATGTATACTTGCAGTTCCAAGATTCTGTTATTCGAGTAGATCTTGTAAGTGGTCCAGCACATGCTCTAGGAAATAGGTTTATAATTGATCATAGATCTGACACCACAATTCACTCGGCCCCATTACAGTATTGTTACACGTGTAAAGTGGACACTGATGTTGGGGAATATTCTCCTCATATGGATGTATTACCTCGGATGACTGAGTAGGACAATGTGGATTGGTTCCACCTAGCATCAACTATAGACACTTGGGGAAACAGGGGGACGACCTGGGTAACACCTGAGGGGGATGAAATGCCACCACTCGTACCCTTAAATATGCTAGAAGCAATGCATATAGCTTCTATCAAGACTCGTCCTCTTATAACAAAGAAAACATACAAGTGGGTCCCTAAATCTTCTTTAGCAATCATAGCCAGTGCTAAAAAATTGTAAGAAACGTCCCACTCGCTCCAAGAAATGTAAGGAAACGTGGCATTGGATTCCTAAACGACTATTGGAAGCCCAAGGCTACTATCAAGGAAATGATCAAATCTAGGTGCCAAAACGTAGATTGTGTTCTTACCTGTTACCTAACCGATGTGAGCTCAATCCTGTAGCTCTAAAACGAACTGACGATCATGGAAAGAAAAAAATCACAGAATGCTACACACTGTTAGGAAATAAGACGTAGCTAAATAGATAATTGAGTAGATTACTTAATGGAGAGAGACATATTTATATACACGAGATTATAGAGTAGAGAGAGAGAGAGAGTACACACGATATACGTGGTTCACCCAATGTGGGCTACATCCACGGGAAAGCAGCCACTCAATGGCTTTAGTACTTCAAAACAAGAAGTAGTTTACAAAGGGATTATACCCTTAATGGAGCTCCCGCCTTGCTTCACTCTCACCACCTCACACTCACCTTGTTGCATCAACTTCGCACTATGAAATGTGTGTAGAAATGGCCTCCTTTTATAGGCCAAAAGGGTTGCCCTCTCTTATGAGAGACAGCCATGTGTAGCCGCCCTTGTGCGAATAAGTCCAAATCGGACCCTCCAATCCGCCCATGTGTGGCCGCCCTTGAGAAGACAAGTCCGCTTTTGAATTCGGCCACCGGCCACCGGCCATTGACATCCGACCACCGGCCACCGGCCATCGGCCATTGACTACCGGCCACCGGCCAACCGACCGGTTGTTTTCTGACCACTTTCCGGCTGCCGTCCGGCCATAATATTCTGGCGAAAAAAAAGTCTCGGGGGCCTCCGCCCCCGAGGCCTTTAAAGTTGCCCCTAGTTCTTGTCCGTGAAAATTTTGGTTTCCGGTGAGTGATTTTCCTTCACGCACAATGGCTTCTCCTCATAATGGGGGCCTTACAAATGTGCGCTTTTACCATAGAAAATTACAAGGGTAAATCAGGCTCCATACTAACAGTTACCACCAAGCGACCACCTTTTATGTAGCCATGGACCAGGTTTGTTGGACCCGCTAGTAGTGAATTATGTTATTGGCCGGGTTTGTTGGTCAAGTAGGAATGGTTAAGAGTGACCGCCGATGAGAGGTGCACTCTAAAAATGGAACCTATAATGTTTGGGTAATATTCTCTAAGTGTGGACGCCCAAACATGAACGGGCAAGCCCATATAAAATTCAATCTAAACATGAAATACCTCATGCTCTCATTTGTGCAATTGAAGAGTGCTCTTGTTCCATCTCCATCTTCTTCTTCTTCTCTTTGTGTGTGTGTGTGTGTGTGTGTGTGTGTGTGTGTGTGTGTGTGTGTGTGTGTGTGTGTGTGTGTGCGCGCGCGAGAGAGAGAGAGAGAGAGAGAGAGAGATAGTGATCTAGCATTGCGACAACACAGCGGCAGCGAGGCGGATGAGCGCGGCACGGCGGTAGCTCACTCTTCTTCGCGGCAAGGAATCCTCCACGAAGGAGAGCGTAGGGCGGTGAGTGAAACACCCTTGTGTTAACCCTCACGCACATTCCTATCACCTACGACGGATGTCGTATTATTTATTTGGTAGAGTCAGGTACCGGGCTTCTCAATCCAATAGGAAAAGGGTAAGATTGATCACCGATGAGAGGCGCACTCTAACTGGAACATTCAAGGGATTATTTGGCTAAGCATGGGCGCCCAAGTGTGAATGGGGCGAGCTCATATAAAAGTCAACTAAACCAAAAATTCACTCATTCTCTCATTTGTGCAATTGACGAGTGCTTTTGCTCCATCTCCATCTTCTTCTTCTTCTTCTCCTTGTGTGTGTGTGTGTGTGTATACGTGAGAGAGAGAGAGAGTGTGTGTGTGTGCGATCGAGCATTGCGACGACCGTACGGCGACGGCGACGCAGTTGAGCGCGACGCAGTAGTGGCTCCTTCTTCTTCGCGGCAAGGAATCCTCCATGACAGTAAGCGTAGAGCAATGAGTGACACACCATCGTCATCTTTGAGCTTACTAGTTTAGGCTAGTTGCGTACTTGGAGCCATTTGTGGCTCGCACACAGTGTATCGACAAGTTCCTTTGCATTGACACATGCGACAAATGCACACATTTTTGGCACCGCTGCCGGGGAATGCCATACACTAAGCTTGAATTGCACTCAAGGCTTCTTTGTGGTGCAATTTCAATTGTAGGAAAGGTAGAGAAGGAAGGTGTGTATGTTGAGAAGGAGTTTGTTTTGCTGTTGTATATTGTTTGCTAAGAAGGAATTGAAAGGTACTGTGTTTTCTTTGTTAATAAGGTACTGTGTTTTCTCTGTGATAAGGTGTTAGTATTAAGGTACTGTGTTTTCTCTGTGATAAGGTGTTAGTATTAAGGTTGTAGATCCATAATGTTAGTTCTATGTAAAGTACAGTAAATAGTTCTCTTAGCTAGTGAGTTGTTGTAACAGTGTGCTAGTGTGTAAGAGTAGTTGTATTAGTTGTAAGTAAGTAGAATGGGTGTGTGTGTGCTCGCGCGCACATCGTGGCCGTGGCGACCTTATCCCAAAAAAAAAAATGATAATAGTAAAGGTAGGATCGGGATTGGAAATATCCTCCAGACCCAAGCCCAAGCTCACGTTCAGGCTCAGGCTTCAGTCGCCCTTTAAAATTACGTATTTTAGCCTCACACGTAGCTAAAAATCGACCTTTTTGAGGACCATCGGAGCTTCATGTAACCGAACGTTGTGCTGTAAAGCACACCGTGACCCTCTAAGTGATACGCTCATTTTGAGCTATCATACACTTTAATCAACAAACCGATCATTAAAAAACATCAAAAAATGAGTGAAAACGGACGTCTAAAAAAGTAAGCGGTTAACCTTCGAGGTTATTCGTCCACGCTTGTAGGGTGCCAAAGGCACATGCATATGTGCTTTGGTCATGTGCTAGAGACGGAGCAACTAGAGAGAATTTTGACTTACACGCGTTCTCATTATCCACCTACCTTAGGTTCCGGGCCCTCGGCGGGGACCCAAGGTAGTACAAACCAAGACCCAAACATAGCGTCTAGTGACTCTTCCTCTGACTATGATGTCATGGAGGGTTTCCCAATGCCTAATCATGATAGCTCAAGCCAAGACATGCATGCCATGGGCCCATGGTCCCGACCAAGAGTGCTTAGCCGCTTGAAGGAAACCTTTAGTAGAGCCACTCGCTCCGAACATGGAGCTAATGATGTAAATCAGGGGAGTGAGGAGGTAAATTTGTCATTCATGACCAACGTAGACCCTATGCCCTTAGAGAGTGTGCACGTGAATACTTCATTCACTACACCCCCTGAATCTTCAGATTTATTTCCCTCCTAGGTTACATTACCTAATGGTAGAAGCCTTGCCGAAGTGCAAGAGGTTGAGCGATATATCATCACGGCTAGGGAAAAGGAAATTGAAAGCTTACGCAAGGCGGAGCAACAAAGAGAGTTAAAAGAGAAATCCCCTATGTCAATATCTTTTCTAGGAGAGCAATCGAGTGCTCTTGAATTAGCGACCATTAAGGGTCAACCCATAGAGAGCCACATTGCATCTAGTTCAAAGGACACCCCTAGCACCTCAATCCTAGATGAAGCGTTCTTAAATGAGAACTGGGAATACGAACTACAAACGGAAACTCTAACCGACCTATACACAGGTCACACCTATCACGTGGGTTGGTTAGATATTCTACAATCCACAATGGGTGCTACTAGTGTGGAGGATCATCAGCAAAGAGTTTGTGAGGTCATCCATAGGGTCATTGAGTTAGAGAGACAGAACAAGGGGATCAACATGCCTTCAATGGGTCTCATGAGATTCTTGGATACAGGAAAGGCTAAACAACCAACCTTATCGCAAATGGAGACTCCCTCGGTAAGTCCGATGGATCCTCCATATGTTGTTTCTCAAGGGGTCTCAGTGCAATCTGAGCCCACAAGTGATAGATTTACCTTTCCAAGTCTAGCTCATGTTTCCCTTGATGACACCACTGCTACCATGCCTACCCCAATGATGGGCATGCCAAGAAACATGCCATGGACCTCATTTCTTAGTAAAGCACCGCTATATGGTAGCTCAATGCCTGCAACAGTACCTACAAGCGTGTACCAATCGTATACACCCATGGGTCCTCGTACTCATGTAGTCCCTACCCCTCCCATTGTTTCAACCACCTCTGCTCCACAACCACAACACCCAAGTTCTTATTTCCATGGGACTATATCAGCTAGCATTAGCATGTCACATCCAACTTCAGTTATGCCTAGGGCCACACATATGGACTTTGGGCCGCCACATGGCACAACACCGTACCAAACGTGGAACCCAAGGGCTTCCTATGCGTCAAGCCCAATACCAATACCTACTCCACATGTAGTCTCTGGTGCGTCTTCACCCACGGTGCCTGATCACTTAGGTGACTTGGCAACATTTGCTCAAGCTATCGATCGATCTATTGCTAAGAATATGCGTATCAGCCTGATAGAGAGCCTAGAAGTAAGGCAGTACAAATAGCCAAGCTCACACAAAAATTTAGTGGAGACAGGGATGTGAGAAAGCATATCTAAGTTTTTGAACAAATATGTGATTCTCTAGGAGAACACAATGACCTGCATAAGAGTAATTCTTTAAGCCTAACCTTAAGTGGGAAGGTTGGGGATTGGTATAGAATTCTAAGGGTAGAAGAAAAAACGATTTACCCTACTCTTAGGAGATTGTTCTTGAAAGAATACATACTAGAGGGAGTACTTTGGGGTGTAGCCTCTAAGCTCCAGAAAGCCCAACGAGAGGAAGGAGAGTCAGTGAGAGACTTTATTAGTCACTTAAAGTATTTGAATTCTCATTGTAATCCAAATGAATGCTTCAACAATAACCAATTTCTTGATAGATTCATTTGGGGATTACGACATGAGGATATCTACAATGGCCTAGTCATTAGAGGTATCACCACTTGGGAAGCACTCACCACCAATGCGATCCAATTGGAGGATAATTTAATGATTCAAGGAGAAATAGTGTCTATTGAGACTAAATATATTAGCTTGCAAGGCATCAGCCAATGACCGTAAGGCCTATTGCTAAGGAGCCAAAGACATCTGAGATGACTTTAGCAGACCTCACCAAGGCTATTCAAGAGAGTCTTAGAGACAATCGTGCTCCGCAAAAACAATCATATGTATCCAAGAAGGGAGCAACAATGGTGCTCATTATGTTATGGACCGCGTAGTACCAGTGAATGCCCTACTTTTAGAGTAAAATTCAATGGGAATTGCAATGCATGTGGGAGGTATGGTCATCAAGCTAAGGATTGCATAGTATTTAAGCACGCAATGGCCAATAGATCAACCTTAGCATGGACAGACATACCTCGAGTGCCTGCATTGATGCCGGCCCCACCTCTTGAACAAACAACACAACACATGGTCCCTAGGGCCCAAAATGTTGTTCAAACAACACCCTTACCACCTCCAGTGCTAGGACCGCAACCACCACATCCGAGAATCACTTCTGTGAATCAAGTGGGTTCTGAAGGCTGTGAGGAAGATATAGATCCTAATATTGCCTATGGGATGGATGTGCTTGAAGAAAGTCCACAATACTACATGGAGGACTATTGGGGACAAGTCAAACATGTCTATCTAGTAGCTGCTCTCACGGCAATAGGCCAAAACATCAATTACGCTGCTAAGAGACCACCTCTTCAATGCTATGAGTGTGGAGGTCCACATCGTATAGCCGAGCATCCTATTAGGCTACAAAATAACGCCACAATAATGCAAACCAATCAAGCGAGCACGTCTACAATGTCGATACTCATTTGTAATCGATGTGGCATAGATCATTTGATTGCCCAATGTCAAAATAATCAAAAATGCACCGAAGATCACGCCATTAAACTTGATTGAGGTTATCGAGGAGCCATCACAAAGTACACATGTGGTACCAGTAAATGTACTCACACGATCGATGCTCCAAAAACAAAATTATATTCTTGAGGACAGAGACACGGCATCAATTGCCCAATCTCAAAAAAAGAAGAAAACACAAAGGAAGAGATCGCAAAAAGCAGCGAAGTCAGAACCCAGTTCAAAGACCAGCATAGGGACTAGTGAGGACCCCGTATATATGAACGACGCTGAAGAGGATTCTGATTCAGGTGAAACCATGGCGATCAAAATCCAGGATCCAATAAGAAGTCCAAACCCTACAGACGAGATCGAGCGAGTGAAGCAATTAAGGAGTTTGGTAGAAGATACTCAAAGGGATCTAGAACTAGCACCTAGGCAGATCCAGATTACAGACACCGTGTTCCCTGACAACAACAACCTCACCAAGTCCATAGACCCTTAGTAATACCTACTGTCATCTAAGAAGAAAGTGACTTAAAGTCATGGGAAAGTGGGCGTATGTACTTCTTGATGGAAAGAATGTTTACAAAGGGACTACCTAATCCTATCGAAGAAATGGAGATCCCATCATCCTCACGTCAAGGGACTAAAGCCCAAAAGGTGTCGTTACATATTTCCAAGCTGATGGATTTCATGTCTTCAGAAGTTAGAACCACCATCATGTCCAAACTATATAAAGACCCTGAGCTAGTCTTAGCTCTTCGAGCCTTCCTCAATGGAGAATTGAAGTTTGGGCTACCACAATTTGCACAGATGGATGGAGCTGGGGAGATGCCAATAAAGGAGGAACACTTAGATCCACAACCCAACCTAGATGAGAACCTTGTTATAGAAATACCTGTTAACAAGGTGGGACAATACTTTGAGGGTGATGAATCCAATGCGACCATACCAATCACTACTAAGGGATTAACTGTGAAGGGAATCCTTGATGGTGGCACTGGGGTTAGCATTGTGACTAAAAATTGTTGGGAAACTATGGGAAGACCTCACCCTGCGACCACAACCATAGTAGTGAAGATGGCCAATGGGTCTATTGTTAAACCTATTGGGATGCTAGAAGCTCTCAAGATCAAGGTATTTTGACATAAAATAAGATTTACCTTCATTGTTATGGATTTCTCCAAGCACACTATGGCATCTCAGATGATCTTAGGACGTCCTTTCATGAGGGAAGAAAAAATGGTGCATGACTGGTCTAAAAACCATGTATACTTGCAGTTCCAAGATTCTGTTATTCGAGTAGATCTTGTAAGTGGTCCAGCACATGCTCTAGGAAATAGGTTTATAATTGATCATAGATCTGACACCACAATTCACTCGGCCCCATTACAGTATTGTTACACGTGTAAAGTGGACACTGATGTTGGGGAAGATTCTCCTCATATGGATGTATTACCTCGGATGACTGAGTAGGACAATGTGGATTGGTTCCACCTAGAATCAACTATAGACACTTGGGGAAACAGGGGGACGACCTGGGTAACACCTGAGGGGGATGAAATGCCACCACTCGTACCCTTAAATTTGCTAGAAGCAATGCATATATCTTCTATCAAGACTCGTCCTCTTATAACAAAGAAAACATACAAGTGGGTCCCTAAATCTTCTTTAGCAATCATAGCCAGTGCTAAAAAATTGTAAGAAACGTCCCACTCGCTCCAAGAAATGTAAGGAAACGTGGCATTGGATTCCTAAACGACTATTGGAAGCCCAAGGCTACTATCAAGGAAATGATCAAATCTAGGTGCCAAAACGTAGATTGTGTTCTTACCTGTTACCTAACCGATGTGAGCTCAATCCTGTAGCTCTAAAACGAACTGACGATCATGGAAAGAAAAAAATCACAGAATGCTACACACTGTTAGGAAATAAGACGTAGCTAAATAGATAATTGAGTAGATTACTTAATGGAGAGAGACATATTTATATACACGAGATTATAGAGTAGAGAGAGAGAGAGAGTACACACGATATACGTGGTTCACCCAATGTGGGCTACATCCACGGGAAAGCAGCCACTCAATGGCTTTAGTACTTCAAAACAAGAAGTAGTTTACAAAGGGATTATACCCTTAATGGAGCTCCCGCCTTGCTTCACTCTCACCACCTCACACTCACCTTGTTGCATCAACTTCACACTATGAAATGTGTGTAGAAATGGCCTCCTTTTATAGGCCAAAAGGGTTGCCCTCTCTTATGAGAGACAGCCATGTGTAGCCGCCCTTGTGCGAATAAGTCCAAATCGGACCCTCCAATCCGCCCATGTGTGGCCGCCCTTGAGAAGACAAGTCCGCTTTTGAATTCGGCCACCGGCCACCGG
This sequence comes from Adiantum capillus-veneris, assembly GCF_014529385.1. Classification (NCBI taxonomy): domain Eukaryota; kingdom Viridiplantae; phylum Streptophyta; class Polypodiopsida; order Polypodiales; family Pteridaceae; genus Adiantum; species Adiantum capillus-veneris. Next base: position 29,986,359 of record NC_140936.1, read on the forward strand.
CCATTGACTTCCGACCACCGGCCACCGGCCATTGACTTCCGACCACCGGCCATCGGCCATTGACTACCGGCCACCGACCAACCGACCGGTTGTTTTCCGACCGCCATCCGGCCATAATATTCCGGCGAAAAAGAATATTCCGGCAAAAAAAAAGTCTCAGAGGACTCTGCCCCCAAGGCCTTTAAAGTTGCCCCTGATTCTTGTCCGTGAAAATTTTGGTTTCCGGTGACTGATTTTCCTTCACGCACGATGGCTTCTCCTCATAATGGGGGCCTTACAAATGTGCGCTTTTACCACAGAAAATTACAACGGTAAATCAGGCTCCATACTTAACAATCTCCCACTTGGAGACTAATCTCCAAACCAAACCTGTGACTGCTTTCCATTCTGGCTTCTTATCCTTGAATGCCGATTGAAGATGAGCAAAAGCTCAACTTCTCCTTGCTGACCACCTTTGTAAACATGTCTGCAGGATTTTCACTTGTATGCACCTTTCCTAGCTTTAGTTGTCCCTCTTCCAAAAGAGTGCGTATGAAGTGATATCTCACCTCAATGTGCTTTGTCCTTGAATGAAAGGCTGAGTTCTTCGCAAGATGGATAGCGCTTTGGCTATCACTGTACAAGACAGAATTGTCTTGTTTGAATCCAAGCTCTTCTAAGAATCTGTGAAGCCACAGAATTTCTTTGCTTGCCTCCGTCATTGCTACATACTCTGCTTCCGTGGTAGAAAGTGAAACCACTTTCTGCAGCTTTGAAGCCTAGCTTACTGATGTGCCTCCAACCGTGAACACATAGCCAGTAGTGGTCCTTCGAGTATCTTTGTCACCTGCCATATCTGCATCAGCATACCCTTCTAGAAAAATATCAGTTCCTCCAAAATACAAAGCATTTTTTGTTGTCCCTTTTAGATACCTAAGTATCCACTTCACAGCTTGCCAATGCTCTTTACCTGGGTTGTCCATGAACCTACTCACAACTCCCACTGCATGTGCACTGTCTGGCCTTGTCCAGACCATAGCATACATTAGAGAACCTACCGCTACAGCATATGGAACTTTAGACATATAGGCTATGTCCTCTTGTGTCTTTGGACACATATCCTTCGTTAGTTTAAAATGACCAGCCAAAGGTGTAGAAACTGGTTTTGCATTTTGCATAGTTAACCTTTCTAGTACCTTCTTGATGTAATCTTCTTGAGATAGATTTATTGTCTTCTTCGTCCTGTCCCTTGATATTTCATACCAAGTATCCTCTTTGCAGCACCTAAATCTTTCATTGAAAAATATTTGGATAGCTCCTCTTTTAGGTATTTGATGTCCTGCATGTTAGCACTTGCAATCAACATGTCATCAACATACAACATTAGGATGATGAATTTCCCATTTCCCAAATTCTCCGTGTAGACGCAGTGATCCGAGTTGCATCTTGTGAATCCATGATCCAACATCCATCGATCAAACTTCAAGTACCATTGTCTTGATGCTTGCTTTAAACCATACAAGCTCTTCTTTAATCTCCAAACCATTTTCTCCTTACCTTTTACTTCATACCCCTTTGGTTGAAGCATGTAGATTTCCTCCTCTAAGTAACCATGAGGGAATGCCGTATTTACATCCATTTGCTCGAGATTTAGATCATGAGCAGCCACAAGGCTTAAGACAAGCCTAATTGAGTTCATTTTTACAACAGGAGAAAATATTTCATTGAAGTCAATACCTTTCTTTTGAGAAAAACCTTTTACCACAAGCCTAGACTTGTACCTTTTCTTCCCACCTTCTTCTTCCTTTAGCTTGTACACCCATTTGTTTTGAAGTGCCCGCTTACCTTTAGGCAACTCAACCAACTCCAATGTTTGGTTGCGATGTAGTGAGTCCATCTCCACTTGCATGCTCTTCGTCCATTCTTCTTTGGATTCATGTTGCATAGCTTCTTCATATGATTCCGGCTCTCCAGAATCTGAGATCAAGAGATGGTTGAAGGAAGGAACAAACCTTTCAGGAGGTCTACTTGCTCTTGTAGATCTTCGGGGAATAGGTTGAGGCTCCTCATTTGGTTGACGTTGTTGCACATTGTCACCGTTTGCAGTCCTTGAGTCTTCACCATCTTCAAGCTCCATGTACTCATCACCTGTTTCTTTTGTTTGTTTTCTTTCCAAGTAATCTTTGTACATATTTTGTTCGTTAAAAATTACATCCCTACTCCTTAAGATTTTACCATCTTCAGGATTCCATAGTCGATACCCAAAGTCTCCTTCTCCATAGCCAATGAAGAAACACTTTTTGGACTTTGCATCTAACTTTGATCTTAGGCTTCTATCTATGTGCATGAAAGCCTCACACCCAAACACTTTGAGAAATGCATAATTCACCGGTTTACCTGTCCATGGCTCTTCTTGAACTCCCCCATCCAATGCCATTGAGGGTGACCGATTGATTAAGTACACAGACGTACTTACAGCTTCCGCCCAAAGCTCAAGCGGTAGGCCTGCATGTAGCCGCATGCTTCGTGCTCGTTCCATGATTGTCCTGTTCACCCTTTCCGAAATCCCATTTTGTTGAGGTGTCCTTGGGCTTGTCCTTTGCCTCCGAATGCCATTGCTAGCACAAAAGCTTTCAAAAGCTTGGCTGCAATATTCGCCTCCATTGTCAGATCTGAGGCATTTAACCTTGGTACCTGTTAAATTCTCCACAAAGGCTTTCCACCTTTGAAATATGGAAAATACATCGGATTTATTCTTCATGACATAAACCCATGTTTTTCTAGTCGCATCGTCTATGAATGCTACATAGTACAATGAGCCACCAAGTGATGGTGTACTTGCAGGACCCCAAACATCAGAATGAACCAACTCAAGTTTTTAATTTTTCTTTCATTTCCTGATTTTTGAAATTTTACCCTCTTTTGTTTACCATAAACACAATCTTCACAGAACTCTAAGTCCACTTCTTTCAAACGTGGTAGAAGCTTCTTTGTTTGAAGGATTTGCATTCCTTTGGCACTCATATGCCCAAGTCGATAGTGCCACACCGCACTGTCAACTTCTGTAGTTGCTGCACAAGCTGAAGGTTGCGTGCTAACAGTACACAAGTAAAGTGTACCAACTTTTTCACCCTTGGAAATCACCAAAGATCCCTTTGATATCTTCCACCATTTGTTTCCGAATGCAATGTTGTGACCTTCATCGTCCAATTGTCCTGTAGAGATCAAATTTTTGCAAAGAGAACGAACATGCCTAACATCTTTAAGCTTCCATTCCTTTCCGTTAGCAGTTTTGACAGAAACTGTACCTTTGCCGACAATCTCACAAGCTTCATCATCTCCCAAGTATACATACCCAAAATTACCTTTGGTGTAGTCTTGGAAATGTTGCTTGTGTGGTGTCACATGGAATGAAGCCCCGGAATCTACTATCCAGGAATTAGACACATTGTCTAATGGGAGAATTAGAGCATCTTGCTCTACTTTACCTGCCACATTGGCCTCCGATGTTGGCTTGTTGTCTTGAGACTCTGTCTCCTTCTTCTTCTTGGACCAACAATCCTTCTTGACGTGGCCCTTCTTGCTGCAGTTCCAACATTCAAGAACTGACTTTGTGCGTGACTTGCTCCGCCTTAAGCGATCACGACCCTTTTGGTTTTTGAACCTCTCCTTAAGCCTTCCTCTTGTTTCCACTAATAGTGCAGCACTTGATGATTCTCCTGTGCTTCTCCTTTGCATTTCCTCGCTTAGGAGAACACCCACAACATCATCAAACTTAAGAGTATTTGTGCCAGAGATAGAATTTCTTACAGCCACCACAAGGCTGTCCCAACTATCCGGTAGAGATGATAGTATAAGGAGAGCTCGCACTTCGTCATCAAAATTGATTTTCACTGATCGAAGTTGACTTATGTTTGTGTTAAAGTCATTTAGGTGTTCTGCAATTGAACCATTCTCTGCCATCTTTAGATTGAACAAGCGCTTCATAAGAAATACCTTATTGGATGCCGATGGTTTCTCGTAGAAGTCGTCAAGTGACTTCATCAAGTCCTGCGTGGTCTTCATCTCCGAAACATTGAAGGCCACCGTTGACGCCAAGCTTAACAGGATTGTTCCAAGTACCTTTCGATCAAGGACAATCCATGCTTCATCTGCCATTGTTGCGGGCTTCTTCGCAAGACCGCCTAGTGGCAAATAGAGGTCCTTCTGGTAGAGATAGTCTTCAATGTGCATCTTCGAATGTTGGTAGTTTTTTCTGTTGAACTTCTCAATCTTGAGCTTCCCTTCCTCCGCCATAACTCCCACTCAACTCAAGGAATCCTTTCCTTGAGATAATTTAGCTACCTTGAGATAATTTAGCTACGAGTCAACCTTGCTCTGATACCAGTTGTTAGGAAATAAGACATAGCTAAATAGATAATTGAGTAGATTACTTAATGGAGAGAGACAGATTTATATACACGAGATTATAGAGTAGAGAGAGAGAGAGTACACACGATATACGTGGTTCACGCAATGTGGGCTACGTCCACGAAAAAGCAGCCACTCAATGGCTTTAGTACTTCAAAACAAGAAGTAGTTTACAAAGGGATTATACCCTTAATGGAGCTCCCGCCTTGCTTCACTCTCACCACCTCACACTCACCTTGTTGCATCAACTTCACACTATGAAATGTGTGTAGAAATGGCCTCCTTTTATAGGCCAAAAGGGCTGCCCTCTCTTATGAGAGACAGCCATGTGTAGCCGCCCTTGTGCGAATAAGTCCAAATCGGACCCTCCAATCCGCCCATGTGTGGCCGCCCTTGAGAAGACAAGTCCGCTTTTGAATTCAGCCACCGGCCACTGGCCATTGACTTCCGACCACCGGCCACCGGCCATTGACTTCCGACCACCGGCCATCGGCCATTGACTACCGGCCACCGGCCACCGGCCACCGGCCAACCGACCGGTTGTTTTCCGACCACTTTCCGGCCGCCGTCCAGCCATAATATTCCGGTGAAAAAAGAATATTCCGGCGAAAAAAAAAGTCTCGGGGGCCTCCGCCCCCGAGGCCTTTAAAGTTGTCCCTGATTCTTGTCCGTGAAAATTTTGGTTTTCGGTGAGTGATTTTCCTTCACGCACGAGGGCTTCTCCTCATAATGGGGACCTTACAAATGTGCGATTTTACCACAGAAAATTACAAGGGTAAATCAAGCTCCATACTTAACACACACCACTGCAGAGCTAGTTTGGGTACCGAAGAACGAACAATTTGTTCTACCTAGCTCGGGAAGGGGGGAGACCCGTGAAGCTTCTAGCTCCTCATGTAATGCATCCATAGAGTAAATAGAAGCTTCGACACAACCTCCACCTACCATTGTACATATCCTAACAGTTTCCCGTTGTAAGTTCACCACCTACAAAAATGTTGCAAATGAAATCATGGGAGAGTACCTTACCACCCTTACAACTAGATGAAACACATAGGGCGGTTGAAAACTATTGGTTAAAGCCTTCACCCATAACAACTTGGAACAATTGGTTTCAAAAGGTGACGACATCATTCCAAAAGGTATGATCTACCCAAGGAAGGGGGGAGTGTTTGCTGACATCCATCATTCACTTGCTTCCCTCTCAACCTTCCTCCCTGACCTCTCAATCTCCAATCTTAGGAAATGTATATATAAAGCCTTATACTCACAAAAACAAGATAAAAAAGTAAAAGAGCAAGAGCCATAACACAAAATCATAAAAACACATTATGCACAAACACGGCCCTTGTAATATTTGCACTCTAACCATCATCTATTTGTGTGTACAGATATGGCTAGTACGCTAGAGTCATCCACTCCTGCCTTGGGTGAGAGGTACCCTCGTTACTTTTCACAAATGTTTTACATGGTCTTTTTGGTGCTTTCCTGTGAATGGGATTTGGTAGGTACGCTAGCATGTGAAAGGAATTTTGAGGAGTTAGAATGGTTGATACGTCTCTTGACCGCGACTGATCCATACTTAGTAGAGAGTGTATCTCCCATTGCACAAGCCTATCCTTTTGACCAAGATGACTATAGGCGTCTAGTGACCTTCTTAGTAAACATTGGTGCCTCTGATGATGATGAAGATTTAAATGATTATACGGATGGCACATATGGTCTCACGGATGATGACTTTGTTTTTCTCGACGACGAGGATAGGGGTTTAGCCTTAGGGTTTCCCCCCGATCTCTACAATATCCTATTCCCTTGACTCTCTAGGGGGAGTGCAAATAATTAGGTTAGGGTTCCTTATGTTTTTTAATTGTGTTCTATAAGTGTTGGTACCTTTTCCCACTGATGTGCCTCCTAGAGGTATTCTTTGTGTTTCCTAGTGTGTGCAAGAACGTGTTGTTGTTGTTAGGATTTGGACCTTCATGGAATCTTTCTCTTGTTCACACTTCAAATGAAGCATGACCATCAACACAAGTAGGTGTTTCTTGTCCATTAGCATTGCCCCTTATCTTTTTGCATCCATGTTTGTCTGCTAAAATTGTGATTGGTAGCATAATATTCGGCGCATTTGCTTAGTATCAAACATTAAATTCAATGTAATTTTTTGTCATTATCACTTGTCTAAGTTTAAAAATCAAGCAGTCCGACTAAGCTATTTTGACAAAGTTAGGCGTTAGAGATCGTCTCTTAATACCATGGGGAATGCCTTCCTAATAATCGATGGCTACTTAGGTTCTTAATCCGATTTAGGCAACCTTTGTATGCAATGTACTACGGATTTCTAGTGGGCTTAGTCCATATTGACCTTTAGCTTAAGTATTATAAAGGGAGTTTACTAATGTGATGAGCCTGGGGAGGGTAATAGTGGTATATGACCCCCCAAAGTTACAAAATTAAAATGCTGGAAACGAACAAACAAACAAAAAAATCAAAGGGTCACAATGTAAAATCTTAAGCTGGAAGAAAAATCTCAGCTTGATTTGGTACTTCACTCATATGTATCGCCTATGGTACTAGAGCCCTAGAGGTTCCCAGTGCATTAGGAAAATTTTGAACTCATTTTTGGGCCTTTTAAGAGTGCCACATCATCAAAGTTGTACAAAAGAAAGCAACCCGATAGACCCCTCTAAATATTGCTTAGAATCCCATGATATGACCTATCATTGGAAAGTTCTTGAAAAATGGATTCTAAAGAGCCAAGGTCCGAAAAGTTTGGATGACTTCTATGAAAGTTATGCCATTTTTTTTCAATCAGCTAGGTTTTGTTACCTTACGGTAATCTAAAATCACCTTTTTTAGATCTACATGAAGGCAATGTCCGATACATTCATGCTATATATCAATAGATAGCATTTGAAGAGTAGATTCTAAATATCCAACCTCCGACAAGTTTGGATCTTATTTGCAAAAAATTTACTGATCCCTACTTTTTGAAAGCTATGCCACATCAACAATTCTTACAAGGCCCATTTTTTAGTCCAAACTTTTCTTAATTGTGGGCGCTTTTCCTTGAAAAGCAAAAAACCCAAGGCATACAAAATAAGCACACACATCAAAATGGAATCGCTGTGAAAAAAGTCAGGTGATGATTTCATGAGAATTCCTTTTATCATAGCTTAACTAGGAGGTCTTCTAGGTATATCCTCTAGGTAGCCCTCGGAAATGAAATACTTGGCTCTCGCGATTAAACAACTTAATTGACCAGAGAAAATTGAGAGGCTTGTCCATGGTATTAATAGTCGATCTTTAGTGCCTTTCAATCGTTAAATTAACGACCCCGGACTTGTTTAATTGTTTATCTTTACAACTGTTTATACGTTTGATTATATTGCAATTTAATGTTTATTGTTGACAAATGGTTTAAAATTCTGTTACCAATCAAATTGTCTGCCTACAACTGCATATGCTTTTTAATTGTGTATGAGAATGCAATTACTATGCCAATGTTGTTTGATTTTGCAGTGAATGAAGGAGGCTAAGGGAATTCATCTCAAATGCTCTTCCACCTCGATGAACAAGCTTCAACTCAATAGCTTTCAAAGACGACATCTACATCAGGAAGGGGGGCATGTTAACCCTCACACACATTCCTATCACCTACGATGGATACAGTATTATTTATTTGGTAGAGTCAGGTACCAGGCTTGTCGATCCAATAGAAAAAGGGTAAGAGTGATCGCCAATGAGAGCTGCACGCTAATTGGAACATTCAAAGGATTAGTTGGCTAAGCATGGGTGCCCAAGTGTAAATGGGGCGAGCTCATATAAAATTCAACTAAACCTAAAATTCACTCATTCTCTCATTTGTGCAATTGAAGAGTGCTCTTGCTCCATCTCCATCTTCTTCTTCTTCTTCTCCTTGTGTGTGTGTGTGTGTGTGTGTGTGTGTGTGTGTGTGTGTGTGTGTGTGTGTGTGTGTGTGTGTGTGTGTGTGAGAGAGAGAGAGAGAGAGAGTGCAATCGAGCATTGCAACGACAGCATGCCGGCGGCAAAGCAGTTGAGCATGACACAGCGACGGCTCCTTCTTCTTCTCCGCAAGGAATCCTCCAGGATAGCAAGCATAGAGCGGTGAGTGACACACCATCATCATCTTTGAACTTACTAGTTTACGCTAGTTGCGTGCTTGGAGCCATTCGTGGCTCCCACATAGTGTATTGGCAAGTTCCTTTGCATTGACACATGCGACAAACGTGCACACTTTTCTCTCTTGAGCTTGCTAGTGAGGCGGTCCGGGGCGGGCAACAAGAGAGGCTACCTCTAAACACCCCTCAAGGCTCCCGTGCTGCTCAATTGGGGCTGGGGCAACCACAAGCACAACACAACAACAAACCCACAACCAAACCCAAACAAGATAGGGGTACCACCTAGTTATGGTATGCGAACTAGGACGCAAGAGAGATTTTGGCACAACCAAGAAGATGCACCACACAACACACACAAGCAACCTCACACCAAGACACACATGAAATGGACCAGAGAGAGCTAGAGCAAAGGGAAGAGAGAGAGGAAAGGATCTTGCGTAATACCTTATTTGTGACTTGCAAATGGAGATGGTTCGTTATGATGCTATCGTAGAACTTGTACAAAACTCACTCAATGCTTAGTGATTGCTAATCATTGCCAAAACACACACACACACACTGTCTTAGGGTGTGGGAGACCTCTCACCACAATACCCTCTTACAATGGACAAAAAACTGGCAATGAAAAACACACTAAAACACTTTCTAAAATCAAGATCAACCGATAAAAACTCAAAATACACAAGTCACCTTGAATTCACCAAATCGTATTGCACAAATGGAAGGACGAAGATTCGAACGCCGAATCACGCCTTTGATGCACCAAACCTCAATTTATTGATGATGAAGGAGCATATACAATAGTGGTTTTGAGATTTGTGGAACTCACGCTCTCTCACTTGCAATGTGTAGCTTGAAGGCTTCTCTCACACCAAGAGTGAAGCTCACAAGTGGTTGCTACACCTAAGTCTCTCCTCACGCATAGAGTGTTGGGTTGCTATGTGAGATATTGGAGGTTGTTTTACAAGAAGGAGAAGGGCCTATTTATAGGTTGGCGACCCCTCATTAGGATTATTGGAAATCCTAATTTACAAGCTAACAAATCAAGATTATGATTTTTTTGAATATCAAAACATTGTGGGCCTTCTTTGTCTGCTTGAGTCATGGGTGTGGGCTCAAAAGAGAGCATTATTGATGGTAGATAAGGTGAAAGTAAGTAAGGAGAGAGAGAGAGAGAGAGAGAGAGAGAGAGAGAGAGAGTTACTATACACATGTCTTGAGGTGAGGTGTCTTTTATGGTTAGGTCAATGGCTATTTTGTGTTAGTATGTTAGTGGTTAGTGTTAGTAATCACTAGAAAGTTAATGATATATTTAAAATGAGTAGAATGGGGTGGATGGTTGGAGTAAGATGGTTGAATGAAGTGAGAAAATCCTTGTGATGGTGAAGCTTGAAGAAGTTTTGGACTTACTTGTGTAGGTTCTCAAAATGACCATCGATCTTCTTCTTCGTCTTCTCTTCTTTACGCCACCGGCGCCAAGGTTGATCATCGTGATGAAAATGGTAATTCCGTTGATGAGATCTTTTGATTTGCAGAGGTTAAGCATGGTACACAAGCTGAATTTATGTATATATATAAGGAGTAAGATGGAATTGTACTTTGGAGATAATAGAGAGAAGCATAGAGATGGTGTATGTACATGGAGAGCTCATATGAGAGCTATGGGAGTAAGTGGGGAGGTTAATGGTGAAGAAGGTGAGAGAAACCATTGAAGGTGCAGGTTTGAGTGAGGGATTGAGAGAAATGTGTGTGTGTGTGTGTGTGTGTGTGTGTGTGTATGTGTGTGTGTGTGTAGAAGTGTGGAAAGAGGTGAGAGAAGACTATGGGCTACTTGTGAAAAAAGTGGGCAGCCTGGGGTCCACCCTAAAAATCATAGCTCACCGCTGGTAGCTCCAAAAATCATGAGAAAATTTGAGGTGATTATTCAGAGCATGAGCTACATTTTCTCTTTTGACCACTGCTCCAAATTCGGAGTGGAGATAGGTGCCAAAATTCTCACCAAAAAGCCTGTTTTTATGCCTGCAAAAGTCTTTTAGTGGACCCCTCCTTTGTTGAATTTGTACAATGCATCCAAGAGTGAGCCCCTCCTTTGTCATATCATAATACAAAGCATCCAAGTTGCCCTTGACACATGCATGGAGGAGGATTATTGGTGAATAAAGAAATATATACATGGTGGGACTAGTGTATGGACTATTCATGGACTTTAGCTCAATGAGCACATGGTGTTAGAATAATGAGTAAAAATAATAATAAAAATATGGAGTTATGGATATGGAAAGATATTGGAATTATATGATATGGTCCCTCTTTGAATTATTTTGGGTGAAAGAGGAAAAGGCATGCAAGTAAATAATATAATAAACTTGACCAATGAGTAGAAATCAATTTTTTGTTTTCACGAGGGTGAGGGTGAAAATGTGGGAGTGATTTGTATAAAGGAAAAATATAAGGTTAGAGTATGTACATAGTGGCAAAAAATATACTTATGGTGTAAGAGGATGAAAGAAGGCATACACAGGTTTAATAAAACACACACCTAAGTATAAATATTTAAATAAAATACCAGAATAATTATAAAAATCCCTATATTTAGGCCATATATATAATGCAATATTTACACACAAATGGGACATAATATTTTATATTTTTTTATTTTTTTTGTTTTTTTGACTCAACTAGCCCAATGACTAGCTAATTGAGGGTTTTTTAAGAAAATATGGGAAAAGCCTCCTAACTCACGCACTCCTATATACAGTGAAATGGTAGGGATAGCCATAGTGTTTGGGTGAATTTGGTAGGGTGAGGTAGCTTACTATGGCAATTGTGGAAAGCCGAAAAATGGCTATCATTAGCCCCCCCCTTAGATAATGGTACATTCATGTACCATTTATCCGATCATACAACATGTAGATTGTGTAACGTCTGTCTTTGTCTGCTCTCATCTTTGAAGAACCTTTGTTGTATGATTAAAAAACCTTGTGTGATATGAAAGGTTCTCCGAGTGAATAGCAAGATGAAATGAAGTGACGGAGTAAACCTCCTCCATTGAGAAAGTTTCCATAAGCACCCCCCAGGATCAAAGATCTTGAAATATCTTTCCCAAAGCGAGATGTATGGTATGGAATCACTTACTGATTTCGGTTGAAGAAACTTGTAGATTTTACTGTTGTCCATCATTGCATCTATCACTATGAATGTGATATAAAAGATTGGTTGCTCTTCCTCTTGTGTAAAGTTGATGTATCTGCTACGATCTTCAAGAGCTTGTATGAGAAAATTCCTGAACTGTAGCTCATAAAACTCATTCAACCTGGGTAGGCTCATCAACAAGTAAAAAATTCTATGACCTTCATGATTTAGGAAAGCTTGATCCATGCTTCCAACTTCTATTGGAAGATATTGCAAATAGTTTACCACATAAGTAGATAATAGATGAAGGTTTCTATTGCTTCCAACACATTGGAAGAGAACTGATTTTGGTACTGATTGATGAAATATCCACATGTAGCAATCAACAAGTTTTTCATCTATGATGAAGACCAGAAGCATCACAATGTGCGACCTCCATACACCAAAGAACCAAATGAAGAAGGTTTGGAAACATCCGTTCATCACCAAGTATTCATGTCCTCTTCCACTTAAGAAGGTATGGTGCCCCCGATGAAAGGTATATGTGAAGAGGGGAGAAGTTGACTTTGAAGAGGTAAAACCCAATGTGAAGATGATTGGGGCTTCAAAAGCTTGGATTTTCTTGCTAAGAGATTGTCCCATGAATGAAGAGCCACCCACTAAAACACCATCGGAGAGAATAATACCCTTCTGATAGTTTCCTTTTATGATTTTATTTTTTACTACTCTCTCATGTTCTTCATCCCCTTCTAAGCCCCCCCTTTGGCAAGGTCGTAACTCCTCACATTGTACCACCTCAAAGGTTGATGGAATACTGTTTGATTTTGTGAAACATTTGGCTTCTTGCATGATAGGTTTCTCTATGCTTAACATACATGGGTCATACCAATGCTTTTCAACATCCTCAAACACTTCTTCAAGATTATCCTCACCTGGATTCAACTCACACTCTTCTACTTTGTTTTGGAGTTGGCATTCCATGTACACAATCATCTCTTTATGATCAATGTGGTCTATGATCTCTCCACCTATGATTTCATCTTCTTCTTCACTCTCTTCTTTTAGACAAGATACACTCTCAAAACATTCCATAAGATCAAGGTTACCTTCAAGGTCTTCATTCTCCATAGAGTCATGTTGCACAAAAGCTTCGTTTGCTCGGACTAGAAATTGATCCTCTGCCAAAAGGTTGGATGTATCCATTATTGAATCATCACTGCCATTTGAGATATCTTGGGTCGATTTTTGCATGCTTGTGATAAAGGTAGAAGAAAGAGATTCCACATTTGAATCTTGGCCACACACTTTAGCACTTGAATAATCAGTTGGCATGTAAGTAACTTCTTCAACATTTGTCGGAGTAGAAGGAGACAAATATGGCAAAGGAGATGACTCCTTGATAGAAACACTTTCATGATGGTTGGTTCTTTCAGCATGATGGAAACCATTTTTGATGTAGAAGTACTTGTGAAACTTCCTTCGGGCAATAGTGACCGCTTCTTCAAAGGTAGAGGGTCCACTACAAGTAACCTTAGTCTTTAGGAAAGGAGACAAACCCGAATAAATTGATCCATTTTTACATAATCTGGAAATGTAGAACTAAATCCACATCCTTCCCATTGACGAGAAAAAATATCCTCATAAGCATAGTAGTCTTCACCATGTTGTTGAAGTCTCCCTAGTGAAGCCCATGATGTCTTTGTTGTTGGAATTTTAGAGAATCTGGTCTTCAAAGCTTTGGAAATTTGGGTATACCCATCTTCAATCTAAGAAGACATACTCCAAAACCATTGCTCAGCGTTGCCTCTAAGGCATAGCAATAGAAAATCCCCTTTTTCAATGTCATCCCTTTTACCAAGGACACGACAAACCATTCTAAAATCAGCAAGAAAATCATCAACATCTTCTTCTGGATTTCCGAAGAAGATTGGGATATCATCAAAGGTATAGCGTGTCATAGTCTCTCAATGCTAGAACCACACAAAGATTAGTTCCAAACAATCATCTACACAAAGTTTTGAAAGGTCTTTCAGCATGAATTCTAGATTCTTATGTGAAAATGTTTTTTTGCTTTCTTATGTTATGCATAATCCGAACCATATTCTAGATCAATTTTTGTTTCCTTGAAATTAAAATCGGTCATACATGTTTTCATGATTCATATAATCTACTTGATTATGCTGAAATTCAAGCATTCATGCAATACAACAACAATAAGTACACAATCGCTCCTCCGTGGGGGCACCAAAATTGAGGCGATCCAGGGCGGCCAAAAAGAGAGGCGACCTCTAAACACCCCTCAAGGCTCCCGTGCTGCTCAATTGGGGCTGGGGCAACCACAAGCACAACAAAACAACAAACCCACAACCAAACCCAAACAAGATAGGGGCACCACCTAGTTATGGTATGCGAACTAGGACGCAAGAGAGATTTTGGCACAACCAAGAAGATGCACCACACAACACACACAAGCAACCTCACACCAAGACACACATGAAATGGACCAAAGAGAGCTAGAGCAAAGGGAAGAGAGAGAGGAAAGGATCTTGCGTAATACCTTATTTGTGACTTGCAAATGGAGATGGTTCGTTATGATGCTATCGTAGAACTTGTACAAAACTCACTCAATGCTTAGTGATTGCTGATCATTGCCAAAACACACACACACACACTGTCTTAGGGTGTGGGAGACTTCTCACCACAATACCCTCTTACAATGGACAAAAAACTGGCAATGAAAAACACACTAAAACACTTTCTAAAATCAAGATCAACCGATAAAAACTCAAAATACACAAGTCACCTTGAATTCACCAAATCGTATTGCACAAATGGAAGGACGAAGATTCGAACGCCGAATCACGCCTTTGATGCACCAAACCTCAATTTATTGATGATGAAGGAGCATATACAATAGTGGTTTTGAGATTTGTGGAACTCACGCTCTCTCACTTGCAATGTGTAGCTTGAAGGCTTCTCTCACACCAAGAGTGAAGCTCACAAGTGGTTGCTACACCTAAGTCTCTCCTCACGCATAGAGTGTTGGGGTGCTATGTGAGATATTGGAGGTTATTTTACAAGAAGGAGAGGGGCCTATTTATAGATTGGAGACCCCTCATTAGGATTATTGGAAATCCTAATTTACAAGCTAACAAATCAGGATTATGATTTTTTTGAATATCAAAACATTGTGGGCCTTCTTTGTCTGCTTGAGTCATGGGTGTGGGCTCAAAAGAAAGCATTATTGATGGTAGATAAGGTGAAAGTAAGTAAGGAGAGAGAGAGAGAGAGAGAGAGAGAGAGAGAGAGAGAGAGTTACTATACACATGTCTTGAGGTGAGGTGTCTTTTATGGTTAGGTCAATGGCTATTTTGTGTTAGTATGTTAGTGGTTAGTGTTAGTAATCACTAGAAAGTTAATGATATATTTACAATGGGTAGAATGGGGTGGATGGTTGGAGTAAGATGGTTGAATGAAGTGAGAAAATCCTTGTGATGGTGAAGCTTGAAGAAGTTTTGTACTTACTTGTGTAGGTTCTCAAAATGACCATCGGTCTTCTTCTTCGTCTTCTCTTCTTTACGCCACCGCCGCCAAGGTTGATCATCGTGATGAAAATGGTAATTCCGTTGATGAGATCTTTTGATTTGCAAAGGTTAAGCATGGTACACATGCTGAATTTATGTATATATATAAGGAGTAAGATGGAATTGTACTTTGGAGATAATAGAGAGAGGCATAGAGATGGTGTATGTACATGGAGAGCTCATATGAGAGCTATGGGAGTAAGTGGGGAGGTTAATGGTGAAGAAGGTGAGAGAAACCATTGAAGGTGCAGGTTTGAGTGAGGGATTGAGAGAAATGTGTGTGTGTGTGTTTGTGTGTGTGTGTGTGTGTGTGTGTGTGTGTGTGTGTGTGTGTGTGTGTGTGTGTGTGTGTGTGTGTGTGTGTGTGTGTAGAAGTGTGGAAAGAGGTGAGAAAAGACTATGGGCTACTTGTGAAAAAAGTGGGCAGCCTGGGGTCCACTCAAAAAATCATAGCTCACCGCTGGTAGCTTCAAAAATCATGAAAAACTTTGAGGTGATTATTCAGAGCGTGGGATACATTTTCTCTTTTGACCACTGCTCCAAATTCGGAGTGGAGATAGGTGCCAAAATTCTCACCAAAAAGCCTGTTTTTATGCCTGCAAAAGTCTTTTAGTGGACCCCTCCTTTGTTGAATTTGTACAATGCATCCAAGAGTGAGCCCCTCCTTTGTCATATCATAATACAAAGCATCCAAGTTGCCCTTGACACATGCATGGAGGAGGATTATTGGTGAATAAAGAAATATATACATGGTGGGACTAGTGTATGGACTATTCATGGACTTTAGCTCAATGAGCACATGGTGTTAGAATAATGAGTAAAAATAATAATAAAAATATGGAGGAGTTATGGATATGGAAAGATATTGGAATCATATGTTATGGTCCCTCTTTGAATTATTTTGGGTGAAAGAGGAAAAGGCATGCAAGTAAATAATATAATAAACTTGACCAATGAGTAGAAATCAATTTTTTGTTTTCACGAGGGTGAGGGTGAAAATGTGGGAGTGATTTGTATAAAGGAAAAATATAAGGTTAGAGTATGTACATATTGGCAAAAAATATACTTATGGTGTAAGAGGATGAAAGAAGGCATACACAGGTTTAATAAAACACACACCTAAGTATAAATATTTAAATAAAATACCAGAATAATTATAAAAATCCCTATATTTAGGCCATATATATAATGCAATATTTACACACAAATGGGACATAATATTTTTTATTTTTTTTATTTTTTTTGTTTTTTTGACTCAACTAGCCCAATGACTAGCTAATTGAGGGTTTTTTAAGAAAATATGGGAAAAGCCCCCTAACTCACGCACGCCTATATACAGTGAAATGGTAGGGATAGCCATAGTGTTTGGGTGAATTTGGTAGGGTGAGGTAGCTTACTATGGCAATTATGGAATGCCGAAAAACGGCTATCACTAGATTAGTTTGGTTGTGTGCTTGTAGCCATTTGTGGCTCGCACACAGTGTACGGTAAGTCCCTTTCATTGACACGTGCGATAGATGCGCACAAAAGGTTCCTCTACCCAAATTTCTACAGTTTCTCACCATAGTTTGGCACCTCTCAAACCCTCTTGTCAGCAATGGCTTCTTCTTTAAAAAAGGAGGAGTATTTCATTTGCAAGTTTGATGGCAGCAACTTCACCATGTGGAAAGAGTGCATGAAAGATTTTTTGATAAACAAAGTCCTCTCAGAACCGTTGAAAGAGCGTGGAGAGGATGATGACTATACGCAAGCTCAGTGGGAGCTTTTGGATGCAAAAGCCATGGCTACGATACGTCTATATCTAGTCGAGTCAGTGTTCTTCACTATCATAGAGAAGACAACAATCAAGGAACTTTGGGATAGCTTATGTTCAACATGGGAGAGCAAAAGTGCATCCAAAAAAGTTTTTCTCATGAAAAATCTTATGAAGCTCAACATGAAAGAAGGTAGCACAGTTTTTGGTCACTTAAATGAGTTCAACGCCTTGTTCAGTGAGCTGACATCTCAGGGCTTTAAGGAGTTTGACGACGAACTCAAGTCTATATTCTTGTTATGCTCTCTAGCCAGTTCATGGGATATCTTTTGCATAGTCATTAGCAATTCGTCTTCCAATGGCGAGTTAGAGTTCAAATCTGTCACAGATGTGTTGCTCACCGAAGAGATTCGACGTAAATCTCTCGATGGTGCTAGTCATGGAGATACATATATGGTTGGCAGTTCAACGAAGGAAAGAGTCCATGACAAGAACAAATATAGAAGCAAAAGTAGAGAGCGAAATCCTCGTAGTCCTAGCATACACAGGAACCAAAGCAGAGACCACAATGCCAAAAATGTCGAGTGTTACTATTTCCATAAGAAGGGCCATTACAAAAAAGGATTGTCGCAGTTTCCTAGGAGATCAAAAAAACGTGCAAAAGGATAATTTTGGCAAAGGCAAAAGTACGGTAAATATTGAGGAGCTCAATGTTGTTGAGTCTCCCATACCTACCACTACAATAGAGGATGCTCCTCCTCCAGTGATGATCATTATGCCCATAGAGATTCATGTCGAGGTGACAGTAGATCACTTAGATGTTCTCATTTTTACTTCCAATCTCGCTCCAGATGCTTTGGTTGCACAGGATGGTGGTTATGTACAGAATTGGATTCTGGATTCTGTGCAAGTTTTCATGTCACACCGCATAGAGAGTGGTTTTACTCTTATGCATCCATGCATGGTATAGTCAAGCTTGTTGATTCCTATGAGCTTGACATCATTGGCATTGGTGATATGCAACTTCAGATGCATAATGGCACTACTTTTGTGCTGCAAAATGTCAGGCATGTACCCAAGCTTACAAAGATCTTGCTTTCTATAGGGAATTTGGATGATCTTGGCTACACTACAGCTTTTGGTAATCGTTCTTGGAGGATCCGCAAGAACAACCTTATCATGATGAAAGGTAGTAAAAATGGATCCTTGTACTCTTTGTTTGTTTTGAGTGTCGATGTGCACTCTATCTATGTTGCCAAGCTTCCGTCTACTGAGTTGTGGCATAGCCGGCTTGATCATATTAGCCAAAATGGAATGAAAACACTTCAACGTTTTGGCTACTTACCTGTTTTAGATTACACGGACTTTCCATTGTGTGAGCATTGTCTATACGGCAAACAGACTAGGTTGACATCTTCACCATTGAACAAGAAACTAGGCGAACCCCTACACTTGGTGCACAGTGATTTTTGTGGTCCAATGCCACATAAAACTCTAGGGGGGGCAAACTACTTTCTCACGTTCATAGATGATTCTACCAGAAAGGTGTGGGTGTATCTCCTTAAATGTAAGGAAGAGGTCTTTTTGACATTTCAAAAATTCCTCGCCATGGTTGAGAACCAACCGCACGGACAATGGTGGAGAATACGTCTCCACAGAGTTCAAGGGTTTTTGTAATAGAAGAGCCATTCGGTGGCATTTTACTGCTCCAAACACACCTGCACAAAATGGGATAGCTGAACGAATGAACCACATGATTCAAGAGCGTGTTGTCTCTATGATGTCTATGGTGAAGCTTACTCCAGAGTTTTGGGGGGAAGCTGTTCTTACAGCAGTGCACATCATCAACATGTCACCTAGTTCTCCTTTGAATTTCAAAATTCCAAAGGAATTATGGATTGGAAAAACGTCAATCTATGATCATTTACGTGTATTTGGATGTGAGTCATATGCACATGTGCCCAAAGAACTTCGTTGAAAGTTCCAGATCACACAAATGCATTTTTATCGGCTACGGTGCAAATGGAGAGATGGGCTATCATCTCTAGCACCCAAAATCCAACAAAGTTATTCGTAGCTCATGTGTGATTTTCAATGAATGAAAAATGCACAAAAATCCCATTAAAGAAGCTGAGTACAGATGCGTTCGTTTGAGGATGTAGTGTTGCACCTAATCCTCAAGTGCAGCATACTACTATTGCTCCGAAGAGAGAAAAGTCCAGCAGTCAGGCACTAAGACGCTCTGTAAGAGTATCATGTGCGCCCGAGCGGTTTGAGCCGGGTATACACCACGTTTTGGTCACTGATAGTGGAGAGCCAACCTGCTACAAAGAAGTTATACAAATGGACGATAGCGTTAAGTGGGAGCAGGCTATGCAATAAGAATACAATTTGATTGTGGCTAATGAGACATAGGATTTGGTTGAATTACCAAAAGGAAAAAATGCTTTACCTTGCAAGTGGGTATACAAGAAGAAGTATACAGTGGAAGATCCCGAGCCTAGGTACAAGGCTCGTCTAGTTGCCAAGGGTTTCAAGCATCAAAAAGGTGTGGATTTTGATGAGATTTTATCTCCAGCAGTCAAGATGAGTACACTTTGCACTGTGCTTGGCTTGGTTGCTATCCAGGACATGGAACTTGTCCCAATGGACGTGAACACAGCATTTCTTCACATAAATCTCGATGAACATGTCTACATGAAACAACCAGAGGGCTTCATATGTGAAAACCCAAAGCCAACGAGGGCAGAACTAGTTTGTATACTTAAAAAGGCACTCTATGGCCTCAAGCAAGGTTCAAGGTAGTGGTATCAAAAATTTGACAAATTCATGCAGTCTCAGGGTTACATAAGAAGTCAAGAGGATCATTGCTTATACACAAAGAGATTGAATGATGGTTCTTTAATCATCTTGATCTTGTATGTAGATGATATTCTTATCGCAGGAAAATGAATAGATGAGGTCAATCAATTAAAAAAGATTCTAAGCACTCAGTTTTCCATGAGAGATTTGGGAGATGCCAATCACTTTCTTGGTATGCACATCAAGAGAGATAGGCAACGTGGAATTCTTGAACTATCTCAAGAAAAGTACATCCACAAAGTCTTGCAACGTTTTAGTATGCAGGAGGGGAAGTCAGTGAGTACCCCAATGCAAACATACTCCAAACTTAGCAAGGAAGATTCTCCCAAGACAATGACTGAGAAAGTGGAAATGGCGAAAGGACTATATTCTTCAGCAGTTGGCAGTTTGATGAACGCTATGGTAGCCACAAGACCAAACATTGCACATGCAGTGGGAGTGGTTAGTAGGTACATGGAAAACCTTGGCAAGAAGCATTGGGAAACAGTGAAGAAAATCCTCAGATATTTGAAAGGTACAGCTAACAAGTGAGTACGCTTCAAAAACAGTGATGCATCTATTGTAGGTTACACAAATGTGGATTATGCAGGTTGTGTGGATCGTAGAAGCTCCACATTTGGCTATGTGTTCATGTTTTCTGGATCAGCTATCTCTTGGAGATCATGTCTCGAAGACATGTCTTCATCTACCACTCAGGCAGAATATGTTGCTGCGTCTGACGTCAGCAAGGAAGCCATATGGTTGGCTCATCTAGTGGGAGATTTGGGCATTCACGAGGTTCCAATACTGCATTGTGATAGTCAGAGTGCCATTGCTTTGGCAAATAATCCGATGTTTCACTCAAAGTCAAAACACATAGAGGTGAGATACCATGTCATACGAGATGCATTGGCTGGCAAGAGCATCGAGCTTGTCAAGGTTCACATTGACAAGAACCCTGCAGATGCTCTCATGCAGAGCCTAGCCTCGAAGAGATTTACACATTGTATAGAACTTATGGGTGTAGGATGAAGCCTAGGTGATGCTTCAAAAACTTGGTATAGACTAACATATTGATGCCACTATTGGCCACCATGACCTTCAAGTGTGGGAGGTTGTTGGGGTGTAGGCCAGGTGGCCGTGGGAAACCGCCCATGTTTACACTTTCTACCTAAATGAATATAGGGAGAGAAAGTGAGAGAGTTGACCACTCTCTCACTTTCCTCTCCACTAACCCCAAACCTGTTGTGTACTGTGCTTCATCCCCTTCCCCCTTCTCCTATCCTCTGTTGCACACTCACGCACTACGTCCACAACAGGAACATCAAATGAAAACTCTCTTCATATATCATATTTTCAAGCACCATGGCTTGCCAACTTCCATAGTGTCAGACAGAGATCCTAGAATGACCAGCAATTTTTGGAAAGGTCTCTTTGAGAATTTAGATACAAGGTTGAAGTTCTCCTCGGCCTTTCACCCACAAATGGATGGCCAAAGTGAAATAGAAAACCTTCCGATTCTAGATCTACTAAAAACTTACGTTACAGAAGTAGATCAATGCTCACAATGGGAGAAGTACCTACCCTGTAGAGTATGCATACAACAACATTGTACATACTTCTATTGGAAAGGCACCTTTCGAGGTCATAGAGGGAAGATCTAAAAGTCCCTTGCTACTTAAAGTACATCGGAAGATCTTCGTTGTTGATGAGTATACCCGAGATTTGCAAGAATATTTTTGAAAGATTAAAGAGGCTATATCCATCTCACAGCAAAGACAAAAGGCTTCTACTAACAAGCACCGAAGAGCCTTAGCCTTTAAGGAAAATGATTGGGTCTGCTAAAATTACCCAAGGCTCATTTAAGGAAAACTACGGGCAAAAATCGTACGGGCCACCAAAAGTATTATGCAAAGCTAGCAAAAAGATACTATGGCCCTTTTCAAATCCTTAAACCAATCAATGAGATGGACTATCAATGAAAGTTTCCCAATCATTGGATATTACAAAATGCTTTTCATGTGAGCCTGCTTAAGTCTTACAAAAGAGAACCGCCAAGAGAACCAATAATTGAGGACCCGTCCGAGATCAAAGATCAAGAAGAGGTGCTCCAACCCGAATCCATCCTTTGACTTGAGGACAAGATACTAATACATGGTAAGATTATCTAACAGTATCTTATTAAATTCCAAAACTATCCTTTTGAAGATGCTAGATGGATGCAAGGAACACAACTTAAGGATATTAGATGATATGAACCTTGTCAATGCTTACAATGCTACAATAGAGTAAGCAAATGTAAATGTCCATTAAATAAACAATGTTTTTGTCGTATAATACTAGTTCTCTTTCTATTGTGCACAAATTTGAATAGTATGCATGCTTAGAATCATGTTTGTGATGACGAGCCTCCCAAACACCAAGTAGAATTTGTCACTCTACTCTAGGAGTATGATATGGACAAAAGAGTAGACATGCTTGCGGCAGCTAAGTCCCTTAAGCACCAACTGGACTTGTCATTCATTCTAGAATGATTTTTTAGGGTAACTAGGGATCCTCTACCTACTAAGAATCATAGACTAATGACTAAGGCTTTATCTTCTCTACTTCATAGTCGAGGATGACTATGGTTTCAAGGGAGAGGTAATGTCATAAAATCTAATATCTACCTATCCCAAATGATTTTCTCATATTGAATTGATCATTTAATGTGTGAAAATGAATGGGAACAAGAGTTAAAATATAGATATGTTCTTTTATTCATATCTCAGCACGGGACCAAAGGGATAGAAGGCTACATCTCATTGAGGGTCCAAAAAAGGATATGGTCTACCAAAGAGCAATGAGCAGATAATCAAGCTTAAAAGAACTAAGGGTCAGATTCATTAAATACCTCCAAAGGTTAGTGCTAAAAGTCCTTAAACCTAGGACCTTTAGGTATTTTAGACCTCAGGCAAGCTAGGCATGTGCTTGAGGTGCTTGAGCTGACTAAGGTGCTTGATGTGCTTAACGACTAAGGTACTTGAGGTGCTTGAAATTCAACAAGGTGCTTACAAAAGACGGGGCGAGCCCTAAGAGTAGGGGATGAGAAAGACTACACTCCCGCATACTCAAGAGTCACCCTTTCCACAAGAGGCATAAAGGACACATGTCAAGCCCTTAGCTAGGTTACCCTCATAGTGTGCTTAAATCCTATTGGATAGCCTTTAGGGAGGTCCAATGAGAATTTAGATTAATTACATAATTAATCAAGCTCTCTCTCTCTCTCTCTCTCTCTCTCTCTCTCTCTCTCTAAAGGGAAAAGGAGGACACTTGTCCAAATGCTACCTCTATTGCTAGTTATGACCAAAGCCTTTGATTGGCCAGGCCCTGGCATGGACCAATGGGGCAAGCTAGAGTAAGGAGAGAGAGGTGTTGATCAAGGCAAGGAGGAGCTCTCCTTTTTGCACATTCTTACACACACACTCACACATTCTCTCATGTGTTGAGTAAGAACTCCATCTCCTTCTCCAAGATTGAAAGGTAGAGAGCCTACGGCAACACCTCTTGGCTATGGAATGCAAATCCAACTAAGAGTCAAGCTTCAAATCAATGCTTATCATCTTCTTTCATCTCCATTACTATGCTATGCTATGATTTAAGAGTAATGATATGTAACGAGACAGGCTTATTTCTCATAAGAATACATCTTCCTCTCTTCTCTTCCCTTCCCAGTTACTCCACCTAGCACCTAGGGTGATGAGACAATGGACAAAGATGGTTAACACGAGGCGACCAAAGCCAAAGATAGCTGGGGCTATCTCTGGGAGGAATCTAGACGACATACTACCAGTGATGGATGCTTACATAAAAGGGCAACACATCTCCAATATCTACATCGATGGTGGCGCACAAATATGCGTCATGAGTGAAAAAATGATGCACCGTTTGGGTTTAGAGGTGAGTCGGCCGGCACCATGCCGAGCCAAAATGGCAAATAATTTAAAAGTTCAATGTGTTGGTGTCATAAATGCAGTTAGGATAAAGGCATTCAACACCAAGGTAGATGTGGACATCTTTGTCATGCCACACAAAGGGGAGGGCTATCCTATCATTCTAGGGAGGCCTTGGCTTATGGCTATGAGAGCTAAGCAAGACTGGGACACCGGCATAATCCAAATGAGAGATGCCAAAGGGAAGCCAATACTTTACGACATGAAGAAAGGTCGGCAATGCGACATGGATCTAGAAACCTCTATGGATGAGTTTTCTAGTGGTGACTCTTCAACCACTTCAGAGGAGGAGTCAACAGGGAGTGAAGGAAGTGATAGATCCATTGAGGTAATGGGCCTCACATTCAACCACAACAAGGTGGACCCTTCAAATTTGCAACCACATGTGAAAGTGGTGAAGACACTTCAACTACCCCTATGGCACGAGATTGGTGAAAGACTCATGCAGAGAAATGCAATTGAGGTCTACTGGCACTTTAGGTTTGCCTTTCTAACTGTGAACATTGTGTGTAACATTAATTTGGGAAGCTCTTTAAGTTGGGTTGCGACAAGAGTGGAAGGATTGACATCAACAACCAGTGGAATCAATCTAGGACACACCAATCAAGGAAGAATGGTTTTGCATACTAGTGGTAACATGGAGTCATTTTTCAAAATGTGGTTTGCAGTTTATCTTTTGTACATGGTGGGCTCTCTTGTGCAACAGGCATCAACCATGCAATCTATCCATGTGGGCAACAGGTCTCTATTAATTTGGCATGAAGAAGGAAAACAAGCAAGATATGAGGATTATGGTTTCTTACTCCCTTTTGGCTATGTGTCTAGACGAGGAAGCCATGCATGGTGCCGCTTTGGAATACTTTCAAGGAATGATCAAGTTCTTTCCATACCTTCTATCACTTATGCAAGAGTTAATTCTTGTGCAGCTTGTGGACTCAAGAATCATTATAAGTGTGATCTTCTGAAGAGGACATTATTGCATACAATGGATTTACGCTTAGTGTGGGACCCAGGTGGACACCGAAAAGAAATTTGGGGAGCCTCATGCTTCCAAGGGATCCATTATTCCCTACAAGGATCTACCAGCCACCAAGGAAAAATCCTACTCTATTTCAACATGCTCAAGAACAGAGCTAGAGGCATGAATACCTCTAGCCTTAGGGGGAGGGCTAATGAGGCAAGCTTTTCTATGCATGGGAACCCCCCATATTTTTTCTCTTTTACCAAAAATATTTCCTATTATATAAGTTACTTTTGATTTTTCTTCCCTTTTTCACTAACGTTTTAGCCTTTATTAAATAAATAATACTTATGCTAATCAATCACGATGTAGCATAATAAGTAAGCTTTCTTTGTTGATCTCTCTTTTGACCTTAAATATTAAATATATATATATATTCTAGTATTTTCTAATATATTTTTTTCATGTATGTATATTATTCCACTCTACCAAATATTTTATTCACTAGTTTTCATTTTCAAACCTCAACCCCACTTTCAAATTTCAATAATACCTCCATCTAGATGATTGCCAATCTTTTCAACACTCTAGGTCATGTTTTCATACACATGAAGGAGCTTACACTTGAAGGCAAGAGAGAAGTCCACTCAAAGGAGACCACCAAAAGACTTTTGCAGCCACAAATAATACATTATTTGGCTGAATTTTTTAAGTAAATAAGAACCCCGAATCTGAAGGAGCGTTCAACATGAAAGATGTAGCTCGTGATCTCAACTTTTAGCTCAATTTTTTTCAGAATTTTTGGAGTTATGAACACGGAGATATGATTTTTGTAGTGGACCCCAGTTTTCTCGTGTAATGGTGACACAGGCCATCCCCCACTTTTCTTCCTTCTAGAATGGCTATGGTTCTACAAGTCTTCAAGCATGATTACAAGAGACAAGGCTCTTTTAATGAGGTCTTGGCTAGTCTAGAGTAATTTTATCACCATTTTTGGAGGATCCATCCTCATCAACAAATATCCACCTTCGACAACCTCTCTTATAATTTTCTTACCTCTCTCTTCTCTCCCTAATAAGCTTATGTCTATCCAAAGCTAAACTATTGTAAATATTTCCTATCCTCTACATCCTACCCACATTCTCTCTTCTCTCTCTATTGACTCTGGTATTTTAAATAATGAGGAGACAAGATGGGAGCCACAGTCACATGCACCCCATTTTCCCAGTCACCAAAGTGGGACACTCACCTCAAATAGAAATATTGCTAAATCCTTCCCTCCTTCCCTATATAAGGAGGCCATGAGAGCTCACTTGAGGGAGAGAACACACACACACACACACACACACCTATCTATACACACTCTTGTGCTACATGCTTGTAGCATGAACCCTAATCACATAATCACAACACCATCATCATCACCATCACCATGCACAAAAGATGAGTACCACACCACTTGTAATTAAGGGTTGAAGGCACAATTTCAAGAAGAAGAAGGGTGGACACACTCATGATATTCCTCGCCATCAACTCTCATCTCTCCATTATGCCTCCTACAATCTTGTTCCCTTCTCATTTTCCTACCATACGCTACCTATTGTATTCATCTTTTGCAAGCAATCAACACACTCCATCTTGGTGTCATACTTTGTGTTGCTTTGGATACATCTCATTGTGAGTATGGTATATGCTTGATTCCTTGCCATTTTTTTTGCTTATGCTAAGGTGTGCGGATTCGCCACCACACACACACACTCTCTCTCCCTCTCATATTCCTATCATCTTGCTACTTCCATCTTAAGGTGTGCGGATTCGCCACCTTTTGTATGAGAAGTGAGCATACTTGCATGTATCCCTGACCTCGTTATCTTCCTTACTACATGCACGCGTAACGAGCCCATTCTCACTCACTCACCACTCCTCTCTCCTTATTCTCCGATCACCCCATTCCACATTTGGGCGTGGATCTTGAAATTGTTTTCCATGCATGCTTCATTGTGTATATGTATGCGTCCTAGCCGCATATCTTGCTAGGTGGTGCCCCTATTGTGTATTCCCCATGATGAGGCCATTGTGCATAGTCTTGGTGTAGAGGCCACCGGGTCTATTTTTTCACTTGCGCCTCTCATTTGGTGCCCCCACTGAGGAGGGCTCTTAAAACCCTTCAGTTTACAAGACTGAAAACCCTAAACTATTGTGAATGGATGAATGAGTATGAAGGATTTTCAAATTGGACGACAGAAGAAGAAGAGCTCCAAGCACAACTAGACGAACTGCGCATCTCCATCGAAGCTCGAGTGTCAGGCGTAACGGTAATCGATTTGAAGTGGGAGAGTCAACCAACGCGCCAAACCCAGTGGATATACATAGGCGAAGTGCCAAGAAGAAGAAGGAGAAGGTGGAAACCATGTCCGCAACCTACAACCAACCAACAACAACAAAATGGAAGGAGCTCTGCACAATAGAGAATCAACACTATTCTACTTTGAGAATCAGGTAACTCAAGTCACCGAGGTAATTATCATAGTCAGTTTTCAAGTCGCACCTGATGCTGCAGCACAGATAACAGAAGCATTGGCTCACACTCTCACTAGAGAAACTAGGGATCTACTGAGTTTGTTTCAGGAAAGAACACCACCCTCTCCTACAAGCTTGGACAGTGACTAAGCACCTCTAAGCTTCACATGAATCAGGACAACCTACCTCAAGACAGATCACACATACCAACACGTGTACGCTCAATCAAGGTAATATTGGACTTGAAGATTCACTACCAGCACGTCATTGACACCATGCCGGGTGGGGAGCGGTTTTTTGAGGTTCTGGCATCAGATCAGCCATTTGTTTTACCTTTGGTACAAGGCAATGTACCGTTTGAAGTTTTAATCTATGTCCTAGTATAATAGGGTATACACGCCTCCTTGTAAAGAAGAAAAAAATTTTGCAAGTTAAGAAGTATGTCTTTCTAGCTCTCTCTCAGTAATCATGGCAAGTGTAGCATTTCCAACCTTTACTGGTAAGGTGGGCGAGGATGCTGCAGACTTTCTAGACAACTTGGAAATAGCATGTGTCATCTCTGCGAGAGATGATGATGCTTCGCGCTTGCGCATCTTCCCACTTCTAATGAAGGTGGAGGCAAGATCATGGTACAATGCCTTGGCACAAGAAACCAAGGAACGGTGGGACTTATTAAGGGCAGCCTTTGTCAAGCGTTTTGGAGAGGGCACAACATCAGAGAAGCTATGGCAATTGTTGACAGAGTTGAAGCAAGGCAGTATGCTGGAATACGCATCATATGAGTCAAAGTTTGTAGATTTATGGGGGCGATGGGTTGCATCGCTAAGAGAGGATGAGGGGGCACCTGATTTCCTAATGAAGGATCGGTTTGTGGCTGGGTTATGGCCAACTCTTAAAGAGAAGGTGAAGGGAAGGTTTCCTACTACGTATGAGCTAGAAGTTGAAGTGGCCCACCTTAAAGACAAGAAGTTGCGCCTACAAGCCAAGAATATCGATGGAGAGGAAGCCGTTAGGACCCCACCACCTCTAGCATCACCTACAACAGTCGCCCAGAGGATTCAACCACAAGAACCAATTGAAGATCAGCAAGACCTGCTCAACCGAATCACCAATCAACTTGAGAATCTCTCAGTCCATTTGATACAACAAGGGCATGCACACAATCGCAACCAAGAGCAAGGGAGAGGACAACGAAGGCAAAACCAAGAATACCACTGCTACAATTGTGGGGAGGATGGTCATGGCATGTACTACTGTCCACAACCAAGGAGGCAGAATTTCAACAGAGGAGCCAGACAAAACCAGGTTTCACCACCAAGAGCAAGACCACCACCACCGAGGGCACCACGACAAGCACCACCCGTGCAAATCTTACAACCACCGATTCAACCACAACGACCACCACCACCACAACAACTTCTCATTCCACCCTTACCCCCACCACCAGTTGGCAATCAAACAGTAAGTGTCATCAGTCTTGAAGGTAAGGGAAAGGAGAAAGTGGAGGAGGATAAGACCAAGGTTAAAGGAGTAGATGCCATTGGGGTAAAACGCGCTAGGCATGGTGAATCTTCTCAAAAGGAAGAAAAGATGAAGACTAAAGGGGAATCTAGCAAAAAGCCGTCCAAGTCACGACGTAAAATTGACATTGTAGATTTCTCTTTGGGTGAATGTTCTAAACCATATGATTTGGTTCAAAATGTTTCTGTCCAGGGCCCAAAAATCACATGGCCCCAGTTACTCCACCTAGCACCTAGGGTGATGAGACAATGGACAAAGATGGTTAACACGAGGCGACCAAAGCCAAAGATAGCTGGGGCTATCTCTGGGAGGAATCTAGACGACATACTACCAGTGATGGATGCTTACATAAAAGGGCAACACATCTCCAATATCTACATCGATGGTGGCGCACAAATATGCGTCATGAGTGAAAAAATGATGCACCGTTTGGGTTTAGAGGTGAGTCGGCCGGCACCATGCCGAGCCAAAATGGCAAATAATTTAAAAGTTCAATGTGTTGGTGTCATAAATGTAGTTAGGATAAAGGCATTCAACACCGAGGTAGATGTGGACATCTTTGTCATGTCACACAAAGGGGAGGGCTATCCTATCATTCTCGGGAGGCCTTGGCTTATGGCTATGAGAGCTAAGCAAGACTGGGACACCGGCATAATCCAAATGAGAGATGCCAAAGGGAAGCCAATACTTTACGACATGAAGAAAGGTCGGCAATGCGACATGGATCTAGAAACCTCTATGGATGAGTTTTCTAGTGGTGACTCTTCAACCACTTCAGAGGAGGAGTCAACAGGGAGTGAAGGAAGTGATAGATCCATTGAGGTAATGGGCCTCACATTCAACCACAACAAGGTGGACCCTTCAAATTTGCAACCACATGTGAAAGTGGTGAAGACACTTCAACTACCCCTATGGCACGAGATTGGTGAAAGACTCATGCAGAGAAATGCAATTGAGGTCTACTGGCACTTTAGGTTTGCCTTTCTAACTGTGAACATTGTGTGTAACATTAATTTGGGAAGCTCTTTAAGTTGGGTTGCGACAAGAGTGGAAGGATTGACATCAACAACCAGTGGAATCAATCTAGGACACACCAATCAAGGAAGAATGGTTTTGCATACTAGTGGTAACATGGAGTCATTTTTCAAAATGTGGTTTGCAGTTTATCTTTTGTACATGGTGGGCTCTCTTGTGCAACAGGCATCAACCATGCAATCTATCCATGTGGGCAACAGGTCTCTATTAATTTGGCATGAAGAAGGAAAACAAGCAAGATATGAGGATTATGGTTTCTTACTCCCTTTTGGCTATGTGTCTAGACGAGGAAGCCATGCATGGTGCCTCTTTGGAATACTTTCAAGGAATGATCAAGTTCTTTCCATACCTTCTATCACTTATGCAAGAGTTAATTCTTGTGCAGCTTGTGGACTCAAGAATCATTATAAGTGTGATCTTCTGAAGAGGACATTATTGCATACAATGGATTTACGCTTAGTGTGGGACCCAGGTGGACACCGAAAAGAACTTTGGGGAGCCTCGTGCTTCCAAGGGATCCATTATTCCCTACAAGGATCTACCAGCCACCAAGGAGAAATCCTACTCTATTTCAACATGCTCAAGAACAGAGCTAGAGGCATGAATACCTCTAGCCTTAGGGGGAGGGCTAATGAGGCAAGCTTTTCTATGCATGGGAACCCCCCATATTTTTTCTCTTTTACCAAAAATATTTCCTATTATATAAGTTACTTTTGATTTTTCTTCCCTTTTTCACTAACGTTTTAGCCTTTATTAAATAAATAATACTTATGCTAATCAATCACGATGTAGCATAATAAGTAAGCTTTCTTTGTTGATCTCTCTTTTGACCTTAAATATTAAATATATATATATATTCTAGTATTTTCTAATATATTTTTTTCATGTATGTATATTATTCCACTCTACCAAATATTTTATTCACTAGTTTTCATTTTCAAACCTCAACCCCACTTTCAAATTTCAATAATACCTCCATCTAGATGATTGCCAATCTTTTCAACACTCTAGATCATGTTTTCATACACATGAAGGAGCTTACACTTGAAGGCAAGAGAGAAGTCCACTCAAAGGGGACCACCAATAGACTTTTGCAGCCACAAATAATACATTATTTGGCTGAATTTTTTAAGTAAATAAGAACCCCGAATCTGAAGGAGCGTTCAACATGAAAGATGTAGCTCGTGATCTCAACTTTTAGCTCAATTTTTTTCAGAATTTTTGGAGTTATGAACACGGAGATATGATTTTTGTAGTGGACCCCAGTTTTCTCGTGTAATGGTGACACAGGCCATCCCCCACTTTTCTTCCTTCTAGAATGGCTATGGTTCTACAAGTCTTCAAGCATGATTACAAGAGACAAGGCTCTTTTAATGAGGTCTTGGCTAGTCTAGAGTAATTCTATCACCATTTTTGGAGGATCCATCCTCATCAACAAATATCCACCTTCGACAACCTCTCTTATAATTTTCTTACCTCTCTCTTCTCTCCCTAATAAGCTTATGTCTATCCAAAGCTAAACTATTGTAAATATTTCCTATCCTCTACATCCTACCCACATTCTCTCTTCTCTCTCTATTGACTCTGGTATTTTAAATAATGAGGAGACAAGATGGGAGCCACAGTCACATGCACCCCATTTTCCCAGTCACCAAAGTGGGACACTCACCTCAAATAGAAATATTGCTAAATCCTTCCCTCCTTCCCTATATAAGGAGGCCATGAGAGCTCACTTGAGGGAGAGAACACACACACACACACACCTATCTATACACACTCTTGTGCTACATGCTTGTAGCATGAACCCTAATCACATAATCACAACACCATCATTATCACCATCACCATGCACAAAAGATGAGTACCACACCACTTGTAATTAAGGGTTGAAGGCACAATTTCAAGAAGAAGAAGGGTGGACACACTCATGATATTCCTCGCCATCAACTCTCATCTCTCCATTATGCCTCCTACAATCTTGTTCCCTTCTCATTTTCCTGCCATACGCTACCTATTGTATTCATCTTTTGCAAGCAATCAACACACTCCATCTTGGTGTCATACTTTGTGTTGCTTTGGATACATCTCATTGTGAGTATGGTATATGCTTGATTCCTTGCCATTTTTTTTGCTTATGCTAAGGTGTGCGGATTCGCCACCACACACACACACTCTCTCTCCCTCTCATATTCCTATCATCTTGCTACTTCCATCTTAAGGTGTGCGGATTCGCCACCTTTTGTATGAGAAGTGAGCATACTTGCATGTATCCCTGACCTCGTTATCTTCCTTACTACATGCACGCGTAACGAGCCCATTCTCACTCACTCACCACTCCTCTCTCCTTATTCTCCAACCACCCCATTCCACATTTGGGCGTGGATCTTGAAATTGTTTTCCATGCATGCTTCATTGTGTATATGTATGCGTCCTAGCCGCATATCTTGCTAGGTGGTGCCCCTATTGTGTATTCCCCATGATAAGGCCATTGTGCATAGTCTTGGTGTAGAGGCCACCGGGTCTATTTTTTCACTTCCGCCTCTCACCGGTCCTCAATTGTTTTCAATTTCTCTAATTCTATTTTGTTTTGCAAGTATTGTTCATGCCAAGCTAAATAGGTATATTGTTTATTTTGCTACCTTCAATCAAGTACTCTCTCTTTGTTCATTAAGAATTTTCGTGAGGAAATTCTCACGACTGCCACTCTGATTCCACCACAATCAATGGTGTTAGCCATATTCCGTTACACCCCTTGTTGGAAATTGATTCGTGAAGCAACAATAGTATGATGTATGACCACATTGATGGTCCTACGCCTTTGAGAATTGACATATTTGGCCATGTCTTCAAATATCTTATCACAAACCTGTTGTTTTTGTTCTTTTAAATCTATCTTTTTGTAGACAGTGGATTTGAGATGCAAATCCCAAAACTTGTCCACATAGTTGTGTATAGACTCGTAGGGAGACAACTTCAAACTTTGCCCTTCGGTAAGAAATTTTTCTTCGGTGTTGCTTGCAAGAAACTACTTCAATATAGAAGCTCTTAGGGATTTCCACGTTCTTGGAGCTTCGCCATTAGCTCCTCATTAGCTTGTAGGCTAGCCCACCATTGTCTGAAGAACTTTTGAAAATGCATAGCTACATGTCGTAGCTTAGAGGACTACATGAAGCTCTCATCTCCAAAGGCTGCATCAAATTGCTAGATGAAGGTTGAGACTTTGTGCATAGCACCAAAGCTGCCATTGTAGGTGAGAACAGAGATGTTCTTTCCTTCCTCTTTGAACTTCTTGAGCTTGCTGGACCTTTTCCAATGAAGAAGAAGAGGGTGACCTCTTTCTCTTTGAAGAAGAAGGTGATGAAGATAATAGAAGAGGGTAAACCATTTTCTCTCCTTTTTCTTCCTTTTATTCCTCTCTTCCTTCTTGGGATTGATAGGAGAAGGACTATGCGGTGATCTTTTCCTCTTAGAAGGAGTTGGAGATCTTCGTGAGACCACCGTCGTCATGGAGACACATCTTCCGAAGGGTTTGGAGATTCACTTATTTCTCTTTAATAGGGTTTCTCCTCTTCTCTCACCGGACAAAGTATTCTTTTGGAAGTCTCACTGAGAGGCTTCCTAAGTACTCTCTCTTCTTGGGAGTTTGGAGAATCCCATGGGTGTGACGTTGTTGGGGCAACTTCACCTTGTAGAGCAAGTTTGCCCATGGCTTGTTGTAGCATGGTGACAATATAATTCACAAGCATAGGGGCATCGTTAGTAGCACCTTCATGTGCAAAATCAAAGTCATCAATATTCACTCTAATCTCTTTATTATTGTCAGCCATGTTAACAAACTTTAGTTGTATGCTAACTTATTCTTTGATAGCTTAGAAACCTCTCGTGAAAAGATTCTAGGACTTGTCTTCTTAAGTAATAAAAGAGAAACCAATTAGATATGATACCAATATAACATAATTAGGCTAATAACATTGATTGTAGCAGAATAAAAATGACAGTAGTGATCATTTCATTAAGAAAAATTCCTAATGAAGATAGAGAGGGGGTACTTGATTAGAGATAGCAATATAACATGACACCTAGTTAGCTTGGCATGAAAAATACTTGTAAAAGAGAGATAATCAGATAAATTGATAACAATTGAGGACCGGATTTACTCGGAGCCGGTCCCCCCTCCAAAAGGCTTTTGTATTATATTTTCTTCCATAAAGAGAGACTTGTTACAATACAATCTTTGTGTTCCTTGAGACCTTGTTGATGCCATGAAGATGGAAAACTTCATGCACCAATATTATTCCCAAAACAACAGTTAAACTTACTTGCAATAGCATAAACTTGTCCTTGGCCTCAATCCCAAGACCTCAAGCACTCCAAAGGTGAAGAGAGCTAACAAAGATGTGAGGAAAGTGAAGAGGAAGAAGCGGTAACATACGCCAAAGAAGTGGTCTCCTCACATATCATTACTCTTAGAGCATAGCATAGCATAGTAATGGAGATGAAGAAGATGATAAGCATTGCTTTGAAGCTTAACTCTTGGTTGGATTTGCATTCCATAGCCAAGAGGTGTTGGTGTAGGCTCTCTACTTCTCAAGCTTGGAGAAGGAGATGGAGTTCTTGCTCAACATGAGTTGTGTGTGTGTGTGTGTGTGTGTGTGTGTGTGTGTGTGTGTGTGTGTGTGTGTGTGTGTGTGTGTGTGTGTGTGTGTGTGGGGTTGCATATGCCCAAAATGAGAGCCTCCTCTTGCCTTGGTCGACCTCTCTCTCTCCTAACTCATGGTGGCATCCTATTGGTCCATGCCAGGGCCTAGCCAATCAGTGGTCTACAACATAACAAGCAAGGGGTGTAGCATTGTCCTCCTTTTCCCTTTTGAGAGAGATCCTAGCTTATTATTTAAATGAAGATAAATTTTGATTGGACCTGTAGGTCTACTGGCCAATAGGAGTTAAGCTAGATTATGGGTTGCTTAATTCTCATTGGACCCCTTGGTAGATTGTCCAAGGCGTCTTACTTTTCATTGGTCCTTTGTATAGGCTTTTTCTATATTGTGTAATTTCAATTTAATCAAGCTTAATTCTCATTGGACCTTACCATAGGCCATCCAATAGGAATTAGGCTTGAATAGGGAAAACTCTGCTAGGTGCTTGACATGTGTCCTTAATGCCTCTTGTGTCTTGGGCATGCCTTGAGTGTGTGTTCTCTCTCATCCCCCTAGCTTACGGCCCAAAATACTTGGTTCGACATGCCCTTGGCATGGCTCTGAAACATTCAAGTGTACTTACACGACTTGAAAAAACCAAGCAAAGCATACTAAAAAATGGGAATAACACAAAATCAATAGATGCGTACCTGGAGATTTAAACTGAATGTTCACTTACCCGTATTCAAATGCACAAGAGCACCTCACCCACCTGTGAAAAAACAAGCAACATTGCACTGGAAACCCTGGGTGTTTCCTTTGCAATCCAAACCCGTTGGTTAGAATCTACGTAGTCAAACCCCTTGGTAAGACCCTTTGTAGGAACTGCTCAACTAGCAGGTAACGGTAATCAACATAGTCAACCATGTACAGAATGATGAGAATCAGCTTGAAAAGTCAATTTTTTTTTCTATTGCGTGGTAGATTGCGGAATTCTTTCCTTGAAAGTATATGGGGTGATTTAGTGAGCGCCGCGGGGTCTTTCTCCAAAACAATGCATCCATAGACACTCGTAGTGCTATAGACAGAGCAGAAATCCACACAAGTGAGATGCTTAGCTCGTATCAACAGTCATGTTGTCGCAATTGTTTGCTACCTCTAGATTCCGTGGTATAGATCAATTCATGTGAGTTTAAGATTAAAAACTCAACTTGAGTGTCGCACTAAAAGCATGTAGTGCAAAAATGACACCCTAAACATCCGTAATGACAAGACTCTTGCGTGTCCATTAACGTCGATGTGTTCGACGTGTACTCCACTGGGCAGATCTGTTCAATCTTAAGAACAAGCCCCCAAGGAATTCCAGCAGTTGGGTCTTACCCAAAATCTGACAATGAAT
Source organism: Adiantum capillus-veneris (assembly GCF_014529385.1). Classification (NCBI taxonomy): domain Eukaryota; kingdom Viridiplantae; phylum Streptophyta; class Polypodiopsida; order Polypodiales; family Pteridaceae; genus Adiantum; species Adiantum capillus-veneris. The sequence continues at coordinate 30,022,262 of NC_140936.1, forward strand.
CTTAGCCAACATGTGTGGCTCATAGCCGTTATGGAAATTAGTGTTCCATCGTGGAAACGATGAAGACTAATTTGGATGGCATCTTGCCCAATTTCTAGCTGAGAGTTAGAGCACCTTGGCTCAGGTCGCCTCACCAGCAAAAGATGTATCAAAAGCTTCTTAGAAAGTTTTCATTATTCTTAGAGAGAAAAAAGAAAGAGAGAGAAGAGGAGCATGTTGGGCTGAGGAACTTTCCTAAATTTCGAGAGTGTGTGCCCAGAATGTGTGCTCTTAGGCATCTTATGCCTGATTTGCAGTTTATCATTTAAACATACCACATTGTTCTGGTATGACACTCTCATCGAGAGAGGTAACAGAAAAACATAGAACATATCCTGTCCCACCTACCCTGCAGGAGTCATGTTTTTTAGGTTCTTCGTAGTGTTGTTGTGCATTGACAACAACCAAAAGTATGTGAAACAATCCAAAACTTATCTTGTCCTTGACAAAGTGTCTGGTGTTATAGCGGAAGCGTAATCCATGATGTGGGGGAGTTCAGTCCACTTAGCTAGCATGCCTTGCATGTAAGGTTGTAATCTCTTGGCTATTGTGACGGTCTCAAGCGCAAGATCCAAAACCATAAGTGCCTTGCACATTCTACATTGGTAGTGATACATCATAACATGATGTCACTACTACTAAAATGGGAACAAATTTTTTTATCGTACCAGTTCCCAAAACTTGTGTGCCCATGCCCTTGATGCCAACTCAATGGGCAGTATCTTAGCACGAAGATGAAGCCATGCTTCATGTGAAACTGGTTGTCCTGATGTAACCAGCTGTCTTGATATGGCAAGGAAGAAATTGCTCAAGTGCAGTCATAGCCCTATCTATTGCGCGAGAGAGAATTATTCGTATATATCATATACACCCTCGTATATCATATACGCCCGTCTGGTATGTAATGAAATAACCTGCAATCATATTGCCAATTTCCACGCCAAGTTTGTATGCTCATAGCATAGTCCAATTGTGGGAATCTTGTCTTTGCATGATACTTCTCAGTAGACCCACTTTGGATACTACCATGCCATAGAGCTACAGATACTCTTGCTCATAGACAAATGTCATAGTAAAAGAAAGTCGACCTTGTCGAGCAGTCACAAATAATTGACCTTGTCGAATTGTACAATGTATTGAAGAACAAAACATAAAAATGAAAATTTCTTGCAAAATATGTACCTCGTACCTGCTTGGCTTGATTACGGAGACAAAGCCTTGCTCTTGTGATGTTTAGAAAACAAGCCCTAACAATTTTCTTGACAGCTTCTTGAAATTGTCGTTAATGGTTGGTCCCATCGAGCACTTGCTGCCTCCTTCATCAAGATTAGCAACAGGCCGTGCCAATCTTCGTGAGATTCTCATGAGTGTGAGTGGTTGTTGCTCATCATGTGTTCAGAAAACAAAAATAGCATGCTTTTGTGAATGCTCATGAGCCTTGCTTATTGCATGCTCTGATACCAGTGAAAGACATAGGGAACTGGAACATGCTCATCACCACCCAGCCATGCCCTATATAGACCCTTGGCCTACTAAATATAGGGACCCCCTTGACTGCATGTCCATCCTGGCCCTTGGCCGTGCCTGGTCCTACCCTTGGCATGACATCCTCTTGGTCCCCTTGTTGAGATAGGTCTAATAACACATATCCATATTCTAACCCTTGTTCCCTTGTATCTTCCCATATTAAATGATCATTTTAGTAGGTGATACCAATTTTGGAAAAGAAAGTATAATGGGAATCTAACATTGATGCCAATTTTGATTAAAGCGAAACAATGAGCAAAGGAAAAATGAAGCGCAAATGAAAAGTTTCTTTAATGTGAGTTCTGTCTCACTCTACATGGCGAAAGGCCGCCAATGAGTTTAGATATGCCCACCTATGAGTTGAAGCTTGCAGGCATGCACGGTGGATTGTTTTTTGATACCAATTGCTCTTGTTTGTATTTTTCATTATGTAGAATCTCCCTAGATTCCATATGGGGGGGGACCTATATCTACTCTCTACCTATTTAAATAATTATTTCATTTTCCTATAGTAGCACGAATTTAAACTCTGGACGTTAAGGTCGAAGAGAACTCTTCGGGTAAACTAGTCTGCCTTAGTCGGCTCCATGTCCTACTTGTGAGCCCCATGTGTAAAAAGACATACAATCCACCGTTGCCTCCCCTCTCATCAAACACCTTCTCCCCTTTCATGCGTGCCACTTAGCTGCCTAGCTTGTCTTTCGCGTTGTGCAATTGCTTTGCCTACTTGTCGCCTTGTGCCCTGCCACTTGGGACCTTCTTTCCATTTTCCTCTTCAATCGCCAAGGCATCCACCAGATTTGCCAGTTTCAAAATTGAACCTTGTTATACCAATGTATTCTCATAATCTCCATCATTGGAGGGGGAGTGGAGAAGGAGCAACTCTCTCTCTCTCTCTCTCTCTCTCTCTCTCCCTCTCTCTCTCCCTCTCTCTCTCTCTCTCTCTCTCTCTCTCTCTCTTCTCTCTCTCTCTCTCTCTCTCTCTCACACACACACACACACACACACACACACACACACAAGCATTTGCTTGCTTAATCAGTTCACATTATATGTTTCATTACCTCTTTCGTCAGGGCCAAATGGTAACTTCAAGTAGGGTGCCATTTGACAAATCACGTGCGTTTGTTTTCTTTTGTGTTGAATTGCATGCCGTAGATCCCATTGCTCCCACTTCCTTTCATACCAAATGGGATTCCTTGGAGAGAGTGTTGAAACAACAAACCCCCCCCCCCCTCCTTAATCCCGCCTTTTCTTGTTACTAAATGACACTACAATTTTAGAAGTGATCTACGGTTGAAAAATGGCATCCTGTTTTGTCGGAGATCACAACCATTGATCGCAAATGTGAACTAGTTGTAAACTTGGACAAATGTGAAGAACTTGTGAACTTGCATGTAAACTAGATGTGAATTACATATAAACTTTGGAAGCTACGGGCCCTACATTTTGGTGGTGTCAACTCGACGTAAACTCGAAGTGAACTTCGGTGTGAACTAGGATCACTAGCGTGTCAAGACTACTTAATATAATGCTACCATTTCCCATGCATACAAAATGCGTGCACTAGTGTCGTCATTTGGTCTAGGATGGCTGAATTGTGAGGTCAAACCCCATCGTGTTTATATTTTATCCCCTTAAATATTGGCTCTACTAAATTTTAATCCTACTGACTAACAGGGACCCCCCCCCCCCCACAAGACACGTGTCTCCTCACCCGCCCTCTATTCGTCCCCCTTGCCTTGCTCCTTTGCGGTGGCTCTGATTCCCCTTGCTCCCACCCCTTCCACCCTTGTCCGACCTTCCTCCGGTGCACAGGTTCCCTTTAACCCTGCACTGAAGACACCCATGTCCCCTTTCCAACCTTGCATAACGCACCCTCACCAAGGCAAGGCTCTTTGAAGAGAGCAGTGCATGGTCTCCCCGGCCGACACCCTGCACACCACCTTCCCTCTCTCGCATGTTGGTACAACAGCTTGATCAGTAACGAGCATATACCTAAGAGCGAAGTCGGCAAGCAACTGCCCACCAACCTCGTACAAGTTTTGAGATAGAGAGTTTCGGAGAGTTCCAAACACACACACGCACGCGCACGAGCGCGCACACACACACACACACACACACACACACACACACACACACACACACACACACACACAGAGAGAAAGAGAGAGAGAGAGAGAGACAGAACCACATACCAACCTCTCTTCTTACCTCGCCGCCACCTACCCAACTCGACTACCACTCTAATGTTAAGTATGGAGCCTGATTGACACCTTGTAATTTTCTGTGGTAAAAACGCACATTTGTAAGGCCCCCATTATGAGGAGAAGCCATCGTGCGTGAAGGAAAATAACTCACCGCAAATAAAAATCACTCGTCGGAAACCAAAGTTTTCACGGCCAATCTCAAGCAAAGCTCGAGATTGGGTTCGCCGGAATATTATGGCCGGATGGCGGCCGAAAAGTGGTCAGAAAATGACTGATCGGTTGATCGATTGGCCGGTGGTCGGAAGTCAATGGCCGGTGGCCGATGGCCGAATTCAATGGTCGGTGGCCAAATTCAAAAGCGGACTTATCTTCTCAAGGGCGGCCACACATGGGCGGATTGGAGGGTGCGATTTGGACTTATCTACACAAGGGCGGCTACACATGGCTGCCTCTCATGAGAGAGGGAAGCCCGTTTGGCCTATAAAAGGAGGCCATTTCTACACACATTTTAGAGTGTGAAGTTGATGCAACAAGGTGGGTGTGAGGTGGTGAGAGTGAAGCAAGGCGGGAGCTCTATTAAGGGCATTATCCCTTTGTAAACTACTTCTTGTTTTGAAGTACTAAAGCCATTGAATGGCTGCTTTCCCGTGGACGTAGCCCACATTGGGTGAACCACGTAAATCGTGTGTACTCTCTCTCTCTCTCTCTCTCTCTCTCTCTCTCTCTCTCTCTCTCTCTCTCTCTCTCTACTCTATAATCTCTTGTGTGTGAAATCTATCTCTCTCCATTAAGTAATCTACTCAAATATCTATTTAGCTACGTCATATTTTCTAACAACTGGTATTAGAGCAAGGTTTGCTCGTAGCTAAATTATCTCAAGGAAAGGATTCCTTGAATTGAGTGGGAGTTATGGCGGAGGAAGGGAAGCTCAAGATTGAGAAGTTCAACGGCAAAAACGACCAACATTGGAAGATGCAGATTGAAGACTATCTCTACCAGAAGGATCTCTATTTGCCACTAGGCGGTCTTGCGAAGAAGCCCACAACAATGGCAGATGAAGCATGGATTGTCCTTGATCGAAAGGCGTTGGGAACAATCCGGTTAAGCTTGGCGTCAACGGTGACCTTCAATGTTTCGGAGATGAAGACCACGGAGGACTTGATGAAGTCACTTGACGACTTCTACGAGAAACCATCGGCATCCAACAAGGTATTTCTTATGAAGCACTTGTTCAAATCTAAAGATGGCAAAGAATGGTTCAATTGCAGAACACCTAAATGACTTTAACACAAACATAAGTCAACTTCGATCGGTGAAAATCAATTTTGATGACGAAGTGCGAGCTCTCCTTATACTATCATCTCTATCGGATAGTTGGGATAGCCTTGTGATGGCTGTAAGTAATTCTATTTCTAGCACAAATACTCTTAAGTTTGATGATGTTGTGGGTGTTCTCCTAAGCGAGTAAATACGAAGGAGAAGCATAGGAGAATCATCAAGTGCTGCAGTGTCAATGGAAACAAGAGGAAGGCATAAGGAGAGGTTCAAAAACCAAAAGGGTCGTGATCGCTCAAGGCGGAGCAAGTCACGCACAAAGTCAGTTCTTGAATGTTGGAACTGCGGCAAGAAGGGCCACGTCAAGAAGGATTTCTGGTCCAAGAAGAAGAAGGAGACAGAGTCTCAAGACGACAAGCCAACATCGGAGGTCAATGTGGCAGGTAAAGTAGAGCAAGATGCTCTAATTCTCTCATTAGGCAATGTGTCTAATTCCTGGATAGTAGATTCCGGGGCTTCATTCCATGCGACACCACACAAGCAACATTTCCAAGACTACACCAAAGGTAATTTTGGGTATGTATACTTGGGAGATGATGAAGCTTGTGAGATTGTCGGCAAAGGTACAGTTTCTGTCAAAACTGCTAACGGAAATGAATGGAACCTTAAAGATGTTAGGCATGTTCCTTCTCTTCGCAAAAATTTGATCTCTACAGGACAATTGGACGTACACTTTACTTGTGTACTATCAGTACGCAACCTTCAGCTTGTGCAGCAACTATAGAAGTTGACAGTGCGGTGTGGCACTACCGGCCTGGGCATATGAGTGCCAAAGGAATGCAAATCCTTCAAATGAGGAAGCTTCTACCAGGTTTGAAAGAATTGGACTTAGAGTTCTATGAAGATTGTGTTTATGGTAAACAAAAGAGGGTAAAATTTCAAAAATCATAAAATGAAAGAAAAAATAAAAAACTTGAGTTGGTTCATTCTGATGTTTGGGGTCCTGGAAGTACACCATCACTTGGTGGCTCATTGTACTATGTAACATTCATAGATGATGTGACTAGAAAAACATGGGTTTATGTCATGAAGAATAAGTCCGATGTATTTTCTATATTTCAAAGGTGGAAAGCCTTTGTGTAGAATGGAACAGGTACCAAGGTTACATGCCTCTAATCTGACAATGGAGGTGAATATTGCAACCAAGCTTTTAAAAGCTTTTGTGCTAGCAATGGCATTCGGAGGCAAAGGACAACCCCAAGGACACCTCAAAAAAATGGGATTTCGGAAAGGATGAACAAGACAATCATGGAGCAAGCACGAAGCATGCGGCTACATGCAGGCCTACGGCTTGAGCTTTGGGCAGAAGCTGTAAGTACATCTGTGTACTTAATCAACCGGTCACCCTCAACGGTATTGGATGGGGGAGTTCTAGAAGAGGCATGGACAGGTAAACCGGTAAATTATGCATTTCTCAAAGTTTTTGGGTGTGAGGTCTTCATGCACATAGATAGGAGCCTAAGATCATAGCTAGATGAAAAGTCCAAATAGTGTTTCTTCATTGGCTATGGAGAAGGTGACTTTGGGTATCACCTATGGAATCCTGAAGATCGTAAAATCCTAAGGAGTAGGGATGTAATTTTTAACGAACAAAATATGTACAAAGATTACTTGGAAAGAAAACAAACAAAAGAAACAGGTGATGAGTACATGGAGCTTGAGAACGGTGAAGACTCAAGGACTGAAAACGGTGACAATGTGCAACAACGTCAACCAAATGAGGAGCCTCAACCTATTCCCCGAAGATCTACAAGAGCAAGTACACCTCCAGAAAGGTTTGTTCCTTCCTTCAACCATCTCTTGATCTCAGATTCTGGAGAGCCAGAATCATACGAAGAAGCTATGCAATGTTGGGGTATAAAGCCCAATGTGGTCGCCCAGGTAAGTGGGCGGGCTGCCAGGTATGTACACATATTCTTTTGTAAAAACCTGATAAGAACTCACTATGCTCTACACATTACAATAGAGCGAGTTCACCATATCGTCGAGCTCTTCTTCTCGCACTCTCTCTTGTGTCGCACTTCCGCTTGTACTCCTTCAACTAGTATCAGAGCTCAGATCGAGGCTCGGGGCAGCACTGCAGGAGGCTAGAGTCACCAACTCAGATTGGAGTGAAATTCGACAAGCGAAGACACGGCCCCAAATCTCGTGGGCGAGCCCAAAGGGCTCGGTGTTGTAAGAATTTCATTCTGAGGTCATCTCGGCCACCGTTCGGCTTCGACAAAGGTCTGTGCATGCCATTTTCGACTACGTGGTCTCGACGGGTGCAGATCCGACTGCAAATTTGGGGTTTTCGGCCTACGACTACAGGTGCTGAGGATATCGACACTCCCATAGTGTTGATTTGTGGCTGTCTACACATCGAAGGACGGCTCACAGTTCTTGGAGGCGTGTCACATACGACACGGGCGCATCTACACACAGACTGTAGGCGACATCCACTAGTTCATCAGGTAGCTTGTGTTTGCTGCTTGATATTCCAGATTTCATCTTGACATTGCAGGTACTTCCACATGGGATGTATTGTCAGAGATGATGTATGTCTGTTGAGGGTTTGCTGGCTGTGAGTCACGCAGCAAACAACCGCCGCAGCGGTTACAACATACAGTGGGAAATTTGTGGATGTATGACTTTGTGGGAAGTCTATGTACTGTCAGATTTACTGGAGCCTTTGTTCAGGGTCGAGTGAGGTTTTATTGAGCTGGGGGATTCTCGAATGTTGATATCCTTTCGGTGATACAGGTCTTGGAGCGATCCCTCGAGCACCCTTAGATAGGCAGCTAGGATGTATTGACTGTGAGTTAGACAGTTGGGATTGCATCTTTGCTTTACTGCCGTTGAGGCATTGTCACAGTCTATGCTTATAGGACAGTGACAGGACAGTGACAGGACAGTGAGAGACAGTACAGGTGCAGGACAGGTTTACCCTCACCTTACAGTGTCAGAGAGACAGTGTTTTTTGAGCTGTTTTTTGGTCTGTTTTTAGTACACCAGAGCCATTTTACAAAGGAGACTCTGCCAAAATTTTTGCAGAATCTGAAGCTTTCTTGGTTCATTTGACAGGTTGATATTGGTTCAGAGGTCAGTTTACAGGGGAAACTCTGCCGAATTTTTCCCAGGAAAGTAAACTACTATGAAGCGTAGCTATGGCTGGATCACAGGACACTGCTCTTTACAATATCAAGAAGCTGGATGGAACCAATTTCCCATTGTGGAAGAAGCAGATTTGGCACGTGTTGGTACAAAAGAAGCAGATAAAACCTATAAAGCTCAAGGGGATAAAACCAGAAGATATGAACGAAGATGAATGGAGCGAAATGGATGAATTGGCACTTTCTACAATTATGCTGACTTTGGCAGAAAGCGTTTACTTCAATGTAGCAGACGAGAAGTTGGCTTATCAAGCATGGTTAAAGCTGAGTGATCTTTATGAGAAGCAGAGTGCAGCTTCACAGGTATACTGGCTTAAGAAGCTTGTTGACTTGAAGATGAAAGAAGGGACACCTATGTCCAATCATCTGAATGAATTCAACACAATCTATAGTCAGTTGTCAGCTCAAGGTGTCAAGTTTGATGAACCTGTTAGAGCTATGTTCCTGTTGATGACATTGCCGGAAAGTTGGGACACTTTTCGCACAGATTTGAGTAATTCTACACCTCCAGATGGTTTGAACATAGCAGGTGTAGAAGGAAGTTTGCTTACTGAAGAAACCAATAGAAAGACAATGGACAAAGGCAAAGGAACATCCTTAGTTGTCAGGGGAAGGACCAAAGAAAAGTACAAAGGTGGAAAGAGGAATCAGTCTCGTAGCAAGTCCCGCAGTGCTAAAGGCAAGAGTGACATAGAATGCTACCATTGTGGCAAGAAGGGTCACATGAAAAGAGACTACAGAGAATGGAAAGCAGAAAAAGGCAAAGAGAAAGCTGAAGACCATGGTGAGAAGAACAAGTCCTCAGTGAAGATTCAAGAAATAAATGTGACAAACACTGTTGCAGAGGATGACAGTCTAGTGTCAGGAGACATCTACTTCTTGAATAATACAATGGACTCAGCTCTTCTTACAGCATCTGATGGAAATGCACTGAGTGACTGGATTATAGACTCAGGGGCATCACTTCATGTGTCTCCAAACAAGGAGTGGTTTACTTCTTATGTGACCACTAAAGATCATGTTCGGCTAGGCAATGGGCAGACATGTGAGATCTTAGGTGTTGGAGATGTTCAATTGAAGTTTTAGAATGGCTCTTCTTTCACGCTGAAGAATGTGAGACATGTTCCCGCAATTACAAAGAGCTTGATCAGCACAGGTTTACTTGATGATGCTGGCTACGTCACCACTTTTGGACAGAACATGTGGAAGATATCCAAGGGTTCTATGACAGTAGCACATGGAGTAAAGTCTGGAGGACTTTACATGATTTATGTATCAAATGTCTCTAAAAATGTAATCAATGTAACCGAGTTGCCGAATCTTTCTTTGTGGCATAGCCGGTTAGGACATATGTCCAAGAAGGGAATGGAAATCTTGTCTCGTTCTGGTTATTTGCCTGGCTTTTCATTTAATGATTTTGAATTCTGTGAACATTTTCTGTATGGTAAGCAAACACAGCAGCCACATAAGCATAGAAGCAGTAGAAGAGATACACAGTTGGCACTTGTTCATAGTGATTTGTGTGGACCTATGCCTAACCTATCTCTAGGGGGAGCTTCTTACTTTATGACATTTATAGATGATTACTCGAGGAAAGTATGGGTTTACTTTCTCAAGCACAAGGATGAAGTGTTTAGTGTTTTCAAAACGTTTGTGACACTTGTGGAGAATCAGAGTGGCAAGAAGGTTAAATGCTTACGCACTGACAATGGTGGAGAGTATGTTTCAAAGGCCTTTCAGGACTTTTGTGAGTCAAAAGGTATAAAACGTGAACTTACTGCTCCTTACAATCCTCCTCAACATGGTGTTGCTGAGAAGATGAATAGGACCATACAAGAGAAGCTCAGAAGTATGTTGTCTAATGCACAGCTGCCAAATGGGTTTTGGGCTAAAGCTGTATCAACAGCTGTTCATCTTGTAAATAGATCTCCTAGCAAGGTTTTGCAAAAGGATTCAGTGCCAGAGATGGTATGGTCAGGCAAAATGCCCTCATACAAGCATCTCAGAGTCTTTGGCTGTGAGGCATATACTCACATTCCAAAGGAATTTAGGAACAAACTTGAGCCAAAGAGTAGAAAGTGCATCTTTCTAGGTTATGGTAATTCTGGTGAGATGGGGTACAGACTCTGGGATCCCGAATCTAGAAAGGTTGTCCTCAGCAATGATTTTCACTTTAATGAATCCAAATATCATTCTAAACCAGACAGGGTTGAGGAGATTAGAAGAGTTGTCTTCCAAGAAGATGGACCTGCACGTGCAAGACAAAATGTCAGGGCTCAAGAGGAGCAAGGACAGGATAGAGTGGAACCACAGGTTGTGGCTGAGCCTGAGCCACCTATTGTGCGTAGATCTGGACGTGTCACGTGACCTCCTGATAGGTTTGTTCCATCTATGAATTATGTCATGTTGATTGATTGCAATGAGCCTTCATGTTACAAGGAAGCAGTGCAAATGAAGGACTCCGGGAATTGGCAATTGGTCATGCAGTCAGAGATGACAGCTCTGCATAAAAACCAGACATGGAAGCTAGTTAAATTACCACAGGGCAAAAAGGCTCTACCCTGTAAATGGGTTTACAAGTATAAGATCACCACTCATGATAGTCAGCCAAAGTACAAAGCAAGGCTTGTTGCCAAGGGCTTTAAGCAAGAACAAGGCATTGACTTTGATGAATTCTTCTCTCCGGTGGTCAAGATGACTACATTGAGATGCTTTCTTGCATTGGTTGCCATATTAGATTTGGTGTTGCACCAAATGGATGTCAAGACAGCGTTCTTGCATGGTGATTTAGATGTGGAAATTTACATGCAGCAGCCAGAAGGGTTTGTTGAGAAAGGCAAGGAAGATTGGGTATGCCAGTTGTTAAAGAGTCTTTATGGCTTAAAACAATCACCGAGGGCATGGTACCATAAATTCCACAAGTTTATGCTTTCTCAAGGCTACAAACGTAGTGAGTTCGATCACTGTCTATATACAAAGAAGGCTAAGGATGGCAGTTGGCTGATCCTTATTTTGTATGTGGATGACATGTTGATTGCTGGCAAGCACTTGGAAGAAATTTCAGCTTTGAAGTCAAAGATGGCAAAATCGTTTGACATGAAAGACATGGGTGAGGCAAGTCATATACTTGGTATGCGCATTGAGAGAGACAGATCAAAGAAGTTGATTTGGTTATCTCAAACAGAGTATATTGACAAGGTTTTGCAACGTTTCAATATGGAGAAGGGAAAGGCATTGAGTGTTCCATTGCCACCATATGTCAAACTTAGCAAACAAGATTGTCCTATGTCTGAGGAAGAACAGGCTGAAATGGATAAGATTCCATATGCGTCTGCAGTGGGTAGTTTGATGTATGCAATGATTGCTACTCGCCCAGACATTGCATTTTCAATGGGAGTAGTAAGTCGATACATGTCAAACCCAGGCAAGAAACATTGGGAGGCAGTGAAAGGAATATTGAGATACCTGAAAGCTACAAAGAGTATGCGTATATGCTATGGGAGTCAGGAGCTAAGTGTAAAGGGTTTTACAGACTCAGATTATGCAGGTGACTTAGACAACCGAAGGTCTAGGTCAGGGTATGTCTTTACATTGGCTGGTGGAGCAGTATCATGGCGTTCTAGATTACAAGATTGTGTTACTCAGTCTACTACAGAGGCTGAATATGTTGCAGCATCAGAGGCATGCAAAGAATCAATTTGGCTTAATCGACTAGTAACAGATTTGGGAATCAAAGAAGAGATGCATGTGTTATATTGTGATAGTCAAAGTGCTATACAATTGGCCCGCAATCCAGTTTATCACTCAAAGACAAAGCATGTGGATGTGAAGTATCATTTCATCAGGGAAATGCTCGAGGATAAGCAACTTCAGCTTGTCAAAGTTCACACCACAGAAAATCCTGTTGATCTACTTACAAAAGGACTTCCCTCAAAGAGCTTTGCACATTTTTGCAAGTAGTTAGGTGTAGGGTAGTACATCACTTCTCTACATCTCTTGTATATTAGCTTGTATAGTAGCTTCTCTCTCACTTAAAGTACCACATTGGACTTTAAGTGGGAGGTTGTTGGGGTATAAAGCCCAATGTGGTCGCCCAGGTAAGTGGGCGGGCCGCCAGGTATGTACACATATTCTTTTGTAAAAACCTAATAAGAACTCACTATGCTCTACACATTACAGTAGAGCGAGTTCACCATATCGTCGTGCTCTTCTTCTCGTGCTCTTCTTCTCGCACTCTCTCTCATGTCGCACTTCCGCTCGTACTCCTTCATGCAACATGAATCCAAAGAAGAATGGACGAAGAGCATGCAAGTGGAGATGGACTCACTACATCGCAACCAAACATGGGAGTTGGTTGAGTTGCCTAAAGGTAAGAGGGCACTTCAAAACAAATGGGTGTACAAGCTGAAGGAAGAAGAAGGTGGGAAAAAAAGGTACAAGTCTAGGCTTGTGGTAAAAGGGTTTTCTCAAAAGAAAGGTATTGAGTTCAATGAAATATTTTCTCCTGTTGTAAAAATGAACTCAATTAGGCTTGTCTTAAGCCTTGTGGCTGCTCATGATCTAAATCTTGAGCAAATGGATTTAAATACGGCATTCCCTCACAGTGACTTAGAGGAGGAAATTTACATGCTTCAACCAAAGGGGTATGAAGTAAAAGGTAAGGAGAAAATGGTTTGCAGATTAAAGAAAAGCTTGTATAGATTAAAGCAAGCATCAAGACAATGGTACTTGAAGTTCGATCGATGGATGTTAGATCATGGATTCAGAAGATGCAACTCAGATCATTGCGTCTACACGAAGAATTTGGGAGATGGGAAGTTCATCATCCTAATGTTGTATGTTGATGACATGCTGATTGCAAGTGCTAACATGCAGGACATCAAAGACCTAAAAGAGGAGCTGTCTAAATCTTTTTAGGTGATGCAAAGAGGATACTTGGTATGAAAATATCAAGGGACATGACAAAGAAGACAATAAAGCTATCTCAAGAGGATTACATCAAGAAGGTTTGCAATGCAAAATGCAAAACCAGTTTCTACACCTTTGGTTGGTCACTTTAAACTAACGAAGGATATGTGTCCAAAGACACAAGAGGAGATAGCCTATATGTCTAAAGTTCCATATGCTGCAGCGGTAGGTTCTCTATGTATGCTATGGTTTGGACAAAGCCAGATATTGCACATGCAGTGGGAGTTGTGACATTGGCAAGTTGTGAAGTGGATACTTAGGTATCTAAAAGGGACAACAACAAATGCTTTGTATTTTGGAGGAACTGATATTTTTCTAGAAGGGTATGTTGATGCAGATATGACAGGTAACAAAGATACTCAAAGGAGCACTACTGGCTATGTCTTCACGGTTGGAGGCACAGCAGTAAGCTGGGCTTCAAAGCTAAAAAAAAGTGGTCTCACTTTCTACCAACGAAGCAGAGTATGTAGCAATGACGGAGGCAAGCAAAGAAATTCTATGGCTTCACAAATTCTTAGAAGAGTTTGGATTCAAACAGGACAATTGTGTCTTGTATAGTGATAGCGAAAGCGCTATCCATCTTGCGAAGAACTCAGCCTTTCATTCAAAGATAAAGCACATTGAGGTGAGATATCACTTCATGCACTCTTTTGGAAGAGGGACAGCTAAAGCTAGGAAAGGTGCATACAAGTGAAAATCTTGCAGACATGTTCACAAAGGTGGTCAACAAGGAGAAGTTGAGCTTTTGCTCATCTTCAATCGGCATTCAAGGATAAGAAGCCGGGATGGAAAGCAGTCACAAGTTTGGTTTGGAGATCAGTCTCCAAGTGGGAGATTGTTAAGTATGGAGCCTGATTGACCCCTTGTAATTTTCTGTGGTAAAAACACACATTTGTAAGGCCCCCATTATGAGGAGAAGCCATCGTGCGTGAAGGAAAAGCACTCGCCGGAAATAAGCATCACTCATCGGAAACCAAAATTTTCGCTGCAATATTCCTTTTTGCCGGAATATTATGGCCGGACGGCGGCCGAAAAAGGGTCGAAAAACGATCGGTCAGTTGATCGATTGGCCGGTGGTCAGAAGTCAATGGCCGGTGGCCGAATTCAAAAGCGGACTTATCTTCTCAAGGGCGGCCACACATGGGCGGATTGGAGGGTGCGATTTGGACTTATCTACACAAGGGCGGCTACACATGGCTGCCTCTCATGAGAGAGGGAAGCCCGTTTGGCCTATAAAAGGAGGCCATTTCTACACACATTTTAGAGTGTGAAGTTGATGCAACAAGGTGGGTGTGAGGTGGTGAGAGTGAAGCAAGGCGGGAGCTCTATTAAGGGCATTATCCCTTTGTAAACTACTTCTTGTTTTGAAGTACTAAAGCCATTGAATGGCTGCTTTCCCGTGGACGTAGCCCACATTGGGTGAACCACGTAAATCGTGTGTACTCTCTCTCTCTCTCTCTCTCTCTCTACTCTATAATCTCTTGTGTGTGAAATCTATCTCTCTCCATTAAGTAATCTACTCAAATATCTATTTAGCTACGTCATATTTCCTAACATCTCGAGTGTCCTTTGGATTTTTCAATTTTTTTTCAAGGAAAGTTGAAATTTGGAATTACTGAACTGAAACAGAGTACATGGGACCCACATGTAGGGGGTGGGTCAGCGCCGCCAGAACAAGAATATCATTCCATACAGTCTCTAAATCTAAATCTAGGAGCAGAGTAAAACTTTATAAGAAGACCTTTTCATTTTTGCCACCTGTGGTCCCTTTGTATTTGGAACAGGGACTAATCTTGGTGGCAGTCCTGGACTGATTCACATGCTAGGCTAGCTGACTTGTACAACTCCTTTTTCAACCCTTCCAGATTCATGGAGTGAGAAGAGTCAAAGATGGCATCATTTCTTTGGAGCCAACTGTTCCATAAAACAATGCCTCTCCAGATGTTCCACAGAAGGACATCTATACCTTAGCAAGGGCCTAGCAACAAGCTTTGAGCAGTCAAAGGGGCTACTGTGACATGACCCCATGCTTTTTGAAGCAAGCTGATGCAGGACTTATTGTAACTACAACTGAAAAATATATGGGCACAAACTTCTACAGAAGTTTTACATCTTGGACACATTCCATCGCTCACTTTGGCCTGGAGGGCTCTCTTGCCAGTCCAAATACCTTGTTGCATTGTTAACCATAGTAGGTGGCTATGTTTGCTTGCCAGAGGAAAATCCCAGATACATTTAAATCTATACTCCCATTGCTTGCAACTCCATTGAACCTTCCACTTCTGATTGAGTCTCCTCTTCATACTTTCCTCTAGCCCTCCTCTATTATCCAGTTGTCTGTAGATCTCAGCACATATAGAGGCTGCATAGCTTATATGAACCTGTCTTCTATGTGGGAGGGACAACTTGTCCAAAATTTTGTTTGCCCTAGAGAGGCACCACTGAGCTGTGATGCCTGGAATACCAAAGTCCTCCTGAATTTCTTCTGAAGACTTTAATCTCTAGTTATGGAAAAGGTCCTTCCAGTATCTGATTCCATGCTTATGACAGTTGTGAGCTCTTCTTCCCAGTTCAAACTTAGCCCTGTAGAGGCGAAAAAGCCTACCCTGCAAGAGTCGTTCATAAAGCAATGCAAGTTAGAAAATAACACTTTTGAAGGTTTCCAGTGATTCCTAGCCCAGTTCCAAGCCTTCCAAAATCTGCACAACAAAGGGGAACCAGCAGGAATAATGTCCCTTTTGGAGCTAAGAACTTCCCTTAGCTCCAGATCAGACCAAGCTTTGTACCCTTCAATTCTGAACTGGCCAGTTTTTCTTTTGAGTAGGAGAGTTACCTTGCCGCCATCTACCCAACTCGACCACCACTCTTGAGTGTCCTTTGGATTTTTAAAAAGCATCTTCTACACATTCGTCTTCTCAAGGACTTGTCTTAAATCGTGTACACATATTGGATCGGATGGTCCAGAATCAACGAGGATCTGAGATCGTAGATACTGTCAAAAATAGTGCCGACACGTACAGAAAGCAAAAAAGTAATCCTTGGGAACTCCTGCCAAAACCACCGCTGGCTGCTTCACTAAATTAGTGTAGTATGGTCGCTGCGTGGCGGTCTTCTTCTGCAAACGCGTTACGCGTACATCGATCGGATCTGCTGGTTTCAAACTTGGGAGTAATGAACTCTGCATATTTGGAAACCGCCAGCCATCTCTTTGAGACCTTGGTAGTAGCCATAGCTTATGCCCTGCTTCAAATTGGGCGGTTGTTGTTTGAAAATTGGGCTCTGTTTTGGTTGCATTCTTTGAGCTTTGATGGACGAGAAGAAGTTACCCTGCATTAACCACAGATCGCCAGGTCGAGCAACAGCCCGTGTTTGTGAAGCCCTCAATTCTGAGAAGCTGATCTTGTTAGCTGCTGTTTCTTCACCCTTGCTTAGTCCCGGTAGAGAGAGAGCTAAGCGTGTGAGGAAGCAGCCGAAGCAGAGCTCTATCTTTGCGTTCTCGCGCAAAGCCAAGGTTTCGATTGAAGCTGAAGAGCCCTCTTCGCCCAAAGTGTCCTGCATTGGCAAGGTGAAGGCAAGTAAAAACACCTGTGGGAGTAACACTAAAGAAAGGCAGCAGAATAAGCCTCACGCTTCTTCTAAAAGAGTCAAATGGGCATCTCTCTTCAGCTTACGCAGAGGCTCGCATTGTTCCGAATCAAGAGGACCTCCATGTGGTGGCAGTGAGGTCTCCCGCTTCGGCCTGCCATCGTGGGAGTTGGCATTTTTCTGCAGTGGAGAGAGGAGCTGTGGAGCTGTTTTTGCAAAGTCTCTCATTTTGCTTCAGGAATCTGGGGATAAGACCCAACTTAAAAGCAGTAGCGATGTACAGACGGTTGTATGTAACGATGGAAATAGGGACCAGCGCAAGGTTTGTGTCCCTATAGCGCAGTTTGCATGCATGCAAGGTGGCCTTGACAATGGTAAAAATGGTAGTGAGGTTTCAAGCCTCAATCTAGCTGCACATAACATAGATACTCACGACACCCTGTGTACTTTTCACAAGGAGAGCAAAGAGCATACAAGCTCTGACTTTTTTGACACAGAGAAAAATAAGCCTCCTACTTTATCTGGGGTGATACACGCTCAAGAAAGGCTCGCAGTTAGGGTTGCTATGGAAGCCCTTCCATGCAAAGATTGTGAAAGTTTAGATCCAGATACGGCATTGCCCCTGAACGATACTTGTGATAGGGCGGTAGGAAGCAGTGGAGATGGTCGTTTGTGCACTGTGAGAACACCTATCATTGATATGGCGGATGTGGGTCCCACGGCTGTTGTTGAGGATGAAGAGACTATAAACAGCAATATTCAGATGTCGTGTAAACTCGCTACTCGAAGGCAGCAAGATTGTGATAAAGGCCACTGTGAAGTGCTCAAAGAATGCAATACTAATGACAGTATTGTTCCTAATGGGGTCGATAAGCATGAGGGGCAAGCTCAACAATTTTGTGATGATCCAGAGCCCAAAAGAAAGCTTTTCGATGTGAACATGATTGACTGTGTGGTGCCGAGTATTCTGGCATTCCCTCAGCTATCTGAAAGAGACCTGCAGTGTTTTCTTATGGGCAAGGATACCGACTCTGCTTGGGACATTCACTTAGACAGGAGAAGTGACTCTGCCCAAGCAGCCTTCATTTTTCTAGATTACAGTTTGTATGGAAACCTGTTCAAAAAGGATACAAGAGAGGCCGTCACGTCCAGCCAACTTTGGACGCTGCGATCCTTTAATGGCGCAAGCGGTGAAGCTAAGCTCCTTCGATCTCATTCTGCAACATCTTACAGGGCCACTATTACTATTCGGCGATGCAAATCAGAGCCAAGGAAGCCTTATTGATCACTTCCAAATTATGTAGATTGGGCTGCTTTTTGGCATTGGTTTTTTGTGTATGTGCATATGATGTATATTCTACATCCTGTAATTCTTCTACACAATCTAATCTGTTTTTTCTTGATCAGGTGAGAGAGAGAGTGGTTTTTTTTTTAAAAGCCATTTAAAGCTTCGCTTCGACTAGTTTTACGGGATTGTGCCCACTCACCCACACCCTCATATCTCAAGAGTTGAACCATAGTGGGTGCGCTTCAAGCCCCCTTTACCACTAGGTCAACTTCCTTTCGATAGAGAGACGGTTTTAATGTAGTAGTCAAGAGACCTCAAAGATCTATCCGCGACAAGTGTTGAACTCAAGGCATGCCACTCTCTGAAGGGTCATTGGAAATGGTAATAACTAACATGTAGACTCCATCTTTTGTGGTGTGGCATCATCAATTGGGTGTTGCAGTCTTATGCAGCCGACCTCTTTTGCATATGTAGGTGGGTCTGTGAGCTTCTACCCACCCTTCGGGTTAAGGCATATGTGCCCTTGTGTGCAATTGCATCATCCTTTATGTAAGAGATTAGAACTTGGTGCATCTATGCACTCCTAACATTTTGGGGTCCATTGGCTCTTGCTTTTGCTCCAATGGGGCAAAGTCATTTTTTCTTCTAACATTGTTGCAATATGATGCTTCGCATTAGCTAGTTTTACTTGATTACGCCCACACCCACACCCACACTCGCATGTTGCAGGGATTGTACCATAGTGGGTGCGTTTAAAATCCCATCACATATACCACTGGGCCAACTCCCCTGGACTAATGGGGCTTAGTCTTCAATCATGTTAAAGTCGACTATGCAGAAGGGTAGATGAGAGAGAGAGAGAGAGAGAGAGAGAGAGAGAGAGCGTTGAACGAACCAGCTAGGCAATGAAATGTAGAATGATACAAGGGGGCTAGGTGTTCTTAATATTGGCCTGGGCCCCCTTTCAATAAATTGCCCTACCCAAATTCTTTTCAAATAAGTAAAATGAATACCCAAAGATAAAACAAATATTGGGATCATATGGAGCTATTTGCATAAGATGCTATAATGTAACACCCTCTTTGCAGCTCATAGTGGACATATGTAGGAACCATGTTGATGAAGAAGCTACCATAGACACCCTAGAAGTGGCTGACTATTGGACACACCTCGATGGATTTGCTATCACCAACTTGTTACTTGACAAGAATGCCATCTTGAGCATTGTTTACCTCACTAAAAATTGAAATAAAAATCACATTACGCCCAAAAATCCCCATTTGTGAGTTGTGAACAAATCATGTCCAAACTTTCTTAGACAAGGAACTTTTGGAAAACATCTTGTCAATAATCCAGCTAACAAAAATGGATTTTGCACACATCCATATAGTTTTGTTTATGTTGCGTTGGTTCCTTGCCTGATGCATGTGCCTTGAACTCGATTCAAACACTTACATTTTGAACTCCAACACGTGTGTCCAAATCGTGTATAAGAAGCTCCTTTTTCTTCTCCACGTTGTCGGGAGATATGTGTTCGAGAGGTGAGCCGGGAAGGCACAAGGCCTATGGCCGTGAGAGATGTGAGAGAGAAAACAACACACACAGATAGCTCTAACAATCACCACGATGGTAAATAAACCTTGAGTAAAGCTTAATCAATAGTCAAAGCGGATCGTTAACGGCACCGTAACTTGGATTAAATGAGAATTAAGGATTTTAAGCTTCTTACAAAAGTCTAAGCGAAGTTATTAGAGCATAAGCTATGTGAGAGCCAATGATGAAGGAGAGAGCCATGAAAATCACCATTCTCTTCAGCTTTACCTGTATTACTGTCCTTCTTTGTTCTTGTTGCAGAAGCTCCAAAGAATTCCGCGCATTCCCAAAAATGTTTCCCTTATGGACGTGTATAGCCTTTTTCTATTTCTATCGATCCTTTTATTTTTAACCACCCTATTTCTGTCCATCCCACTTTGCATGTGCGACTCCCCTTGCTATTTTTGGGTGCCTTGGACTCCAAGTTGCACATGTGAGGCCCCTTCATGGTTGTCATGGCGTCGTGACAAGGGCTCATGGGAGCCCGCTGTTCCTCAACAAAAGATAATGGCCCCTGCAGGGCGCGAGAACACTGCCTACACAACAAACCGCCACATCGTCATCATTTCGTGAAGCCACCGGCCGATAGTGCCGACAAGATTCGCCGCCTGTGTAGCGTCGTGTGCGCTCGCACCATAGCCACACCTCCAAGAGAGCACCCTCTCTCTCTCTCTCTCTCTCTCTCTCTCTCTCTCTCTCTCGCTCTTGTTCAATGAGGAGCCCACACCTCCAAGAGAGCACCCTCTCTCTCTCTCTCTCTCTCTCTCTCTCTCTCTCTCTCTCTCGCTTGTTCAATGAGGAGCCCACACCTCCAAGAGAGCACCCTCTCTCTCTCTCTCTCTCTCTCTCTCTCTCTCTCTTGCTTTTTCATTGAGAAGCCCACGCTCCAGTATTTATACCCTACTTCTTGCACACGAGCGCCCGCATGTGAGGCATTTGTCGGCCACGTGGCGGCCCTAGGTTCAACCACCCCCTTTTGCCTCAGAACAAATTCTTCAAAAAAACCTTGTGACAGAACCAATTTTCCCCCCAACTTCAAATCTCTGCCATCTAGTGCGCAATACTTTAGTTTCCAAGCTGTGAAATGCCCCTAAAACGCCCAGTTCCCGACTTTGACCCCTTGAATTCACACGGCGTTTCGAGATCCCCAAGCCCGCAGACAAAGGCCACCAAAATCGGCACAAAAGTCATCTGACATCATCCGGTTGGCAATTGCCGTCGAGTTTGACCATCTGTATCTTGCAGATCCGGACTTTGATTGACGTGCCGTCAACTCCTATGGCCTTCTTACACCTCATAACTTACATACAAATCCTAGCGAGATTGGAAAAACCTCAAATGGCACACTGATTGAGGGGACCAACCTGACAGAGAAGTAACCCTTGGTGAAACTTCAACTTACCATATCTGAGCCATTTGAACTCAGATTGTTGATTTGAAAAGCCTGACATGTGCCATATGATGAGCACTTTAGGCCCATAGACTCACTTCAACTTTGACCCATCATTTGCGACTGTCCAATCCGGTACGGATCTACAAACCACTACAAACTTCAAACTGTCATAACTTTCACACTATAGCTCCAATTGATGAGCCGTAAACACAAGCATGTGGAGCATTCTGAGTATTACACTTTTAGTCCATAAACTTCCATTTTTAACAACTTCAAACATGTCCACTTTTAGCATCAAAAACATAGTTTTTTACCCTTTAAAGCCGCATCTGGCATACATTTAGCATTGAACTTGCTTGTTATTGATCCCTGGTCATTGCTCACAATAGACATATAGACTTCAAATAAGCTTAATCTACACCCTTTTGTTCTCTTTTCCATCGTGGAAGCGGAGCAACACCACATGCACCCCCACTAAACCTGCACAGCCTCTGGTATGTGTCAATCAATCTTCAATCTGCATCTGCTATAAGCACTTTAAGCTCTTTTCCATCTGGCTCACATAATTGGTAAAATACATGCAAAACAATATAAGGTCCAAACCCTGTCAACAACGGTCTAGCTTTATCATTTGGTGACTGCCCATCACAAATCTTTGTACCATATCCGACGTATCTCCAACACACCCAATTAACAAAAACCCTATATAATGAACCCTTTCAAACTCAAGTATTCCAATTGGTTATGCACTTTGCTTGACCATCAAGCTTGATTCGGGGAGCTCTGTCAAGCTCTCAAGTATGCCTTAATTTCTCTTGCACATGGAATGGTCGTTAAGTCCGTCCATTCAGTAAGAACCCAAAAGATGTGAAGACACTTCAATTGTCTAAAGAAGTCAAATGAAATCAATCCATGTAAGCTTATTGACCACAAAAACCTAAAACTCTTCCCCGCATAACATAAATCCAAAAAGGCAAAAGCTACTACCAAGCAACCTACTACAAGAAATAACCGATGTCCTTTGAATCCACAACCTGCACTTCAGTAGCCCCCCAGGATCAAATGGGATAAGAAAGAATTGCCCAAACACCAACTGGAGCAGCATAATATTCACATGAGCATCTTTGCCTATATCAATCAATATCAAACATTTTTGGTGCAGATATGCTATTCCTGGATCCAATCGGAAGCAACCACAATGTATACCCAAATGTACCCATCCGTATTGAACCTGCTTTTGAAGATCCTTGAAATCTCCTAGATCAAATGCCATTGAGAGTACATAGCACTAATGAGCCCCACAATATACTAGAGCTTCACCTGAAGTATAGTGCAACATTCGCATCCCATAAAATTTTGGCAGCTTTAGCTCCTTTCCAACAAGCATTAAAGAGCACTGACTCCATTTTAATGGCATCCAGAACATCACTGACATAAGCATCATTAGAAAGAGCATCCAAACCCAACCATATATTGTCCAAGGAAGTAAAGAAAAATGTGCACCTGCAGTACCCATGGTGATTTAGCAGCATCATCTCCTCTAACTTCATAGCCATCACAAGCCTTTGAACAATCTGTACCTGTAGATTTAGAGACATTTATACTTGGGATTTCAACTTGATCATGGAAAACAGCTTTAGCCTGTAAACCTTCATCCATAGCACCCTTAGAAAAACTACCCTCCATAGCCTCACCATTCATTAGAAGCATAGGAGTTGATTCCTCGTGCAGCCCATGTATAAGTATAGAACTAAAATCTCCCAGGACAACTTGTTCAACATAAGTCACACAATTAGCATGATTTAGAAAATCTTCATACTCGTCGATGTCATCCTCTTCTTCCTCATCTACATCCATGTTACTTAACAACCCATTGTAACACTACAAAGGTTCATCTCGCACCCCCTCTGAATAGGTAATCTCATCAAAAAATCCATCCAAACTATTTAATTCAAAGGATTTACAATCAAATAAGAAAGCGGCTCCTACAACTCTTCAGACACATCATATGACACTTGTGGACTAACCTGCACTTCGTCAAGCACTACAGATTTATATAGCATACATAAGTCTTTATCTAGGAAATCATCTTCAACCAACTTGTTGCTTGTAGATTCATACGGACATTGCAAAGGTTGTACCAACATACCCTTTAAAAAAGCACTTTCCTCATGAGAAGCATCAAGTTTAGACACAGCTCACATGCTTCACCGCCAGAGAGAAAACGATCAAAAATGTCATCTTGCTCTTGTATTTTAACTATTGCACCTGTGTCTCTGCACTTTGGAACAAGTGCATGCTCCATCATAGGCATACATACATCATGCATCATGGTGGTAGTACTATGATCATCATCTCCTTCATTAGTATCAAACAAGCAAGAAACATCATACACGTAACTCTCACCCACTCGATCTATTGTACATGGTAGCAATGCATCCCTCCTGGAACTATGAAAGTTTTGTAGCTTGCTAATATCTCCTCATGATTGTGTGAATTGCAAAACATCTCCCCTAGCATCATATGAAGAATCGGGAGGAATCAGCTTACCCAATTTAACATAGACAGCTTCCACTATGTTGGTATTATCTTTGACTTACAATTGATCGTCCTCCATAAGACAGGCATCAATGACAGCTTCTAACATGGCATGGATCTTCATCGAATCATGAAAACGATTGGAATTGTACATCTTTTATTCATCCTCTTGGTTTTTCCTTGCAATATTGTGTTGCTCTAGCTCGAGGGTCATGGAACTTGTATATAAGAGCATCAGCAAAATCACTCCATCCGTTAGGGTAGCACTTTGCTAACGCTCGAACTTCATCTTTGAGATTAGAACCCATAAGACATCCAAAATCTACAATCACCCGATCTTCGGGCATCCCTTGGCTCTTCATCTCCGCTTCATAGCATGCAAGGAAACCTTCTGGGTCATGCCTTGAAAAACACCACACTGTCCCATACGGTATCAAGTTCCATCTCCATTGCATCATCAATTTTCTTTTCTTTCTTCATGGCTTCCACTTCGAGAACACATCCTTGGACCAATTCAAGCATCTTTGAAAAATCTAAAACTGCCAAATTTCTATCAAAAGATAATGCTTCCATAAACTTCTTCATCTGCTAGGAATTCTCCATCTGCACCTCCCACCCCAACTCGTTTCATCAAAGACGTCGGGGGATATGTGTTCGAGAGGTGAGCTGGGAAGGCATGGGGCCTCTAACTATGAGAAAGAAAACAACAGACACAGACAACTCTAACAATCACCATGATGGTAAATAAACCTTGAGTAAATATTAATCCATAGTCAAAGCGGATTGTTAACGACACCATAACTTGGCTTAAATGAGAATTAAGGAGTTTAAGCTTCTTACAAAATTCCTAGCAAAGTTTTAAGAGCATAAGCTATGTGAGAGTTGATGATGAAGGAGAAAGCCAAAGAAATCTTGGTTCTCTTCAGCTTTACCTGTAGAGCGCTTCTTCTCCATTTCTCGTTTGCAAAAGCTCTTAAAAGAACTCCCCGCATTCCAAAAAATGTTTCCCTTATGGATGTGTGTAGTCTTTTTGTTGATCCTTCTATTAACCACCCTATTTTGTCGATCCCACTTTGCATGTGAGGCTCCCCTTGCTATTTTTGAGTGCTTCGGACTCCAAGTTGCATGTGTGAGGCCCTTTCATGGTTGTCAATGGAATCGTGATAAGGACTCATGGGAGCCTGCCTTTCCTCAACAAAAGATATTGTCCCCTGCAGGGCATGAGAACTCCGCCTACACAACAAACCACTATTTCATCACCATCTCGCAAATCCACCAGCCAACAACGCCACCCGTGCAGTGCAATGGGCGCTAGCGCCATAGCCACACCTCCAAGAGAGCACCCTCTCTCTCTCTCTCTCTCTCTCTCTCTCTCTCTCTCTCTCTCTCTCTCTCTCTTGCTTGTTCACTGAGGAGCCCACACTCAAGTACTTATACGCTACTTTGTGCACATGGGTGCCCACATGTAGGGCATTTTTTGGCCACGCGGCGGCCCTAGGTTCACTCACCCCCTTTTGCCTCAAGAAATTATTCTTCAAAAATAATGTGACAAAACCAATTTCCCCCCAACTTCAAATCTCTGCCATGTGGTGCACAGTACCCGAGTTCCCAAGCTGAGCTCAAAGCTCAAACATGAGCACGACGGTGACAGATCTGGCAAGGCGGAACCGCATCGGAGTGGATCTAGGGACTAGGCGTTACCAGGCGCTAGTGCAGCCAAAGTGTGTCGACCCTAGTAGAGGGCATAAGCAGTGATATGTATGCTGACAGATGCTTGGCAAAGGGCTAGAGCAGGTGTGGAGCACCAAGGCAGGCAAGTGACAGAAGAGATGTATGCATAATGTGGTTTTTAAGACCACATGGACGCCAGATAGGGCCAAGCAAAGTGGCAAATGAAGGGTGATCAAAGTGATGTTCTTTGTACTAGAAGGGTAGAGCTTAAGGTGTTCAAGGAGAAGGTCCAGACGGCTCGTCAAACGAAGCCAAGTTGTGAAAGATATGGAGGTTTGAAGCTAAGAGTGTACCGGATTTGCCAGTTGCAGATGGAGAATAAGAGGTGAAGTGAATGCATGGGCCTAAAATGCTCATCATGTGGAGCATGTTGGTCTTTTCAGATCGTCATTTAGAGTACTGGATGCCAAGTTATTGCCGGTTGAAGTTTCAATGGGGGGCAATTTTAAGTCAATTAGGTCACCTCGATTGGTGTGCCATCTGTGGTTTTTGGAGCCTTGCCATGGGTTGTATGTGTTCTATGCGGCAAATGAAGGTCATAGGAATCGATAGCATGTCGAACAGAGACCGGATCAGGGACATATTGCAAGATGAAGTTGGAAGTTGGCGGCAATTGTGGGTCGGACGGTGCCAAATGGTTTTCTCAAATTTTGGACAGCTTAGTTGATAGGCCCAGCAAGGTTGAAATGCATCGGGGCTTGTAGGAGGTGCAGTCGGGGAACATGCCTACAAGTTTTTTGGCTCGGTGATTGGATCCCGGTGCGGGGAATGGCAAGCAAAGGAAGCAGGTGAGTAAAAAAACTTGTGTTGATGGTTTTGCAAGGGGTTTTTATGAAGCCTTGGAGGCCAAGCACCTTGGGGCCGCCACGTGTCATATAGAGATCCCACATGCATAGCTGAGGTTGAGTAGCGTGGGCTTCATATAATGCACCGTGAGGATTTTCAAGGATCAGAGGGAGATGGGGAGAGCTCTCCTCTCGTGTCGGCTATGTCGCATCCCGTCGGGCTCTGTATGGCGAGCCAGGTGGCCGTTGTTGTTGACGATGGTGACGGTTCCTCCCGTTGTCGCTCATGTTATTGGTCTAATGATGTGGCACTTCGGCCCGTGCCTGTTCTCACGCGGGCCTTAAAAGGCCGCGGCCCTTTTAAATTGAAGAGAGAAAAAGGGGGGGTCTCCCACCCTTGTCATGGCGTCGTGACAACAAGGGGGGCGTCCCACATGCCGTGAAGGGCAAGCCATTTTGGAAATAGCCGCGGGTGCATGCGAGCTTGAGCCAAAAAAAGGAAGCCGAGTCAAAAATAGGCGAGTCTTCCATGTCCTATAGGAAAAAAAAAAGGTTTTTTTAGGCAGAAAAGAGAGCTCTTGGTAGTTTTGAGGATGGGAGTTTCGTTTGAAGAAGGAAAGTTTGAAGAGAGCTTGGAAGAGGAAGTTTTTTGGCAAGAGGTTGCCAGGAGTTCCTTGGCGCCAACACAAGAGCTTTTCCTTGCCGTGCTCTCAACGAGGAGAGCCGCACAGTGGAGGAGTAAAAATTACCTAGACTTCGTTGCTCGATGGTGTCATGCGGAGTCTATAGTAGAAAGAGTTTTCAAGCTTGTTTCTAGGAGGTTTTTTGGTCGCAATTGAAGCAAAGCATGCCAATTTTTTGGTGCCATTTCTTCCCCTTTCCACCTCTTCTCTTTGCTCTATTCTAGATATATGATTCCGATGTTTGAGATGTGTGTGCCTCCCCAGGCCTCTGTGTGTGTGAGAGAGAAAGAGAGAGTGGTGTGTGCTGCGGCACGGTCGTAAACGGGCAAATCCATGTGGATTGGTGTCGATTGTGCAAGTTGTGAAGGTGAACTTCTAGTGGATTGGGGTGTAGTGATTATCCTAAGCTATAGAGAGGCATGTTGTTTGCGTGTTGGGTGTGTTCCCCTTGCCCCCCATCCATCTTCTGGCGCCCCCACACACTGAGGAATGTTGATGCTCCGATCTGAAGGTTAAAGTGGCGTTTGAAAGCTAACAAGCGGTTGGTGGATTGTCAAAATATTTGGAGGTTGGATCTGAAGCAAGCAGGGGTGATGGAGCCGAGTTTTGGCCCCATATTTACAGGTGTTGAAGACCCTGAAGATTGGTTAGCAGATTTTAAATTGTGCATGCTATCAATGCATATGTTGACGGATGCAAAAAAGCTACAAACGGTGCCGTTGTTGATGTGCGAACGTGCAAAGATTTGGTACGATGATTTGAAGGTTGATGGTCAAAGTTCATGGCAGGAATTGCAGAGGTAGTTTCTGGAGTGGTTTTGAGAAGTAATCACCCCAATAGAGGCTGGTGCTAAGCTGAAAACCGTACGCCAAGATGTAAGTAAGTACTTTCCCATTTTTCTTGAGGAATTTGAAACCAATTGGAAATAGTTAGAGGTTGCCAATGGGGTGAAATTCAGTCAATTTTTAAAGCTGTCAAATTTTCTTCAATGCTTGCATCCAAGGATCAAAGATAAGGTGGAAGATGGTGCTGATACCTATGAGGACATGGTGTATCTAGCCAAGATGAAGAGCAGAAAGGTAAAGTGGAAGCTAGAGCTTGGTTTGTTGAATCTTGCAAATTATGTGCCCGCTACAAAGCTAGCAGAGTATTCTATGGTTCAATCAAAGGCAGTGCCGATTGTGCGAGATGCAAAGCCCATTGAGGTAAGGCCAACAATTGATTACTTTCCTTGTGGGTTTCCAGCTTATGATGTGCATGTGCCAATGATGGACGAGCTTGTCAAAGAAGATAAGCCCCTTGTTGACGTGAGCCAGTGTGCCAAAGAGGTAGAAGAGGTTAGGCTTCTAGAGCAGATTAAAGAGGTAGAGCTTGTTCTTGTGGAAAGCTTGCATGAGAAGGTAGCAAATTGCAATCAAGTTGCAGAAACCGAGGGTTCAAAAGGGGATGAAGAAAGTGTGCAAAGTCTAGACAATGTTCAAGCTTCTGTGGAGCAGCAAGCAGTTGAAGATGCTATTGCCCGTACAATTTTGACATGATGATAACTGACAAGCATGACTGACAACAAATAATGTAAAAGGAGGCTTTTGCTTTGACTGAAATTTTATGACGGTTTTGACAATAGACAAAAGCTGACAAATCTACGATACTAAAAGTGGAAATAATGGTTTTGAAAACTTGTACTGCAATCTCAAAAGAGATCTTGATGTTCATCATCTGTTAAAGTACCTCTTGGTTCTCGAAGCAAACTGTTAGTTTATGGATTTTTTTCATCTTCTCCAGATCAACATGTAGTATTGGATCAATCTCCGTCGAGCTATTCTCTCTCTGATCTAGTTCTCCAGTACCATATAGCTCTTTATAACCACCGTGGTAGACAAGGCCCTTTTGCAAAGCTTTGTTTAACTTCTTGGTTGTAGCTGCGTTTTTTTTATATACAGGTAGCTTGCCTTCCACAATTTGGAAATTCATAATTTCTTGATCTACTAAGACACTATGAGCATTGACGAGCACCGAATTTGGGAGTGAGGGTACCCGAGGGTGGGAATCCCTACTTGGAAAAGCGGGCTGTGCAGGCTGATTGAGAAGCACCTTATGTGTCGAAAATCGGTGTTGAGGCCAGGGAAAAACCTGTGATGCTGAGTTTGACCAATTTGCTGCAGGTCGACTGCGCCTCTCTCTCCTCTGCTAGCGGCCGATCCCGGGTTGTTGTGTCGAGGCTAAACACCAAGCTCTGATACCATCTGTTGGGTCTGTGGCTATGGCGAGTGCTCTCCATGAGGATCCATGGCAAGCTTGAGAGTGCAGCAAAAGCGAGAAAGAGAGAGACTCGATTCATAGCTTGAATAAACATGCTACTTTTAATAATTATGCTTGTGTAGAAGCCTTACAATGTATATAAAGCAAAAGTGTATCATGCAAGACTTGACTTACAACTAAAAGTAGTGACTTGCATGCTATATAGCTTGTACCCACGAGCTAAGACATTATTGGGCTTGAATACCCAACAGATTCTTGGAGTGAGGAGGATATGCCAGAGGCAGTTGATGAGTATGATGGGCTGGATGCTGGGATAAAGCACAATGGTATGCAGTTACAGGTGGATGGAAAAGAGCAATGACAAGTGTTTGATCCAGGTGGAAACTATGTGATGCAGGGGCTGGGGCAAACCACTTGAGGATTGATGGCAGCAAGCATATGTAGGGCCTTATACTATGGTAGTGTTTTTTTGGTTTGCTCATGGTCTTGTCTAGTTTTGCAGTTTTTTTTGGCGAATAAAGATGTTTTTTGATTGAACATGAATGCTCAACCAACAAGGGGGTTGGGCAATGATGGTGCAGCCAAAGTTTGTCAACTGTAGAATATGGCACATGCAGGTATGCATGGGCTAGCACGTGCATGGCGAAATGCTGGAGCAGGTGTGAAGATCCTAGGCGGACAGGTAGAAGTGGATCTGTATGTGTATCCTCGAAAAGGGCTTGATGGGATGGCAGGTAAAGGTGTTCATGGTGCCACGTCTTTGGCTTATGATTAAAGAGCTTGAAGTGCTGAGGAAGTTGGTCCAGACAACTCATCAAACAGAGCTGTAGGGTGCAAGATATGGCAGTTTGAAGCTGGAGGTGGTTGCAAATGTGAGACGGATGTCATAGCTAGTTTGAAGTGATAGATGTGTAGAGCTTGAATTATAAAACTTGTCAGTCTTTTCAGATCATCAATCGGACTCTTGGATGCCAAGATATTGCCAAATGAAGTTTCACACTACTAAAATCATATACCCAAGTAATGATCAGATAGCCCCAAAACTTTCATCATGGAAGTAGCATTCAATTCAGCCTTAAATTCAGCAATATGTCTCTCGTTCGGTCTAGTGATCAGCAAATCATCCACATAGAGAACCGCAATGAGAAGTACATCACCTTCGCACTTGACATACAATGTGCTTTCTGTTGGACTATTAAGAAAGTCTTGTTTGACCAAATGAGTGTCAGATTTCTCATACCAAGCACGAGGAAATTTCTTCAACCCATAGAATGCTTTCTTACACCTGCACACTTTATCCTCTTGTCCTTTCTTGAGAAAACCATGAGGCTACATAACATAAACTTCTTCAAATATGTCACCATTCAAGAAAGCAGTAACAACGTCTGACTGATGTACATCCCAACCAAAATGAGTTGCCAATGCACATAGAAAACGCATAGTAGTCATATAACAAGTGAGAGCCTCGGTTGCATTTATACTCTCGTACCGAAACAAATATGCATATAAAACGCCATTAACGTCAAAATCTCGATGAATAATAACCGAATAATCGTATTTTTTTATTTTTGATTGAAAGTTTTTTTTATTGAAAGATATTTCCATCAAAATATTTTTTGATTGAAAAAACTACTTATATAAAAGCAGTCGCCGGTTTTGATCGAAACTATCAATTGCCTGCTGAGTTATAATTTTAAACTTGTTTATTTGTACTAACTTGTTTTTCTGTGTTGTGCCAGACTCGTGTGGTGTAATAGTTTTTCTCTCACCACAGAGTTGGCTTGCAGGTTATAGGCCACTTCACGGTCTGTAGCCATCTGTCTCACTCTATAAGTGAGTAGAATCTTGTCGCTTTTCTCGTGCTGTGCAGCCACTTGGATCACTACATGGAAGTGTTTTAGGATAGACTTAGATTCTCACTCGTGTGGTGCAGTAGAATATCTCTCACCATAGAGCCGAGTTAGAATTTAGTGGTGGACTCGTGGAGTGCAGTAGGCATGCTGCTACACCTCTCACTTCAGAGTGACCTATAGGTTTCTCAATTTTAGATCAGGTCATATCATCGTTTATACCACATAGAAACTCAAGAGTTCTGCTCGTCAAACAGAGAGTGGAGAGATGCATAGTTCATGCCCTCTTCATCTTTGTGTGACGCATTGTTTACTCTTGTGCTTCAAACTCCAAAGGCACGTCATTGTTCATCACTAGATGACTTGGTGTTGTCTTGGATGTAGATACACACGATATTTGGCCTGCATCTAAGATTGTTAAGTTGTCCGTTGATGTTTGTGTTGTGAGTTCCACACACTTCATCAGGGATTAGATTAAGTCACATCATCATTCTTATTACATAGAAATATGATGGTTACGTTTGTCTACCTAAGAGTGGACCTTGTTCTTGTACTTTCTGATTCGTAGATACGCCACTCATCACTAGATGACTTGGTGTTGTCTTGCATGCAAATATGTACGATGTTTGACCACAATCTGAGATTGTTAAAGTCTCCGTTGATGATTGTGTTGTGCGTTTCGCACACTTCATCAAGGATTAGATTGATTAAACTATCAATCAACATTACAACAACATCCAAAACTTGTGTTGAGCGTACATCACACAAGTTAAGCTGCTCACATGTACGTTCCAATTGTTTACATGTATTCTGTAACGCATATAACAGGGTCCAGTTCTTGTGATGAGCGTCCCTCACACTCCTAGCCTGATCACGTCTCTCTATCCCTCTTTGTGTGTTCTCCTCTCTCTATTGTACATGTATGGTTTGCAATCATAATAAATTGTTGTTTGCTATAAATTATGTTAGTTGTTTATGGTTTAAGGTCATGACACGATTTTAATAGTTTACACTCTCCTCTTATAACGCTTATGTTTTAAAATTATATATTGTAGATATGGCGGGCACCAAGCTGGCGAAACACCAATGAAGGTTTGCCTTCGAAGTTATAATACGTCACTTGCATCACATGTCTAAATGAAACATGCACTTTTTCAATTGTTGTTTTTGTTTTTGTTCATGTGTTAATGATGAAATGATTGCATCATTTAATCTTGTTGATGTGAACCAAGTGTGACGAGATTTAGTACATCAAGACATCTGTAAATGATCAATATGGCCTAGGTGTGGTGACTAAATACGTCATAATGATCCAAACTCATGTCTAAGATCTCAATGGGGATAGTGGTGTGAATGTGATTGTGAATTTTCAATGGCTTGGATCTTTGTGCTCAAGTGCATGTTTTGAAGTGTCAAGTGCATGTAAGCTTAGAGTCAGTGTCTATTGAGCTAGTTTCTATCCACTGTTTGTTTTGCAAGCGTAATTGAGGATGATTACTCTTCTTTCAAAAGGGATGTATCTCACAAAAGTGATGATGTGGCACTTAAGGCCATCAAAAAGGAAAAACCAAGGAGACCACAGATAATGTGGCACAACTTGCAAGGAGATCACAAAGGTGACATAACAGACAAGCCGTACGATGTTGATGTGGCGACCTATAATTCACATCACAATTAATGGATCTTTGGGTGCTAGTCAAATTTGGCGAGGCTTTTGCATTAGCACTAGCTTTTTGTGACAATCGCTTTCCATGGACACTTAAGACTTTGTTCTTATCAATATTAACAAAATATTGAAAGATTGCCATACTTTGGGATCAATGCATTGAGAAGCAAAACTCGGCAACTTCGTTCGTGTCTCAAGTACTTTGAGTTTTTAAGTTTAATAAATTGTTCAAGTTTAATTTATTCGTGTGCACCGTTGAGGATTTACCATCTTTTTAGTGCCAAGCCGGTTACATTTTACATCTCAAATTTACATTTTTCTAGGGTGCATTCAACCCTCCTCATATTGTTATATTGTCCACACTTTGGGTGCACATTCACCAACAAAGGTTTGCGAGTTATATAAAATTAGCTTCTCACCCAAGATTTCCATGGTCTCCCAGCAAATGATGACCTGTTTTCAACACATCTCAAAAGCTGATTAGAAACACAAAATGCTTTCAAACAAATGATTCCACCTTCAAAGAACACTGCCACTACTGAATGGCAAAGTCTATTTCATCAAGCAATGAACCACCGGAGGACACGGGCATGTCATCATGCGACAGCCACAAGAGCTAACACATAATGTGACCCTCTCAAAGACAGTTCAGTAGCTGTCCATCCAAATTTGACTGGAGCAATTTGAATGTTTCTATGGTAGCAGAGAGAGATACTCAGTCCAGAGTAGCAAGGACTCCTTCAAAGGGCTATTCAGTACAGAAGACCAGAGCATAGCACATTCCCCGGGTAGGAATTGAACCTACGTTCTTGTTGACTAAGATCAACAGCTCTGCGACTAAGCTACCGAGGACAAGAACCCACATGGACTGGCACCACCAACACAAAATCTGCATTTGCCCGATGATTACTTGTTCGTCATCCTGGTGCGCATGCAGCTTTCAACCCTGATGAATTCTACTTCAACAAGGCAGTCCAACCGCAAGCATCACTCCAGCTATCAATCACTTCAGCTTAGCATACCTTCCTTTACATGCAACTAAACTTAACAATTGCAAATAAGTATACCAATCACAGTACACAATTTTACTGCATGGCTTCTTGTGATATATAAGGTCTGGCAAATTTATATTGAAAACCACCAAATAACTGAACATCAACAAACTAAGCACTCGTACTCTGCAAGCCACCTCTAAAGTGGAAATTGCTTTGCTACAATCTGCATCTTGGGCAGGCACAGGAAAACAACTTGCCCAAAATTGTCATGATGAAAAAAAAAGAGGGCATAGAAGCTCACTTATCCTTCATTTCCAAGGCATCAGAAAAACCTGGTGCTTGCTTTACCGAGGTCTTCTTATGGTGGCTGCGATGACACAAGAGTTCGCCGTTGACAATCAATAGCAGACTTTATATGGTGGCCATTACAAAAGGGTAACTTGATTAACAATATCCTCTGAATGAACAGAGGGATTGGTATCAAAGAATAGTAAACGAGTATGTAGAGACTTCACTTCAGTAAATTCCGGACCAGCCTTGCAAAATAGTGCAATGCACCCAAGAAGTCATAAAATTCTAGAATACAATGTCTTGGAAGCTCCAGAACATTGTAGTAGTCATTGCGGAGCTAAACAGCTTCCTGACAATAAAGTACCTCTGGATTCAAGATTACATATTCTTTACGTGAAACAATAAGAGCAGTTCAATATATTGATGTATAGACAATATCCAATGATGTGCCTTCCTTGAGATAATTATGTGTCTTTGCCTCTTGATGTGAAGAGCTGAAATTCTTCAACTGCTGCAAAATCACCCGCCATACAAGGGTGAAGGCATACAGCAATAAGAGAGACATGCTTAGGGAGATCCACATACCAGTAATAGGAGCCATGTAGTGCCACTTCAGGTCCTCTGCATCCAAAACAAACACAAAACAGCAGCTGTGGCAATACCACCGCCCCAGCATGCTCTGCAAGCACCACTCCCAAAAAAACGGGCAATTACTACAATTCTGTTGTGCCGCTTGACCCGAGGTACCACACACGTTTTGACAGAATATCATAGGTTCTTGTTATACCATGAAGGTGCACAATTCAGAGCCTTTGGTTAAGTTCCAAATAATATGAATCATATGAATAATTTGATTGTGATGTATGTAAAAAGGGCACACGGTTTTGCTTAGTAAACTTACACTACTATATATTGGTACTTATCGCTGCTAGATACACAATACAGACTAGGATCAATGCAATGAGTTCATATCTTGTACCTTATAAATAGAATGATGCAGATCAATGTAATGAATTCATATCTTGTACATAAAAATTGACAGAATGACGTAAGAGGAGCTTATTAAGGGTAAAACATTCATACCTTGTACCATATAAATTGACAGAATGATGTAGATGAGGATATCAAGGTTAACAGCTTCATTGAGACATAATGTGGAACAAAATATTTCGAAAATTAGAAGAGAAATAAGAATTTTAACTGAATCTACATGTACCTATTTAGCTTGGGGAAGTTAATACCTGTGGCATGCACCCTGCCAGAAGTTAATGCACACTCCCCTACCCGAAGACTCGAATTGTCTAGTCCAAATTCTCATCTTAAGTTCATGCAGAAATGCAATAGCGAGTAACATGCGGAGCCTTTCGTGTTAGAAGCTCTCACCAGCATCCAAGTGCCAACCACCGTAGAATTTGTGGCTAATAATATTTGCAAAATACACCATGGAAGGCAAGATTACACGACTACAAGAACACTCGTAGCCAAAGCCACTACCTCAGCATTACAGTCGCTAAATGTACCACTATCCGATACATAAGGCTAGCACATCTGAAACACGCTACTGCAAGAGAAACGTAACAGTCCTTCGACTCGCATACTGCACAGTGAGATGAGAAGACCAAACTGACTGAATGCTATCTTATGAAGGCCAAAATTGGCGGCAGTCTATTGGAGATGTTGCATGGCTCTGCATAGCCTCTCTCCTAAACTACTTGAGAAGCGCTTTGTACACCTAAATTATGCCCTGCTACTGCAAGGAAAACATGGAGTGGAGTCCACTGCAAGAGCATAAAATACAACCCCTTGAAAGATTAAACCTATTCTGCTCTTTCCAGATAAAGCTCTTCTACCGGGTGTCCTCCACTCTTAAAACCTGCAGCAAACTCACCCAAAAAACTACCGAACCCCTCATGCAATAGTAGATTGGTTATGCCATTTCCCTCTTGAATAACAAGTCTTGAGTTCCAATTCTAGTCGGATAGATCTTTGAGGTCTCTTGGGATAGCTACCGACGTCATTAAAATTCTCTTCTTCTGCTCATCTCTCTCTCTCTCTCTCTCTCTCTCTCTCTCTCTCAAAATAAAGCTTAATAACCAAATCCTCCACTTTTCACACCTGCAAGCTCACATTCGTGTTCGACTTTTTACAATTCTCACCCCCAACTCAGAAAGGGGGCCTTGCACTCATCACACCCTTGGACTCATTAAATACTTGCTAGGAACCAGACTTTTTACAATTCTCACCCCCAACTCAGAAAGGGGGCCTTGCACTCATCACACCCTTGGACTCATTAAATACTTGCTAGGAACCAGCTTCGCCCTGTGCATATTCCAGTCAAATGCAAAACCAATCCCAATCTCAATCTCTTCACAGCAAAGATCATAATTCCAAGCAACTCTCTCTCTCTCTCTCTCTCTCTCTCTCTCTCTCTCTCTCTCTCTCTCTCTCATATTGCATTATTCGATGAAGACGTCACACTATCCTCTGACAAAAATCCCATGTTTCACTAAATATGGGCTGTAAATGAATAGATGCCTGCACACAACCAGCAAGTCCAACCATGTAAAAACAGAAACAAACGAGAAACCAGCAAAAGAACCCACCACTGGCACATAAATAAACAGCAGCCAGACACCAAGGAGAGGGTAGAGCCCCCCTCCCTACACAAAAAGTTTTTTTCCATTACTATGGATCCACCCCGTGAGCGCACCCATAGGGGAAGGATCGCATGTAGAACAACAGAAATTTACATCAACCAGAGAGATGCTACAAGGAAGCATGTTGAAATATGTCGGAATTTCCTCGAAAGCGACCAGCATACGTCCGCCATTCCTGCTACCAAAACAACCAAAGGAAACTTGAAAACTGCCAAAGTGAAGGCATGCGCAAGATGAATCTACCATCCCCACGTAGGAATCGCATGCAGGTAAGCCTAATTTTGAAGAAAATTATGAGTAGAAACATCCACACCGTGGAAAACTGCACAAACGCCGAACAGAAACGGACTCTCTCTCTCTCTCTCTCTCTCTCTCTCTCTCATGAAGTGTTATCTCGATGTTCGTTTGGCTTCTTTGCCGTCTCCGAGGGTCTCTTCTGCCGTTTTAACGGATTAATCGTTTCTTGCACTCTTTTCATCTAGTCTAGCATCGATGGCGAGCAGAGGCAGATCTGTGGTTAGGAAATTGGAATGGGGAAGATAGGCCGGTTACGCTAACCACGAATATTTCTATAAAGACCAGAGGCCGGACAATCCTAAGTGAAGGAGGCCTCCTCTTACGAGTGGCGAAATGCTTTCAATCTGCCGCCACTCTCTCTCTCTCTCTCTCTCTCTCTCTCTCTCTCTCGTGCACTGAGTCCTCTCACCAATTTTGCAGGGCACACGGGCCGGATCATCGTGTTGCTGCCACGTGCCGGGGGGGGGGGGGGGGGGGGGGGGGGATCCCTCCCCATTTTTTAAGAGTATAGATAATAACGGCAGAGCGAGTGCCCTTTACATGTGTCAAAATCCGTGAGATAAAGGCTAAATTTCAAAAATAAGAGAAGCTCCTATGCACACAATAAAGAGGGAGAGGGAGAGAGAGAGAGAGAGAGAGGCCGCAGAAGGTGGCTAGTCGTACTAGTCTTGTACCTACGGGGAGGACATATCCAACTATAGACCAAGACGTCCACAACCATAATCTCATGTGAGTAGCTCTATAGCTTATTCCGAAATCATCTCAATAGAAATTCCATTCAGTGCAAGTACAAGCCACGCCATTACGGATTTTTTATTTCATAGCTCATAAGACAATGCAGGGAAACAAAAGTGGCTTGCGTTCAAAAAATGTCTGTCGGTTATCTCTTTTGTTGCAAAACTACTTGGGTGTGGTCCATTGTAAGGAGATGACTAGGGTGGATGCCAACGAATAGAAGCCATGGGAGATGGCGTGCAAGGAAGGTAGTTACCATTCGACTAGCATATCAAAACGTTGTCTTTTGCAGAGCTAGTGGATGTGCAATTGGTGAGCATCTCAAAAATGCTCAAAGGGGGGGAAGTAGTTCTTAGACGACCTATCGAAACGTTCTCTGCAGCAGTCAAAGTTGACAAGCACTCATCATAGGGTCAGTTTGTTAGCAGTTTTTGCATGCTTATCAAAACACCTCTCAAAATGATGCCTATTGCAACCACTCTAGAAAATACTTCAAGAACATTGTAAAATACTTCAAAAAATGTTGTTACCTCTGCAGTGTTTTGATAAGCATGCAAAAACTACTACAAACTCACCCTATAATGAGTGCTTTCTGACTATGACCATTGCAGACAGCGTTTTAATAAGTCGTCTAAGAACTGCTTCCCCCTTTGAGCATTTGAAATACTCACTGACTACACACTAACTAGCTTTGCAGAAGACAACGTTTTGATATGCTAGTCGAATGGTGACTACCTTCACAACAACCGGACTGTTGGTGTTTTGATATGTTGCCTTTTGCTCATGCCTAGTGATGATGGAGTTTTGAGATGCAAGCCTATGAAATTGTTGGTATGTCTTGCGTCAATGAGAACAACTTTGTTTGACAACGATGAGCCTCACAATTAGCAACGCTATATTTGTTATTATTGATAGAACCATACATTTATATGATTACTTTGCCCATGCAAAGTCCACATATGGAGTGGTTCACAACTGAGTGTACTTGCATGCCAAAGGGCATGTTCACGAGTGTAGACCACATAGGGCTTAAAAACCCAACACCCGTTAGGTATATCAGCAAAGAAAGTCACTTTATTCAAAAAAAGTAAATAAAGTCAACATTTATTGAACAAGTATGTTAAATTGTGGGATTGTCGTATAAGGAGATGTTGTAAGAGGTGCTACATAATGTAGAGATCTTAAGATAAAGAAGAAAATAGACTAAACACTTAGATGGTGCATTATATATGGCATTTGGGCTTATAAAGAGAATTGAATCATCAAAGAAAATTCAAATGTTATCATTA
The DNA here is from genome assembly GCF_014529385.1 of Adiantum capillus-veneris. Classification (NCBI taxonomy): domain Eukaryota; kingdom Viridiplantae; phylum Streptophyta; class Polypodiopsida; order Polypodiales; family Pteridaceae; genus Adiantum; species Adiantum capillus-veneris. The sequence goes on from NC_140936.1 coordinate 30,061,128, forward strand.
GATGTGTATTAATAGAGTATGTCGAGAAATTATGTTCATGAAGGTTCTCTAAAGAAAGAGCCAACAGTTAAACACATAAGGAAACCATATAAGAAATTATGTTCCTGAAGGTTCTCTAAAGAAAGAGCTAGCAGTTAAACAGATAAGGAAGCCATATAAGTTGATTTGGTGTATCTTTGTTGTTCTCATTAAAGAGAATTGGTAGATTCTTTGAGGAGTTTGGCACGAGCTAGTACTAGAGAGTTAGTATCTCAGCCAACTAAATGCTATAAATTATAGGTTAGTGTGGATGTTTTATTAGGCAACAAGTAATGAAGTTATCCTAAAATGTGATATCATGTGTTAGTGTGTTATGACTTGAGTTTTGACATGAATTTACAAATATAAATGAAACTAAAACGAGGAGAGAACTTACGTGATTGCTCTTTGTAAACCATCAGACTCTAAACAAGCTAGAAGAAAAATGAAGACCATCATCAAAATCATTTGTCTAATTTCAGTCAATTGTATTGCATAAATTTGTGTAGACAGAATGAAGATAACGATGTTAGCCATTCATTACGTGTAATTACAATTAAAGTAATTATCGCAATCAATCATTTAAGTAGGACAAAAGCAAAGGATGACTCTCGCAAGTTTTAAGCTCTACAAATGCAATAATAACATTCAAAAATATCAATTTATAAAGGAGTCGTACAAAAGACATGTAAGGTAAGTTGGTATGAATTAAGAATTGCAAAAAGCACTCACAAAAACAAGCTTATTGTAGGAGTGTCTAAAGGTATGATCAAAAAGGATTCTATGGTTGTCCTTATGAAAAAGTATTAACCAGCTTTCATGATAAGGCTAATGAGGTTGTTAAAATGAGTAAACGATTCTTCAAAGTCGTGCTGTTGTTTGAAAAAATAACGTTCAAATCATGCCATAATAAAATCACACATTATAGTTAAAATGATACTATATAAGAATCAATAAGATCTTGTTAAAATTCCTGCATAGGCTATATAAGGTAGCTATCAAATTATTTCCATTTCACGATACCCGATAATGCTACATAATTTTGAAGTCTCCCTCGAGGTGTTTATATCTAAAATTTACTGCTAAAAATTATGCTAGATTCTAAAGCTTAAATGATAACACGCTCATGTCAATCGCAGACTGCAACACTTACACACCCTATTGGAAAACTCCAAAAAGAGAGAGAGGGAGAGAGAAATAGGATGAAAATTTTATACACCATAAATTAAATAGGAATTCAACAATGATTGGCTCTATAGATATGATGATCATGATCATCGAGATCAAATGTAAACACTTTCACGACAACAATTCCAAGGTCAAATTGAAAGGAAATATAATGGTTCAAGATCCATGTGCCTTGTTAGCATGGGGTGTGTCCAAAGGCAAAAAAGACTATGCTTACTTTGTGAAGGTAGAAAAAGGTTGAACAAACATTTCAAACTTTCAAAGGTAGCTTCCGCCAACATAAACCTAATCTTTTTTCAAAGCTTATGGACGAGACTGATGCATGATTGGATACTGTCCCAAAAAATCACGATTGAGCTTGATACATTTTAGCTATATGAAGTAGTAGCTCCATGGAGATCTTGCGGTTGGGGGATATCCAAGGTCACAAGAAGATGACAACTTTCGTGGCCGTGTGATCAATTGTGCAATCGTAGTGGATCTCTACACCATAATAGCTTGATGACTAAAATATACATGGGACCATTGGTATACTCTTTACTCCTGTATAGACATCAATGGGGAACTGATGGGGTGTGGGTCGAGTGTTTAGCATGCACGCTTGGTGGGTGGAATCAGCCCATGAAAGGGAGCTATAGAGAGAGGGGGATATAAGTCTTTGCTTGTTGCGGGTGGGCAATACATGCAATAGTTGTTAGGATGGGTGGGTGCAAATTGAGTGTGGTTGCAAGGCTGTGGCGCAGCCAACGAAGTGGTAAAGAGAGAGAGAGAGAGAGAGAGAGAGAGAGAGAGAGAGAGAGAGAGAGAGAGAGAGAATGTCCCATTGTTAGAGGAGAAGGGGGCATCCTAGAGATAAGTGAGCAAAAATAACATAGCTCTTGTAGGCTACTAAAAGGAGAGGGGAAGCGTGAATGGATAAGAGTCAAATTAGGTGTATGTTCTACATGTGTGTGCATCTCAGGATAAGAAGTGGCCAATGGCACTGGTATTGGGGTGTTGCTTCCCTCAACGTACCAGTGATAATAAGATGAAAATGGTTGGCATTTCTCTAAAAATAGCACGGATTAGAATCGAACCAAGCAAATAAAATAATTCTTCCAAGAAAAAAGAAAAAAAAAAGACAGTTCTGTATGGAGTCATTGGTTGGCTAGAATGGATTCACACATGCTATAACTGGTGAGAGCCACGAGTGTGGGCGGCATGGTGGTGAAGTTACCATAAAAAGACATGGGGCAAGTTGCATGGATGAGACCTGTTGAGTTGATTTGCACAATTTGTGGTTGTCATAGGGCAATGCTACACACTAAAGAGCTTGCAATACAATCTATGCCCATATGTTGAACGAGTTTGTTATAGCCATTGTTTGGAGTGTAGCCATAATACGAGTGCTGCTATTTGTTGACAACTTTTGCGAGTGCGAGTGGCATGGTTGGTGATGTGGCCATGTAATGGTGCTTACTGGCAAGCAACATTGGCTAGTGATTGGTGTTGCTTATCAGCTCTATCTTTTCCTCATCAAGTGCTTTCAAGGCGCTGTCGACTTTTCCTGTAGTAGCAGGTTAAACTGCTCATTTTTCTTTTTGGTGTAAAAAATAAATAATAATAATCCATGGCTATGGGGGGACTTCCCACGCCTGCTCTATGGCGGTGCCCTCTCAAGTGATAGGTCATTGAGTTGTTTCTTGTGACACTAAAAATTCCCACTTCTTTGGCGCGTTCTTCCAATAAACTTCAAATCCGTTCTCCTTCTTCATGTTTTTTCCATTAAGTGTTCTCGGTAGTACCTCGAGATTAGGGTAGAGCAAAGCAGAGAGTTAAAAGTGAAAGCCCCTATGTCAACATCCATGCCAAGCGAGCAAACAAGTGCTCCTGAATTAGCGACCACTAAGGGCCAACCCATAGAGAGCCACATTGCATCTAGTTCAAGGGACACCCCTAGCACCTCAATCCAAGATGGAGCGTTCTTAAACAAAAATTGGGAGTATGAACTACAAAAGGAAACTTTAACCGACCTATACATAGGTCACACCTATCACGTGGGTTGGTTTGATGTCCTACAATCCACAACGGGTGCTACTAGTGTAGAGGATCAACAACAAAGAGTTTGTGAGGTCATCCATAGGGTTATTGAGCTAGAGAGACAGAACAAGGGGATCCACATGCCTTCAACGGGTCTCATGAGATTCTTGGATACAGGGAAGGCTAAACAACCAACCTTATCGCAAATGGAGACTCCATCAGTAAGTCGGATGGATCCTCCATGTGTTGTTTTGCCAGGGGTCTCAGTGCAATCTGAGCCCATAGTGATAGCTTTATCTTTCCAAGTCTAGCTCATCTTTCCCTTGATAACACCATGGCTACCATGCCTACCCCAATGATGGGCATGCCAAGAAACACGCCATGGACCTCATTTGTTAGTAAAGCACCGCTACATGGTAGCTCAATGCCTACAACAGGACCTAAACTGAAAGTCGGGATACCACAATTTGCACAGATGGATGGAGCTAGGGAGATGCCAATAGAGGAGGAACACTTAGATCCACAACCCAACTTAGATGAGAACTCTGTTGTAGAAATACACGTTAACAAGTTGGGACAATACTTTGAGGGCGATGAATCCAATGCGACCATACCAATCACTACCAAGGGATTATCTGTGAAGATAATCCTTGATGGTGGCACTGGGTTAGCATTGTGACTAAAGATTGATGGGAAACTATGGGAAGACCTCACCTTGGGACCACAACCATAGTAGTAAAGATGGCCAATGGGTCTATTGTTAAACATATTGGGATGCTAGAAGATCTCAAGATCAAGGTCTTTGGACACAAAATAAAAAATACCTTCATTGTTATGGATTTCTCCAAGCACACTATGACATCTAAGATGATCTTAGGACTTCCTTTTATCAGGGAACCACAAATGGTGCATAACTGGTCTAAAAACCATGTCTACTTGCAGTTCCAAGATTCTGTCATTTGAGTGGATCTTGTAGCTGGTCGAGCACATCCTCTAGGAAATAGATTTATAATTGATCATAGATCTGGCACCACAGTTCACTCGGCCCCATTGCAGTATTGTTACACATGTATTATGGACACTAATGTTGGGAAAGATTCTCCTTAATGGATGTTCCTGACGGGGATGAAATTCCACCACTCGTGCCTTTAATATGATAGAAGCAATGCATATAGCTTATGTTGACCTACAAATGAAGGCTTGATTGACATTGGAACCAATAGCATCTCACAAGACTATAGCCCACACGATTCAGGGTCAGAATCATCAATTGAAATCGACTATGAGGATGAAGAATCTGAGTTAAATCTTGGTGCAAATGTGGGGACAAACCATTCAGGGCCCAGTGGTACCCTATCTATAGACGTCTAGTGGTGTTCTTAGTGAACATTTGTGCCTCTAATGATGAGGAAGAGTTACATGATTACACGGATGGCACATATGGTCTCACGGATGATGACTTTGTTTTTCTCAATGATGATGAGGATAGAGGTTTAACCTTAGGGTTACCCCCCAATCTTTACAATATCCTATTCCCTTGACTCTCTCGGGGGAGTGCAAATATTTAGGTTAGGGTTCCTTATGTTGTTTGATTGTGTTCAATAAGGGTTGGTAACTACCTTCCTTGCACGCCATCTCCCATGGCTTCTATTCGTTGGCATCCACCCTAGTCATCTCCTTACAATGGACCACACCCAAGTAGTTTTGCAACAAAAGAGATAACCGACATACATTTTTTGAACGCAAGCCACTTTTGTTTCCCTGCATTGTCTTATGAGCTATGAAATAAAAAATCCGTAATGGCGTGGCTTGTACTTGCACTGAATGGAATTTCTATTGAGATGATTTCGGAATAAGCTATAGAGCTACTCACATGAGATTATGGTTGTGGACGTCTTGGTCTATAGTTGGATATGTCCTCCCCGTAGGTACAAGACTAGTACGACCGGCCACCTTCTGCGGCCTCTCTCTCTCTCTCTCTCTCTCTCTCTCTCTCTCTTTATTGTGTGCATAGGAGCTTCTCTCATTTTTGAGTTTGGTTGCAAGGCTGCGGTGCAGCCAAAGAAGTGGTAAAGAGAGAGAGAGAGAGAGGCCTATTGGTCCTCATATTCATGTAGCTCCTATCCCTCCCATTGTTTCAACAACCTATGCTCCACAACCACAACACCCGAGCTCTTAATTCAATGGGTCCATACTGGCTAGCATTAGCATGTCACATCCGACATTTGCTATGCCTAGCACCACACATATGAACTTTGGGCCACCACATGGAACAACATCGTACCAAACTTGGAACCCAAGGGCTTCCTATGCGCCAATACCTACTCCACATGTAGTCTCTAGAGCGCTTTCACCCACGGTGCCTACTCACTGAGAATATGTGTAACACGCCTGATACAGAGACCTCTTGAACAAACATCACAACACATGGTCCCTAGGTCCCAGAATGTTGTTCAAACAACATCCTTGCCACCTCCAGTGCTAGGCCCGCAACCACCACATCCAAGAATCACTTATGTGAATCAAGTGGGTTGTGAGTCATCTATTGCTTGTTAGAAGGTTGTGAGGAAGATATAGAACCTAATATTGCCTATGGGATTGATGCACTTGAAGAAAGTCCACAATACTACATGGAGAATTATTGGGGACAAGTCAAACCTGTTTATCAAGTAGCTGCTCTTGCAGCAGGAGACCAAAATATCAATTACACTGCCAAGAGATTACCTCTTCAATGAGTGTGGAGGTCCACATCGTGTAGCCGAGTGTCCTATCAAGTGGGTTGTGAGTCATCTATTGCTTGTTAGAAGGTTGTGAGGAAGATATAGACCCTAATATTGCCTATGGGATTGATGCACTTGAAGAAAGTCCACAATACTACATGGAGAATTATTGGGGACAAGTCAAACCTGTTTATCAAGTAGCTGCTCTTGCAGCAGGAGACCAAAATATCAATTACACTGCCAAGAGATTACCTCTTCAATGAGTGTGGAGGTCCACATCGTGTAGCCGAGTGTCCTATCAAGTGGGTTGTGAGTCATCTATTGCTTGTTAGAAGGTTGTGAGGAAGATATAGACCCTAATATTGCCTATGGGATTGATGCACTTGAAGAAAGTCCACAATACTACATGGAGAATTATTGGGGACAAGTCAAACCTGTTTATCAAGTAGCTGCTCTTGCAGCAGGAGACCAAAATATCAATTACATTGCCAAGAGATTACCTCTTCAATGAGTGTGGAGGTCCATATCGTGTAGCCGAGTGTCCTATTAGGCTACAAAAGAATGCTACACTAATGCAAACCAATCAAGCCTGCACGTCTATAATGCCGATACTCATGTGTAATTAGTGTGGCATAGATCATTTGATTGCCCAATATCCGAATAATCCAAATGCGCCAAAGATAACGCCATTGAATTTGATTGAGGTTACTGAGGAGCCATCACAAAGTACACCTGTGGTACCAGTAAATGTACTCACACGATTGATGCTCCAAAAAACAAAATTATATTCTTGAAGAAAGAGACACGGAATCAATTCCCCAATCTCAAAAAAAAAAAAAAAACACGAAGGAAGAGATTGCAAAAAATAACGAAGTCAAACCTCCGTTCAAAGACCAACATAGGGACTGGTGACAACCCCGTATATATGAACGACGCTGAAGAGGATTTTGATTCAAGTGAATCCAAGGAGACTAAAACGACCATTAGAAAAGAAACAATGAAGATTGTCATGAGCCACAATGGCCAAGACCGAAGAAGAAGATGGAAACTTACCCAAGCCCCACAGAGGAGATCGAGCGAGTTAAGAAATTAATGGGTTTGGTAGAGGAGACCCAAAGGGATCTAGAGCCAACATCTAGGAAAATCCACATTATCGACACAGTGTGCCCTACGCAATAGCAACCTCACAAAGTCCATAGACCACTAGCCATACCTAGTGTCATCCAAGAGGAAAGTAACTTTAAGTCATGGGAAAGTGGGCGTACTCACTTTTTGTTGGAAAGAATGTTTACAAAGGAACTACCTGACTCTATTGAAGAAATGGAGATCCCATCTTCCACACGTCAAGGGACTGAAGCCCAAAAGGTGCCGTTAAACATTGCCAAATTGATGGATTTCATGGCTTCAGAAGTTAGAACCACCATCACGTCCAAACTATATAGAGACCTCGAGCTATTCTTAGCTCTTTGAGCTTTCCTCAATGGAGGACTGAAAGTCGGGATACCACAATTTGCACAGATGGATGGAGCTAGGGAGATGCCAATAGAGGAGGAACACTTAGATCCACAACCCAACCTAGATGAGAACTCTGTTGTAGAAATACATGTTAACAAGTTGGGACAATACTTTGAGGGCGATGAATCCAATGCGACCATACCAATCACTACCAAGGGATTATCTATGAAGATAATCCTTGATGGTGGCACTGGGTTAGCATTGTGACTAAAGATTGATGGGAAACTATGGGAAGACCTCACCTTGGGACCACAACCATAGTAGTAAAGATGGCCAATGGGTCTATTGTTAAACATATTGGGATGCTAGAGGATCTCAAGATCAAGGTCTTTGGACACAAAATAAAAAATACCTTCATTGTTATGTATTTCTCCAAGCACACTATGACATCTAAGATGATCTTAGGACGTCCTTTTATCAGGGAACCACAAATGGTGCATAACTGGTCTAAAAACCATGTCTACTTGCAGTTCCAAGATTCTGTCATTTGAGTGGATCTTGTAGCTGGTCGAGCACATCCTCTAGGAAATAGATTTATAATTGATCATAGATTTGGCACCATAGCTCACTCGGCCCCATTGCAGTATTGTTACACATGTATTATGGACACTAATGTTGGGAAAGATTCTCCTTAATGGATGTTCCTGACGGGGATGAAATTCCACCACTCGTGCCTTTAATATGATAGAAGCAATGCATATAGCTTATGTTGACCTACAAATGAAGGCTTGATTGACATTGGAACCAGTAGCATCTCACAAGACTATAGCCCACACGATTCAGGGTCAGAATCATCAATTGAAATCGACTCTGAGGATGAAGAATCTGAGTTAAATCTTGGTGCAAATGTGGGGACAAACCATTCAGGGCCCAGTGGTACCCTATCTATAGACGTCTAGTGATGTTCTTAGTGAACATTTGTGCCTCTAATGATGAGGAAGAGTTACATGATTACACGGATGGCACATATGGTCTCATGGATGATGACTTTGTTTTTCTCAATGATGATGAGGATAGAGGTTTAGCCTTAGGGCTACCCCCCAATCTTTACAATATCCTATTCCCTTGACTCTCTCGGGGGAGTGCAAATATTTAGGTTAGGGTTCCTTATGTTGTTTGATTGTGTTCAATAAGGGTTGGTGTTATGAGACTGGGCACCCTCTTGTTGTAGTGGTTAACTGCAATTGGGATAGCTGGCGTAATGGTTAATTATGTGATGTCTATTTATTTTACTAATTGAGTTGATGATGATTTTGTAGAGTGGAATGCGGGGAGTTGATGAAGAGGCGACGGCAATTACTCTTGGCCATTTTATATTTGCACAATATCTTAGAACATCATTGCAATAAGCCACTATGGCTCTGTAAATAGTTGTAGTGGGAACTCCCCTTATGGGTCATGCAAGAACTAATGAGCTTCACTCTTTTGCAAAAGCAAAGTGGTTGTAAAAAGAGGGGCCTCAGTTTTTGGCACCTTAAACTCAAAAATAATATATTAAATACCAACTCCACAAGAGAGGTGCCGTGGAGTTTGGGGCTAGATTTAGGCCTTTCTCTTGCAGATTCTCTTCTCTACTCTCTTATGCTATGGTTATTTTGATGTGTACTCTGTGTAAGCTCATCTGAAAATGCTACGGAAAATATCTTTTGCAAGGCATCATCATGAAGAATTTCCTTGCTCTTTGCTCTAATTCTGCAATTTTTTATCTTATTAGCAAAATTTACATAACAAATTTAAATTTACCTTGACTTTCTCGATGATATCTTCTTGTCTGCCAAGATCGAGCCTTCATGCTCACATAATTACTCCTCCTGAAACGAAACCTTCGCTCTGATACCACTTTTGGGAGAAGAGGGGGAGATCGACCGCTTAAACAATTCAACACAAGCTTCCAAGCATCACTATCAACCTTTCCACCTCTTCTTCCAATTTCCAAGCACACACACTCACACCTAGACTATGACACACACACACACACACACACACACACACACACACACACACACACACACAATAAACATAGAATTGACATAGACATGCTTGTAAGAGAGTGTAAAAGATGTGTAAGAGATGGAGACTAGATTAGAGAGTACACAGCAAAATAACCATAGCATAAGAGAGTAGAGAAGAGAATCTACAAGAGAAAGGCCTAAATCTAGCCCCAAACTCCACGGCACCTCTCTTGTAGAGTTGGTATTTAATATATTATTTTTGAGTTTAAGGTGCCAAAAATTGAGGCCCCTCTTTTTACAACCACTTTACTTTTGCAAATGAGTGAAGCTCATTAGTCTTGCATGACCCATAAGGGGAGTTCCCCCTACAACTATTTACAGAGCCATGGTGGCTTATTGCAATGATGTTCTAAGATACTGTGCAAATATAAAATGGCCAAGAGTAATTGTCGTCGCCTCTTCATCAACTCCCCGCATTCCACTCTACAAAATCATCATCAACTCAATTAGTAAAATAAATAGACAACACATAATTAAGCATTACGCTAGCTATCCCAATTGCAGCTAACCACTACAACAGGAGGGTGCCCAATCTCGTAACAGTTGGTGCCTCTTCCCACTGATGTGCCTCCTAGAGGTATTACTTGTGTTTCCTAGTGTGTACAGGAACGCATTGCTGTTGTTGGGATTTGGACCTTCATGGAATCTTTCTCTCGTTCACTCTTCAAATCAAGCGCGATCATCAACACAAACAGGTGTTTCTTGACCATTAGCATTGCCCCTTGTCTTTGTTTTTGCATCCATGTTTGTCTGTTTTAAATGTGATTGGTAGAACAATATTCCGCACATTTGCTTAGCTTAAACATTAGATTCTATATAATTTTTTGTCATAATCCCTTGTCTAGGTTTTGAGAATTAAGCAGTCTGACTAAGCTAGTTTGACCAAGTTTGAAGTTAGAGATCTTCTCTTAATACCATGGGGAATGACTTCTTAATAATCAATGGTTACTTTAGGTTCTTATCCGATTTAGGTAGCATTATGTGCAATGTACTTGGGCTTTCTAGTGGGCTTAGTCCCTATTGACCTTTAGCTTAAGTATTATAAAGGGAGTTTACTAATGTGATGAGCCTGGGGAGGGTAACATTGTTATATGACCCCCCAAAGTTACATAATTTTCTATCATAATCCCTTGTCTAAGTTTCAAAATTAAGCAGTCTGACTAAGCTAGTTTGACCAAGTTTGAAGTTAGAGATCTTCTCTTAATACCATGGGGAATGCCTTCTTAATAATCAATGGTTACTTTAGGTTCTTAATCCGATTTAGGCAGCATTATGTGCAATGTACTTGGGCTTTCTAGTGGGCTTTGTCCCTATTGACCTTTAGCTTAAGTATTATAAAGGGAGTTTACTAGTGTGATGAGCTTGGGGAGGGTAACATTGTTATATGACCCCCCAAAGTTACATAATTTTATGTCATAATCCCTTGTACTAGGTTTCAAAATTAAGCAGTCTGACTAAGCTACTTTGACCAAGTTTGAAGTTAGAGATCTTCTCTAAATACCATGGGGAATGCCTTCTTAATAATCAATGGTTACTTTAAGTTCTTAATTCCGATTTAGGCAACATTATGTGCAATGTATTGGGCTTTCTAGTGGGCTTAGTCCCTATTGACCTTTAGCTTAAGTATTATAAAGGGAGTTTACTAGTGTGATGAGCCTGGGGAGGGTAACATTGTTATATGACCCCCCAAAGTTACAAAATTAAAATGTTGAAAACGAACAAACAAAAAAATCAAAAGTACCACAATGTAAAATGTTAAGCTAGAAGAGAAATCCTAGCTTGACTTGGAACTTCACTCACATGTATCACCTATGGTACTAGAGCCCTAAAGGTTCCCAGTGTGAGCGCTTTTCCTTGAAAAGCAAAAAACCCAAGGCATACAAAACAAGTACAGACATCAAAATTGAATCAATGTGAAAAGACTTGGGTGGTCAAAGAAAAGGAAATAAGTCATGCGATGATTTCATGAGCAATTCCTTTTATCGTAGCTTAACTACAAGGTCTTCTAGGTATAGCCTCTAGTCAGTCCCCGGACATGAAATACTTGGCTCTTGCGATTAAACAACTTAATTGACCAAATTGAGAAGCTTGCCCATGGAATTAATAGTTGACCTCTAGTGTCTTTCGATCGTTAAATTAGCATCCCAGACTTGTTTAGTTTTTGACCTTTACAACTGTTTATGCGTTTAATTATATTACAGTTTAATGTTTTACTGCTAACAAATTGTTTAATATTCTGTTACCAATCAATTTGTGTGCCTACAATTGCATATGCTGAATGCAATTACTGTGCCAATTTTGGTTGGTTTTACAGTGATGCTGAAGGCTAAGGACATTCAATCTTGAATGCTCTTCCACCTCAATGAATGGGCTTCATCTCAATAGCTTTCGAGGACGGAATCTACATCAGGAAGGGGGGCATGTTAATCGACAAGTCATACAGCAAAGTCCACACCGAGCGAATAGGAGGCTTGGTGACTGCCCAATGCTCCCTATCGCTTGGTGGTGTTGACCTTGGTGTTAAAGTCATTACATGCGATAGTGGAGTCAACACCAAGCAAATAGGAGGCTTGGTGACTGCCCAACGCTCCCCATCGCTTGGTGCTGACCTTGGCAAATGGACGTGGGCCCAGTAAACATCCACGGATATCACATTGTTTTGAGTTAGGGATCGGGCTTGTCAGTTCTATAGGTGCTTGGGTGATCTCTGATGAGAGACGCACCACATATCTCATTTGATACTATTTTTACTTTGACCATCCATTGTGGACACCCATGTGTGAATGGGTTAAACTCTTATAAAAGGTCTATTTTGACCTAAAATCCTTATTCTCTGAGGTGTAAGCTAAGAAGTTCTCTTGGTCCATCTCTGTCTCCTTCTTCTTCATGTGCTCATAGGTGTGTGTGTGTGTGTGTGTGTGTGCACGCGTTTGAGAGAGAGAGAGAGAGAGAGAGAGAGAGAGAGAGAGAGAGAGCATTGCGGTGGCATCGGCGCCGGTGAGGCGGTTGAACGCGGCATCAGTGGTGGCTCCTTCCTTTTTGCAGCACAGAATCCTTCACGATGGAAGCATTGAGTGGTAAGTGACACATCATTGTTCTTTGAGCTTGCTAGGACTCTCTAGCTGTGTGTTTGTAGCCTTTCAAGGCTCACACATAGTGCACAGGCAAGTTCTCAACCTTCAACACATACGGCAATGTGTACAGGGGGCAAAAACAAAAGAGAAGAAAAATACTATCCAAAGGCAAGAACACTAAGGTTTAGCTTGTATCATGCTCGTCTCCCTAATCATCAAAATATAACACATGTTGTAGCATGATTCATCTTTCATGTTAAATCTTCATCTCATGGCTGTCAAAACCCCAAAGAGCATCGTCTACGCTCTGATACCACTGCAACTGACGGGTGCACAAAGTGCCTTTTAGAGTTCTATGTATACCACGAGAGAGAAGAAAGGAGAGGAGGGAAGAAGGACATAGAGTGGGCATTTTCCTCTTACACGTAGTTACTTATTGATTTTTTGAATGCTCAAAATGATTACAAATTGCCCGCCTAGACATAAAGTGACCATAGCTCATAAAGAACACTTTAATAGTGAAATATTCATAAACTTTCCATTGTCACGGGAACCGAATAATAGAGATAGACAGCAAAACAGAGGAAGAAATCTTTGTATTGATAGTGTTTGATACAACAGAGGAGCAAAATATATATGGGCGCACTCCGTTGTACGGAGCTCGAACCTCCCGACCACCCCCGAGCTTCAATTCGCTTGCATGAAGCGTCTCACTCGCACTCGCACTCTCACTCGCACTCGCACTCGCAGAAGAGAGATTGGTGAATGATCCCCAAACGCACCACCCGTCGTGCTTTTATCCTTCTTTTCCTCGAAAAGCCTGCACGATTTTCGTACCAAGTATACCTGCGAGAATAATATAAGAACGTGATCGCTAAGAGATCCGTAAAGGTTAGATTTCTATCATGACACTTTGCACAGATCCTGTTTCACACATTGATTTCTGCATCGCCTACAAAATAGCCAAAAGAACATACTCGTGCAACCAATTCAACATGATAATCAAAGTAAAAAAACATAATTATATACCTTCATAATCTCAATTGTCATACTCTATCATGAAGAAACAATCCACTTCTTGGTTGATAGCAGGGAGAACTGTATGATGTTGTATGTCTGTCTGTCCCTGTGTACACTACACTGCTGCTGCCTTCTGTTTGTTTTCATCATAACTTTTACAAACGAACTCAGAACAAAGCAATCCAGGTACTCAAAACGATGGGAATAGGTCTGGTCTACAAGGTAGCGCGGACAGAATTGCAAAACACGTCTTTGTTTGGCTAAAAATGCAACTTTTAGGTCGCGACTCATAAAACCTCTATTTTTGGGTCTCCACTACTTTTACAACTTATTTTAAGCCTACCCATGCATTTTAAGCTAAAACACATAAATATAAAACATTGATATTAATAAAAATCTCAATTTTACTGTTCATAGACAGACTATCTGTTATTCATTAATCTTTATCAAATCCGTCTTTAGTGTATTATTTAAAAAAAAAGAATATATGTTCTCTCTTAATATCTCAACTCATTCGTATAAGCTGTATTTAATAGACTATTCAACAATCTTTCAAATCGTGCTAACGAAAGATATGTCCTGCTACATTCTTTTTGACTTTAAGAACTTCAAAGACTAGTCCTATTACATTCTCCCCTTATCAAAATTAACTCTGTCCTCAGAGTTGGTCTAAAGAGAGGAAAATTCTCTTTGCAAAACACTAAGATCAACCCATGATGCATCCTCTACTGGATAGTTCTGCCACTTAACCAAAACTTCCACAATGTCTCTATTTCTCAGATGTTTAAAACGCCTATCTAGTACTAAGTCTGGTTCTACAGTCAATGGTCCGTCATCTTTCAACTTAGAGTTGTCCTCTAAAACATGATGCACATTAGGAACATACTTTTTCAATAAACTCACATAGAATACATGATGCACTTTAACATGAGAAGGCAATTCCAATTTGTAAGCTAATGAACCAATGCGCTTCAAAATTTTAAATGGACCAACAAATCGTGGAGACAATCTTCTATCATTTTCAAGAATCAAATGAGACTTCTCAGGAATAACCTTTAAAAAGCCATATCACCAGTTTCATACTCCACAACACGATGTTTCTTGTCATAATACAGTTTATGTCTCTTTTGAGATTCTCTAATATTCCCCCTGATTTTGGCCAACTCGTTATCCATTTTCTCAAGCATCTCACGTGATAGTTCTACCTTATTCCTCGAGCTAAGAAAATTTATAGGTGTGGGACAGTTATAGTCATACATTGCTTCAAACGGAGTCATCCTAATAGATGAATGATATGAACTGATGTATGCAAATTCAACCAAAGGCAAATATTCATTCCAATTAGATTGGTTTTCATTGACATACATTCGTAACATATCTTCTAAAATACGATTCACTCTCTCCGTTTCCGCATCGGTTTGAGGATGGAAAGCATTAGACATGCGTAACTGGGTACCTATAGAGTCAAAAGTCACTCTCCAGAAATGAGAAGTGAACTTAGAATCTCTGTCAGACACTATGCTCTTGGGCATGCCATACAAACGAAATATCTCTTTCATAAACAAGTATGCAATGGTCAATGCAGTATCAGTTATTTTTACAGGAAAGAAGTGAGCTTGTGTTGTGAGTCTATCTACCACCAGAAAGATCGAATCATACCCTCCACGAGTAGTAGGAAGTCTAATGATAAAGTCCATGGATATACACTCCCACTTCTGTAAAGGAATGTCTAAGGGTTGAAGGTCACCAGGCATCCTCTTATGCTCAATCTTAACTTGTTGACATTGAAAGCACTCACACACATAATTCTTAACATCCAATTTCATACGCGGCCAAAAGAATAAGGTTTTAATCTCTTTCTCTTTATCCCCAGATTCTTGTTTAATCTCATTAGCAAACACAAGCAACGTCTCACACCCTTATCTAAGTCACCTTATCAATTCCATGGCCAAAACTAGATTTAGAATCTCTTTGTTTCCACGAAGAGTGTGACTTATCATCATCAAATGATTAAAGATATATTTTTCTTTCTTAACAATCAATCAAAACATGATTTTCAATCATCTAATTGATACCAATGATAATATCATGCATATCAATGTTTATGATATAGAAATCATCTTTATGCTTCCGACTCTTCAAAGACAAAAAAAACAAATTTTCTACTAACTCTTTCGTGAAACTATTATTACCATTGGTTAAGTCCACAATTCTGTTGACTTCTCGATTTAATTTTAAGTTTAATTTCTCAATCAATTTAGACAATAAGAAGCAATGAATACTATCTTTCCATTCTTTTGCATATTCCATAATTCATTATGCGTTTACCACATGTCGATTGCAATAAATAAATATTTATCAATTTCCATTATAGAGCCTCAGGGGGAGGGAGAGAGAGAGAGAGAGAGAGAGAGAGAGAGAGAGAGAGAGAGAGAGAGAGATTTTATTATCATCCTCGGAGGTCAAATATGACTTATGGGACCAAAGCTACATGTGATGTAGTATGTGTATGGCTGATGAGTGACTCTCGATGCTCCAAAATTGTAATGATGATAGTCGCAATGGAGAGCCCACACTGTGGCTAGGAGAGGAAAGTGTGTGGGTCTAAGTCATGGCTGAAAATGTGAGAGAAGCAAGTTTGGATGTGACCAAAAGGTGAGCATTCTAGTAGTGTGTGGTACTCAAACTCTTGAACTTGCAGTGAGCATAATGTGCACAGTCAATTTGACTCTTCTCCATTTCCCCAACTCCCTGTCTCGCATCGAAGGAAATGGAAGCCAAAATGGATGCGATAGTGCTTATCGCCGACAAGGGGATCGGCTCAAGCATGTAAGTGTGAGTACGGTTTCCTCTTTTAGCAAAGAACATGGTTTTGTAGTTGGGGGCAATATGGGTGGTGTAACGTATGAAGCGTGACCCACCGGATTTCTCCCAAGCCGTAATACAGCGTTGTAGAAAAGCTTCATTCACTTGGGAGTCAATTGAAGCACCATGTAGCAAGTGTAATGCATCCCATCTCCCAAACCACTTCTTTATGTCTTGAATCCATCCCATGCTCAAGATCTTGCTTTTATGCGTCTTTTAAACTTTTTTGCTTGCTTTCCATGCAATTGTATAGGAAGTTGATGTGAGGGGTTTTGACGCATCTTTATCACGTACTCCACAACCCTTTCCATGCCCATAACCTCAATTGGAAGAGATCTTGACTCAAAAAGTAGGAGCATATATGGTGTTTGTGTCTTAACTTGGAGAAAGTTTGTAAGAAAACACTTTTGGAAATTATCAAACTCTTTCCAAGTAGACTTTGAGATGCTCCCAGCCCACACTTCAACTCCATAAAGAAGAACCGGTGTCACCAATACATCAAGAAGATACTTCTTGAGAACCCAAAACTTGATGTTTCCCTCATTACACACGTTCTCAAATGCACATTATTCTCTCTTTCCGACTTCCAAATGACGCATAGCACATTCATGCCACTTGTGATTGCACGGAACCTCAAGGTCAAGGTACTCAAAGCTCTTAACAACTTCAAGTGTCTCATTGTTGTACACAATGCATGGCTTCTCCTTATGGTTGGTCTTAACAAGCATAACCTTTGTTTTGGATTTATTCGCAATCCGCCCACTATGCAAGAAAAAGTTCTCAAGGACAACCATAAGCTTTTGTGCATCTTCTAAAGTGTGTGCTAGAAGCACTACATCATCCGCATACAATAAAAGCATGATTATCGCAATGCAAATAGTGACCTCTTCAATGCCTTCGTCTTGCATAAAGTCAAGTACCATTTGTTCCAATTGATCAATGCATAGACCAAAGAGAGTTGGTGACAACATACATTCTTGTTTAACCCCAATAGTGCTTACAATTTTTTTTGAAATTTCTCTTCCCATGGGCAATTGACAAATCACCTTCTCATAGATTTGAGTAACCGAAATCATAAACTCACTTGGCACTTGGAGTTCTTCCATCCTTCTCCACAAATTGTTACGTGGCTTTCTTGAAGTCCACAATACAACAATACAATTGCTTGCCTTTCAATCGGCTTTCCTCCATGAGAACACAAAGAGTGACTAGATGATCAATGGTGCTATGGCATCGATGAAAACCCGCTTGTCATTCTCTTCAGCCCAATCACTCAATTTCATCTCCATTATGCACCCAAACAACTTTTCCATAAGAGAATCAATCATTATAGTCTTGTAGTTGTTTACATTCTTTACATCCCCTCCTTTATGCAAAGGCTTAACCCAATTAGTACTCCAATCATAAGGCCCAATTAGTGCTCCAATCATAAGGCATACCATGTTGAAGTGCAAGGTTGAACATATCACACATCCACTCATGGGTAAAATCTCCCGTCCATTTGATCATCTCCGGCTTGATACCTTGAAGATCTCCCGATTTGCGAGTGGCCAACACACACACACACACACACATAGAGAGAGAGAGAGAGAGAGAGAGAGAGAGAGAGAGAGAGAGAGAGAGAGAGAGAGAGCTACAACTTAATTCCATTGTAAGGAGGTTTAGGGGAGTCAAGCCGAGAATGGAAGTTGAACTATTATAGTGGCAAGCTTATGGGCATGGGCATAGTGGGCATTGGGTTGTCATTCTAGAACTCTCACATGGTTTGCATTCCGCATTAGATAGCATTTGAACCTCAAAGCATCAGCCTCCACTGTGCACGTCTGTTGCATGTGTCAATCAAGGGACTTGCCGATACACTGTGTACGAGCCACAAATGGCTCCAAGCACACAACTAAACTAGTCTAGCATACTCAAGAGAGCAAGGGTGTGTCACTCACCACCCTATGCTCGCCTTCGTGGAGGATTCCTCGCCGCAAAGAAGAAGGAGCCGCTGCTGCGCCACGCTCAACCACTTGGTCGCCGCCGTGCCGTCGTCGCAATGCTCGATCACTCTCTCTCTCTCTCTCTCTCTCTCTCTCTCTCTCTCTCTCTCTCTCTCTCTCTCTCTTTCACGCATACACACGCACACAAGGAGATGAAGAAGAAGAAGATGGAGATGGAGCCAGAGCACTCTCCAATTGCACAAATGAGAGAATGAGTGATTTTTAGGTTTAGGTGACTTTTATATGAGCTTGCCCCATTCACACTTGGGTGCCCATACTTAGCCAACTAACCCTTGATTTGTCAGGACAAGGGCAGGGCCGGGGCAGGGCCGGGCTAAGGCGGTGTGGAACGGGGAGTCCAACTAGGGCAAAGGGCCAGGGGCTTGCCTATATAATGGGTGGTTGGGTGGTGGACTCTCAGGCTCTAGCTTCCCTTCTTACACTAGTATCAGAGCTTGTGTCTATTTTGGGAAAGGGGAAGAGTGTGGTGCTTTCTAGCCACTCAAGGCTTGCATGTCGGGTCTAACATAGTGGGGATCACCCCTTGCTAAGGAGGTCGACAAAGACGTAGCTCGTGGGCACGCGAGCTTGGCAAGGGAGGGCCGCCGGGTGCAAGAGCACCAAAACGCCGGCGCGCGGGCTCGTTAGCGTCGCAAGGTCCTGTTTGGAGTTTTACGACACAGGGCCGAAGCCCCTCCGGCTTCACATCGTCCGCCGCAAGCGTTGCAACTCTCTGCGCGCTGCCCGCTCAAGACCATAGCCTACTGTGCGTGTCCCACTTAAGGGCGTCCAAACCCCTTAGGGGTAGTGGCCATACACCAGCATAAGGGGTGGTGCCCACAGTGGGTACCCCCCCCCCCCCCCCCCCCACTCCACTACGTGTAAGGACGGCAAGGCCGAAAAGGATGGCATCGACTAATCCAACACACATTCCGACAAAAATTTTCTGCGTATTACGCAGAAACTCAAAGATTTCAAGACAACCAATTGGGCGAAGTCGCAAAACAAGTTTTTGATGAAATCAATTATCGCTTTCAAGCCTAATTGATTTGGCTATCAGGAAATAGTGGAATTCCATATACTGCGGACTATTCGAATCACTTTCCACCAGACTACTCTCGATTTTGATGGAGTTAGCAAGGCTCATTACACTTTGTGAGAGCTCTCAATATCAGGTATTTTTTCTGAGTACTTCTTTCACCGCACTGTGTAGCCATGGATTCAGATATCAATATGACATTCGATTTTGAGCAAAGTACTCCTGATCCTACCAATGATGGCCCGTGGCCGGATCCTCTCAAGGAGAGTACCCGCGACGCTACGACAGGAGAAGATACTTACAGATTGCTCAATATTCAAGAATTTCGTGCACTTCAGACGCGCATGACAATCATGGATGAAAATTTTAAAGCTTTAAATGAATATGTTACTAAACTATCCACAGTAGTAATTCAATTAATGCATCAGCAGTTTAAGAGTCCTACTGACACCCACATGCATGAGCACGTTGCCACACAAGGGTAGGGCATCTCTAATCTAGGGCAAGGCCCAAATGCTGATATGTTGCATACTCTCACTGCCAAAGAGGTGGATGAATTGTTAAAGAACACTAAACCACCAATTTTTAAGGGAGAAGACCGAGATCGCAATAAGGATGCAGTGAATATCTTTCTCAGTAAGTGGGATGGAATTCACGCCTTACGGCGCACTCCGGATGCAGTCAGAGCTCTGCAAACGAGCTTAACTCTAGAAGGCAAGGCCTACAAATGGTGGATGTCTCTCAAGGAGAAGAACATCATACCATAGAGTGGGATGGAATTCACGCCTTACGGCGCACTCCGGATGCAGTTAGAGCTCTGCAAACGAGCTTAACTCTAGAAGGCAAGGCCTACAAATGGTGGATGTCTCTCAAGGAGAAGAACATCATACCATAGAGTTGGGCAGCTTTTGAAGCAATATTTAGCAAGGAATTTTTGCCTACAAACGAGGCCGATCGGAATTGGACGGCTTGGACACATGTTCCATGCACCAATACCCATCACTCCTTGAATATATCTCTCACTATCGGGACGTTATCCTCAAGTTGGAAGGCTTAGATACCTTTCAACAAGTACGAGGGTTCATACGAGGTCTGACACCCGAGCTTAAGAAGTATGTCAAGACCCAAGACCCTAAACCACTTGAGGAAGCCATAGTCAAAGCACATATTCATGATGATCCTGATGAGAAGAAAACACATAATAGTCACGTGCCTGTTATTATACATGGTAATACAGGCACTCAGTATGGGCACAATACACGAAAATTTCTAGTTGCTAATTCAGATGCATCTAAAAAACCCAAGGGGTCCTCTCTCTCCTGACGATTTTGATAAAGCCAAGAAGAAAAAATTATGTTTTCAATGTTTAGGAAGAGGTCATGGCAAAAAGGATTGTCCCAAGGGGAAATCTGCTGCACAGGGAAAGGAGAATGCAGTGCACACGGTGCAACTGCTGCCTTTTGAGTCTTCCTCAAGATTCTCTACAGTGGAAGTAACACACACTGTGGTGCATGAATGTTGTCTCACAGCTTCCATGTGGAAATCAACCTTTGGACCACATGAGTTAGTACGTATGCACGAATATTTGCAAGGGCACAAGGTGCGCATCTTGGTAGATGACGGTGCTACTCACAATTTCATCAATTACGGATTGGTGAAAAACCTCAAACTGTCTCAAACTCCGAGTATCCACCGCTCCAAGGTAGCAATGATGAATAGACATGATACTGAAATATGGGATACTCAATGCCGAGCTGTTCCATTGGAAATACAAGGGTACTCTACATGTTTGGATTTTCAGGTTATGAACATGGAAAGGGCTGATGTGGTTCTCTAGTAGAGAGTGGTTGCATAGCCTAGGACCATCACTGAAGCGTAGCTATGAGCACAACAGCTTGATGTTTGAATCCCATGGCACATATGTGTTGTTGTTAGGAGAAAAATATATACCTTCATCACCATTGATTTGTACCACTGAGCTTATGCAGCTCGTTTCTGATAATGAAATAGATCAGGTTTTCTTGTGTTATTGTTGGACGGATACGCCATGACGGACGTTAGCATAGTGAGAACTCACCTAACATATAATGTCAACTGAGGACGAAGCTCGACCCGCAGGCGCGTGGAAGCAAGCAAAGGGTGTCAACCTCTACTCGACCGACTAATGACTACTTCCTACAGAGATATCAACTCTACATGCCATCAGTTCTGTGAATGTGAGAGTCTCCTATGATGCTACCGCAAGCCAAAAGCCCATTAGACGTTCTCGAAATGTTACGAAACTTGAGGGATATCCTATTAACACCAATAGGCCACTCTCCCTCAGGTTCGTGACCAAAAAAACCTACTCAATACCCTCCGTGCAGAAACGCGTAGGATGTCTGGCCGGTTTTTGCAGGTCGACGTTTCCGAAAACTAAAGTGCCTGATGTGTAGCTCTACTCGCTCTGATCGCGTGGATATGTTGAAATGCAAAAACGGACAACAGTTACTCACTGAAACTCCAAAAGTAGCTCGCGGGTGAATCTGCCAAAACACAGACGAACGGGCATGATGTAAGCATCAACGCGTAGCTCTCCTCGTGGGCAACACACTGATGCTCTCCATTTGCGATTCCGACCACCGTAGCTCCTGTAGCACACACACACACACTCTCACTCTCTCGCAGTCTCCCAACGACACAGAAGATCAGATTTATTAGAAGTCTCTTTACAATGCTTTAGGTTTTGGCTTATATACTAAGCCTTAGAAAACCTAATGTCCGACCAAAATGACCTGATTTGTCCCTAGGCTTCTATAGAGCTTAATTACAACACCGTGAGCTGGCTTTGCTCATCCAACAAGCATCTGTGGCCAAAATACAATTGCCGACTTAAAATATGAAGTTCCCGTAAACATTACAAAAGTGGCTGTAATGGCTCAAAATAATAATAACGGGATATTCGATGATGTCCACGAGCTTGTATCTTCACATTACAGCATCCATCTTCGTCTTCATCACTTCATCAGCATCTTTAGTTGGAATCTTTAGAGTATATTTAGAGAATCTTTGAGGAATCTTTATGGAATCTTGGTGGAAGTGTTGTTGAAAGGTTGACCTTTTAACACTCTCCCTCTCCGAAGTCTTGTCGTCCCCGACAAGACCCTATGTCTGCAGTGGCCTTGACGAGTGCTTCATGTTTTGGTGTTGGTTGAAGCTTTTGTTGTTGTAGTTGCTTCTACCTGATGCTTTGTATGTTGTAGAGGTACCTTTTTCTTATACATGTAGTGTAGTTGAAGCCATAGCTCTCCCCCTCCGATTGGTTGTTGTAGCGTGAATAGGTTGAGTGAGGTTTGTTGTTGCAGCAAGTATTTATCTTGGCAGCTCTGTATTGTTTGTTCTTTGGGTGTCATCCTGCATGTGTACCTGTAATCTTGAAGCCTTTTTGAATTGTTTCTGGGTCGCTCCCCTTGGATCCTATAGATGATGGGCATGTAGTTGTTTAGGGATGTCGTTGGTCTGCTTTTCTGTGTTTTTATAAGAAAAATAAAATAGTAAAAATAAAATGTGGCGTATATTACAAAATGAAGGTCTTGGATACCTGGATAGGACTAGAGGGAAAAACCCAGTGGGAAAAAAATGCCTTTAGTCACCATTAAATGTGAGGCTATATGTACTTATGTTTGATGTAATTGTTGAATTAAAGTACTTATGGCCGTATGGCTACTATTACTGGATATACAGTGGATAAGTGTTAGTAGCTTGAAGTCAGAGTCATTGTTGTTGAGAAAATGCTTATGAAACCTGTTACCACTTCGTCGTCGTCATTTTGTTGTGTAAGTGCATGGGTGGAACAC
This sequence comes from Adiantum capillus-veneris, assembly GCF_014529385.1. NCBI lineage: Eukaryota > Viridiplantae > Streptophyta > Polypodiopsida > Polypodiales > Pteridaceae > Adiantum > Adiantum capillus-veneris. The sequence goes on from NC_140936.1 coordinate 30,084,419, forward strand.
AAATCGTGTCAAATGCAAATTATATATGCATTTGACACGATTATATAAGGGACATTATATATGCTTGCACAGATAGGTGCATGGGAAACAATATGCGGTGCGAGAGGAGTTTGAATGGGTGCTTCCTGGAGTGAACGTAGCTAGAGAAGCAAAAAGATATTTGACTTCAAGAGCTACCGTTACTCACAAGAAGGGTTTTTGTCGACGAGGTTTTTTCCACTCTCTCATTGTGTTCATGTGCGTGAGTGTTTTCTGGACTACTCTGCCACTCCACCATATAAATAGTAGACTTTGACTCTTATGCTCACCTCTTCCAGCATGAGTGACATGACTTTATGTATGCTCAACTCTCCAGCTTGAGCTTTAATCTAAATATCTAGACGCATAGACCACAAAGAATATTAAGACATGAAGCTTGGGTCTAATGCTTGCTCATTTAGTGGCTCAGCTGCCCGACTCTGGACTCTTATGCCATTATTTTTATGGCGACTTGAATTACTCTCGGGAGCTTTCGACCAAGAATAGGTTTTGAAATTCAAAACTCCCATCCTCGAAGAGAGGATTTGTAAAGGACCATACTGGCAATATTGGTTTCTTTTGCCATACCTAGGTGACCTTGGTTGTCAAACTTTCTTTTTGTTGTTGTTGGTCCCTTGGTTGAGAAGATTGGCTCGCTCCATTCCCCATAACACTTTGTCTATCATGTCTTGACATTTCTTGAGAGCTAGAGATGACTTCAATCTTCTTCGTTATTTGTTGTTCTTTGGGTACCCATTTGTATCTGCATCGTGTGATTAGCGTGTCTTTGCAGATATCCTTTTCCTTGACTGTGACATTGTCCTTGATTTTGCCTTCCGTGAAATTGAGATTATTTTCAAGCTGAAGTCGTTTTCTTGAAGAATGTTTACCTGGCATCTTTGGTAGCCAGATTCTCCGATTTCCTTGATAGTAACCTTGTGCTTGAAGAATTGTAGATGGCACTTCCCATGATGTTTTTGATGCCGTATTGAGATGTACAAGAGTTCCATTTTTGGGATTATTTATCGATGAAGTCCTATGTTGGTATGAAGGCCAGTTGGATTTGAAATGTCCTGCATCCCTTTGGCGAGCCTTGTTGGTTGGTCTCCTTTGGCGATATAAATATGAGCTTTGTTGCTTTTGGGGACGCTTTTTGAAACCTTTATCCACCACATAAGCCGAGGTCTGTGGTTTTGGTAACCAAAGTTTCTTTTGACCCTCATAATAGCCTTGCTCTACTAAGCTGTAGTGGGAGGCTATCCATCACATGTGTTTACCTTTCGTCAATCGGCTAGGCTCATTTACCCATATTGGGTCCTTGACCTTGATTTCTTCATCTTTGATTTAGACCTTTGAAGATTTTTGTCGACGATGATCTCACAGTGTAGGGTATTTTGGTTGAAAGATTTTCTTTGGATTCTGTCTTTCATGTGGAAGCATGTGGTCAGTTGATGTCGAAGCTCTGTCTTGAACTTTTCGGGGTTGGATTGAAGACTCTGATTGAATGGGTTTCTTGTGTTGGTAGGACATTTGTGGGCTCATTTTGGCTTTGCCTTTGTTGGAAGCCGATAATCTTGGAGCAGTAGTAGGTTGGATTTCTTGAGAGCTAGTCATGATGACCATTGTTGAAAATCCAGGTTCTTCTGCCAATGTTTTTGCCCAGTGCTTGGACAAAATCAAATGTGTACTCATTTTCGATGAATCCACCACTAGGAATTTGTCTTTGATTACCTTTGACCGTAGTTTAAGGGAAGCTTCTGAAATCCCTAAACTTGTGATGGCTATTCCATGTGACATAGGAACCTGTACCTGAATTTCATACAGTTCTGGCTTATCTAGAAGTAACCATAGCCCATTAGACATGGCATTAGTCGTGGCAGTGCAATCTATCTCTGCTGTAAAGTTGAATTTCAGTTTCTCATACACATCCAACGAGAATTTAATCTTCTTGTTGGCTGCCAAGTAACTGATGTTCTCTTTGCTTTTGGTACTTATCTTGGATTTTTGTGCCTTGGAATCTTTGTCATCCTCTTGTATGTTGAACTTCTTTGTCATTTGACTGGTTGTAGCATGTCCCAAGTGCTTACTATCTTCTGTTGTAGCTGCTTGTTGGTGTTCACTGCTAGTTTTTGACTGTGACACCTTGATTCTTGATTTTAGAAGCTCTCTGTCACTATTTACTTCTTCTAGCACTTGAAGGTCATTCAATGGTGACTTTTCTTCTTGGAAATGTCTTGAAGCTTGTGTAGCAGGATGTTGAGGTTTACTCTCTTCTTCTAATGCAATGGTCGCCGTGGCCTTTGGTTTCCATTGTTCCATGGGTTTTTGTAGAGTCTCTTCTTGAAAATATTCATTCATATCGTATATTGCTTGTCCTTGGTAGTCAATCTTGGACTCAGTCATTTCCTGTTCTTCTGTGCATTGTATGTCTTCAGTTACATCTTCTTTTAGCTTCTCATACTCTTTGATTTTTTCAATCACCAATGAAGAGTCCACAATAGAAAATTTATTTGGTAGACTTTCAGCTTCATCCATTGACTCTATTTGCATGTCTTCCACTTGTGATGTGGCACTAAGATTTTTTGTTACCTCTGCCACCTCTTCTTGCGTTGGCTCACTATCGTCAGAATCTTGGCTTCTTTTGCTCTCGAACCTTGAACTACGAGCTTCATCTTCATCACCTTGTGGATGCTCTGACTTGTCCTCACTGAGGTTCCTTAAACGATCTTGAATCAACTGATTTAATTGATCTTTTTTGAAAGCGTGATTCTCTATGATAATGTCGTTGACACCCTTGACTTCAAGAAACTGTGTCTTGAGCCTATCTTTTGTGCTCTGCGACAAAATCTGCTTCTTTTCCGGAGATCTTGTTGGGGATTCTTTCTTCCGTTCCCTTGTTGTCACTGTCTGAACTTTGCTTTTGGCTTGTTGCTTCTTCTTTTCCATGTAGAGCTTTACTGGGCAGTCCTTCACTAAATGACCAATGGAACATTGGTCGCAATATGTTGTTATCTCAACATGTGCACCCTTTGGACGAGGCAGCTTCCCATAATACTGCTGATAATGGTTTCCTGTGGTATCTAGATACAGATATGACCTCTTCTTTGCATGCATGAACCTGTAGATTACGACTGACTTAGGTGTATCCACTGGCTTTGTCTCTTTATCCTTCATTGTCTTGTCCTTGAGAAGATGAAAATAGCTTCCATTATTGCTTGCATACAAGATCAAATCACTATCCATGCTTTCTAGCAGTTGTGATGCTAATTCTTCCATCAGTATATGGTCTTTGACGTGGGGCTTCTGCATAGCCTTAGGGCTATGTTTCCGAGTTGATTTTTGGCGAGTTCTGCACCGAGAGTGAAGGTCGAACCGAATTTTTGTTTTCAGTTTCCCTTGATGGTGCTTTTGGACGGGGTCCAAGTATGTGACTTACAGGTTGCCCACAATTGCTAAACTCATCCATATTTTTCACATCGGCTATTTTTAGTGCCTATCGTATTTGTCGACCACAATGACATCTTGACTTGACCTTCTACATTGGGCATTGTGAATTTCCAGTGGTCTCTCCTCCGGCTCGGCATCTTCCAATGCTTCTTGAAATTCCACTTGGACTCCTGAAAAGGACACTGCTTCTTGTAAAGCTGGACTTCTTAATCCCACTCTTGAAGATATAGGGTCTCTTTGTTGAGTTTGAACTCCCCCCATCCGAGAGTGTTCCATATCTGATGTTGGCATCTGTTTAATGCCTGATGATATGACTTCTTGTGCTTTGTTAAGTAGCTCTTGAGACCAAGCTAGTTCTTTTTGAAGTTGGGCTATCTTCATAGCTGGTACCTCTTGTTCTGGTGCAGTGCACAAGACTTGTGTTGTGTCTTTCCATGTTGTGCCACCCATTTGTGCAGTGACAGCTGTAGTTGTTAACTCTTCCAAGTGCGTAGTTAGAGGTAAACCCATGACGAGATGGTATACATTACCACCTTTAGACATGTAGTCTTCTCCTCTCGAGCCAAACGCTTCTGCTGTAAAGTAATGATTGTTTTCTATAGGAACTTCGTCACTTGAGACAGCCCTGTAGTATCGACCGTCTTCGTCTCCATAGAGGGTACCAATTTTCCATTTTCCATCTTGTGCTTTGTACAGAAAAATACTTGGAGGATATGCGTAGAGTTCTGTAAGTTGATCCTTGTACAACATTTCTATCTCATTGTCGATGTATTTTCTGTGCCTCATGTAAATTGATCCCAGACAGTCCTCCATGAAATCTCGATGTGGGTGTAGTACATTCTTTGCTGTTTCAACTTCCACATATTGAGATGTCCAAGTTTCCTTTGTATCTTTCTTTGTCTTGATGTACAAATTACGATTGTCATCCTCATAGCATGGCAGTCCTTTGTAGTATCCAATCAGATAGATCCGAATTTTCTCTCTTGTAATTTTTGTGGATGTACTTGAAGCTTCTTCCTGACTGGTCTAATTCCTTTGAGACACCATTGCTTTCGTCTTGACTCCCTTGTTGTACCTGTTCAGTGATAGCTCTAATTGCTTGCCTTAATGCTAATAAAAATTATTAGCACCCTTGTGTCGGTCTTTTTCGCTTGAGGTTCTTCAGCTGTTGTGGATGTCTTAATCTCTGAGTTTTCTGAATTGGGCTTTGCTTGTACTGCATGAACTTCTTAGCTCCCTTGCTTGCCAAGACTCATACTGTCTTGTCTGGCTGCTTGATTTTCCTAGAGATTTTTAGTAGGCCTCGATCTAGTGGAAGCACTGTGATAAGTTATGCAACTTACCACTATACTGCAACGACTGCTCCCTTTGTAGCGATTCTTGAGTCGAGCTAACTTGTGTTCACTTTAGCACACAATCTACAAAATTCTATTTAACTGGCAAACTTTTTCACAATGAATGCAGAAATCCTTGAAGTACCTTTGACGGCCACACTTGTTCCTTGAGCACCTTCTAGCGGGTGACCAATGGTTTTCCCAAAAGATAATTTCAATCTGTTAACTTAGAAGTGTTCAAAACCGTGACCGTTTCCTCACAATTCTTTCGAATTGTCGGTTTTAGACACCCCTGACTTCCGGATGCATTTTGAGGCCTTAAACGATATTTTTTTAATAAAAATTGAACTAAATGGTTGCCGTCGGCATACATTTAGATCATGTTCTGCTCTAAGATCTGTAGAGTCGCTCTCAAGCTACGTTTTGATATAAAAACTTTTCTAGTCCGATACCGTTTGTGAAAGTTATGGCCAAAACAGTGAATTGTAGTTTAGAATGGTCAAAATGAGTCCAAATTCAATTTTGAAAAAAAGATTTGGGATCTCTGTGACACTGTGAAAACTCCTGTATGGTCAAAGTTACAATTGGACCCTAAAACTGGCCTAGAGACATCCTACGCATAGTATGTCTATATGCTCAAAATGTAACAAAATTTGGTCCAGATACTCCCCTTAAGTCCAGCAACACAATGGTATGCTCAGAATTTCCTTTGGACCTAAAAATGGCCTTGAGACATCCTACGCGTAGGATGTCTTTTTGCTCAGAATGACTTGAAATTTTCACCCCAGCTTCTCCTTGATGTGCTGATCACAATGGTGTGCTCATAGGTTGGTTTGGAGTCCTAAATCAAGCTGGAGACATCCTACGCGTAGGATGTCTAACTGCTTAGATTTTTTCCAAACTTGATCCCAAGATTCTCCTAGTGCTCAGCAACACAATGGTATGCTTAGATTTGAATTTGGATGCCAATAGATCAAGATTTGGTTGCAAGAGCTTCTAGTGCACTCCAAGAGTAGGATGTCTGACAATTCTTGTCTTTGCTTGGTAAATAGGTCAAACAAGGTCCAAATTCACTTTTGAAAAATGTTCTGGAATCCTTGAGACACTTAGAACCTCCCTATATGGCCAAAGTAGAATTTTGACCACTTTATGACCCTGGAGACATCCTACTCGTAGGATGTCTTTTTACTTCCCCTTGATGTGCTGATCTCACAGCTCTTTTTACTTTTTGATTCTGACACCTATAGGTTGGTTAAATGATCAAGAATCTGTTCCAAGAGCCTGATGTCTGTTCTGATGAATTCCCAAGTCAAATCAACTCCAAATTGGACCAAATTTGACTAGGAGGCTTGCCTAAGGCTATACAACACCCTGCTATGTCCACAGTTTGAATTTGACCTCTAAATCATGCCTTAGACATCCTACGCGTAGGATGTTTAACTGCTCAGATTTGCCCCAAATTTGAACCACAGACTCTCCTTAAGGTGTTGATCACTGTGGTATGCTCAGAATTTCATTTGGACCTAAAAATGGCCTTGAGACATCCTACGCGTAGTATGTCTTTTTGGCCTGTTTGACCCCAGACTTGTCCCAAAGCTTCCCCTTGATGTCAGCAACCCAGTGGTATGCTCAGATTTTGGTTTGGATTTCAAAAGACCCCAATTTTAGCTGTTCTAGTCTTTTTCAGTCAAAAGTGCTAAAGTCTGCTTAGGACCCCCGTTTCTCCCCCAAATGAGATGGAAACTCTCTAAGTCACTCAATATATCATGCAGATCATGCTCCTGCAGCTATCCTATGGTTTTGGTCTTGGAATAATGCCTTGGTACAATTTGGGTAGGATGTCTGGCAATTTCAGTCTATCTGGCCTTATCCTATCAAGATATGGTCAAATTTCCACTTTCCACGTGAAAATAGGATAAAACCTACCTTCTGAACACAATGGTCAACTCAGAATTTCAAAATTTCCACCAGATCACCCTGTAGACATCCTACGCGTAGGATGTCTACTAGTGAGTTTTTGAGATTTAAGTGTCCTTGATGCTTCCTTATGCTCTCAGCAAGTGCAAGCATGCTTCACAATTGCAAAAACATGCAACAATCACTCAGTTAAGCCTTTGCTGAAATTTTACGTTTTCTGACTCCGCCTTTTGGCTTTTGGTCAACAAAAATAGGGAAAAACACTCAAGTCAATATGTTACTAGGGTAAAACCCACCCTCTAAACCCACTGGTAACCTCAGTTTCCCCAAATTCCCTGCCAAAAGTGCCCTGGAGACATCCTACGTGTAGGATGTCTATTGTCTTAAAATGCAAATTTTTTCTGGCAATAGTACTCCCTATGCTATGTAGAGCTCTCAGCAATAATCACAGAAAATTTTGGACTTCAAATCAGCTTCCAAACACAATTTACCATCTTTCCTACTTAGCGTTTCCCGCTTCTCTGATGAGCCTAACAGCAAATAAGACATGCATAAAGTACTCTAGATCAGCAATCAAGATATCCTACTTACCCTATTCCTACTCATCAATGTGAGATGGTGATTTTGATGTCTTGGTTGCTACCTGGCCTCACACGGACTCTCAAGTCAACCTACCACCACATCTACCACTCCAACTCCTACTCTCTACACCACAACCTACTACTACCTAATACTACCTAAGACGAAAGATCCAGGCCAGACACACGCTCCCTAGACTCCTCCTAAGACCTAGAGAGTCCACCACCCTCTGATCCTATCTAAATGTAAAATAGTACTCTGGCAAGCCAGAGGGACCTCTATCCTCAAGGACTAGTCTCGGTCACCTACTTAGGGCTCTCGTCCCCGGCAGCGGCGCCAATGTTGGAGGGATACGCCGCGATGGACGTCAGCATAGCGAGAACTCACCTAACATATAATGTCAACTGAGGACGAAGCTCGACCCGCAGGCGCGTGGAAGCAAGCAAAGGGTGTCAACCTCTACTCGACCGACTAATGACTACTTCCTACAGAGATATCAACTCTACATGCCATCGATTCTGTGAATGTGAGAGTCTCCTATGATGCTACCGCAAGCCAAAAGCCCATTAGACGTTCTCGAAACGTTATGAAACTTGAGGGATATCCTATTAACACCAATAGGCCACTCTCCCTAAGGTCCGTGAAAAAAAAAACCTACTCAATACCCTCCGTGCAGAAACGCGTAGGATGTCTGGCCGGTTTTTGCAGGTCGACGTTTCCAAAAATTAAAGTTTCTGATGTGTAGCTCTACTCGCTCTGATCGCGTGGATATGCTGAAATGCAAAAACGGACAACAGTTACTCACCGAAACTCCAAAAGTAGGTCGTGGGTGAATCTGCCAAAACACAGACGAACGCGCGTGATGTAAGCATCAACGCATAGCTCTCCTCAAGGGCAACACACTGATGCTCTCCGTTTGCGATTCCGACCACCGTAGCTCCTGTAGCACACACACACACACACACACACTCTCTCACTCTCTCGCAGTCTCCCAACGACACAGAAGATCAGATTTATTAGAAGTCTCTTTACAATGCTTTAGGTTTTGGCTTATATACTAAGCCTTAGAAAACCTAATGTCCGACCAAAATGACCTGATTTGTCCCTAGGCTTCTATATAGCTTAATTACAACACCGTGAGCTGGCTTTGCTCATCCAACAAGCATCTGTGGCCAAAATACAATTGCCGACTTAAAATATGAAGTTCCCGTAAACATTACAAAAGTGGCTGTAATGGCTCAAAATAATAATAACGGGATATTCGATGATGTCCACGAGCTTGTATCTTCACATTACAGCATCCATCTTCGTCTTCATCACTTCATCAACATCTTTAGTTGGAATCTTTAGAGTATCTTTAGAGAATCTTTAGAGAATCTTTGAGGAATCTTTGTGGAAGCGTTGTTGAAAGGTTGACCTTTTAACAGTTACTCACTGTCTCATTTTCTTTCTAACATCGAGTCTGTTGAACATTCCTCAACACCGCATGCTTCTCTCTCCTCTATTCCACCAATTGCTAATTCTAAACAAGCAAACATTGCTAGTCAATTACATAAATTATTAAAGGAATTTGAAGATGTATTTCCTAATGATTTGCCATCAGAAGTACCGCCGACATGATCAGTACAACATAGCATTGACGTGGCTGCAGGCTGTAAACCTGTTAGTAAACCACCTTACCGTATGAGTTATTCAGAGGCTGCTGAGGTGGAACGTCAGCTTGCTGACTACCTTAGCAGAGGGTTTATACAAACCAGTTCTTCACCATGGGCTTCGCCTATCCTCTTAGTGAAGAAAAAGGATGGCAGTATGCGCATGTACGTAGACTACCGGGGCTTAAATGCGGTTACAATTAAAACAAATACCCATTGCCAATACTAGATGATTTGTTTGATAAGATCACTCATGATCGCATTTTTACGAAAATAGACTTGCGGTCAGGATATCATCAAGTCCGTATTTGACATGCCGATATACCTAAAACTGCATTCCGAACACAGTTTGGACATTACGAGTTTTTGGTGATGCCCTTTGGGTTAACCAATGCGCTCGCAACATTCCTGACACTTATGGATAGTGTCTTGAAGCCATATTTGGGCAAATTTATCATTGTTTTTCTCGATGACATCCTAGTCTATAGTGCTTCTGAAGAAGAACACTTACAACATCTCAGGAATGTGTTTGAGTTGTTACGCACAAACAAGTTATATGCCAAGGAATCTAAATGTTATTTTCTAAAAGATGAAATTCATTATTTAGGGCATGTTATTTCAGCTGACGGGCTATACATGGATCAATCCAAAGTGGATACCATCCGGAAATGGCCTCCTCCTAAAAATCTAGAAGAATTACATATATTTTTAGGATTTGTAGGTTTTTACCGAAGGTTCGCTAAAAACTATGCTCAAATTGCTGTTCCTATGATGGATCAACTAAAAGGCAAAGGTAAAGCTTTTCAGTGGGGATCCGCTCAACAACACAATTTTGATATGCTCAAGGATGCATTAGCTACAACTCCTATACTGGATATTGTAGATCCTTTGAAACCATTCGTGTTGGAACCGGATGCCAGTGACCGTGCTATTGGAGCAGTCCTGTTACAAGAAGGACGGCCGATTGCATTTGAAAGCAAGAAGCCTGATGCAACTTGCAACTCATTAGAACTATTCTGGTTACGAACATGAACTCTATGCAATAGTGTCTGCCTTAAAAACATGGCGGCATTATCTGTATGGTGCTCAGTTTGAGATTGTGTTTGAACATGAAAGGTTTACACAACAAATGGATTTAAAGGGTCGAAAATCCAGGTGGGCCGAGATCCTTTAGGAATATGACACCAAGCTAAGGTATCGCAAAGGCCGATACAATGTAGTAGCAGACGCTCTAAGTCGAATTCCAAAGATCAATTCACTCTTGTTCACGGAACTTCGTAGTGAATTTTTTGATTCTCTCAAGGGCAAGTATGAGCATGATGAAGCATATTCCAAAGTGTGGAGTCATGTTCAAAAGAGGGATCCTTCTCATTCCAATGATGGTAGTGTATAGCCAACCTCCACACCTAGTTCTCCTTTATCAAGTGATGAACTACAGTGATGGAAGCATTTTACCATCCACAATGGGTACCTACTCCACAAGGGGAGAGTCTGTGTACCGACAGACACAGACATTGGCGCCAAATTCTTTATGAATGTCATGATAGTCCAAGTGCAGGGCACCCGGGGATTAGAAAAACTTATGCTCTCGTACGACGACAGTTTTATTGGCCAGGTCTACATGGCTTTGTTCAAGCTTATGTCCTGCATTTCCAAAAATGTCAAGTTAACAAGGCAGAGCGCCTGAAAGTAGGAGGACTCTTACATCCTTTGGAGATTCCCAATGGAAAATGGGAAAGCATTTCTATGGATTTTATTGTAGGTTTACCAACCACTATACAAGGTCATGACTCACTATGGGTGGTCGTAGACAGGTTAACTAAACTATGTAAGTTTATTCCGACCAAATCAACGGTTAAGACACCAAAACTAGCCAAGTTATTTGTGGACAATCTATACAAATTGTATGGTTTGCCAAGTAACATTGTTAGTGACCGTGATCCCAAGTTTAACAGCCACTTTTGGAGAGCTGTATTTAAACGACTGGGTACACAACTAAACCTCAGTATAGTGTTACCATATACATGTGGTAGTGATGTGTGTGAACACACTAGGACCGCCGGGGCATTTTTTCCCTCTTTAGGAGGTTTTTTCCCCCGAGCATTGTATATACGACCATCACTCTAGGGATATCCATTTTTCCATTTCACACTAAGTAATACACTCTCTATTGTGTGCCTTGAGCTTCCTTCGTCTTCTCCAAGCTGTGTGCGTTTCTCTGCAACCCTAATTCCAACGATTGGTATTAGAGCAGGTTGCGTCCTCCCGGGCTTAGTCGCCAGCTGCTCCAGTACACGCCTGCTCACTTTCTCCGATTTCAGTGAGCTTTGGCGAGCATTCGCAGGTTGAAAAATACTTTGGGTAAGCTCGATGAGCTTGGTCTGCTCAGATTTTTGATTTGGGCTCATTTCGGCCTCCGTTTCCACTACAGGCAGGTCTGCATAGGCAATTTCATCATTTTGTGCAGAATTTCTGTCAGTGCCGTTTTCTGTATAACAGGTGCCTTATAGTCTTCTACGGTTTGTGCTATATAGCACATGTTGTTCTCGCTCCGTTTCTCCTATTTTCGGGTAGTTTTCACATCAACTGCAGCATTTACCATGGCTGACAACAACAACACAGATGTGTTCAAGATGTTTGCTGCTGAGGATAGGTTGGATGGGGACAACTACCCTATGTGGGCTTATATGATGCAACATGTTCTTGTGTCAAAGGGCATCTGGAACATTGTGCAGGGCATTGATGTACGTCCTGATTCTGAGGATGTAGGCGATATTGAGGATGTTGCAGGTCTTGCTGCAAGGATTGCTGCTGTTAGAGTTGTTTTGCCTACGGCAGAACAAGCTCATTGGGATGTAAAGGATGCGCAGGCTCATGCATTGATTGCGTTGTCTGTGAAGCGCACCATTGTTCCTCACATCCGTTCAGCAAAATCTGCAAAACAGGTTTGGGATATTTTGGCTGGTCTTTATGCAAGTCGCAATGAGGCTAAAATTGCTTTGTTGCGTAAAGAGCTGAAGTCAAAGATTATGCATGAGGAAGATGACATGGACACTTTCCTTGCTAGTGTCAAGGATATCAATGAGTAGCTTATTTCTGCAGGTGAAGTCATTTCAGATAATTCCCTTGTGCAGACTGTTCTTGATGCCTTACCAGATTCTGACCAGATTTTGATAGTACTTGGGATTTATGACCCAAGGAAATCCAGAAGTTGTCAAGTTTGATGCATTATGCACATTGCTATTGCAAGACTCGCTTTCCAGAAAAAACAGGACTAGACAGCATGCAGTTGAATAGGCTTTTATTGCTTCTCAAAGAAAGGGTGGTAACAGCAATGTAGCCACTTCTTATGGTTCTACTACTAATGAAAAAACTTATGTTCCTAATGCTTCTGCTGGCAACAGTTCGTCTGGCAATTCTGGTGATAAGGGCAAAAAGAAGATGCATTGCCATTATTACAAGGCTAATGATCACTTGATCAAGTCGTGTCCTAAGTTGAAGGCCAAAGAGGCTAAGAAGAAAGAGGGTGGTTCCACTGCAAATGCTGGTTCCACTACAAATGCAGCCATTGTTGAGTCTTCTGTAAAAGGAGACTGTGATGCTGATGTTGATGCAGAATGGGCTTTTAGTGCAGAGTGCACTTACAATCCTGCTGTCCATGATGCATGCTTGTCAGTTGCTGCAGATTCACATGTGTGGTATTTTGACAGTGGTGCTACAAAGCACATTACCTCATGTCGTGAATTGTTTACCTCTCTCGAGTCTGTCCCTCATGGGAATTCAGTCACTTGTGCCAACAATTCCTCTTATCCAGTTCAGGGAGTTGGAAAGATTGTGCTTACTGCTGTAAATGGAAATTATTCCACACTTGTTGATGCACTTTATGTACCTGGGATCAAGAAGGATCTCTTGTCTATATCCGCACTTGCTAGACTTGGACTTGTAGTCAAATTTGTTGATGACAGATGTACAATTCATGATCTCAGTTTTGGTGATGAAATTGTTGCATCTGGCCTTTTGTGCCGTGGGCTGTATAAGCTCACTTTGTATGACAAGTGTGGACAAAATTTTGCAAATGCTGTTGCATATTCAAGGGCTATTTCAGATGCAAAACTTTGGCATGCACGTTTTGGTCATCTGAATTTTGCCAGTTTGCTGCGTTTACAGAAATCTGATATGGTTGCTTCTTTGCTGCCTCTTGAAGCACCTCTCAAACATGTTTGTGAAGGCTGTATTTTGGGTAAGATGCAGCGTTCTAAGTTTCCAAAGGATGGTTCAGTTCGGTCCACATGCAGGTTGCAGCTTGTGCATAGGATGTTTGTGGGCCCATGCAAACTCCGTCCTGAAGTCGCGGAGCGGAGCGTGGGTCGACTCTCTCTCTCACACACACACACAGTGAGCTTACACAGTACAGTACGCAGAGAACTGTTAGAAGGGTTATCTCCCAAATCCTTAGTATTCACAAAGAATATGTTAGTATATACAAAGAGTTAGAGGTAAGTGAGTTAGGCGGGCGGCCGGCCATATCCGCATAAGAGGCCACTTGGGCTTTAATCCCAACAACCTCCCACTTAAAGTCCAATGTGGCACTTTAAGTAACTGTAAATCTATGAACATAAATGTACAAAGATTTACATGGCTGCCATCTATCCAATGCCCAATAACTCACGACAATGCACAAAGCCCTCTCCTGGAAGTCCCTTTGTGAGTAGATCAGCAGGATTGTCCTTGGTGTGGATCTTCAGCAGTTGTATCTGCTTGTCTTCAAGTACTTCCCTAATGAAGTGATACTTCACATCAATATGCTTAGTCTTCGAATGGAACACTGGATTCTTTGCCAATTGTATAGCACTTTGACTATCACAATATAACTCTGGCATATCTGCATTGATTCCCAAGTCTGCAACCAATCTACCAAGCCAAATAGCTTCTTTGCATGCCTCATTTGCTGCAACATACTCAGCTTCTGTAGTAGACTGCGTAACGCAATCTTGTAATCGAGATCGCCATGATATGGCACCTCCAGCCAATGTAAAGACATAGCCTGATGTAGATCTCCTCTTATCCAAGTCTCCTGCATAATCTGAGTCAGTGTATCCTCTGACACTCAAATCCTGACTACCATAGCATATGCGCATACTCTTTGTATGTTTTAAGTATCTCATGATACCTTTCACTACCTCCCAATGTTTCTTGCCGGGATTTGACATATATCTGCTAACCACTCCCACTGCAAATGCAATATCCGGACGTGTAGCAATCATTGCATACATCAAACTACCCACTGCAGACGCATATGGAATCTTATCCATTTCAGCCTTTTCTTCCTCAGACACAGGACAATCTTGTTTGCTAAGTTTCACATATGGTGGCAATGGAACACTCAATGCCTTTCCCTTCTCCATATTGAAACGTTGCAAAACCTTGTCAATATACTCTGTTTGAGATAACCAAATCAACTTCTTTGATCTGTCTCTCTCAATGCGCATACCAAGTATATGACTTGCCTCACCCATGTCTTTCATGTCAAACGATTTTGCCATCTTTGACTTCAAAGCTGAAATTTCTTCCAAGTGTTTGCCAGCAATCAACATGTCATCCACATACAAAATAAGGATCAGCCAACTGCCATCCTTAGCCTTCTTTGTATATAGACAGTGATCGAACTCACTACGTTTGTAGCCTTGAGAAAGCATAAACTGGTGAAACTTATGGTACCATGCCCTCGGTGATTGTTTTAAGCCATAAAGACTCTTTAACAACTGGCATACCAAATGTTCCATGCCTTTCTCAACAAACCCTTCTGGCTGCTGCATGTAAATTTCCACATCTAAATCACCATGCAAGAACGCTGTCTTGACATCCATTTGGTGCAACACCAAATCCAATATAGCAACCAATGCAAGAAAGCATCTCAATGTAGTCATCTTGACCACTGGAGAGAAGACTTCATCAAAGTCAATGCCTTGTTCTTGCTTAAAGCCCTTGGCAACAAGCCTTGCTTTGTACTTTGGCTGACTATCATGAGCGGTGATCTTATACCTGTAAACCCATTTACAAGGTAGAGCCTTTTTGCCCTGTGGTAATTTAACCAACTTCCATGTCTGGTTTTTATGCAGAGCTGTCATCTCTGACTGCATGGCCAACTGCCATTTTTTCGAGTCAACCACTTGTAATGCTTCCGTGTAACAAGATGGTTCTCCGCAATCTGTGAGCATGACATAATTTAGAGATGGCACATAACGATCAGGTGGTTTGGAGACACGCTCAGAACGTCTCACCACAACTGATTCTGCCTCTCTAGCCACTATAGGCTGTTCCTGAGCCTGACCATGCTGTCTTGATGTGCTAGCACTAGGTCCATCTTCCCTGAAGACAACTCTTCTGATCTCCTCTGTCTTCTCTGGCTTAGCGTGAAACTTGGCTTCATTGAAATGCACATCATTGCTACGAATAAGCTTTCTGGACTCAGGATCCCAAAGCCGGTAACCCATCTCGCCCGATTCTCCGTAGCCAAGAAATATACACTTCTTGCTCTTTGGTTCTAACTTATTTCTGAACTCCTTAGGAATATGGCTATAAGCTTCACAACCAAAGACTCTGAGATGCTTATACGAAGGTGCCTTGCCTATCCATAGCATCTCGGCCACTGCACTCTTATCCAGAACCCTACTAGGAGACCTGTTGATCAAATGGACTGCTGTAGCCACTGCTTCCGCCCAAAATCCATCAGGCAACTCAGCATTTGACAACATGCTTCTGACCTTCTCTTGTATGGTCCTATTCATACGTTCTGCAACCCCATTCTGTGAAGGATTATATGGTGCAGTAAGTTCCCGCTTAATCCCTTTTGCTTCACAAAAGTCTTGAAAAGCTTTGGAAACGTACTCTCCACCATTGTCAGTTCTCAAGCACTTCAGCTTCTGACCACTCTGATTCTCCACCAGCTGCAAGAATGTCTTAAAGACCTTGAGCACCTCATCCTTGTGCTTCAAGAAGTAAACCCATACTTTGCGAGAATAGTCATCTATGAATGTACAAAAGTACGCTGCTCCCCCTAGTGACAAACTAGGCATTGGTCCGCATAGGTCACTGTGTACAAGAGCTAACCGTTCGTCCCTACGATTCCTCTTTGATCTGTGCGGTTCCTGTGTTTGCTTACCATAAACACAATGCTCACAAAACTCGAAATCTTGAAATGAAAAGCCAGGCAAATAACCATAATGAGAAAGTATTTCCATTCCTCTTTTTGACATATGTCCCAACCTACGATGCCACAGTGACACACTTGGCTGCTCAATCACATTAATTACATGGTTTTTAACCTCTGAAACATGTAAAGTGTACAGAGTTCCTGACTTGCTGCCATGTGCTACAGTCATCGAACCTTTGGAGATCTTCCAAGCGCTGTTCCCAAAAACTGTCACATAACCCGCATCATCCAACTTCCCTGTACTAATCAAGCTCTTTCGGATTGCTGGAACATGTCTGACATTCTTGAGCCATAAAGAAGAGCCATTCTGAAACTTCAACTGCACATCTCCCACTCCAAGTATGTCACAAACCTGCTCATTGCCAAGTCTGACATAGTCTTTAGTAGCCACATATGATGTAAACCACTCTTTGTGCGGAGAAACATGTAAAGATGCCCCTGAGTCGATAATCCAATCACTCATAGCATGTCCATCCTCTGCAGTCAAGAAAACAGAATCAAGATTGCTTGTAAGGAAGATGTCACCAGCTGCTATACCAGAATCACTGTCTGAACCAGATCCTGTGACATTCACCTCTTCAATCTTCACTGAACTCTTCTTTTCATCTTGCTCAAAACTCTTTGTTTTGCCTTTTTCTTGTTTCCACTTCGTACAGTCTC
The DNA here is from genome assembly GCF_014529385.1 of Adiantum capillus-veneris. NCBI lineage: Eukaryota > Viridiplantae > Streptophyta > Polypodiopsida > Polypodiales > Pteridaceae > Adiantum > Adiantum capillus-veneris. Next base: position 30,101,239 of record NC_140936.1, read on the forward strand.
GCTTCATGTGACCCTTCTTGCCACAATGGTAGCATTCTATGTCATCCTTTGACTTCGAATCACGAGACTTACTTCGGTTTTGTGCCTTCTTACCCTTCTTCTCTTTAAACTGTTGTCTCCCTCGAACGACCAAAGCACTATTGCCTTTGCCTTTGTCAATGTTCTTCCTGTTCACTTCCTCTGTGAGCAAGCTGCCTTCTACATTGGCACTTGTAAGACCTTCTGGCGCGACAGAATTACTTAACGCTGTACGAAAAGTATCCCAACTGTCTGGCAAAGTGATTAAGAGAAACATAGCCTTCACTGAATCTGGAAAGACTATCTCTTGTGCTGTTAACTGGCTGAAAATTGAGTGAAATTCATTCAGATGATTTGACATGGCTGTCCCTTCCTTCATCTTCAAATCCACCAATTTCTTGAGCCAGTAAATCTGAGAAGCAGCACTTTGTTTCTCGTACATATCACATAGCTTTTGCCATACGCCATACGCTGTAGTCTCTTCTGCTACGTTGAAGTAAACATTTTCTGCCAGTGTCAGCATGATTGTGGAACAAGCTAACTCGTCAAGCTCTTCCCACTCATCTTGAGCCATAAATTCTGGTCTCTCCCCTTTGAGCTTCAGTGGCTTCACTTGTTTTTTCTGCACCAAAACCTGCCAAATCTGCTTCTTCCAGAATGGAAAGTTTGTGCCATCCAGCTTCTTTATGTTGTAAAGAGTCTCACTGTGAGAAGATGCCATATCTGCCAAACTGTTTACTCCTGAGAAAAATCCGGCAGAGTTTCCCCTGTAAACTGGCCTCTGTACACAGTAAACAAGCTATAATCAACAAGCTGAACACCTCTCCTCAGGAACTGTCAGTATTTTTGAAAATTTTTGACAGAGTCTCCCCTGTAAACTGAGCTCTGGGAACCAAAAGATAGCTCAAGAAACAATCATAAATAGCTGACCAATGACAAATCTAAAAAATCCCTGTAATATGCTGTCCTGTAAGCATACACTGTCTCCTCTCTGGGCGATGACAGAACCTGTATCTGTCTCAAGACTGAACCCTGAACAATGCCTCAACGGCCTGACGCATAAGATGCAATCCAGTGTCTATACAAAGTCATACATCCTAAGGGATAAAAGTCGCCGAAGAGGATGCGTGTAGAGGGGAACTCCAGCAACCTAATCCACCTCACACTGGGTAACCCAGCCCCCAGTGCTTGGCTTCAAAAAACCTCACACACGACCCTCTCAGATGGCTCAGCAAACTGCCCAGAACTAGCATACATCCTATAATAGACCAATCACTGTCCTATGACCGCTGCGGCGGTCTGTCTGCTAGCGTGACTCACAACTAGCAGACCCACAATCACAGTACATCAATCTGCAATACATGCCAGTGGTGTCAAGCCGTCGTATGGCCACACCTCCCCTGGAACCTGGCAAGCACAAGAAGTAGCAATGCAGACTGCAATATATATATCTGATGATATATATGTGTACCTGGTCTATAGATGATGCTCTGAAGACGAATAAGTGATGTATGTCGATGTCGATATTGATGTCGACCACCTCCTGCTTGCCAATCTACACAAGACGGATTTCTTTGCGGCTGAAATCTATCTTCTGCTGTAGTGCCCAGAACGAAATTCTGAGGGCATAAACGGCTTCGAAAGGGGGGTAAAACCCCAGGTCGCCTACTGGAAACGCTCCCGGAACGCCGAGTGTGAATCTTCGAACTCCGGATCCAGAATCTGCCGGAAAAGTGCGCGCGCGCGCGATTGCGCAAATCCGCACTGAACCAAGGCTCTGATACCAATTGAAGTCGCGGAGCGGAGCGTGGGTCGACTCTCTCTCTCACACACACACACAGTGAGCTTACACAGTACAGTACGCAGAGAACTGTTAGAAGGGTTATCTCCCAAATCCTTAGTATTCACAAAGAATATGTTAGTATATACAAAGAGTTAGAGGTAAGTGAGTTAGGCGGGCGGCCGGCCATATCCGCATAAGAGGCCACTTGGGCTTTAATCCCAACACGTCCTTGGGCAATTACCTGTACTTCGTGACTTTCATTGATGATTACTCCAGGCATGCATGGGTATTTCCGCTTAAAGCGAAGTCCGAAGTCTTTATGTGCTTCAAACAATTTCTGGCTATGGCTGAAAATGTCTCAAAATGTACTATGGGCACCCTCCGTTCCGATCGACGGGGGGAGTATATGTCTCATGAATTTAATGCATTTCTGGCTAGTCGTGGGATAAAACACCAATGTACAGTGCCTTATACACCTCAGCAAAATGGTGTTGCTGAGAGGAAAAACAGGTCACTTACGGAAATGGCACGATGTATGGTCAAAAGTCAAGCTTTGCCGCATTCTTTTGTCTTGAGGCCATCTTGTGTGCCACTTATGTACTTAACAGGTGTCCTACAAAAGCTTTGCAGTCTATTACTCCATATGAAGCATGGCATGATAGAAAGCCTTCTATTGAGCACATGCGTGTTTTTGGCTGTTTGGCATATGCTTTGGTGCCACAAGTGCAGCGCAGAAAATTGGATGATAAGGCTGTCAAATGTATTTTTGTTGGTTATAGTGCTAAAAGCAAAGGTTACAGGTTGTATCATCCACAAACAAAACGTATTCTGGTTTCTCGGGATGTAGTGTTTGTGGAAGATTCTGTTCAGCCCTTGCTGTCATGTACTAGAGACAGTAATGTAAGCTCACAGGACATTTATGACACTTGGTTGCCTCTTTTCAGTGGTGGAAATATGAATGTAAGTTCCAATGAGGCAAATGTACAGCCTATGGGGGTTTTTGAAAATGTTATAGATCAGCCTATTACTGATGCAGATGTTCATGATGTACTTAATGAGGAAAGGGCTGAAAATGAGCAAGCTAGAGGTGTGCCAAAATGGCTGGTGCACACTTTGTGTGACAGTAAATTGGATGCACCTTTGTCTAGTCGTACTCATTCAAGCTCTCGCCATGCATCTCATGCATCAGATTTTTATGCTTTGGTTGTGTCTAGCTTACATGATGTTGAGGAGCCTCTGTCTTTTGATGAAGCACAGAATTCAGAAAATTGGATGGCTGCCATGCAATCAGAATATGATGCACTTATAGAAAATGACACATGGACTTTATGTGATTTGCCTCTTGGCAAAAAGGCCATTGGTACGAAGTGGGTTTACAAGTTGAAACGCAAGCCGGATGGTGAGATCGATCGCCATAAGGCTCGACTTGTTGCAAAGGGTTATGCACAACAAAAAGGCATAGATTATGAAGAGACTTTTGCTCCCACTTGTCGTATGACTACTGTGCGTTTTCTATGTGCATTGGAAGCTCATTTTGGTTGGGATGTACATCAATTAGACATTGTTACTACTTTCTTGAATGGTGACATATTTGAGGAAGTTTATGTAATGCAGCCTCGTGGTTTTGTCATAAAAGGACAAGAGGACAAAGTGTGCAGATGTAAGAAGGCTTTGTATGGGTTGAAGCAATCTCCTCGTGCTTGGTATGAGAAAGCTGACACTCATTTGGTTAAACGAGGTTTTCGTAACAGTCCAATAGAAAGCACTTTGTATGTAAAGCGTGAGGATGATGTATTTCTCATTGTGGTTCTTTATGTCGATGATTTGCTAATCACTGGACCAAATGAGAGACATATTGCTGAATTCAAGGCTGATTTGAATGCTACTTTCAAGATGAAAGATTTGGGGCTGTTGCATCATTACTTGGGTATACAGTTTAAGCAGTGTGATGGTGGTATTACCTTGTGTCAGAAAAGTTACATAGAAACATTGCTATGTAAGTTTGGAATTGAGGATTGCAAACCTATTGCCACTCCCATGGAAACAGGTTTGAAGTTGAGTCTACATGATGCTGGCGATCCTGCTGATGTCACTCTTTATCAAACTGCTATTGGCTGCCTCATTTATGTATGCAACACGAGGCCGGATATTCAATTTGCAGTCTCACAGGTCAGATTTATGCATAGCCCAGGGTCTAAGCATTGGCAGGCTGTCAAGAGGATTTTCCGCCACCTTAGTGGCACTTTACATGTTGGCTTGTTTTATCCCAAGGGGGGATCATTGCCGCCACACTTACATGCTTTTTCGGACTCAGATTGGGCTGGTTGTTTTGAGACGTTGGTGCAACCAAAGTTGGTCCGTGCCAAGAAGGGTGACAAGCAGTGCTATGGTTGCTAGCAGGTGCGTGGCGGAGAGCTAAAGCAGGTGGGAAAGTCCTCGGCAGACCAGTGGCAGCAGAAATGTATGTCTAAAGTGGTTTTTTAAGCCAAGGGGCCTTCAAATTGGGATGGCAGAACAAAGTGTCCAAAATGTCGGGAATGTACCTTGGAATGTAGGGTTCAAGATGCTCTTGAGTCTCGTCTAGGCGGCTCGTCAGACGGAGTCCCGGTGCTCAAGATACTACAGTTTAAAGGTGAAGTGTGTAGCAGATCCCCGACGGACAGGGCAGCTGGGGACAGGTGGCCCGGGTTGATATAAGTGCATATGTGTGTAAAGCTCAAGTTATGGAGCATGCCTGTCTTCTCGGATTGTGAATCGGAGCTCTGGATAGTAAGTTATGGCCATTTGAAGATTTTTCGGGGGCCGGGTCTGAGCCCACTTGACCGCATTGGAAAGTGCGCCATCTGGCGTCTTTTGAGTCTCGCCAAGGTTCTCAGTGGAGGTGTTTACCATGCGGAGATAGCACGAGTTAACTGCACGCAATCGGATATTCGGTTAGTCAGATACAGCTAAATGAAGTTGGGATCATTTGATGGGAAAAGGTTGACAGATGTTTTTCCCGATTTTTGGCGGCCTCAGATAGCTAGCTCAGAGGAGTCAAAATACGGTAAGGCTCGCATGGCTCAAGGCCGACTCAATGAAGATCGGACCCAACTTGGCGGTCTAGAATTGTGACTATCCGGCAAAGCATAGGGGCCGGGTAAAGGCAAAGCCAAAAAGAGGTTTTTTAAAAAAGAAAAGGTTTATGGGGGTTTTTCGAAAGCCTCGAGCCCATGAACATGGAGCTGCCACGTGTCCATTGAGTGGCCCCATATGCGCAGTAAGGCAGCTGTAATGCGCACTTTATAGGGTAGGCCGTGAGGCCTCATAAGGTATCACAAGGGGAAGCGAGAGCTTGGAGCTCCGTGAGGCGTGAGCCATGGTGGAAGGCGCCACCGGCGCTGCGTAGGTGGCGGGTTTTGGCGGCAACCGGCAAGGCGGGGTGGCTCCGCCCACGCGAAGTAGGTGATGACATGGCGCCCCCCCCATGGGGGGGTTGTTTCCCGCAGACAAATTCGGTGCAAAACCTTTTTTGAAGGCAATGTGAGCCCTTAGGGAGGCAACGACGGCGCCGTCGTTGCTCCCTAGAGGGTTCTTGTGTATAGAGTGAAGTATGAAGCCTCGAGATGAGCACAAAGCTAGTCAAAGTGAAACTGAGCCTCCCAAGGGGAGTGCCACATGTCAGCCTACCATGAAAAATGCCTAAAAAGCCAAAAAACGAGCCCAATAAGGGGCCAAAATTTTTTGGTAAAGGGGGAGCTCTTTTTTTGCACTGTACATGAGAGGAGAATCTCTGAGAAGGTTTGTAATGGAGCTTGGAAGCCATTAATGCACAACCCTTTTGGTCTGTGGTGCTGTGTCGCATCCCCCTTCCCCCTTTTTTCCTTGTCGTCTCGTCTGTTGCCAGCCGCGGTGCCGGTGAAGCGTGTGTACGCCCGGATCGTTGGTGCTTTGCAGAGAGAGAGAGAGAGAGAGAGAGAGAGAGAGAGAGAGAGAGAGAGAGAGAGAGAGAGAGAGAGAGAGAGAGAGAGAGAGAGAGAGAGAGAGAGAGAGAGAGAGAGAGAGAGAGAGAGAGTAAGTGTATGTGTGGAGGGAGGCAGATCAGGTGCAGTGAGGTATCGGCTTACTTTGCGGTCCTGGATAGCGCGTGTGCGCCATGGAACTGAGCAGGTGAAGCGGATTAGGTGTAGATTGTCATTTCGAAGGTGTTTTCGAATGGATTGGGGTGTTGTGTTGACCATGAGCTATAATGAGGCATTTCTGGTCGTGCCGGGTGTCGTCCCCATTCCCCCTCTCCAACGCGAGTGTCCACAAGTGGTTTTTGTTTCATGCTTGGCAATTCATGTATATCATGGTTGAGCAAGAAGCAACCTACTGTGGCCACTTCGAGTTGTGAGGCTGAGTACAGGGCAGTCTTCACAGCTACGGTTGAGTGTGTATGGCTCAGACGCCTTATGGATGATTTGGGTGTTGGACACGACACTGCCAACACTATCTACACTGACAGTCAGAGTGCATTGGCAGTTGCGAGGAACCCAGTTTTTCATGCTCGCACAAAGCACATTGAGGTGCATTACCACTATGTCAGGGAGAGGCTCTCAGCATGAGAGATCAGCTTGGCTTATGTGCCAACACAGGACAACCTTGCAGATCTTTTCACAAAGGCATTGTCTCGTGAGAAGCTTGAAGCTTTCCCCAAAGCTTTGGGCTTACTCCCCTTTGTGGACTGATCATGTCCTTAGGGCATGGCACTTCCCTTTACTCATGTGCCAGCTCTCGTTCACCGCATCACTCTAGGGGGGATTTGTTACCATATACATGTGGTAGTGATGTGTGTGAACACACTAGGACCGCCGGGGCATTTTTTCCCTCTTAAGGAGGTTTTTTCCCCCGAGCATTGTATATACGCCCATCACTCTAGGGCTATCCATCTTTCCATTGCACACTATGTAATACACTCTCTATTGTGTGCCTTGAGATTACTTCGTCTTCTCCAAGCTGTGTGCGTTTCTCTGCAACCCTAATTCCAACATACAGCTGATCATCCAGAAACGGATGGTCAAACGGAACGGGTTAGCTAGGTGCTAGAGGATATGCTAAGAGCATAGGTCAACAAAAAACAATCAAACTGGGAAGAATACTTACCTATTCTCGAGTTTTCCTACAACAGTGCTAAGCATGTCACAACAGGTTTTAGTCCTTTCATGCTCATGTACGGGTTTCAACCTAGGTCACCAGTTACGGTTGGGTTGGCAACCGAAAAACTCCAACAGGTTAAGGATTTCATCCAAGACCACATGGATATGCTGAAACTTGCTCGTCAGAATGTTTGGCAAGCACATGATCGGTATAAGAAGTACGCTGGTGAGAAACGTCGGCAAGTTACCTTTGAAGAAGGGGAGGAAGTATTTTTACGTGTGCCAGAACATTCTGAAAGTCTGAAAATTGGGCTGACACCTAAATTATCTCCCCGATATTGTGGGCCTTTCAAAATACTCAAGCGAGTACGGTGATCGTGCCTACAAATTATTACTACCTTCACATTCTCACATTCATCAGGTGTTTCATGTAAGCCGTTTACGTAAGCGATTACATGGGGACAACAATGTCATTGACCAATAGGTTTTGGTTGATTTCATTGAACCTCCTACCCTACCGCATGAACCTGAACGTGTTCTTGATTATCATGAGTTGCATTCACGTCATCAGGTACGTCAACAAGCCTTAATCAAGTGGAAGATAGACCTGACGAAGGTGCCACTTGGGAAAAAATTAGTGTTCTTAAGAAGAAGTTCCCCACTTTTGTTTTTGAGGACGAAAACTCTTCTTAAGGGAGGAGTAATGTCAAGACACCGGCAAGGCCGGACTAGACAAGGGAGGGCCGGGCTTGGTGGTGTGGAATGGGGAGTCCAACTAGGGCAAAGGGCCAGGGGCTTGCCTATATAATGGGTGGTTGGGTAGTGGACTCTCAGGCTCTAGCTTCCCTTGTTTTACATGATTGTTCCTGTTAGAGTGTGCCTCTCATCGGCAATCACCCTTACCCTTTTTCCATTGGACTGACAAGCCCGGCCCATGACTCAAAACAATGTAATGTTCATGGATGTGCCGATGCCTATTTGCCTAGGTCAGCACCAAGCGATAGGTGGCGTTGGGGAGTCCCCAGGCCTCATATTCGCTTGGTGTTGACTTCACTGCCGCGTATCATGTCTTTGTAACGAAGGTCAACACCAAGCGATAGGGGGCATTGGGCACTCCCCAAGCCTCCTATTCGCTTAGTATTGACCCTACTGCCTCTTGTAATGTCTTTAACACCAAGGTCAACACCAAGCGACAGGTGGCGTTGGGTAGTCCCCAAGCCTCCTATTTGACCCATGCTAACTCAATTGTCTGACTTGTTGGTTAACATGCCCCCCTTCCTGATGTAGATTCCGTCCTCGGAATATAACAATGCAACATTGGGATCCACAATAGAAGTACCTGTGTCAGAAGAAAAACAACATTGTGAAAGCTCAAAGGCAGCATGTACATGTGTGCAATAAGTGAGATGCATACATGATATTCTAAGAAATGCAAAAACAAAATCATGAATTGTAACATTGCCAACTAGAACAAGCGTAGTACCTGAAGAAAATGCAATTGAGTTAGGGTCTATTAGGTCGACTCTAAGAGAAGTACACAAGATCTAGGGCTAAAGTAAGTACTAGATTGACCAACATTAATTAAAAAATGTCGACTTGAAAGAGGAGTTAACCCTAGGAATTCTCGTCGAGGTCTAAGGACTAGTGGTTTTGTCACTTATACCACTTAAGTGTGATTCACATAAAATACAAGGAAGTTTGTGCTAGTTGCTTTCTCTTTTCTTTTTCTCTTTTTTTTTCTTCGTTTTCTTTTTTGTTGTTGTCATAGCTGCAACAAGTAGCTGGGGGACTCGAGCACTCAAATACCAGCTGGGAGACTCAAGGTCTCAAATACCAGCTTGAGAATAAACTAGTCGGGAGACTCGAGGTCTCAAATAACAGCTTAACACATGGGCTTTCATAACACAAGTCACACTTAGGTGGAATAAACTAGAGAGAACTATATCCTCATAGCCTAAAACATTACTAAAGTTACTACAATTAATAGACTATTTAGGAATTAAAGTCAGCAATTAAGTGGCCTAGTTTAACCTAAGGTCCTGATACCTACTTAAAAGCCAACTAATAGACCACACTCAAAGAGAATAACAAGGTACTAGAAGTTTGAAAAAATTATAGCATCTAAATTGGCAATGTCACAACTTCATAAATTTTATGCATTTTAGAATTCAAATGACAAAAGACCATATTAGGTAAAGTGGGAAAATCCCAATTCCCAGGTTGGACAACTTTCAATATATCATGTATAAAATATAGAGATTTTGTCAAAAATTTGAGTTTTCTTAAGGTCTCATTCCACTTTATGCACATACAATACACAATGAAAACAACTAAAATACCATGGTTTCAATCAATTGGATTATTAGGAGAGGAGTATATTGCATCCATTATCGTTGTCTATGTTCTACTGTCCTACCTACAACTTATCTCAACATGGAGAGCTTGGTTTCTAGGTCCACCACTTGTCCAAGTTAATGTAAAAGTGACTCAAGGTTCACAACTTGTGAAAGCAAGGATCCATTGAGGAATACAATCCACTTGGCTATTTTTCCTTAATTTATTGCATGTGACATTTAAGCAAGGTCCCCTTCTAATCTATAACTTCTTAATTTGAGGCATGGGGCATACATAAAATATGTAGCATATGCTCTATTGCATGCCTCATAGGAAGGTTGGTTTCAAGGTGCACTTATCCATGCTAGCCTATCTTGGAGAAATGATGGAGCTTGCTTCTCTCCTTGTTTCAATGGAGACTAGCTTGGACAAGTGGTGGACCTTTGCTTCTCTCTATGTTTCAATAGAGTTAGCTTGGACAAGTGGTGATCTTGGAACAAAACCCCCATGTAAAACATATCATGGGTATTCCAAGTGATTAGAAAGATTACCATTTAAGATGCAAACATGTAAATGTGGAAGCATAGATAAAAGAAAGTAGTACAACTGATATAATGGAGAAAATCCATGGTAACATGCAAAAATCCATTGTTGTTGTCTTTCAAAGGCATCCTTATGTAGTCACAAACTGCACAATAGTCACCACCAAACATCCACCTTCCAGAGGCACATCAATGGGAAAAGGTACCAACACTTATTGAACACAATTAAAAAACATAAGGAATCCTAACCTAATTATTTGCACTCCCCCTAGAGAGGCAAGGGAATAGGATATTGTAGAGATTGGGGGGGAACCCTAATGCTAACCCCTATCCTCGTCATCGACAAAAACAAAGTCATCATCTGTGAGATTATATGTGCCATCCGTGTAATCATGTAAATATTCTTCTTCATCAGAGGCACCAATGTTTACTAAGAAGGTCACTAGACGCCTATAATCTTGGTCAAAAGGATAGTCTTGTGAAATGGAAGAAACGCTCTCTACTAAGTATGGATCAATCATGGTCAAGAGACGTATCAGCCATTCTAACTCCTCGAAATTCCTCTCACATGCTAGCGTACCTACCAAATCCCATTCACAGACAAGCACCAGAAAGATCATGTAAAACACTTGTGAAAAGTAACAAGGGTACCTCTTACCCAAGGCAGGAGTGGATGACTCTAGCGTACTAGCCATATCTGTACACACAGATAGATGATGGTTAGAGTGCAAATATTACAAGAGTCGTATTCTTGTGCATAATGTGTTTTTATGATTTTGTGTTATGTATAGAACTTGCAAGTTTCCACATTATTGTTTGGTGGCTCTTGCTCTTTTACTTTTGTATCTTGTTTTTGTGAGTATAAGGCTTTATATATACATTCCCTAGGATTGGAGATTGAGAGGTCAGGGAGGAAGGTTGAGAGGGAAGCAAGTGAATGATGGATGTTAGCAAACACTCCCCTCTTCCTTGGGTAGATCATACTTTTTGGAAAGATGTCGTCACCTTTTGAAACCAGTTGTTCCAAGTTGTTATGGGTGAAGGCTTTAACCAATAGTTTTTGACCACTCTATGCGTTTCATCTAGTTGCAAGGGTGGTAAGGTACTCTCCCATGATTTTATTTGCAACATTGTTGTAGGTGGTGAACTTACAACAGGAGGTGAAAAATCTTCCTTGTTTGTATGGATATGTACAATGGTGGGTGGAGGTTGTGTCAAAGCTTCTATTTCCGTATAGGAACTACATGAAGAGTAAGAAGCTTCATTTGAATTCCCTGTTCTTGAGCTAGGTGGAACAAATCGTTCTTTCTTAGATACCCAAACTAGCTCTCGAGCAGATGTGTAGCATTCCATGATTTTTTCCTTTCCGCGATCTTCAATTCATTTTGGAGCCACAGGATTGGGCTCACATGGGCCAGGTGACAAGTAAGAGCACAATTTACGTTTTGGTACCCAGATTTGATCATTTCCTTCATAGCAGCCTTGGGCTTCCAATAGTTTTTTAGGAATTCAACGCAACGTTTCTTTACATTTTGATGCATGGTTTTTAGGACCCCTTCTGAAGATGAAATAAAGGCACAGTCAGTTGTTGGGGAGATGAGGATACTCTAGTCCAAGGGATCTCGAAAGAGAAGAAAAATCTACTTCACAAGCACCAAAGAGTAAAAAGTGCCATGGACAGAAGATACGTGGGAACAAGCTCTTATGCATGCCTACAACCTATATCTTACAGAATAGCCCATTCTAGGTGTGAATTTCTAGTGAAATTTACACGAGGATGTTCGTGTGGACTCACAGCAAAGCATACTCCGTTTTCACTTTTTTACTGACAGTAAATATTTTTTACCACAGTAAATGTTTTTTACCTACAGTAAATATTTTTCACCTACATGGTAAATACAAATCACTTTTTACCTACAGTAACTTTTTTTACCCATGGTAAATATTTTTTACTGCACCATAAGTATTTGGTAGGTAACAGTTCACTGTTACTAGAAGCAGTGATTGGGCATCAACAATGCAGTTACAGGAGGAGAAAAAGGGAAAATCTTATGGTAAAGGTGAGTCAACAGGGATAAAGACTTTTGGGTTGAAAAGAGACATGCTGATTTTTTCAAAGAACACATGTCAAAAGAAGCCATGGTTGAGTATTTTTGATATTCAGGAGGACCCAGCAGGTCCCCCCCTGACATGTGCAGAACCTCCAGGTTCAACAGCCACCTTACCTGCTCTTAAATGCTGGTCAAGGCCTTATCTCCATGTGTCACAATCAAAAAAATCAGCATTTATCCTCCCCTCTCACATCACTCTAGAGAATATCTTGATGGTGACATATCAGGTGACCTCAATCTGTTGACCACCCTAAGCAAAAAGTAACCCCAATCAGCGGATTTAAGCATGTTTATCCCTAATCCTAAACCCTCTCAGAAACCTATATAAGGAGGCCTTCTCTCACTCAAAACCAACACTTCACCCCCTTCACCAAGCAATGAAGCTATGACAACATTGCTCACAACGAGGAGCTATGGGTGGAGCTCTACTCTCTCTCCCTCTCTCTCTCTCCCTCTAGTATGCTACATTACTAGCCCTAAAACCTAAATAAGGAGTCTTCTCTCATGCTCCATGGCCACCATCCTCGCCATCATTCTCTAAGGTATTGATGTGTTGCTAGTAGGATCATACCTACTTGCTGGGTTGATTGGTTTTGACAAGGGATTATGCCATCCTTGGCTTGCTTCTCTATATCCTTGTTATGTATGATCAGATATCGTTGTATTGTTAAGCTGATGTCTTGTGTATATATATGCTACATAAGGTCCCTAAGCTTCGTTTCTATGTGTTTTGCCATATGTTTGGTGCCATCATAATGTCAGAAGTCTCACTTGCCTATGTGCACTATGTGTGAGGTCCCTAAACCTCTTAATTTAGGGTGGTGCCCCCTTTGTTTTGTTCTTTGCTTGTTTGCATGAGGCGTGGTTTGTGGAGTGTGCACGAGTACAGAGGCCACCCGATTGCACTGCTCTTTTTCCCGCTATCATTTTGGTGCCCCCACGGAGGAGGGGAAAATCTTATGGTAAAGGTGAGTCAACAGGGATAAAGACTTTTGGGTTGAAAAGAGACATGCTGATTTTTTCAAAGAACACATGTCAAAAGAAGCCATGGTTGAGTATTTTTGATATTCAGGAGGACCCAGCAGGTCCCCCCCTGACATGTGCAGAACCTCCAGTTTCAACAGCCACCTTACCTGCTCTTAAATGCTGGTCAAGGCCTTATCTCCATGTGTCACAATAAAAAAAATCAGCATTTATCCTCCCCTCTCACATCACTCTAGAGAATATCTTAATGGTGACATATCAGGTGACCTCAATCTGTTGACCACCCTAAGCAAAAAGTAACCCCAATCAGCGGATTTAAGCATGTTTATCCCTAATCCTAAACCCTCTCAGAAACCTATATAAGGAGGCCTTCTCTCACTCAAAACCAACACTTCACCCCCTTCACCAAGCAATGAAGCTATGACGACATTGCTCACGACGAGGAGCTATGGGTGGAGCTCTACTCTCTCTCCCTCTCTCTCTCTCCCTCTAGTATGCTACATTACTAGCCCTAAAACCTAAATAAGGAGTCTTCTCTCATGCTCCATGGCCACCATCCTCGCCATCATTCTCTAAGGTATTGATGTGTTGCTAGTAGGATCATACCTACTTGCTGGGTTGATTGTTTTTGACAAGGGATTATGCCATCCTTGGCTTGCTTCTCTATATCCTTGTTATGTATGATCAGATGCCGTTGTATTGTTAAGCTGATGTCTTGTGTATATATATGCTACATAAGGTCCCTAAGCTTCGTTTCTATGTGTTTTGCCATATGTTTTGATGCCATCATAATGCCAGAAGTCTCACTTGCCTATGTGCACTATGTGTGAGGTCCCTAAACCTCTTAATTTAGGGTGGTGCCCCCTTTGTTTTGTTCTTTTCTTGTTTGCATGAGGCGTGGTTTGTGGAGTGTGCACGAGTACAGAGACCACCCGATTGCACTGCTCTTGTTCCCGCTATCACATTTCTTGGGGCGAGTGGGACGTCTCTTACCAGGCTCCTGTCTTTTAGCACTAGCTATGGTCGCTAAAGAAGCTTTAGGGACCCACTTGTATGTCTTTTGGGTTATATTGGGATGGGTCTTGTGTATCTCAAGCTTTATTTCAACTACATTAGTTGAAGCTCTAGAGAGTTGGGCAATGGGGACATATGGTTCAACCTGTTGGACATGCAATGTTTTGGGTTTTAGTCTTTTAAGAGGTAATAACTTAGGGACTATGGCTTGAGTGGTAGGGCTAAGAGTTGGATTCTACGTTGTGACACCCCATGTCCCCCAATCAATAGTAAATTTTGTGGCTATCATCCTAGGTTTATATTGCCCTCTATAGTTCCAACAGGCATGACCAAAAAGTCTTGAGCTACAACCCCATTGTCATAACTGACAGAAGTGTGTCAGATTCCAAAAACCGCAGTTTTTTTCTTGTTGACACCCTTGACTTGGATAATACTTTCAGCTAGAGGTGGCTTCCCTAACTGACACCACACCCCATATGATAACATATTATATTTAGCACCCGTGTCCAATAAGGTGTTATATAGCACTTTTCCATAGGTGCTGTTTAGCTCAATAGGGTATCGTAGAGGTGTGTCAGAGTACAACCAATCCTCATCGGTTTCAACGTGGAATGCATGTGCAACTCCAAGGTTAGCCTCTCGTTGGCGTCTTATGCGTTGTTGTCACTCCTTAGCCTCAACTTGAGCTTGTATCTTCTTCAATTCTGTTTGTGCCTTGGCTACCGTTTTTTATGGATGGCACGTAGCTCCTCTTGGCTTAAAGGATCATAGTATCTTTTAAATTTGCTCCCATTGAGGAATCCAATGGTTTCAACTCCATCAAGAGTCTCCACATGAATGGTTCTTTGTGGAGTTATCTCACATACTATATATGGTCCTTTTCCCGCATATTTCAACTTTTTCTTTTCGTTACGCACTCCATACATAAGGACTTTATCACCAACATTGATATCTTTGTTCTTTAGATGACGGTCAAACCACTTCTTCCTCTTATCTTTCTCCACAAGTGCATTTTTCACAGCTAATTGCCTCTCTTCATCTAGACTTTCAAGGATATATAATCACTCAACTAAAGGGTTACCATCCCAAACTTCTTGAGAAGCTACTCGAAGACTAAAATGACAAACTCCCATGGCATAACCGCTTCTTGGCCATACACCATCTTAAATGGTGTGCACTTAATGGCAACTTTGTATGCAGTACAATAAGCCCATAGAGCTGATGTAAGCTTTAAATCCTAATCTGTGCGATGAGCTTCCACTGTTTTGGTCAAGTTAGAGATTAAGGTCTTGTTGGTGCTCTCAGCTTGGCCATTTGCTTGTGGATAATAAGGTGTGGACTTATGGTGAGATATCATAAAGTTGGTAGTGAGTTCTTTTATTACTCCGTTTATAAAATGAGTACCATTGTCACTCACAATCTCAAAGGGACAACCAAATCTTGCAGTTCTCAAAGAGAAACTTGGCAGTTGACCTCGTATCGGCCTTACATGTTGCCCTGGGTTCCGCCCACTTTGTCACATAGTTAGTGGCAACGATAATATATCGAGATTGAGTGCTACAAGCTGCCGGACTAATTGGGCCTACAAAGTCCAAACCCCATTTTTCAAATGGTTGAGTCACTTTAACAGGATGTAAGGGCATCTTATCCTTTTGTTGTGTGATAATGTTGGCATTCATCACATCCTTTTGCAAAAAGTGATGCATCCTTGAATAAGGTAGGTCACCAATAGCCTGATTGCAACACCTTTCTAGCTGTTAGTTCCCCTGAGAAATGTCCTCCGGCTATACCCATGTGGGCTTCTTGCAGTATGTATAAATACTCATCCTCACGTGCATAACGTCTAAGAATATCATCCTTTCCTACCCTGTAGAGAGTTCCTGCAATGAGAGAGTAAGGTTCACATTCTTTTAACAGTTTTCGAGCTATGTCCTTACAAAGCTCTTTGGGTGGAAAACCATTAACTAGAAAGTTCACAATCTTCTCACTCCATTCAGGTATGGTTTTGACTAGGAATAGAGAAGTATTGGGAAACTCATCATCGACTCCAGTAGGGGCTTCACCGTTAGGTATGCGAGACAAATGATCCGCCATGACATGTCTTTTACTAGGTCTCACCACAATGGTAAAATCAAACTCAAGGAGAATTAACGACCATCGTGTAATTATTTCCGTGGAACAAGGTTTATTTACTAGATACAACAAGGCTTGATGATCAACATAGAAAACAAACTTGTTGGCCAGACGGTAGTAGTGAAATTTCTTCATTGCATAAATCATACCTAAACCATCTCGCTCTGTAGTCATGTAGTTTCTCTCAGCATCATTCAATTGATGACTTGCAAAGCTAATGGGGTAGTCCAGTTTATGTTCTCGTCATTGTGCTAGAACACACCCAATAGCAAAGTTCGATGCATCAATATGCACATGGAAAATTACATTCCAATTGGGCACTCATAGAATAGGAGCGCTAGTCAATGACTCATAAGCATGGTCACACTCCGTGGTCCATTGGAACTCAATAAGAAGCTTGTACAAAGGACAAGCTATCTCGGCAAAGTTTAAAATAAACCGTCGGTAATAACCAACATGGCCCATGAACCTTTGAACTCCTTTATAGTTTGTAGGTGGTGACAATTCAGCAATGGATTTAATTTTGCTCTCATCTGTGGAAATCCCATTTTTGGACACTATATGCCCTAAAATGACTCCATGTTTAACCCAAAATTGGCATTTGAAAGAGTTTAAGGAGATGCGATACAATCTGCACTTCTCAAACACTTTCCGTAAGCATGATAGATGTTCTTTCCAAGAGGAATAAACACAAAGGTCATCTAACAAAGCTTCACAAAACTCCCTCAAATATTCTCTAAAAGCAGTGTTTAATTAATCTTTGAAAGGTAGCAGGGGGATTGGTTAAGCCAAAAGCCATAACACAAAAAGCGAACACTCCAAATTTGGTTATAAAGGCTATTTTAGCTTGGTCCTCTAGCACAATTGTGATTTGATTGTAGCCAGAGTACCCATCTAAAAAGCTATAAGCTTCCTTCCCTGCAACTCTTTCAAGCACATGTTCTAAATATGGCAAGGGGTAATGGTCCCTCCTAGTGGAGGCATTGACCTTCTTGAGATCCATGCACACTCTGAGTTTCCCATTATTTTTTGGCACAATCACTATTGGAGACACCCATTCTGAGTGCTCAATAGGGTGTATGAATCCGCATTTCACAAGCTTTTCAATCTCTTCTTGAACGATTTTTGCATATTTAGGATTCATTGGGTAGGGTCATTGCTGAACTGGTTTAGCCATTCTATTCATAGGGATTGTGTGTTGCACCACGAAAGGTGGAACACCTTTCATATCATGATATGTCCAGGCAAATATATCCCTGAATTTCTTGGGAAGTTCTTTAAGTACACACTCCTCAGTCTTTGTCAGATCTTGGGCAATGAAAACAGGTTTGGACTCTTCTCCTGGGTCTGCTAACTCTATTTCCTTAACTATTGCTGGACCATCATAGACTCCATTGCTCCCATCGATAGGTTTTCTTTGAGCCTTTGTATACACAACCTTACGTTCCTCTGTGGTATAGGATTTGAAATGTTCAGGTGCAGGGTGTAAGTTTGTGGGGTCCTGTTGTTTTGTGGACTGTGATTTCACTTCCGATTCC